>NC_092084.1:8320000-8920000 GCF_043229965.1 Drosophila suzukii
TATAAGTGAAGGTCAATCCTATCGGCACTGATTCATCAAGCCCCTCGCAAATTATCAGTATTCTGTAGTATGTATGGTTTTTGATCAGATTTACGGAGCGCTTCTAGTTCGGCTGGAATTTATGATAATAATTCGTCACGAAATTGTTGACATTCCCAGAAGCAGTCGCCCAACGGAAGCATCCCTAAAACCCCAAAATTCTTATCGTCCAATGACACAATCAATTATATATTTTATATGCTCGATGTTCATTAACACTAATTGGAATTCAAAACACCAGCTACCGGACCAGGCAAAACGCGCTCGACCTCTGAACCCGGGAAATCGGAATCTGAATCACGTACGACCTGGACAAGTGTAAAACGTGATGGACTGGATCGGCGGTGGGCTACTACTGCCGATATCGTAAGCGTGAAATCTGTCAGATCCGGGAGCCTCCGAGATCCAAATCTATTGTCACATTAATTTGACTTTTTATGGGTGTTCCTTGTTATTTTTTTCTCTTTTTTGGCCATGTCGCCTGGATCGAAAAGCGGAAATTGTCACTTTGGCTTGAGAGAGAGAGAGATTGGCCAAGATTTCTGGAATGAAAGCGAAGTGAAACCGCTGACGATGCAGTTAAATTTAAAGTTGAATCCGTAAGATGCTTTTGGCCGTTCGCACGATCACAGCTAATAACGGTAATTTACACACACGCTACTTGCGATAATTGCGACGCCAAATGTGCTGACAGGCACACAGGATACGACTTCCCGATCCTCCAATCCGCTGCCCCCAAAGGCCAAAAGCCGAGGAACCATGACCAAAGCCAAGCCGAGTCCGTAGTCAAAGTCGAACCGCGCATCCCGATGAACTGAGTGAGATAACAGCCAAGCTAAATCAGCAGCAAAGCGGCAAAAGCTTCGGTTATTAAACACGGCAGTCGGAATCGGACCTTCCCAGATCCAGAAGACGTACACTGGAAGGAAACTAGTGCTACAACCTCGAACCCACAAAAGCGAGATCACAATCTTGTACAGCACTGTTGGCAGGGCACTCGCTACACATAATCTTCTCAAATAAAATTCAAAATTCTAAGCGTTTTCTTAAGTTGAAGTCTTTGTTTATGTATCAATAGAGCCTGCAGTGACGCGAATTCTTGAGCATCCCAAACTTCAATAGTTGTGACGATCCATTAGGATTATTGGAATCCTATCTCCTTAATTTTAGTCTTTATTTATGTATCAATAGAGCCTGCAAGAGACGTGAATTCTTGAGCATCCCAAAATTCAATAGTTGTGACGATCCGTTATGATTATTGGAATCCTATCTCCTTAATTTTTTTTTTCGGTGCATTTCGATATCGTGGCGGTGGCGGCAATGCTTGATTGTTGTGGTAACCGAATATGCCGCTCCAAGTGCGAAAAAATGTTGTCGAGGTGTGAAAAATAACTGGCCAAGAGTGCGTACGTGGTGGGTTAAGGGGCTTGGGTTCGGGTTCGGGTTTGGGTTGGGGATCGGGGATCCCTGGGCAAGCGGAAGGGTTATGGGGGTTATGGTGACCGGGGTGAGGGGCTGGCGGATAGGATGTGCTCCTTCGGTTGGGCACGCATCGAAGGTGTTGAAAGCTCTGCGCTTCTAAGAAACGTTTGTCGTTGTTGCTGTTGCTTTTGAGATTTCGGTGGCCTGATAGCCGCTACAATATATATTCTGATATATATGTATATATTCCTGTGCCTGTGCACGCGCAAAAGACCCCGCTCTCCAGATGATATTTGTCGATGGTGTCGAGGTGTTAAAATTACCCCAAAGGTACATAATAATTACCTTAAATTGCAAAAACAGCGAAATAAATTTCCAAATGGTGCGAGCGGGATGGGGCGAGTGTGTGTGTGCGAAAGAGACGGGCTAGAAGGGTTGCCGTTGCCGTTGGTAAACCGAACCTTTGGCGGTCCTTTTGTTTTTGAAGCGTGCCGCAGCGTTGCCAGACTTTGCTCTTTCAGTGGGGAGGGGGGGGGGGGGGCGCAAATCAAGAAGAAGGGCATGCAAATGGGGCGTGTGTCATCCATAAAAATTGAACGCTGTCGCCGTAATTAACGGGCGGCTAAGAGGTGCGAAAGAGACGGGCTTAGCGACGAGCGAGAGAGACGGCAAGAAAAATGACAGTCGAAGCTGTTTGGCCAGCGGCCGATCTATTTAATTAATTGCTAACAAGTTGAAAATGTTTAAATGGTTTATGGCACAGAAAAAGTGCAAAAAAAAAGGAGCTGGATATGGATGGTAGGCAGGGAGCAGCATCCTTGGTGGTAGCGCTTTGGGCCGTTTTTTATTTTTTGTGTTCGGACCATCAAGACAAATTGTGATGGCTTTTGTTGTTCTGCACGCTTTTTGATTCCCCCTTTCTTGTTAACCCTCTGCGGACTCGGGGGGTCAGAATGTGTCCCATGGGGGATTTCGAAATACCGAATGGGGCAAGGAATCCTTCGCGGTGTTAATATCTAGGTGATATAGCGAAAAATTTAATAATATATTATACATACTAGAAAAGGGAAAACAGATTTCCTATTTGAGTTTTTTTTTCAAAGTAATTTCTGATAATGGAACATTATTCTGAGCTCTTAGATATCATATTGTTTGCCACCTGGTGATTAAAGCTCGATGTGTCGACAGCTTGCAGCACACTCACATGCAAATCTCGGGTGGCTCTCGAGATCCGAATACCCAGGGAAACCAGTCCCCGGAAAATGCAAAAAAAAGCCAACCCAGAAGTGGCAACATCGATGCCAACGCGACTCGGTCGTGCGAATCGCATTTATCAATGTGAAAAATGAGTTGTGAGGCGGCAATTATCATTAAAAGTAACATGACTGCCGTCAACGAGCGATGTTGTCTCCTCTTGCAGCAAAAAAATAAAATAAAAAGCCAGCCAGGGGAATTCGAGTTACCTCCAGCTCCAGAGATCCCCAGAGAGATGAAAAGAAGTAGATTGATCTAACGCTAATTAATGATTAAGTGCCCCGTCGATCGGTGGAAATTATGCAAGGACCGCAAAGCGGCACCCAAAACAAACATAAAAACATACCAAAGTACGGAATGATTTTGCGGTTCCCTATATTGATGGCCGAAATCGCAGCGGGATAAGTAAAAACAAATATACACAAGACGAGTAGCACACGCCGACCTTTCGCAGAAATCCACGAGATACAAGATACGAGATCCTTGGGATGCGTGATGGGATTATTTCTAATGCCTGGCGCTCTCCTGTTACAATTTCGATTTCCCTGGAAACAGAATTATGATTGTTTTGTTTGGTTATTTTTTGTAGTATCTCTGCATCTCTCTTTCCTGATGTAATTTTTCATGTGCAGTTTTTTTCTTACTTTCGTTCGATTCTTGCCGGTCAAGATGCAATTAATCTAAATCCAATTATAAGACAAAGCGGGTCAGGCCAAGGGCCATTAACCGAAGTCAGCATATAGTATCCGTATCTGTATCGATTCTCCTTTACTTTTGTATCGAAATCAATACGTTTAGCAGTCTTTTGTTTTGGGGCAATAGTGGGGGAGATGAACAACTACCTTTTGGAGGAGCAGATCACTTCCTTTCGCCGGCCCCCGAGGGAATGTATCGCCAAGATTCGGACTCTAAGGACGGAGGAAAACGCTGCATATCATATTACACATCCACTGGGTTTCGAATCGGACTGGGGATTGGGGAAGGGTGAATCGTTTTGCTGCAGCTAACAAGATGCATGAAGTGTTTAAATTGGTGTTGAACCATATTACCCCTTGACTGGCCTCCAGGGTTGATGAAAAGAAAAGGAAAATGACCAGGAGAGTGGGGATCCAGCGGTCAAGCAGTGCTCTATGAGGAGGGAAAACTGAAATGGCGGTACTTTCGGGAAATATTTGGTGGTATATCCCTTCACCAGGAACTTATGCGACACAATGGATGCAATGATGTTACAGCTAAGAACTTATCCTTCAAGGGGTAACAAGTAAGTGAAAGACATCTGCTAAGGGGTACTACCGTAAACAAAATTCTATGGATCGACTTTAAGACGCAGAAGCGCCTTATGTAACTAAGCCGATTGGAACCCTTACCGTACTCCACACTCAATAGTACTTACTCCCCAAAAAAATTCAAAGTTCAGAACAGACCACACAGTCTAGTAATATTTAAGAGCATATCACTCCAATGATAAGTATCTCCAAATCGACGATTTATGCGACTTGATTCCCCCGAAAAAAATCGGATCCCGCATGATTTTCCGAGTTTGTGTGGGTGATTTCGACTCGGCCTTCGGCAGCCCCAAAAGGATTATTAAAGGACAATGGTGTTAAATATGAAAAATTGATAGACTTCCAGGATAAAGTCAATGAAATTTACGACTTACTCAACGGAGGAGCACGGCACTGACATCTCTATTTTCCTGGCATTATAAAGATATCTCCCCCATGACGCGGCACTTTTTTCCCGATCCTGCGGTCGTTAATAGCCCTTGGTATTTGTTACTTTTTTTTATTATTATTTCTCCATTTGCTTTATCTACTGCAAGGCATCGGGAGTCGGGGGAGGGCTCAAAAAAGGACGAGGCAAGGATAAGAGCAGTCCTCTTGTAGTTTTAATAATTTCATATTTTTTTCTCGGGTCCTTGTGTTTTGTGTTTGGTCATCGCAGTTTGTGGAAATTTACACCACCAGCCAGCGTATATCGGTACCCTAGAATCTCTCTGGAGGGTTATGATATTCCCCGCCCCCACCAAGGTTCTTTGTCTTTTCAGATCCTCAGATCCCAAAGTGCTGGAACGTGTCGCTGTCTTTAATTGCCATTTATGCGGCCTAATGATCAACGTTCATTATAGCCAAAGATCCAGGCTCGTTCTTAAGTAAGTTGTGGGGGTAATATAGAGCAGATAAGGTGGAATTTATAATTAAGATATGAATTTGAAGAAATAAAATAAAATTACAAAATAAATTTAAGTTTGCCATGAGCCAATTAGATATTTTATGGGCAATGTTTTATTTGCTGTGCTTTCTTACAAGCTCACAGAGGCCTTAAAAATCGGTCATCGGAAGCATAAACTTTTTCCTTTTCTCCGCATTAATTGGTCTCGGTCCCAAGAGGAGGATGCTTTCTCCCCGAGATCTTTTGTGCCCATAGCCATCGATTCCTGATCCGTGGGCTCGAGCTATTTGCGTGCTCGCCGGCTATTTAAATGCCATCCACGATCTCCTTTCAGTGGACACGCGTGGCTGTCATGCGATCCCAGGCCAATTAGCCGATCCACAATCCACAGAGGAACCGAACCCCCAGCCAATTTAATAAGAGAAGGCAGAAAATTTGTGCCAAAGTGTTGATAACTTCATTTCAGCCAACCGAAGGGCTGGGCTAGTTTAAAAAAAAACGAAAGGGCTTTAAAAAAGTATATATATTGAGTGGACCCCACAGGAAATGCGCTAAACACATTTTAATTATACACAATAGAGCTGATTAAAATGCAATTTGCAATCAGAGGAGGGGGATTTTCAATTGTTGCACGGATGGCTGGGATTGGGATCGGGATCTTGGATGAATCTTCTTTATTTTTCGCTGGGAGCTGCAGCTGACTCTTGGGTAAATAAAGTCATTAAAATGGGATCAAAATTATGGTGCAATTACGTTTTTGGGTGGCCAGAAGTCCAGCGAATTGGGGCGATTTCAATTACCTTTTGATCATGGCCATTAGCCAGAAATAAAAGGATCGCCTGCGAATAAAATAATCTGTGGAAATCTGAGATCCCTACAGCAGGGCACATGCCAAGGAATTCATTGTTTTGATGAAAAACAGTTCAAAATTTGCCACGGCCATGAAAATAACAAAAACTAACTGAATCTAGAAGATACGGTAGCTGGCTAAAAATCTTCGGTTGGCTACTGTGCAAAACGAATCTTTGAAGCTGGACAGCTGGCCGAAAAGTAAGTGCACCTCACAGATGTTTGTTTTCAAACCGAAGTTGACCTTGCGACCAGAACTAAATTGGTGGCCATGGATTTCATGGCTAGTCCAAATATTGACACAAATGTGAAATTAATTTCACTACAGTTGAGCGGGAATCCGTTTCGCCCAGTGGGAGATGTTCTCGAGGTCGAAACTACTGCCACTGCCTCCTCATTCGATGCTCATTCGATTCTACTGATTTTGTTTTCATTTACCACTGCATTTTGTTTTCGCCCCACTTCAAAAAGAAAAAAAAACAAACCCCAACTTCAATGGGTATTTATGAATGAAAATTTCGCACGCTTTCAGGCAGCGAAAAAGTGAAGACTGGATCCAGATCCAAAGAGTTGGAGATGGGGGGCAGACACGCGAGTCTGGGCCTCGGAAGACTGAAGACTCTGAAGACTGGAAGACTGAGGCTGCACCTGATAATTGACAAAACCTGCCAGTTTTGTGGGCTTTTTTCCGTCTCTTGTTTTCCTTTTTGGGGCCCTTGGAACGGGAAGTGGGCAAGACAGCGACATCAACTGCAAAAAACAGGAAAGGAAGTGGGTATCTTAGCGTAAATCGAATGGGAGATACTCTGAAGTTGACTTTGTTTACAAAACCTTCTCAACTTTATTTGTTTATTTTGTTTAAAAATTTTCGTTAATTTTTTTTTAACCTTAATGGAATTTATGCAAAACTATGCTAGTCAAGTAAATTGGAGAAAATATTCCAAATAAATTTTTTAAGTGTATCAAATATATTCAATTAAATAAATATTTTAAGATTTTAGTATTGACTGAAATATTATATTTCAAATTTGCTTAAAAATGGTATAGGGGTGAATAAATGCCATCACTCTTGGCCAACTAAATCCCAAAGCAAACAAACTCCTAGACAGAGTGCATTCCAGAAAAAGAGCCACCGATCTTGGCCAGAATCATGAGAGTTTCTCAGCGCAAGCGCCTGCATTTCATTTGTGCAAATGATTCAATATTGAGGTTTTTAAAGGCTGCGGTCGCCTGGCGATGATTGCCTGTAAGGAAAACACAAACAACACAGAAAGGAGAGGTATTTATGAGAAGGGGTTTGGTTTTTCAGGGAACTGGCGCACATTTGTTTATCCAGTGCCATCTCTTCTCTTCTCGGCCAACATGTGTATCTATGTATCTAAATATTTGATGAGTGAAAGGATCATCTCTATGTGGATGATGATGATGATGATGGCATCAAAGGATCGCAGCCTTTTGCACGGCTATCTATCACAACAAATATGCATATCAAGTGGTCTTATATTTTGTGTTTGGTCATGGCGCAATCCTTTCTTTTCAACTCCCCGATAAACTCTTGAACTCTTTTGGCTTTGGATTTGGTTTTGGTTTTGGTTGGTGTTCGCGTTTCGGTTTCGGGACTTCTTTGTACGCGTGGCTTATGTGGAGATGCCGCAGCATCCTGCGCCAACGGGTAATTACAGATCATGATTTATGGCCAGCTGACCCGGCCCCACCAAAATAATACAACAAAAAGCCAAAAAAGGCCACAAAACCATCGATCGATCAGTTCAGCTCTGTCCGCCCATTTTGGCCCCTTTGGGCAACTAAAAAACTCCATTGCAGATGCGTCTCTTTTCGGCTTTGTTGGGCTTTTTCGCATTTTATGCAAATAAAACCAACGGCAGTGCAAAATCAAGCGATGTGTTTGACAAAAGTCGAGAATCTCGAGCAGCAACGCCACCGCAGAGATTGATGGACCAAAAGGCCAGGCGACTTCAAAACTATTTGCCGCTTCTCCACACACGAAGAAAAGGGGACTTTAAATGAGAGTCAAACACATATTTTGGAAAATTCAAAAATATATATATTTTCGATAAAAGATCTAAAATCGAACAACCCATTGGAGGCTAATGGTTAAAATGGAAATAAGTTTATAAAGTTAAATCCTTGACAGTTTTATTAACCTAATACATATATGGTTAAAATAGACATTTCTCTAAAAAAGGAATTTTCTCTGGTTACCTTTATTTTTCAGTATTTAATATAGTTTCTTTTCTGTGTATCAAACTAATTGTTTGGTGTTTATGGGCAAAGTCCATATAATCCATCAAAAAACATCTCAGACGTTTTGCTCTACGTGTTGCGGAATTTGAATGCGAGATTTGTGTGCAAATTTCTTTATTTTTTGTATCGTGTGATTTGCAGGGCGAGGGGCACGTGTGATTTGGTCAAAGATTGGGTTGTCATCGTTGTCGGGGCTGAGTTTGAATTTTGGACCGAAATCCTTTCAAGTGGTTGGCAATTAGGTTTACGGGAACTATTTCTCTAGTGCGAACTGAAACACGCCCAGTGGCAAATTGTTGTGTGTTTATGCAGCACGCTCTAATGGGATTATTTCTAGACTATTTCTGGGATAATCGCAGCCTCAAGAACGTAATTGGGATGCCAGACCACCAGCGTCGGTGAAAAAAACTGAATAAACAAAAATGTTTTGCTGGTTGAAGGTGTTTTTGAGGGAGGAACTGCTCAGAAGGTGGTCATACTTAATATTGGATTACAGCAAACTTAAGGTTTTTGTTCTACTTGAGAAAAACCAAATGATGGAAATAAAAGTTGGATACATTCACAATTTGAAACTATATATCAACTGTATTTACTTAATAAGTAAGGGGAAAACAAAATCATAAGAAATTCTTAATATCTTATCAACCCAAATATGCAGTACTTTTGGAAAGACCTCAGGAAGAAGGAATAACCCAGTAACATGTCGTAAAAATTATTATGCTGATCCTGGATTTTCATTTGCAAATAAGCCTGCTAAATTCGAACCCAAATCGGCGACAAGGTGCAGAAAAAAGGAAAGGGTTAATTTTCAGCGATTTACCAATTGTCCAGGCGCCTCGAGCGCCTATTAGGCCCCTTTTTGCGCTCAGGTAATTCCCTTTCCACCCGGCAGGTGGAATCTTAGGTCAGCGAAGAATAAAAGTCAGGGTCACGTAGTAAGGGTCATAAAACCGAAATCCCAAAAACTAGCGAAAAGCAGACTCTAGGAATTTCCCGGGCACCATGAAACCGTTTTGAATGATCGGAATGTAGGGGAACGAGAAGTCTCGCGAAACGCGGATCATCATCATGGGAAGGGACTCTCTGCCGAGGCGCCTACCTAAACCCGCCAAACCCAGGGAATCCAAGGGCCGGGGACAGAGTTATCACATTTGGTATGTAACTACATTTATCACAACCTAATATGACAACTCAAATAACTTTTGCCTGGTGGACTCGAGAGTCGCTGCCTTGATTTCTTCTGGATGGCCGGCCTGTCACATTTGGCTTCGCTAATTGGAACATATTTCTCCCCTTTCGGCTCCCCAGATGATGAACGTTGCGCGTTTGCTCTGCGATTTATGCATCCTCTCCCCGAAAAATAAAGATATCAGGCGGGAAGCCTATATCATCTCGTGTCCAATAGTTTAGAAGGGATTATTCTAGAAAGACCTTCCTTAATGTTTTATATTACATTAAATTTAATATATAGTTTTCCAAGAGAACTTATGAAATACGATTAGTGTTTTAGTAACCTAATATATTTATTTCGAATTTCAAAAAGTTATTATCCGTTAACTACATTTCTACAAAAAAAGAAATTGTGTTTAAAAATCTAGCGACTTGTAAAAATATTCCCTCACTTGCCAAATAGTTTAGGCTCAAGTTGAGATATACATATATTTTTGGGGAAAAGGGCAGTGTGTGGGCGATTTTAACCCGAGGGTCCTGCATCAATAATTCATAACGCTAATTAATAACGCCCCAGTTCAAATGCGTTGCGTGCGCCGCGAGATGAAAGGCCGAAATGCCGACATAACAGGATAATGAACCCCAAAAACTTTGGGCCTTATTGAAATTCAAATAAATCGGTAACGCTGAACGATGCCTGCAACGCTGTGCTGTTTTGATTACCTTGTTCTGTTCGATGACCTAACTTTTGTGGTATAATACCAATCTGAAGAGGTTGGGGAGTTTAAGGATATAATTCCTATGGTAAATTTAGAAAAGTATCAATATACATCTTTATAAGAGTACAAATTAACTAATTCCAGTTGCTTTGTAAAATTATAACAGAACCAAAAAATGTTCAGTGTTTAAAATTTGCTATAATTTTATTAATACATATATTTATTTGTTGATTCTTATCAATATTTTTATTAACAAACATTTATAGATCCTGAAAATCATGTTTTTTTTTGTAGAGATCAATAGACTTACAATTACTTTACTGAATATATATTAATGTTAGGGTACATAAAACTTCGATCTTTCATTTTCCAAATTCTTCGTTGTATTATTTAGTTTGGGTTTCCTTGTTGGTTGTTCTCCTCTTTATTTTACTTTATTTTTTTCTGGTGGATATCGGGGCGTTTGCATCGCGCCTAAGGTGTAAAAATAAATGTTTCAAGTAACAACTTCTTAAAGAGCTGAATTATGAGCTAAGCTGCGACTGAAAACTGCGACTCCAGCCATCAATCTGCGGTCCTGAGTCCTCGAAACCTTGGACGAGCCTATAATTTGGTCAAATATCTGGGGCCTGATTGATGCAGGCGGCTGGTTTTTTATGTGCCACAATGTTGCTGGCGTGGCGCGTCGAGAAATCTATTAAACAGCAGTTTTAATTCAGACCCAAAAAAACAAACGAAAACAGAAAACCGAAAGCAGCTGAAAAAAACGTGGCTTCTCCCTTTTGGTTCTAGGGGAAAGGTGAAAGTTCTTCCGGCGCTGAGGAGCGTTAAGCCTTGCCTACAGTGTTCAAAAAGAGAAAATGCAGAATATGGTATCCCAGGACCCATTTCCATGATCCGAAACAATTGCATTGAGTTGTCAAGTGTCAGCGTTGACATTGAAAGAAAGGATCCCCGATCCCCGGTCCCTTTTCACTTCCTTGTGGAGCATCCAGCGATCCCAAGGACAATGCGATCCTTTGTCCGCGATGCCCTTTAATGTGTCAAAATATAGTCTATGGACGCACTCTCCCAGGCGTTTGTTTTTCTAATGCAAAGTGATTTATTGTCTGGCCAGCAGAAGAGGTTTTATTCCAACGATCTGACATCTTGGTGCGTGGGAGCGAAGGATTTTGTTATTGTGCGGAGAAGGGCTTTTCCTTTTTCCAGAAATGGAAAGTGGTGCAGAGAACTATATTATAAAGCCATCAATTTGTAGGCAAAACACTCGAAACAAAGGTAAAGCGGTTGAAATGCCAAGAGGAAGGTCTCAGAAGGAAAATGGAAATTATAACACATGACAGGACTGCAAGAAAATGCTTTAAATTGTCAGAGACTACATATTACAGATTTAAATGTAAGTTTTGATCAATTTTATTACGAAATTAAGAAGGTACGGCCAAAAAACTTACATTATTTGGGCTTAAAATAAGGATATTAGATTTTGACAAAAAATCGATTTTTTTCGTAATCCTTTTTTGCTGTAACTTGGCCAAAACTAGACCGATATCAAAAAGGCGCACTGTTATGGACAGCTAATAAGCTAGATAATCGATCGCAGTCATTTTCGTGCTGATTCTAAGAACTTCAAATTTTCGAAATTTTTCACTTTTTTTGAAAGGGTGAGCATCCCAATTTTTTGCAAAAATTGGTCAACATAAAAATTTTTTAGGTGTGAAAGCAAATTGATTGGGAATTTTATTACGAGTTCGGCAAGGTATGACATTCCGTTTTGAGACCATTACTTTTTTTGTTTCGCCCAAAATACTGATATTTTTGGACGGAAAATTAGGATTTTAGATTTTGGCAAAAAATAGATTTTTTTCGTAATCCGTTTTTGCTGTAACTTGGCCAAAACTAGACCGATATCAAAAAGGCGCACTGTTATGGACAGCTAATAAGCTAGATAATCGATCGCAGTCATTTTCGTGCTGATTCTAAGAACTTCAAATTTTCGAAATTTTTCACTTTTTTTGAAAGGGTGAGCATCACAATTTTTTGCAAAAATTGGTCAACATAAAAATTTTTTAGGTGTGAATGCAAATCGATTGGGAATTTTATTACGAGTTCGGCAAGGTATGACATTCCGTTTTGAGACCATTACTTTTTTTGTTTCGCCCAAAATACTGATATTTTTTGGACGGAAAATTAGGATATTAGATTTTGGCAAAAAATAGATTTTTTTCGTAATCCGTTTTTGCTGTAACTTGGCCAAAACTAGACCGATATCAAAAAGGCGCACTGTTATGGACAGCTAATAAGCTAGATAATCGATCGCAGTCATTTTCGTGCTGATTCTAAGAACTTCAAATTTTCGAAATTTTTCACTTTTTTTGAAAGGGTGAGCATCCCAATTTTTTGCAAAAATTGGTCAACATAAAAATTTTTTAGGTGTGAATGCAAATCGATTGGGAATTTTATTACGAGTTCGGCAAGGTATGACATTCCGTTTTGAGACCATTACTTTTTTTGTTTCGCACAAAATACTGATATTTTTTGGACGGAAAATTAGGATATTAGATTTTGGCAAAAAATAGATTTTTTTCGTAATTCGTTTTTGCTGTAACTTGGCCAAAACTAGACCGATATAAAAAAGGCGCACTGTTATGGACAGCTAATAAGCTAGATAATCGATCGCAGTCATTTTCGTGCTGATTCTGTAAACTTCAAATTTTCGAAATTTTTTATTTTTTTTTGAAAGGGTGAGCATCACAATTTTTTGCAAAAATTGGTCAACATAAAAATTTTTTAGGTGTGAAAGCAAATTGATTGGGAATTTTATTACGAGTTCGGCAAGGTATGACATTCCGTTTTGAGACCATTACTTTTTTTGTTTCGCCCAAAATACTGATATTTTTTGGACGGAAAATTAGGATTTTAGATTTTGGCAAAAAATAGATTTTTTTCGTAATCCGTTTTTGCTGTAACTTGGCCAAAACTAGACCGAT
This sequence comes from Drosophila suzukii, assembly GCF_043229965.1. Classification (NCBI taxonomy): domain Eukaryota; kingdom Metazoa; phylum Arthropoda; class Insecta; order Diptera; family Drosophilidae; genus Drosophila; species Drosophila suzukii. The sequence goes on from NC_092084.1 coordinate 8,332,878, forward strand.
ATAAAAAAGGCGCACTGTTATGGACAGCTAATAAGCTAGATAATCGATCGCAGTCATTTTCGTGCTGATTCTAAGAACTTCAAATTTTCGAAATTTTTCACTTTTTTTGAAAGGGTGAGCATCACAATTTTTTGCAAAAATTGGTCAACATAAAAATTTTTTAGGTGTGAATGCAAATCGATTGGGAATTTTATTACGAGTTCGGCAAGGTATGACATTCCGTTTTGAGACCATTACTTTTTTTGTTTCGCCCAAAATACTGATATTTTTTGGACGGAAAATTAGGATATTAGATTTTGGCAAAAAATAGATTTTTTTCGTAATCCGTTTTTGCTGTAACTTGGCCAAAACTAGACCGATATCAAAAAGGCGCACTGTTATGGACAGCTAATAAGCTAGATAATCGATCGCAGTCATTTTCGTGCTGATTCTAAGAACTTCAAATTTTCGAAATTTTTCACTTTTTTTGAAAGGGTGAGCATCCCAATTTTTTGCAAAAATTGGTCAACATAAAAATTTTTTAGGTGTGAATGCAAATCGATTGGGAATTTTATTACGAGTTCGGCAAGGTATGACATTCCGTTTTGAGACCATTACTTTTTTTGTTTCGCCCAAAATACTGATATTTTTTGGACGGAAAATTAGGATATTAGATTTTGGCAAAAAATAGATTTTTTTCGTAATTCGTTTTTGCTGTAACTTGGCCAAAACTAGACCGATATAAAAAAGGCGCACTGTTATGGACAGCTAATAAGCTAGATAATCGATCGCAGTCATTTTCGTGCTGATTCTGTAAACTTCAAATTTTCGAAATTTTTCACTTTTTTTGAAAGAGTGAGCATCACAATTTTTTGCAAAAATTGGTCAACATAAAAATTTTTTAGGTGTGAAAGCAAATCGATTGGGAATTTTATTACGAGTTCGGCAAGGTATGACATTCCGTTTTGAGACCATTACTTTTTTTGTTTCGCCCAAAATACTGATATTTTTTGGACGGAAAATTAGGATATTAGATTTTGGCAAAAAATAGATTTTTTTCGTAATCCGTTTTTGCTGTAACTTGGCCAAAACTAGACCGATATCAAAAAGGCGCACTGTTATGGACAGCTAATAAGCTAGATAATCGATCGCAGTCATTTTCGTGCTGATTCTAAGAACTTCAAATTTTCGAAATTTTTCACTTTTTTTGAAAGGGTGAGCATCCCAATTTTTTGCAAAAATTGGTCAACATAAAAATTTTTTAGGTGTGAATGCAAATCGATTGGGAATTTTATTACGAGTTCGGCAAGGTATGACATTCCGTTTTGAGACCATTACTTTTTTTGTTTCGCCCAAAATACTGATATTTTTTGGGCGGAAAATTAAGATTTTAGATTTTAACAAAAAATCGATTTTTTTCGTAATCCTTTTTTGCTGTAACTTGGCCAAAACTAGACCGATATAAAAAAGGCGCACTGTTATAGACAGCTAATAAGCTAGATAATCGATCGCAGTCATTTTCGTGCTGATTCTAAGAACTTCAAATTTTCGAAATTTTTCACTTTTTTTGAAAGGGTGAGCATCACAATTTTTTGCAAAAATTGGTCAACATAAAAATTTTTTAGGTGTGAATGCAAATCGATTGGGAATTTTATTACGAGTTCGGCAAGGTATGACATTCCGTTTTGAGACCATTACTTTTTTTGTTTCGCCCAAAATACTGATATTTTTTGGGCGGAAAATTAAGATTTTAGATTTTAACAAAAAATCGATTTTTTTCGTAATCCTTTTTTGCTGTAACTTGGCCAAAACTAGACCGATATAAAAAAGGCGCACTGTTATAGACAGCTAATAAGCTAGATAATCGATCGCAGTCATTTTCGTGCTGATTGTAAGAACTTAAAATTTTCGAAATTTTTCACTTATTTTGAAGGATTTCTAGGATTAAATGTCAACCAATTAAAATTTGATTACGAGCTGAACAAGGTTTGGCATGTCATTTTTGGACCATTGCTTTAGTTATTTCTTCCAAATTACTGACATTTAAATACTTGTGTTGATGGTTTAATGGTTCTGCTTTTTGGGAAACCCCCAACCTTGACCTTGGCCACAGCTCTAGCTATTTCTGCATTAGAATGAAGTGTTCCAAGGCCTGGCCCCGCCCATTTCCGCTTCTAAATTCAGAATTCAATTGAATTAGCATATAGCAGAAATGTTTGCGCTCAGTCAATTGCGATAAGGTTTGTCGACGCAACTCCCTCAACTTTTCAACGTGTAGCACGTGTCATTTGAAGGGTACTACAATATATAAATATTATATATATGTCTAGCTGATCGTACCTGCGGCAATTTGAATTTCCCCTGGCTACCTGAGCAAAAAGGGAAAGGGCTTTGAGACCAGAGTTCTACTGATCCGGGCTTAGCACTATTTTGGATTAGTATTAACGCTTTACGAGGAGGCCTCTTCAAGGGGATCATATAAAACTGATGCCCCGGCGATCTTCATTAGCGGTCGTATAACAACATCGACAGCCCGCACATCCTGTCTTCAGGTTCTCCGCATAATGCCACCTTATGGATCCCTGCAAATTGCAATTAAAGTGCAAGTGCTACCCGCATATGTTACCAACTTGATTATAAGCGGGCTCCCCTTCTCAGAAAGCAAAAAAGAAACATGATTCTTGTAATTCTTATGATTTTTCGTTTTATTTCTTCGTCCAACAACTAATTAACATATAATTGTATTTGCAAAAAAGAGTTGTCTTCGTTTTTATTATAATTATTTTATAAATATATATTTGATACTGGTCTCTTGGTTCTTAAATTATACAAAAAAATTTGCTTATAGTAGGAAAAAAAAATTGTGTCGGTCGGTGTGGTTTTTCGCATGAGTGTTATTTACAATTTGAGGCACTTGGTTCAACTCAACATTGACTAGAAGAGAACAGGATGTGTGGTGGGATGTGGATTTTGGCAGGATCTTCAGATCAGGATCAGGATTCACTGCTCCTGCCACAGAGAAATGTAGTCCAAAATCTCCTCATCGTCGGGCGTGCAGTCCTCCTCGTCCAGTTGAAAGTGTTCGTAGGGTTCGAACTTCAGCTGGAGTTGCGAGTGGGTGTGTCCCTCGGTATCGAGGTGATCCAGATGATCCAAATGGTTGGATAGCTGCTGGGGAGCTGCCTCGTAGGTGCCGGAATCGAAGGACATGCTGGAGTTGAAGGAGGAAGTGGGCGAGTGGCAGGTTTGCTGGTTGTTCGCGCTGATGACGGCTCCTCCAGATGCGACTCCATTTCCACCTGGCAGGGATGTGGCCACCAGATTGCTGTTCAGTGAGATGGCCGTCAGTGGCTGGTGGTTGAACTGTTGCCTCTGCAACTGCTGCTGTTGCTGGAGAGGATTGTGACCGGCAGCAGTCGTGGTGTTCTGATAGTAGTTAGTGTGCCCCGAAGAGCTGCAAGTACTGCTGCTGGAACTGTGACTGCTGGACTCGTCGTCCAAACAGAGTTGCAGCTGGGTGACGGCATTGCTGGCCACTGAATTACTGGGTCCTCCATTCAGATCATCCACCAGATCCTGAAGCCGACGGATATACTCGACGGCAATGCGCAGAGTGTCCACCTTGGAGATCTTTTTGTGGGGTCCTCGACCACCGCCCTTGGTCAGATCCGAGATGATGGACTGCGGTATATGTTGGCGCAGTCTGGCGAAGCTGTTGTTCACCTGCTTGACACGATTCCGCTCCCGAGCGTTGCGCCTCTGCACCGACTGGGATTGGTCCACATTGTAGGGAGCCGGCGAGGAGCCAGGCGAAATGGATGATACCGAATCGGAGGAGGATCTGGCCAGAGCCATGCCCCTGGGCGTATACTTGCGGGTCTTGATGGGCATTCCACCTGCACCGGGCTGATTCTGATTGCCACCGGGATGCGACGATGGACTGGGTGCCGGCATAATGTGCTGGTAGCGAAAGATCTTCGTGGCCGTGTTGATGGTGGTGGGGAATAGGTCGTGGCTCGTGGTCAGCACACTCGATGACATGGCTAGGTTTTTCGTTGGATTACTATTATTTTGCTCATAAACACACACAGTTTCGGATCGCTTATTTCTTCCTCCTTTAGTTTTCCCAGAGTAGTACGATCAACAGAAAAAAATAATATAGTGAGGAGAGGAGAAGGCTTGAACTTGATCGTTTGACACCTTGCACAAGAATGAGTCCCTTCGTCCTAAACCCTCACGTTATGTACCCTTCAAGCTGGAGAGTTTGCGAGCCGAGGTGCTCAAAAAGCCAGGCAGAGAAACCGGCGAGAGAATCGGAGCAAAATGCGAGACAGAGAGACATAGCGCGAGAGAGAATGAGCTACCTACCTGTACAGGTAGGCAAAAATGAGCTGAGAAGTGAGTGAGCCACAGGTAGCCTCGGTATCTCTCTCTGTCTTTCTCTCAGGTACACTCAAGTATCAAAACAGTCCCCCAGGAAAACTGTTCCCAATCCAAGAAGAATCACTCGAATTTTCACTCAAAAGAAATACTCAAGCTATGGGGGAAATAAAATAAAAACGATCAACTGCATTGCTGAGTGTTCTTTTCGCTGCGGCACGCCAGCAATTTGATTTCCGTGTTAATTAACTTAGCAAAAGTCGCGATCGCCAATTTCATGTGCAGCTCACGCACGCCCCTATTCATTAGCGCCGGACGGATCCAAGAGATCCCAGATCCATCCAGGAGATCCCGAACCGCTCCGCCTTATTAGCCATGCAGAGTCAGGCCTGCGAAGGTGTTCGAACAATTTCACATATTCCTCTAATTAAATGATCAAAAGGATCACGGCTTTTTCACCCAAAACATGCCACAGAACGAGGACTTTCGAGATGTGACAAACGTTTTGGATGGCGGGTTACAGTAGGGACTGGGTTTCTAAGTTTAGAAGATTTTACTTAAAACATACTTACCATTTTTAGGCTTAATCTAAAATTTAAATTTTAATATATGTTTACTAAATGTACAAAAATAAACTTTACATAAGCGTAGTTGTAATAGGTCTTACCAATAAAATAATATTATATCTCAATATATTATAATTATACTATTACATTATAATTTTACTAATGTAATTTAAAAAGAAAGTTGCATTATAAGGATAGTAACATCCAACATCTTCTTTAGTCCTTTTAGCATGGACCCCCATGGATATCCGGAAATTGCCACTTCCGAGTGACCACTGTATCGATAGACTGGTCATCATCAGCCACTGACGATCGTGCTAAACGCCAACTGAGAATTGCAACTTCCGTTCCGTTCACAAAAGTCGCTTCATTTTGTCACGATCATCAATCGATGAGTGAAAAACAGCGAAAAAGAGGGAGAATCGGTTGCCAGGTGTAAGTTATATTTTTATTGTCCTCAACTCGTTCCCTTTGTTTGCCCCAGCCAGCATTTTCCTTTTGCCAAAATCATCGGCAGTGGCACTTCTCCATTTCCATTTGCCAAATCCCAGATCGGGGATCACAGAACCCGAATTCAAAATCAAAATCAAAAACCGAAACCAAAACCAAAGCGAAAACCGAAACCTAATAGCCAAAAACCTATTCAACCATGACCAGCAAACGGCGCTTCTCTGTGTACTTTCTATATATATTTTAGGCACATATATCCTTTGACAATTTCCATTACCTTTTTTGCATGCTGCACTTTGTTTGGAATCTCCACTCTTTCTCTTTATTTTTTTTTTTTGCATTGTAATGCCGGGATCGGTAGTTGGTTTCCATTATTTTGGCATCATTAACACGTTCATTGTTCCCGAGTGTCGCAGAATTTTTGGCAAACCAACTTTCTATTCAAATTTTCGCATTTCCCCGGGTTTCATTGTGGCATTTTGATAAATGCTACGAGAAAAACCAGGAGAAATGCTGGTGAAATGCCCAGAATAGGGTTGAAGTCCTGCGTCCTTTGTGGACTGGATGATCTATTGTGTCTGCGGATATCTGAAAGACTGAAGTCTGAAGTGGAATGCATTTGCGCAATGATTGATAGTTTTGATTTTCTGATTTTCTGAAGTGGCTGTACTAGGATCGGCAATATCGTGTGTTCTTTCTTTTGTTTCAGCACCTTTGATCGGTCAAAAGTCAAATCCCGGCGAAATCCAATGCGCTCACATGTATGTAAATCTCACTCGTGCCAGTTGATCTTTGGCCCCGATCATTATCCGGCGATCTTATCGGATTCTACCTGATTTTCTGTAATCTTTTCTTTCTGACTAGTCTGCAGATCTGGCCAGGATAATGATCAATAGTAAAGTCAGATCATCATACGTTCGAGAAGCCACTTGGATTTCGTGATCTTATGCAGGGGAAGATATTATATCTGAGCTGGGTGATCGTAAGAAGGGAACTATATCTAAGCTTGTTGATCATACGTTCTTGGAGTTTGAGTCTTATATCATAATACATAAATGTTGCAGACTTCTTAAAATATTTAAAAAAAAATACAGAAAATAAAGGAAGTTTTTTCATTTTAAATGACATTTCCTGAGGTATTGCGAGGGGATTTTTTGAAATTCAGTCAGATCTGAATGTTTTAAAGTTGTAATCCTGTGGTAATTCCCCCGAAAAACAACCCGAATGTGGTAACCTGTAAACTTGGCGTTGTCCCGACGACCGGTAAACAACTTTTTCGGGCCACTTTATTTGTTTATATCCTTCTTCGGCCGGACTTGCAACGCTTGGAAGATTTAAATGCGTAATTACTTTGATATGAGGCATAGTTCCGGGCCGCGAAAACGGGAAACGGAAAGGACTCGAAGGTGCGAGCGAGATGGAGAGCAGGGCGCGTGCGTTAATTGCGTGTGAGCAGGATGGGGCGATACAGGATATATGCACTGCACTGCATACTATATATACATATATCCTGATCGAAGGGGCGACGCGTGCGTTTTTCCAACGAAACTTGAAATGCAAAAATGAATGTTGAATGTTAATTGAAACGAGTTCCCGTTGCCAGGACCTGCAGAAGAGAGCAGGAGATCGACAGGAAAAAAGAGAAAGAGACAGAGTCGGGGATATATAGACTCTCCACGTGCCGAGTTCGTTTTCCACTCTAAAAAATTATTTACCATATATTTGATCATTTTATATTCTTACTATGTGGTTTTTGAAACTTTTCTAGAAGAAAGTGTAATGTTACATTTGTTAACTTTGAATAGATAGGGTTTGTTAAGTATCTAAACGTTAGCATGTTTAGACATAAAATATAAACGAGTTTTCTAAATATATTTGATATGTTTCCATTATATTTCACATATATTTCGATATATTCCACGGAGGTTCTTTGCAAAATGTTCGGTTTCTAAGTAGTCCCACTTTTCGAGTAGTGCAGCCAGCGTGTCGTAGTTGTTGCTCTCTCCCCAACTTTTGGCTCAGTCATTTTCGTAGTTAATATTTTAATTAAATGCAGGAGCAGGCGCAGGACTCGCTCCCTCCGTTCCCCTAAAACTCCCCTGGATTTCTGGGCTATGGCGACGCGTGGCAGGTGTATTTAAGCGAACGAATTGGGATCGCGAAGGGAAAAACACTGGGGAATGGGGAAGGTGGATGGTAAGTTGGTGGATGGGGAAGCACACGGGCTTAGACAACCGACCGACTTCACTACCTCGATTTCTACCTTTCTTTCTCCGCTGCAGCTGAAAAATAAACGAGCGCAGCACACCACACAAATAAAATGGAAACACACGCTCATTTGCTAGGGGTTGCTGCTCCTGCTTCTTTTGCCCCGAGATGCATTTCCAGTATCTTCGGTATCGACGCCACAAAATAGGGGAGCCCACAGTCACAGTCAAAGTCAAAGTCACTGCCAGAAGATACAAAGGGCCGACGTGGATAAAGATACTAAGATACAGATACCAAATGCGAACGGCGCATTGAACTTTGCACGGCCCAAAAGTTCAGCCCCAGTTCGTCATGCCAAATCAAACAGAAGGGGATCGGATCGGATCGGATCGAGGGGCTTTCAGATTTAGCTTCCCTTTTTTGTGGGCCCGCCTTTGGGGTCTGAGGGTAGTTTGACTTGGCCATAACGCTTGTTCAAAGAAAACGCAATAGTAACACGCCTTGGTTTTGCAGCTGTTTTGAAGAAAGCCACTCCCAAGAGTCAGCTATAAACTAAACACTGTATACAAACTATATAACGATACCATTATTAGGAATTTTAAAATACCAGATCATAATAAACTTTAATAAGATATTGCTTATTTAAGTACCATGTATTTTATATGGTTCTCCTAATATATAAATTGTATCGCATGGATGGTTCATATCTAACTGACCTTAAGTGGAAAAGTTAAATCTGTTTGGTGGTTCTTTCAAATGGAACCCGAGATTTTCAGGGCATTCCAAGTTCGAATTTCAAAGGCTTGCCTTTGTTTTTCTTAGGGGTTTGCTTTATGAGTAGTCGCGGGCCAAAGGAGCCAAGTTAAGACTTTTGAGATCCAGACGAGGTTCGATAGACGGACGGCTGATAACTATCATTACTCGCAGAGGAGTGTGCTTTGTCCATGTGGACTCGAATTTATATGTATATACTTCGCTCTGCCAGTCTCGTCTTTCTGCGGTCTCGAGCTGGATGATCATTGGACCCTGGGATAATGATGATCATGATCACAACAACACGATCCGGAGGGAAGGAGAGGGAGCTAAGCAAAAAGGCAGTAGCACGCACCATTAGATGCGGTCAACATGGAAACATCTGCTCTTCTGTGTACTCTGTTTTGGGGTCAAAAACAATAAATGAGCGATAGAGACGGGTACTACCAAGGAACAGAGGGAGATGGTAAAAGTAAAGTGGCGTGCGCCATTTTTTGTCGAAATGAAAAGTGTTTTGGCGCTCTACGATTATATCTGGTGCGGTTCCACACAGATCCCAGGTCCCCACAGCATAACATATCCCCATGCAAATGAAGCCATTTGGATGGCATATTTATGGCCTACACAGTTGTGCCTCATTAAATTTTAATCAATTTTTTGTGCTCCGCTTCCACGGATCGCGGACCGTAAATCGCAGTTTAGTTCGGGATTAGTGCATATAACGTTTAATTTAAAAACGCATAAAATTTTGTAACAATGTCGCAGGCTAGTCCAGATGATCCCCATACTCCATTTCCATTTCGATTTCGATTCCGACTACCAGACGATCTTTGGCTGGCTCAACTTTTTGCGCCTTTTATTGAACTTGACGGCGAATTCGAACTCGTTTGTCTGTTTTTTGGATGCCCTTCTTGGGTATTGACTGTTAAATATAATATATTTGTATTTGTTTTTTATTTTTAACGCTTTTAACGGAAACCTCTATTTCATTTTATAAATATAAAAAATGTTGGTGTAAAATTCTGGTAATTAGATGTAGAGTATATTTAAGATATTCTACAACCTCCTAGCCTACTTTTTATTCGAAGCTGGACTCTTTTCGTTGCAGACCCTTATTGTTTTTTAATGAACCGAATGGCATGCGATTCAGGTGAGGTAAAGGGATAAAAATCCAGGGTAAAACGAAAGGATCTTGCGGATCAAATTACAGCCAGTGCCCTCGACTACCGTCTAGCCAATAGATTTGCCAACAAATCATCAATCAGCAGCGGTATTAGAGCCAAATTCGACACCCCAGGGCCTCTAATTTGTGCTAATCCCCTGGCAAATTTCTACGGAGGTGTGAACAGCCACACGAGACAAATACAGGTGAGAAAAAAGGTTAATGAAAGACGAAGATGCTGCGATTCTCAATGGCAGAGACTGGCATCCTATTAGTGGCAATTTTAAGCTGATTTACGCAGCACCATGTTCCAATTAAAGTTCTCGCCTGAGCCTCTTAAAAACTCATTAATCACCCGCCTAACTACGTCCACGAATGGTTTTCGAACTGGTCCCCAGATCGATTTCCAAATATTGCAAAAAAAAAAAACAGAAAAATAAAGCAAAAACTCAGACGCCTGGTGAAAAAAAGGTGCGAACCAATTTGCACCTCAGACGTGGCAAAAAAAGGGCAGAGTCGTCCTTTGTCGAAGGGCAGGCCCAAGTTAATTTCTATGAATTTCACGCCTACCAAAATGGAAATTACCCTGGGCAAGCTGCATTTGTGCCGACTGATCCTGGCGCCAAGTTAATGGACCAACCTTGGACTTTTCAACTCGACTGAGGGCTCCTCCTTTCTAGGATTGCAGTGCCAGGACCCTATGTCCCTTCAGTTTTTACGCTTATACGCTTATATATTTTACGATGCCCGCGCTCTCGGAAACTCAATATTCAGCAGCCCAATTAAACCATTAAAATCTAGACATGCACCAATTTAGGTGCCTTCAAATTATTCAACGACCACACATTATAAATTTTAAAGCGCGCAGACCCATAAAAACAAAACCTTCTCGGGTCCAAACGAAAGCGAACGAACTTTTGTCACAAGATGTCAAAGTCGGGGTGATTTACTCCGTTGCCCCGAGAGTGGCAGCAAAAACTTGAGCCACTGTCTGGCCAATGCACTGGAAAAAACAGGAACATGTTATATCTAAATAATATTTACTATCTTAATGTGTTTAAAGATCTTGCCAACCTTAATAGATCATACATTATATACATTTTAGTATGATATATTGATCGATATTATGATTTTTCGTAACAATAGTTCAAACTTTACTATAGGTATTATAAACTTTATTGTTTTATGATATGATCATTGCATATATTGATTGTACTCCAAAATCGCATTATTTACATCATATTTCTCTGTTAACATATGAAAACCCCAACATCTTATGGTTTCGGATAGGAACGACTACATTTTTACCAGTGCAGTATCAAATTCGGGATCCCATCGATGGGTGTCTGTTCTGTTTGATTGCCGGGAAATTAAAACGTTACGCTCGTTGACGCAATGCCCAAAACGAAGTTGACATGGCGATGGGTTTTGGTTTTAATGTGATGCCCCCTACCAGGATCACTTGGATCCTTGGATCTCTGGTGCCATCAATCACCCGAAATCACCCACAGGGATGCGAAAAAGATTCGCGGCGAGACTGAATTGACTGCACATTTCTTGCAATTTTCACTAATAAAATTGCATAAAATATATGCAAAAGAATTACTCAGCAGCCAGGCAACTGGAACTCTCGAGAGAACTCATGCCCGAAGGCCAACAAAAGAAGCTGTAGTAACTTTCAACACCTTCGCAATGTTTATGGGGTCTGTTTGCTGGCCAGGCACTGCCTTCAAATTGTTTCTGATTAGGGATATGCTTTGATCCCACTTCTCCAGAGGATTTCTCGGTCCCAACTCCAGAGCACAAGTTGCGTGTGCGGATCGTTCTGCAGTCTGGTGATATATCTGCCATTGCGGTTCTTGCATATATAATTAAGGAGCTGCAGCTTCGCCTTTGCGTTTGAGGCCAGTGGGGAATTGGATAAATTAATTCAAGCTTTTTGTATGGGTTTTATAGTGAGCGTTTACCAAAAAAACATTTAGAATTCAGCTGTGAATATAAATTTTAAATTTATATTTGAGAGATCATTAAAAAAAGTATCTTTGAACTACAACTAATCGATAAAATCTTTTCAAAAATTGATTACAAAATATTTTTTAACGTTAATTATATTTCTAAAACTATACAAATATTTTTTTCGAAATTGAATCCAAATTATTTCTTAATACTTCTTTACATTTATATTATTATAAATATAATTTGTCTATATATCGATTGTTTTTTCATGTAATGCACACCTCAAAGTATCTTCTCAAATTCACCATTGGGCACCAAGTAAGAACTTCATACTCACACCTTTCCGAGGATGGGGATTCGTTTTCCTGCGTTTGGCTGCTGACCAGATTGTCATCACCATACCGCGAAGTGGAACTCTCCTGTGCTTCACACCTCGTTTTGTTCTGGTTTTTGGTGGATGGGGATGGATGGGGGATACGATTGGGCGAATCGCCTAATGCAATAACAAATATTTATACTTTTTGCGATAAATGTTTGCGTTGGTTAATAAAGCGATTTGTTATTTGTGTATTCGTGGCCATAATTTATATGCCTAAATTGGATTAAGTCGTCGGGTCACGCAGACTCCACTTTCCTGCGGAGGCGTTGGTGTTGAGTGGTATTCGAGTTTTGGTTGCGACTCGCTGGACTCTCGGATTTCATCTACGGATCGGTAGCGCCGCGGGCATCCGCCTCTCAAAAGGTGTGAAAAAGTTGTGAAACTTTTCCTTTATTACTTATTTGTTTGAGGCTCCCAGTGGCCAAGTGACCAGGTTGCCAACTTCCCAAGTTCCCAAAGGGAACGAACTGAGCACGGAGCTTAATGGTTTCTGTGCCTGTACATGGCAAATTACTTAACCGGCAACCTAATGACAACACCTACAAAACAGAGCCCCCTTTTGGACCATCCATCCGATTCCGACTAGGTAGCAAAACACCAGGGTCTCTCGCTCTCCGTTTCTGCGGCCCAGGAACGAGGCGATCATTTACAGGGCACGATCATTTATTTAAAAATTATTGCCACATCGATCACTGGCAGAGACACACGATCGGCGGAGAGAACTGCAGACTGGAAACTGGACACTGCACGGGGAGAAATAACTAGGATTAAAATATATATATAGTTATTATTGCAATCTAGTTATTTACTTATTTAATTTACGTATTAAACTGTAGCTTATTAATATTTAAATGAGCTATTCCAAAGAAAGCTACGCAGTATGACCATGCACACAAAATGTATGTCCTATTTCCAGAGAGGGCAGCAGAGTGACCATGCATAAGAAATATTGGTATTTTTATTTCGCAAAATATACTAGATTTCTTGACTAATCTTATTATTATTTTTCTTTGCGTGTAGACACTGTTCCCTGTGCCATTTCATTATTATAGGGCACGCTCGATCGTCGATCGCCGATCGTCTGCCTGAGTTTTCTTCGGCTTAGGTTAGGTTTTGTTGCCGGACCTCCTCCTCCGCCTCCTTATTTTTTGCACATTTTGATGAGGCTGGAGCGTATTGGACCGGATATGCTGCACACGCAGAGAGTGATCTACATTTATTTATGGATCCTGGAACTCGGTGGAGCAAAAAGTCTTGGCGCGAAAGAGATGCATAGAGGAAGAGCCACCGAAAATCAATTGTAAGTTTTTGATTTTGATGAATTGATTTAAGATTGCGTGGATTTCGATAAGAGTCCTTCCTGTTTTTTTTTCTCGTACTCTCTTTTTTGCCATTCAAATCGAGGCGAGCAAGCAGGCTGTCATTAGACCGCAATTAGGCAGCATTTTTCAGAGCCACAGAGCACACACTTCGGGGCGATAAGCATAGACATTATAGGCAATTTGTTGTAATTGAAAATTAAAGTGTCAGCCTGTGGCATCCAGGGACAAAACTGGATGGTCCCCCAATGGACCCCCTCCCCTTCCCCCGAAAAATCCGAGGCCCCCATGCCCAATCTTCAATCCCCCCGATAAAGCCTGTCTGGAGATCCCAGAGTGGCCGGCATTTATGCAGTTTTGTCCTCATGACATGATCGCCGACGCGATAACGCCGGGCCTTACAAAGTGCAGATCCTGCGCTTACATTAAGCTGATATGCAAATTATGCGGCGGGCTTATTCCGGCGAAAAAGCGTTCATCGTTCGTCGATCGTCGTTTAAATTAGCGTTAGCAAAAGTATGCCAGGGTCTCAAGATTATCGATCCCCCCGATCGATCCAGCCTGTGCCGCCCGTGTGTATTTGTATTTAAAATTTACAACTTTTTGCCTTTTGCCAACGTTTTAATAACGTTTTGATGAATTTTATATGCACCGCTTGTCGTCGATGGCTTTTGGCCATCCCAACCCATCGGATCCGATCGGCTGGCTCCCAAAGAGAAGGCGAGTGTCAGTTTATGGGTTTCATTAAATATTTGCCCCTTGATGATATGCCCATCGAGCACAGGGGAACTCATTCATTATTGATCATCGCGATGGCATCTGGCACTTGTCGCTGTTGTCGTTCGGGGAGTTTTTCGAAGAGGGGGCGTCTATCGGGATCGGGGGACTCGTTTTAATAGTCCCCGCGATAGTCGATCGATCGTGATTATGTTGTTGCCATTTTTTACGATCTCAGCGTTCTCGTCCAGCCCTTTTGCATATATGTACATTTATATATATATATATATGTATCGAATACCTACTCGTTTGTAATCTGGATCATTTGACAATATCTCTGACTGGGCACTAATTTACGAAACACCGAATGCGAGGCAATTTAATCGATTAAAAGTTGCAGCCAGGGCTTTTGTCTCCTCGTCGGCTCGCTAATAAAGAACGTGATATATTACACACCGAAAGTCTAAAGTCTGTATATATACTCGATATTCTCGATGAGTCCCCAATCTCCGGTGGTGGCCACTACTGGGGAGCAACTTAATTTCAATCGCTTCGCTTATTGTTATGGCTCTGTTGTCGTGTAGTGAAACAATGGGATCAACAACGGCAGCAACATCCAAAAAACTAAATAAATAAAAAAAGAAAAAAGAAAACGGCAGTAGCAGCAGCACACCAACGAAGCAATAATAAAATTTAAGGATCCGATCGATCGGGGGCCATCTGATGATCTTCCAGATCTGGCGATCTTCCTATCTTCCGATCCTCCGATCTCCGGACAGATCCGATCCGCTCGATCCAATTATTGTGTGCGTTGTTGCAATAAATTCGTTTATCGCCGCCGTCGCAGCGGCAGCCAAAATCATTTAAAAGCGATCAGTTTAGCCTGTTGTTGCTACGTTTCAGATTAAGTGATTGCCGAAAAATTGTTGCCCGCATACAGTGCGTTTCGCCAGTGGAGGTCTAGATTTTAATGAGCTTAAAATAATAAAAATCATATTTTAATGCGCCGTTTCAGGTGGATTCAAAAGATGAATGATTGGTCATTTCAAGATTAAATAAACTAGTTAAAGGTATAATGTTTTGAGAGGGATTTGGTTAGCATTACATATATTTTAAAAAATACCTTACACTCATTGTACGCACTGTTTGTTGGCATAGCTAAAGGGACCGCCTGAAGCCGTCCTTTTCAGACTTACAAATTGATTGAGTTATGTAATTGCAATGCAGTTCAGTTGGGTCGAGTTCGGCTCGCTGGGCTTTTACATGACTGCGCTTTACATTTTAATTAAGAAAACTGGCGTTGGTGAATAATAAATGGAAAAGGGGATCAAAAGGATACAAAATGGGGGGATAGGGAGTCCGCGAAGAAGGCGCTTTCCTTGGCCGCTTGTCACAACAGCGCTTTTTAGTCGATCAATGCCATTTCACTCGATGTCGAAGTGCTTGATGCCGTTGAGGCTGCTGTTTTCACCCAACTCTGGGGCTGCCGACTCTGAATCTGTGTGAAGCACATCATAAATCACCAAGCGACAACATATTCAACTCCTGATTTACACGGAGAGAAAATGTGCAATGAATTCCATGCCTAAAGAGTGAGAAAGGTGACCCCAATCTGCATTATATCGCCATAACTTTAGCAATTTATATACGATTTTGAGACTTCTTTTAAGATTTTCTGGTTATACTTCTCCAAAAATATGCATTACATTTTTGGAATAATTTTGAGGTCCGATTTTTATTAGGCTTTCGATGGCCTGCCTAAAGGTGACCCAAAATTGCACTTCTTAAGCTCATAGCTTCACCAATCGGATTGGTTTAACTGAACTGCACGAAGAGGAAACTTAAAAAGATGGGATTTGGGGAGTCGAAAGCATTATTTAAAGGAAGGAAAGGGAGGAAGTGTTGAATAGAAAACTTTTACTTAAGGACTTAAAACACTTATTAGATACTTGACTTATGGACTGGATTTATTTGTAAAAATAAGAGCAACCTAGAGATAAAGAGGTTAGACATTAGGCATTTAAATAAAAAACAAGGTAAGCCAGTCGTCCTGAAATTATAGGATACAACTAATGCTTAGCCCTATTTTCTTGCTGTGCAGTTTTTCCAGCTCTCCTGGCAACTCCATCTTCATGTCGATGTCGATGTCTCCGTGTCCAATGCTCGTGTCTCCTTGGCATTTCAGCCTGCTGCTGCTGTTGCTGCTGCACTTGTTGTAAATTTCCTCCGAAACTGTGAAGCGTCGTTGCACAAGTGCTGGAAGTCTGAAAGTCTGAAATCTGAATCTGAATGTGCAAGTTGGTAGCTTGGTTTTTGGCCCGGCTCTTAGCTTTTGGCTTTTGGCCGCGCTTCTGGTTAGCAGTTGGCTGGCTGTCATGACGTGCGCACAATGCGTGCGCATAATTCAGAGTCTGGGAGCTCAACTCCAGCTCCATATGGGGCTGCTGCTGCTGCTGCTGCTGCGTTGCATGCAGCACGTAGCGGCGGAGCAGCCAAGCAGCGAAGCTCACTCACTCATTCATGCAACCCCCTTCCTTTTCGTTTTGGGTTCCCCCACCAGCGATCCTCCTCAGCTGTCATCACTCGGCTCATTGATTCGAGCACGGCACACATTCCTCCGGCTTGCCACTTGTCAACACTTCATTTCAACAACTACTCCTCCTTTGTGGATCTCCGGATCTGGCTCTGGCCGAGCCTTTGGCTCCCTTTGATAAGTCAATCATGCCACAAGTGCCACATTCGAGTGTTGCTGCTGTTTCGCTGGCATTGTCCGTTCGTATCAGCCACATAAAGCAAACGGACTTTGATGGCCCACCTTTTGTTTGGCTTATTGTCCTCCGATATCCTTTGATGAGCCCTTCGATGATCATCGCCAGTATTTGCATGACATCTCCACTTGTTTACGGGCTTTTAGCAGCAAGTGCAGTGGATACTTGTGGCCTTTTGTCCGTTTTTTGTGCGTGTGGGAAACCCGCGAAGGATCGAGGCCCGAGGATCCACCAGGATCCATTAACGCATCATGAACATACTGCCTAAGCCTTCGAGGGTCAAGTAATTTGCTTCCACTTAACCGCAGGTCCAAATCTCTCGAGCCAATCCGCCTTCAAAAAGGGGTAAACAAATTAATGTGCTTAGCATTAAGACTTGAAGATACCTTTTTTTGTGATTTAAGGATAATAATTCCTTCACGTTTTTAGGAAACATAGAAGAATGTGGAAAATAATAAAGAAATCATAACAGAAACTCCTTTTTGATTTTAAAATAAAGTCTCCTTTGATTGAAACCATCATACCCCCCAACATACTCCCTATAAAACGAGTACCCGAAAATCTTCAGGACTATCTTGACTCGATCTCCTCCGCTGAGTGGTACAAATATTTTTTCACAGCTCATTAAAATGTAATTTGAAGAACGAAATGCTTCACGTTTTGCGACCAGGGCACCGTAATAAACCGTTGTTGCATTGATATCATCGCAAAAGCCGAACCGGATTGCCGTTTTCAGGGGGCAACAGTAAAGCCAAGTAATGTAACACCCGAATAAGTGAGGATCCCAACTAAATGGCAACTTTTGCGCGGCAAGTTGAGCATTCAACAATTTAATTAAAATGAAATTTCCGAATCACATTCTGGGTGCCGCAGGAGCGGGGAATAACTGATCTTGGCAGCAGGTTGATCGTGATTGCGAGACTTGCCGCCAAAGCCTTGCACCTCCGATATTCCACGGGGCTAAACCGAACCACTTCCCCAACCGCTGACGATGATCAATGATCGCTGAGCCGACCGACGAGTCCCCAGATCTCGATCTCAGGCATCCTCACCGGATTCGAGTTTACTATGGCATATATACATATAGATATATATATATATAATAGTATGTAATGCGCCATGCATTACGTGTATCTGGCGTTGTCATCGTGCCAGTTTACCCGCATATTATTAATTGGATAGCCATAGTTGCGATCTCCGCTAGAATTTATGTGTTAATTTGTCTCGCTGCCAACTGTTGATTTATTTCAGCCTGCTCTGCTCTGCTTTTTATGCCTTTTAGCTGGCTTCTTGTGATTATTGCCCGGCTACTCTCTTATCAGACCGTTGTGACCATTAGCGGAGGGCCGCGGCAATTTGTTGGCCGCCTGCCAGACGACCGGCGACATAATCATTGCCCCGCTGCCGCTGCAATTTGTATTGTTCGCATAATTAAATTGACGCTTGACATTCCAGCCAGGCCAACTCTGGTCCACTCCACTGACATTGACACGCGCAGACTCCACACTGGCGAAAATGCAGCCCTGAGATACTAGAAAATCAAGGGTAAATCATTAAAAAATCTTAAGAGCACGCATCTGTACTTGGTCCTTCGAGCCGGATCTCGAAGTAAGCGGCAACAAGACTGCCCGACTTTTCCCAAATATTTTACCTCCCGTTAAGACTAATTGTTTTCTATATTCTTACATATTTTGATAACAGCCAGAAGAGAATACAAACATCGCCTAGGATCTCTAGAATTTTGGTATGTAAAACCACTTAACCAGACCACCACACTTAATTCACATGCTAATTTCATTCTTAAGCACTCAACCTTCAGTTCTTAATTCTTCTGCCTTCCGTATTTATTTTCAGTGCCCCGGCTGCAACTTATTCGATCGCAACTCCATCTGCGACTCCGTCTAGTTGGTATAATTAGCGACGATTAAACACTTGTCGGTCCCACCCAGCTGCGGTTGAGAACAAAAGCATTTTATTGCTTTTGTCGGCCGGCTCTTTTGCTATTTTGCTACTCTGGCAGTATGCTTTTGCTACTCTGCTGGCCTGCTAGTCTGCTTTTGCTATTTCGCATCGGACCCAATGGAATTTGTCAAGCGCAAGGACACATTGCTGTGGGCAATTAGGCGCCCGCCGCTCCTCCATTCAATGGCAATTGTTGTCAGGCTTGTTTGATTAG
The DNA here is from genome assembly GCF_043229965.1 of Drosophila suzukii. Taxonomy (NCBI): domain Eukaryota; kingdom Metazoa; phylum Arthropoda; class Insecta; order Diptera; family Drosophilidae; genus Drosophila; species Drosophila suzukii. The sequence continues at coordinate 8,351,691 of NC_092084.1, forward strand.
TCTGTAATTGGTGGTGGACGGATCGGGTTCTTCTGGCCAGCGATGCGGCGACCCAAGATCGATCGCCGTAAATACTTAATTATGAATTTATTGATTTTAATGAACATTATCAATTTGCCATATGGAAAATGGGCACCTCGGACAGGACAGGAGACAAAGCATTTCAACAAAATATTAATCAAGTGTGTGGCGCGATCAAGGTCGCCATCCATGGCGCATAATGACAGGCTGCAACTGCCGATCTTCTTCGATCTGCGATCTTCGAACTGGAACTGCAACTCGGAACGATCTTTCGTTTATGCGATCGCATGCACAGGGAGAAAATATATCAACTATTCTACCATATTTTGACCAACTACCCAGTATGTATGGTATATCCAATATCATAATAGAAACATATACTTTTCTGTGTACTCTGTTAGTTTGCTGGCGGCCATAGATTGCAGTCCATCAGCGACATTTGTGATTTTTAGTAGACCGATGATCGCTGGCGGTGTAGCGCATTAATAGAAGATCACCACCGATCAATTTACCCCTCAAAGCTATACAATTAGGCTACCGAATGGGTGGGAAAGGGGCTGGAGCTTTAAATACCCCTATGGATAGATCCTTTCGATGGCAGATAAGGTGTAGAACTCAAAACGACAGTGTAAGACAATGTGCTTATTTCAATTACCATCAAAAGTACTTATTAGCAACCTCAATCTTGGTATTTTCAAGTTAAAACCCTTAGGGCTAGTAAAGTTTCCCCCACTTCTTTATGGATTTTCTGTCCTTTGGCTGAAATTGAGATAGAGAGTGGGTGATCTACAATCTTCAACAAGTTCCCCTCCAAGTGTCACTATAGATCGATATGCGCCGACGAAAGCTGAGCAAACACACAAGGACTAGAGCAAGGATGTGCAAACAAATAGACAAACACGAGCTCGAGTATCTGTATCTTTGGGTCTGCGGTGTATCTGTGAGGTAGCCAAGGACACACACGCGTGTCCTCGACAAGCTGCAACTGCAACAGGAAGACATGCCAATGTGCAACGCGTGCGCCTGTCTAGAGCGATAAGGCCTGCTCAAACACACAATCGCCCATATGTGTGTATATATAGAAGACACTCAGCCGAAGGACACGAAGAAAATATTAATTTACACTAGGCAGAATGTCAGCTGCCCGCTGCTGGCATAAAAAGGGTACAAAACCCGAAGAAGGCATGTGTACACTGGAAAGAAAATGCTTGTGAAATGAAGAAAATCGACCAAGATGAAAACAGATGAAAGTTACACTCTTGCAATTCTTTTGTTTATTATTCAAAAAGTACGTATTCTCTTATATTGAGAAATATTTTTTTGTATATCTATTAAAAATAAGTTCGAAATTAACTTGGCATTTTGTAAAAAGAAGTAGAACAGCCTCTTCTGTGTTGCCTTAGAACCCTTTTTTCCAGTGTTCTGGAGTGGGTCTGCCAAAGACACAAAATCAGAATGCATCTGCAGTCCTGGCACGCACGCCAAAAAATAAATATGAGAACCAGCCATTTGCTAACCCCATCGCACACACACCTTGCACACCTTTTCGGGAACCTTTAACCTTCACCAGTGACATAAGAGTCGCATCGCCGGAGAACGGGAACTACTTATCTATGTATATATCAGCGGGATCGGGGAAACGGAATCGAAATCAAGGAGCAAATGCCAGTTGACAAAAAACGCCCCCGACATGTGCAACGATTTTTGCAGCTTGCAGCGATTAGGAATCTGAATCTGAATTTCGAACAGAAGCAGATCGATCGGTTCAACAGGAAGGAAAAAAGGGGTTATTCCTTGGATTCCATTCGCTGCAATATGCTGATGGCAACATTGTTGCGGCACAAGGTGATAAAAGATAGATGGGTTGGTGGAGGTAGGAGAGATCAAATTGAACAAGCACAGCCATGAATACCCTATAATTTGTCACAGTTAACGCTTTGGGAAAACAGTAAAGTATTTATTTTTAATGCTTGAAATCGTGTAAACTATTAAAGATATTATTATTATTAAAGATATTTGCAAGAAACTCTTGTTAAACAGGTTTTGGTATCCACATATTTATGGACTTTTCGTCGCTTTACAAATACATTTTGGGCAGAAAGTTGATTGTTTATATTAAGGTGGAATTACATAGTTATGGGGTTACCTATATTTTTTACATAGGTATTCAAAAAAATTACGTTTTTGGTATATTTTATATTTTTATGCCCATTGTTGGCGATATTCTTAAGTAGGGATGTGATTTTTTCTGCACGACAAACTGGATAGAGTGTAAAGAGCCTTTAACATGATTAAAATTAGTCTCTTAACATTAAAGCAGTGGCGCTTACAATGCAATGCACTAAGAACGACGGCTTGCAAAAGACCGCTTGCTTTTTGTCCCGATTATGGGAAAAAGAAGAGAAGAGTTAATCGAATGGAAACGATTTCATCACTTGCAAAGTAATAGGAAAACAATGCACTTAGACTGTGGTTATTTGATGATGCAAATTACATATCCAAATAAAAAACAAACTATTATTGTATTGTGTGCCAAACGCTGCTTTAAATTTAACTGCGTGGAACTTTCTAAAACGTGGTCTCACTATTCCAAGCAGTGTTGCAGTGGTTTCGTCGCTTTATGGTCAATTTTAGGAACAAACGTTTGGATATTTAATATATTTTCACTTGGCTGGTAGGGGTACCAAATAAATAAAAAGTTAATAACAAGATACAAAAGTTACATTTTTAAGTTTTTAGTGTTGGTTTTTAACACAGACAAAATTAAATTCGATGTATAATTTATCTCGAGAAATGCGTTTGTTTTAGTGAAAATTCATGGATGAAATTGAGCATATGGAAAAAAAAAGTGGGAACAAGTAGTATGTTGTTATGTAGTAGTGTTTTTCCTATATTCCATTTTTTTGTATTTAGCTTTTTGTTATGAAACTAGGAGCCTAAAATATAGATTAATTTGAGTTTTATTTTTAAAAGATTTGTAACTTTGGTTCACATTGGTTATATACACTGGTCGTATTGCAAAGAAACCAAAACTTACTTTACTGTTTTTTACAATGTGTCTATTAAAAAGCCAAATTGAATAGAACACACAAAACACAGTAGTACAACTTAAAAAATAAAATCACAATATGTGATTATTGTTGATCCCTGGATTTATCTTTATTAGAGTTAGGCTAGCCCTGGAAAATTAGTGAAGTTCTAAAAAATACCAAGCTTCTCAGTAGCCCTGGGTAAAGGAAACCACGTGTCAGTTTTTGCACAAGTTCAAAACTTCTTTCTTTTCCGAGACGCTGTTCCAGTAAGTTCTATTCTGACTAGCTCAATAGAAAATTAAATTTTTTTCTTGTTAGCTTTCAGAGTGAATTCCGTAAGTGAAGAAAAACGCTGAAGAATGAGTGCCAGACCAAACTACGCCGGGCCACGCCGCTCCCATACTACGGAGAAGTTCAAGGACCACGAGTTCCTGCTGGAGAAACTGGCCTATCAAAAAGCCAAGATCGAGAAGCTATCCGTAAAGTTGACAAAGCTCAAGAAAAAGGTGATTCAGCAGAACCTCCATCGCATACAACTCGAAAAGGAGATCAAAAAATTAACAGGAAATTCGGTGTTAATAAGAAACTGCCTGCTGTGCGATAAGACTTGGAAGGCATCGGGCCAGCATCGCGTTGCGGTCTTGAAATGTGGGCATACATTCGGAAACAATTGCATCAAGAAGTTTGTGGCTGTCTATCAGATGTGTCCCGGCTGTGAAAAGCCAGCCAAAACCGAAGACGTCCACTACATCAACGGCCTTTGAGTCCACCACTAAAAAGTGCTGTCATCGGACTAGAATGACACTACACCACCACGTCGGAAGTTACCAGAAGAAATGTAAAAAAACCAAAAGCTTTACTAAACCAATAAACCAACTAATGGGAATCTAATTCCGACCTATTTGTTGTGTAACATTTATTTATTAACATCTATACCGGGATATATAGGTAGTATTATTTCAGAACGTAGCCCCAAAACAGCCTGTTTTCTTGCTTTCAGTCCTGTCCTATCCCATATAGATACCCATAATACCCCCAGTTAGAGTAGTGGAACTTCTTTCAGCTTGCTGTTAATAGACGAAGCTCCATAAACTCTTGCTTTTCGGTCCAGTTCAGTTCATCCCGCATTTATGGAACGCTCGAGATGACTAGATGCATTTGTCATAATTGCCCAGGGGACTCGAGGAGGTGAAACGAAGGCGGTTTTATGCGGCGGTCTTGCTGTGGTCTCTCGGTGGTCTGATTCTGATCCACTGGGATCTCTGGGATTTGCATTACGCGCAGCCGCAAATGATGCAAATTTCCTTAGAGATTGCCGCTAAGATTAGGCAGGAGATCCTGGCGGCTTAGCCGCAACTAAATGCGGCTTAAACAATGTTCTTAGGCGTGAGATTTTCATTACGATCTGTTTTCTCTGCTTTCAGGTTTTTGCTTGGTCTCTGGTCTTCATACATACTCCATCCATTTCCTATAAGTATATGGTATATGTGTTGTCGGCGAAATTTCAAAACCCGCTTCCCGGGAAAAACGGAGGCTGAGGGAACAACACAAGAAGAAACACAATGATTGGTAGATTTTACAGCGGGTTTTCCATGGCAGGTCAGGTCCTTTTATGTCCGTCTGCCAGGATATGTGCGTGTCTGCGGATTTGTTTGCATGCAAAACAGTTTGCAGACGTGTGTGTACATGAAACCCGAAACCCTGACCACAAAAGTCAGTCCACAGATCCAGAATTCCGAATCCAGATCTCCAGAATGAAGAACCTCACCTTCGGGGGGTACAACATATATATATACCTGATGAATTATTCCCAAAGGAATAAGAAATAAGCAGCTCCAAATGGCCGCGGGACATTCTGGGCTGGCTGCCAAAATAATTAAGTCGTTTGCTCCGACAATTAAATAATTCTGAAAATCGCTTCGCAAACGTTCAGAACTTTCTGTGGCTCCCTGTTTTTAGTTTCTCGTCCCTCGAAATACCTTGCGAAATTTGTTTAATTGCGTTTTGGCTGCGAGCGACAGTTTAACATACGAGATTCGAGATGCGGCGTGCAGCGTGAGAAAAATGCATAATTTTTGTAATGTGATTTCGTTTTGGGTGCCGGGTGCCAACCCATCGCACATTCATCATGGATCACGCAAGACAGTGGCTTCAAATATACCTGTCATACCTATACCAGAAGGATACAAAATGTATGAGGTCATAGAAACTCGTACTTCATTTTATTTCTATTAAAATATTCATTGGGATATTTCTAAACCATACATATTTCTATTTTCTAAAGACAAGGAGTTGTATATTCAATATTTAGTTAGGAATCCAATCTATATATTTTTCATATATATAACTATATATTATATCATTTATGTCATATCTTATGATATGAATATATGCATTTCATATCATGTAAGTTAAGAATAAAATAATTCATAACTACAAATGAGTAATTCCTATGTTATTTTCAGGAACACAAAAGTAATGCGATAATCCCCTCGATTTGGAACCACTGTGACGTGTGGCGCTGGCTTTCACTGTTTCACCGGCGTTGGCAGTCGGCGACTACTGTGCCACGCCCCCCATACTTTCGGCACAAAGGCGGTAGCATAATTACACTTTTGTTTTACATTCGGCCAGGCGGTGAATTCCAGGAGCTGAGCTGTCCACGTCCACATCCGAATATCCCACAATTCCCAGTTGCCAGCTGGCCAAGACTTTTTGCCCAGCCTCGGGCGTGAGTCGCAATCCTCGGCGGAAAAGGAAAATACCTTGTGTTTGTGTATCTCGGCCTCTGGACAATTGTCATGAGGCTTTGTTGTCGCCTTTGTGTCCTGGCACTCCATTGTCCCTCTCCAGTGTTTCGGACCACTCGAAAGCCATTGGAATCTGATTTGTGGGCGGACGGACGGGTCGCAGAAATCGCCTTTGACCTACGACCTCGGCGTTTTTGTCAAAGGCAATTAGGATTCTTTGACCCGAAGAAGGGCGTGTGCAAAGCGGTTTAGGACGAAAGATCTGGAACTCGGCCGGTTGATCTAGTTAGCGTTTGCAATTGAGTCAAATTGGGTTACCCCAGCGGTTTGCCAACATATCTTTCTGGCATTTTTGACTTTGTCACCCGTCCTGTTTCCATATCCGATTTTGCGGTTTAGTTCGTGTCACGTGTGGGCGTGTCGCACGCTGATTAGCCTCCCAAAGTCGCTTACTTCTTCGGGATTTATGTACGGACCTAGAACATTCATGCATTTCTTTTGCATTCATTAAAGGAAGGGAAACCAGAACGTACAAAAAAAAAAATACAAAAGCCGTCTCGACTTTGAGTCGTCTGCATCAAATCAATCAAATTGATGCGCTTCGATCGGGGAATATTTAAACTAACAAAGTTGGGGCCTACGATGGATGGTCTGCTTCCGAAATGCCTATAATCAGGAGAATTGTAGGGGTATGTTGGGCTTAGAAAGATATACCTATAGTTATTCGATACATATGTAGACAGAATTGTATAATTTTAGGGATGTATTGTGCTTACAAAGAATTGTTTAAATGTTGTAGTCTTTAAAGTAAATATTTTTCTGTAAATATTTTGTTATTTCGATGAATTCAATGCAAATCAGATAGCAATCTATATATAATCTATAATATTAATATTTTTTGCATTTATATGTGGTAAAGGTTATAAATGTAATACCTTATGACTGTTCCCCTAAAACAATAGGTATCTTTGAGTCCAAGTTCTCGACGTTCTTCCATCAGGTTCTCCATTGAATGCTTCTTCTGTTTTAGCATAAAAGCAATCATAATCCGCACACACTGAGCGCTGACAAAAAGTTGTCAATTAGGTTCATCAAGAGCGCATGGCAAAGACCCAATCTCAATCCCGAAAACCCGATCCCCTGGGTTTATATACATATGTTAATGCAACCTGCATGTAGTCAAATGGAGCAGCCACTGGATCCTCCGCTCATCTGACGGTTGTCTTCAGGGTCTTCCGTCCTTAGTCTTCTGGAGCCTCGGTCTTCAGCACAGAAAGAAATACAAATGGTTTTCCATTTGATAATTTTCGTAGGACATCTTTGATATTGGAATGGCTCAAATCGTTTTGACGGGTGAGTTAAATCAGATATTTAATATGATCTTTTTTTTTTTTAGTTCTGACAAACCTGCTTTGTAGAATTATTAAGTGGATATCCCAAAGTATTTTTCTCTGTGTGGCTATCTTCTGAATGTGGATGTCGTCACCACCCAGGCAGCGAGCGCATTTATTATGATTGCATTTTGGCCAAAAATGTTGTATTTTTTCCCCCGGACTGCCGATGTTGTTATTGGTGTCCCGCTGCTTAGTTAAATGAGACATCAGTTTGGTTTAGTCCCTGGTCCTGGGATTCTCGACCCCATCATCCGACAAACTGGATTAACTTGGCTACCGGTTGGTATTGGCACTCCTTCCCATGCCCCATGCCCCATAAGTGTATTCCCCCGGCTCATTTGGGTGGGCGCACTTGCTCTTGTTATTGTTGATAATGATGATGTTGAAGCCGCTGTTCCCTGGCTGTTGTTGTTTTTGCATGTAATACTCGAAGGGGGAAAAATCCCTTTCGCCAAGAGATGAAAAAGGCATCCACTTCATGGCTCCCACAACTCGCAAGACTGTGAGAAAATAAAAAAGGGAAGCTGCAGTTTTAATGTCTTCATTACGCGCTACCCGGCGAAAAAGACAGCAATATGTGGAGAATATCGAGAGGACCAAGTCTGCTATATATTGTTTATTTATGAATGTCATTCAATTTATTATATCATTGTATATTTCAGCCGAGTTGCGTTGAGAGGGAAATGAACGCACAGATCTGGAATCTCCTCAGTCCCGAGTCTTCAGTCTTCAGTCTTCGGTTCTCGGTCTCCAATCTTCTGTCCCGTCTTCCACTCCAGACCCGAGACTCCAGAAGAAAGGGCGCTGACCAGCTATCGAGCAGCATCATCATCATCGTTCTCCTCCGCACTAACGGGCTTTTGTGGCAGAGCCTCATCGTCTTGTCTTTGAAGATGGACATTTCTGGACATCGGTTATCGTTCTGCCACAGCCATTTGCATCACTGACCAGCCAAATCGGATCGAAGCTGCTCTAAGCTGTATAGGGTATAGTGGGATCTATAGGTATTATGTTATATGGGAATGCCCCCAAATAATATAAGAAGAATAGAACATAAAACCGTATAACAATCTACAGTAACCTTAAAAGTAAAGATACTTTTTGCATATCGAATGTGAGCTCATATAGGAAATATTTCAAGTGGTCTTCCATCGGAATACACTTTCAAAATATAGTACGTAGGATGGTTTATCTTTGTACAACCCTTTACTTTATCATAATACACGATGGTGTCAATTTTCATAACGATCCCGCGATGGTACAATAATAGAGCATCCTTCAGTCACCTATTCCGCCCAAAAATCCTCGGCACTCTGCGATTTAAACTCGTTTCTCTTCTGGTTAGTTGCTCGTTTAGCGCAATGTTCTGATCGCTGCCGCTGCCCGATTATTGTATATCATCATGCCGGCGATTCTTCGATTCGTTTCGATCCGTTCCGTTCCGTTTCGATGCGGTTCCTCGATCCGCGACAAGTTGTCAATGTTTATAAGTCCGCTGTATATGCGGCCTCCTCCCTCGCTGCGACTGTCGCTGTATTGCATAAGATAATTGGTGATTTTCATATCGATTTATGCATCCGCTGCTCCAACTGCGACTGCGCGACTTATTCCCTTGGTCCCGGTCACTTGGCCATTTAGCCAGTTAAACATTTTACCATTTGGCCATTAGAGAGCGTTTAACGCTCAGCGGGAGCGCACCAAAACAATAATTAAATCATAAATTTTCATGCTTAGATTCTGAGGGCAAGTGTTGTCCCGCCTCCAAAGACTCGGACTAAGCTAAATCAACGTCAACACTCGGGAATTTATTGCTCTATTTGGTGAAAGTTCGCCCCAATCGAATCATAATAATAAAAATAGTCACACGCCCCCTTAAAAGGAAAACTATGACCAATGAAAAAGGCACTGAGAAAAATTTGTAAAACTATTGTTGTCAATACTTACAAATAATTATTAGGAATGAGTTTAGAAACGGATTTATTTTCTTCAAAGTGTTCAAATGGTGTGAAGATATTATAAACATTTTTGTAGTATATTTTAAATGTCCTTTAAATCGTATTTTATAGTGTCTTTAATGTTATTCTATAGAATCTTGTGATTTATGTATAAAATATTGCATCAAAGTTATTTTAAGAGATAATATTTCATCTTTGAAATCGGTAGAGATTTTTCTGAGTGCACCCACGAGATTTGAGCCTTAGATAGTCCTTAGTTCGAGTCCTAGTTGCGGTCAAATGTTTTCGGGCTGCAGCGGGTCAAACGTTTTGTAAACAATTCCGAAACAAAAACGCCCGCTGCGATCACGTTTCACTTTCTCCTCGGATCGCGAAAGGGTGGACTTTCTGCGGCGGGATCGATGGATGGGTTTAAATGCATATAAAGGGAGCTGGAGCTGCGGACGGCGTTCTCGGAAGGCCGGGATGATGGCTTGTTAATGGCATTTTATGGTGCCTCATAATCAGCGCAATTATGTTGCATTTTCAAATTCCAAGAGCTAACAAGTGCCGCGAGTTCTGTGGCCTTTTCCTTTGTAGCCAGCCGCCCGATGGCGTCGGCTGGTTTTTCAGTTTTCCAGTTTACCAGTTAGTTTGCCGGCTTTTTTTTTTTTTGGTTTCGAGTATTCCGGCTTTCGGTGGCATATCCTTGTTATCCTGACAACAACCGCAAATGTGCTAACGAATCTTGCCGCCGACGCGACCCGCACAACCTGCCCATTAACGCGAAAACCCAAACTGGAAATTGTCGGGGGAGAGGCGTTAAACGATCTCGCACCTTCGCTGACTTGGCGAAAAATTAAGTGAAGGTTCTCGAGCTCTTGGCCGTGGTACCTTAAAGGGTATTTACTCTGGCAACCATCACCATTTTTGACCTTCACTGGAACATATTTTTGAAATATTATTAAAACCATTATTGCAGTTTCTTGTATAGGAATATTTGTATTATATAGTAATTTAAATATTGTATTATTTTATATAATTATTAAAATGAAAATATAATAACAAAGTTATACTAATTTTATAGGCAATTGAATATTGTTATATATTTTATTGTTTGGGCACATTTATAGGGTATTTAATGCATAATTTCCTTGCGATATTTTCCCAGTGCTCGAGGGGTATTAATCGTGTCTTTCGTGGCTTATATCTGGTTCCCTGTTGGGTCGCACTTTCTGCAGAAATCTCCCTTTCTGGGTGGTGATCGTGTCCAGTTGCTTGTTGGCTGCCCCCAAAAGCGGCAGGCTTACAAGATCGCCAGAGTGATCGACACTAATCCGCCGCAGAATCCGCTTACTGACAGTCCGCGTCATGGTGGCAAGTCGATCCGATCGCACTAAGAAGCTGTTGAGTGGCCGGGTGACAAGTGAGCGGATTGCAAAGGCTTGCTAAATAAGTGCAATCGATGCCCGCGAAAGTGGGGGAAATTAAGGGGAAGTGTACGTAATTAAAATGGTTTAATAAATCTTAATTTAAAATATTGGCAAATAATTAAAATGAATTTAAATATAATTTATTTATTTGTGTAGATTCACTTAATTAATTTCAAATGTATTATGGAACTAATGTGCTTAGGATTAATATTAATAAATTCCAAATGATTTCCGAACAATGGAGAGACAATATCAATGTATCATTTGCTAAGGACCCAATTTCACCGTCGGAGTTTATTATGCTGGCATTTTAATTGTTATCACTTGTTGCGCAAGTCAATTTCTGTGCCCTTGATCAAGTCATTATTCACGATTATCCAATTGACTGGCTCCCAATGATCCTTGGCAGTTATCCTGCGGCTTTTCGATCCATTTCTTTTGTTCGATTGCGGCATTTCTATTCATTTCTCTTTTTATTGTCGTAAACGGCTTTCGAATCGCGCTGCATTGATCCCATTAGTACGCCCCATTTAGCACCTTTTTGTGGCGGATCACGGATCAGGTGCATTGGGTCCTTTGATCTGCAGCCGCAGGAGCGTGAAAAGGATGCTTGTTAGGCCACGATTACCACGGTGATCTAAGGATCCATTGTCCTTGAACTGCACGCCCCACCAACGCTTAGTTTTGGGTGTACTTTAACCACTAATGACATCTCATGGCAATCGAACCGAGCCGAATCGAATCGATTCCCACGATTCCCGAAATGCTGTTGACACAATCGAGGATTCCGTTCCGTTGGCCAAATATTTGCATAAGCCTTTGCGGAAACCGGAAATCGAATTCCCTCGAAAGATCAAATCGATACCCCAGTTAGCGGTTTTCACAGCTAAACAAACACGAAGGATAAAAGAGGAAGTGCTGCTGTGGCTGATCGACCCACATCAAAAGTGAGAAATAAATAAATCCAGGCAAGCAACAGATTTCCTATCGATCCACTGACTCAAAATTGATTTCTACGCCCACCAAACGATCGAACCCAATTTTTATTCCAATCCCAGCTCATCAGCATAACAATCAAACTCACGAAACCCTTTTGGCACTTCCCCCGTACTCCTCTCTACCTTTCGGAATTTGCCTGTTCTGTTTTTATAATTCCATTTTTCACACCACTCTTTGGAGATTCGATCGATCCACCTGTTGAAAAACGGTGTTGAAGATGGGGGGGGGTAAAAATAAACGGGAGGCCTAGGCCATTAAAAAGGACTTTTTCGTAGAAACGCATCGAATGTGTTCGATTTGCTTAATTGAATTTTCGTATACCAGGTGGAGGAGCTAAGGGAATCAGGAATCCGAATCGAAGGGATCAAGGGAAGAATCAGAGGAGGATGCTGCTGTTTTAATAGATTCACACGCACGTCGGCTCGGGATTTTTAGGATCCCGCGATCCCGGGATCGAGGAAGTTGGGGGAAGTATCGACTGTTTGCAGAACGGTGTATATACCACTAGGTGCAAACTGCCAGAAACTGAAAAATATCAATAGATTAACGGAAATATTTGGGTTGTCTTTGGTTTGCAGAACTCCAAGTGTATTTTGTCAAATAAAAACCATTTGATTTGAAATATAATATGATATGTGAAGTAAAAAAAATCATCCGTTTTTATCGGAATTACCTTTCTAAGCACTTGGCGCTTATGCATTCGGAACCTGCCTTTGAAGCCCGGCAATTTGCAGTTGTTCAGGGGAAGTCTGGTTGGTATTGTTGGGCAACTATTATTCATAATGGGCATTCAATTGAGGGGCTACCCACTGACTTCCTCCGAAGGCGCTGTCCTGTGCAACTTGAAAGTGCCGAAGGCTGTGGCTTCTGCTTCTGCCGCGTGTCCAGTGACGAAGGAAGCCCCGAACCCCCGGAAAAGTACCTCTCCGTCCTCCGGGTCAATTAGAAACACACGTCTTTGAGGCGCAACCTCTGAAGAGGCTTACAAACGCCTTACGCCAATGTCCCTTTTGAAATTCAGACACAGCCTTATGTAATTTGCGTTGACTACTTTTCATTATCATTGTTGCATTCACAATGGCAATGGGATTCTGTTTCCTGGCATTATCCTTCGGCCACGTGCAAAAAAAGGATGTGTTTGTTTTGTTTTGCCCTGCCCAATGCCAATCGGTTTCTCGGACATTCACCGCACGCTGCGTCCAGGACAATTGTCCATCCCGAAAATCATATGCATATCTGTATCTGCAACTGTTTCTGTTTCTGATTCTGTTACTGTATCTGAATCTGTCACAGATTCTGAATGTTGTTGCTGGGCCAGGGAGACAGACTAACTGTCTCTGTGCATCACAGCTGGAGGCGAGTAATCCCGAAAACCTTCTTATGCAATGGGGCACTTCCAACTCGTCTTCAACGGAAGGAGCTTCAAAGTAACCGCTCTACGTACAAGTATTTGCGAGGTGACCTTCGAGGAGGAGAGTCCCAGAAATGCAAGTCGTCTGTCACGGGCGCGGTCATAACATTTCATTGCCATAATTTCTTATGCAAATATCCTGTGGCAGCGTTTCGAATTTATTAATTACTCGCCAAATGCCCGCAACAACTGGGGATTCCGGATAAAGTCGGTGGTTCCTATGCTGCATGGTAAGAAAATAACTATATCATTTTGGGATTTTTCGGGTGCGTCATTAGATTAAGCACTGATGAATGGCGCATTCGAGATCGTACATTATTAAAATATATCAGATACAATAGCATACTTTCTTTATTATTGAACTATTTCTGTTATTCACCTATAAGATTCCTGGTGAACCAAGGAAGTACATATTTTCTGCGAGTGTATTTGGCTACCGGTTAAGTCGGGGCGCCGCTGAACATAGTGGTATCTCCCGAAAATCTTCTCTCCACATCCAACCAAAAAATATATCCCGCGTCTGTCTGTGTGTATAATTAAAATGTTCAAAAAAGCGACAGTGTTCATTTTTTCATCATAAATTTCAAAAAGATTGCCATTTTGGCGCTGGACGCGCGCGTCTCCCATTTGAAGTAAACCGCGGCGGCAATGACAACGAAGTTCGAGGATCGGTGATTGGGGATTGGGGATCGGGGATCGGGGACCTCGGATCTGGGCAACGGCGATGTGGACTGGACCACATTTAATTGGCATCGGCTGCAACCCGTTTTTGCTGTTTTGCAGTTTATATACCATTTTTTTTTGGTTTTGTTTTGTATATTTTTTAATTTTTTCCTGGCTGCTGACCGTGCTTTTTTGCTTTTTTCGAGTAATTTTCAAATCAAACCAAGGTCTCTTATCTCCACCTTCGAGTCGCTGCCTTTTGGCATGCGCGTGCGCAGCGGCAATTTGATGAAATGCATATGAAATCAAAAGTGAATTTCGACGGGCGAGATCACTTATATGTAAGTACAGCTGGGGCAGAAATAATAATACACTTTATGCAATCGGAAAAAAATAAATCCAAATAGATCTAATATTTTCTTCTGGAATTTTATGTCCTAAATTTAAAAATTATACTCTAAAAATCCTTTTTTAAGTATACTTGATCAGTAACCATTTATAATTATTATTATTGATGGGAAAGGGGATTTTGGTATAGTTTCCTAAAATTAAATTTGAAAACCCATAATTTGCAGTTCTATTTTTCCAGCCTCTACTGTTTATCTGTGCATCATGAGGAAAAACAGGGAGAGAGTGCCGGCAACTAATTAGCCCAGTCACGCAGTGAATGCAATCCGAATCCGAATGCATTTAAATATATAAAAGACTCATATTTTCAACGGCGCAATGCCACGCGACTTCGTCTAGTCCCGCGGATCCTGGAATGCCCCGCCAGCAGTTGAAAATGTTCTCAGCTCTTTGCTGATCCAATTAAATGTCGTAAATTTCATTATAAAAGCAGTTCTGATGGTCTGCGCAGCCGCGGGACTTAAAAAAAGCCATAGAATCCTTCTAGGAATGGTAAAAATATGAATAAATAACGAGTGGTAAACAAATAAGCTTATCAAACCAAAAACTATTACCTTTGGAATCAACATTCATTTAGAAAATGGCTTTGAGTACATGAAATCGAAACCATATATATTATACATATTTTTACTCAAAGGTTTCCCCAGCCCTCAGTGTCCCCAATTTACTTATTTGTTTTGCTCTGCGGCAATTAAAGAAAGTTGCTCCCCGCACGAGTCTATAATTAAGGAAGAAAAGAACGCTTTTGAAGATCGCCGTGCGCCGCACTTAAGGTAATTAATTTAAATAATTTCGCAAAGTGAAAGCCCCGCGGTTGAATTGAGACATTTAGGCGTGGTAATTAAGGCATTGCCAAAGTTTTTTGTGCCAGAAAGTTAATGAACGAAAGCAAGAGTCGTCAAATGCTCAACTCTATTCCTTACAAAATATTTCAATATATGGTACTGAAATACTTAAAGGTATTCTTTTTTTAAGTGAAAGTGAAAGTAGTCGGCTACAATTTTCTTTTCCAAAATCATAATCCCTTTTGATAGTTTTATTGGACCCCCGTTTCTGCTCTTTTTCAATAATTTTTAATAGCCATCAAATTATGCTGCACCCCAGAATAATCCTCTTGAATCGATGCCCATTATGAATTACGTACTTTGAGGGACCAGAACGCATCATTATCATTTCAGCTGCATTGTCAAGTATAATCAGCTTAACTAATGAAAACTTCAGAACTCAATTTCTGATCCTTAAACGCAAACGCACGCAACAGGATCGAGGATTCTTTTGGAAAATCGAGTTTGGTGGGCGTTTTTAATTGCCGGGGCTGAGAAATTGAACATTTTTTTGTTGTTTGTTGAGCGGGACAACTGGAAACCCGGAAAACCCGGGAAACTGTAACAATGACAAGTGCACCTTTGTGTGGAAAATGGAGGAGCGGTTCCTTATTGTATTCCACTTTAGCGTTGCACTTGTTTTTCGCAAGAAGTTATATAACATCACAATTACGTGGACAATTGTGCACGCGACCTATTGTCGGCTTTTTGTTTTTCATCTAGGGCCCAACGCCCAGTTATAGATTTTCTAGATATATAGATGTATTATCGGTGCGAATATCTCTAATTGCAGTGCGGTGAAATCTCTAGCACTCGTTTTTGAGATCGAGGGGCGAGATTCTTCCCTTTTTTTCGCTGCGGAGAAATCTTGGAAAGATGTCAGGGCCGAACATAAATTACATTATTCTTTGTCAACATTTGTGAGTCAAAAAGTCGCGTTCATGTTAAACAAATAACTCACTTGTTGCTCCCTGGAAGTTATTTACGAGACATCAGTCAGCATCAGACGGTGTCTGGAGCCGTGGTTGTGTTGTAATCAGAGCATCCTTAATAAATCATAAATTTATTCGCCCAGCGTTGCATGTAAAGAGTGCCCTGCATTGGACATACAAAAAAAGTGAAGAAAACCCAGAAAGAACGAGCTTAGTTGAGGGTTCCGACTAAGTGATACCACTCTCTTCTTTTGAAACGAAAAATTTGGAGTGTATCACATTACTTAAGCTAAATGTGATATCTAACATCATTAAGTAAACTTTATAGATGTACTTGGAACTACAAACTTCTGAGCCTTATTTAATATATTGTTATTTTATATGCCATAATATACCATAAATGCAATTCGATGAGTAGATTTACCTTTAACATGTTATCAGCGTTTATCTTTAAGGAGAACACTTCCAATATATCCTTTTCTCAACCAACAAAGGGGTATCTTTATATACGGCCAATACCCCGAAGGGGTTTTCAAGCGGCCCCGGGGCGATCTGGAGCGATCTGCTACATATTTCTGCATATATTTCTGGGATCGATCGATCCCCTTTTCGGGGCCATGTCAAACGTATTATTAACTTCACACAAAAAGCGTTCGATTTTGCACCGTTTGCTGTCGCCGAGACATTGTGTCGTATGTCGCCCATTGAGACCGCCAATGGAGGAGAGCGACACAACCCCCCTTTAACCTTTTCCCTTTTCGGGACCCCAAGGGACGGGGTCTTGAAATCACCATCTCCCTCGCTGGGAGAATCCTTACTTTGGCCCCATGGTTTTCGGTCTTTTTCTGACTTTAGTGCCAGGCCGTTTCATATATATGCAATGCAAAAACAGGAAAAACGCCGGAAATAATAATTCGATAAATGCGCCATGAAGAGAGCTGTGGGCCCCAGAACCGTTCGATTCTTCCCTCCAAAGCTGCCCCCAAAACACAGTGCGAAATTAATCGTATCTCTTTGTAACTTAACATATTAAAAGTATGTGATCTTAAGTACATGCTGGGGCTACTTTTATTGTTCCCATTGCATTCTTCAAATAAAAATTAATAACATTAAAATCTCATAATCTCGTTCAACTTTAACAATATGTAAAGTACTCAAAAGCACAATTACTATATACATTAGAATTTATAATAAAATTTCTTTCTGTGCAGGATCGCTCGAACCCATCGCTCTTCTTTTGCAAGCCATAACGAATCGATTGGCATGGAACCTTTCCCGAAACAGGAGATCAGTTATAGCTGTAGCTATATAGCTCCGAGTTCCGATGGTTCCGAACTCTTGCCAGACGGAAGTGCGTATCCTATCCCGCAATATTCATTGATCTATTAACAAGGTCCAGTTTGCAGCACAGGAAATGCGCGTGGGATGTGTACCTACATATGGGATGAGAAAACAATCCCATAAGAAAATCCCATGAACAAGTTCAATGTCGCTTCGCATTTGGCTTGCCTTATATATGTACATATGTGGCTTATGTGAATTTTATCTGTGGCAACTTCATCGCGACAGCTTCCGTTGCAAAAGACCCCAGCAGATTCCTCTTTCATTTTCTTAACTTTATACTTTGTCGGGGGCGATCTGAACAATTGCCGACCTGTGTTTCGCCTGCATTGCTGGAATAACTCAAAATTAGTTCAACAATCGATCGATCGATCGCTTGGGAATTGTCGGCACTCAGTCTCTGATTAACTTTTGCTGACCATATGCAAAAATGCAGCAAGTAAATTACCTGGCTTCTTTTCACCCTACTTAATCCGGCCCTTTATTTATGCAAAGTGGCTTTTTCGATCCAAAAGTCCTGACAAATTGTTAGGATAATTTACTGACCAGTGATCGGTGATCTTGTAAATACTTAACGGTAACAATTTCAGATACATTTTTGGATATTTTATGGCAACAACATTATGTACGCACTTAAAGTAAATAACAGAGACCAATAATAAAAACAGAAAATCAAAAAAGTCATCCCGTAAATCTTCAAATATCCCATTATCTACACAAATTTTGAAAGAAATAGTGTCCTTAAAAGGGGAAAAGAGAAGCCCTCAATCATGTTATTATATTATAATCATTAAACATCAAGGGCAAAGTGTACGTTTTTGATTTTTGTTCCTTTCAAAAAGATTTAATTTATATTTTCCATAGACTTCTGGTTTTTCGCAGCCCAGTTTCCCAACCCAGTTTCAGCATAAGAAAACTCATTGTATTTTCATTATAATTATCAGTTTAATGTCCTCCATGTTTGTTTAAAAAAAGAGATTCTTAAGTGTACATTGTCTTCCATCTACAAGCTAGTCTTATAAACTACATAAAAACTTAATAGCTAATTTGTACAGGTGAAAAAAAAAAGTTCGTTTTGGGTAATATAAATACTTTGTGGCTGAGGTAATACTTGTTGGCCAATCAATGGTTCGATGTGTGTGTGTGATGGTTGAGTACGACTAGCAATTGCTGGAGTTTTTCGAGTGGATCTTAAGGACTAAGATCCCTACAGATCGTCCTGCCAGAGGGAAATGTAGTCGAGGATGTCTTCATCCTCGGCGCCAGAGCTGCAGGAATTGTTGCGGTAGTCTTCGTAGCTGTTCTCCAACTTGGTAACGATATTCGAAGAAGCTGTTGCTGCCGGGATCGTTGGTGTTGCTGGTGTGTAATAGGAGCCGTTGCTGCTGTTGCTGTGGCAGGAGCTCACGCTGCCGGTAGGCGATTGCAACTGCAACTGTTGCTGCCAGGCGTAAAAGTGTTGCTGCTGTTGCTGTTGCTCCTGGTGATGTTGCTGCTGCTGCTGCTGCTGGAAGTGCAGATGCTGCTGCTGCAACTGCAACTGTTGCTGCTGCTGCTTCTGCTGGTCGTTTTCATCAATGACTTTCTGCAGGCGGCGTATGTACTCTACTGCCATTTTCAGGGTGCTGACTTTGCTCAGTTTTTTATTGGCACCGGGGCCGATTCCACGACGACCATTGCTCAGATCGGCAATTACGGCCACGGGAATGTGTTGTCGCAGTTGGCTAAAGCCGTTGTTGACCTGCTTGACCCGGTTGCGCTCCCGGGCATTCCGCCGGATGACCGAGGGCCCATTGACCGGGGAAGAGGATGACTCCTCGTCGTCGTAGAAGAAAGACTGATTCTCGCTGCCCAGAGCCATTTCAGAAGAGATGTTTCGAATATATTTCGAAATTTTTTGTATGACTTAGATGGTCTTTGCTTGAGCGCTGGCTCCGTTCTGATGCCCTTCCCCGTTCCGTTCGGGCAATTTATAGGGGTTCCAGGGCCTAGGGATCTCACCTGCGTTGTTATCTACCTGCCCCTCGCAAAAGGTGCAACAGCATCATCACTCAAGGATCGGATCTCTGGGGTCTCTTGAGTGGAGTGTTTTCCTCTGATTTCTTATGGAGAGGAAAGGTAGTAATATCTCGCTTACTCTCTATCTCTCTCGTTCTCTGCAAATTGCAGCTGCTTTTCGTGCCCGAGTGTTCCCTGTTTTCGAGTGAGAAGAGTTTCCTCTCCATCCGAGTGTTTTTTGCCCATTTTCAGCTGCCCGTCGTCTGCAAACCAAAACTTAAAACCTGGCACTGTCGCGTGCCGGCTGCCAACCGGTTTCAAGAAATAAAAGCAAAAAGGTCCAGACTTCAGACCCCAGTAACAACAACCCCTCCAAAGAAATGGAGCTCCAGATCCTAATGAAAGTGCCCAGCCAGCTTTTATGACTCTAATAGTTGAGCCACAATAAATCAGAAGGTCTAAACAAATCAAATACTAAACGATGAAGTTTTGCCGAGGTTGTATAAATAAGGTTTAGACGTTGATTTAAGGCAGGAAAAGCGTCTATAAAGTACAGATAAATAAAAAACATAAGAAAAAATTAGGATCCTAAAAAATCTATATCAACCAAGGAAATTATTGAACATGTATATCTTCCCGAATTGGAACATTAGTTAGAAAAATATATTGTTAAAAAAGATTTGTCTAGAATAAAACCTTTCCAACTCCTTTGTCCTTACCGATGACCTTCTGATCTCAGGAGTCGTTTGGCAATCATTGAACATAAGACCTTGTGCCGCTGGAATCCAAAGTTTTATGACCCTCCAAGGCCGCCTCGTCAACACCTCAAACGGTGATCCATTCGATCGCATAGATCCCTATAGATCATGCCAAGAAACCTGATCAGCCAGAGGCACTTTTCTATTAACACCCCTAATGCCCCGGGGTCCTTTATGCCCATCGTAGCAGTTGGAGTCTCTCTCGCTGGGCCGAAAGTCGAAAGCATTTCGAAAGCATTTAGGAGGTTTCCAGTATCTCCGAAATTCCATTGTCCAAGCGATCGCCGCTGGAGGATTCTGGTTGCACGCTAGGAAACCGTGCCGAAATAGATTTGAATTGGCATTTTGGTCTCTTTGGCATGCTGGCACACGCTGGGCCTCGTTTAACACTTCGTTTCGGCAACCGCGGGGGATTGCATGGCATTGCATATGGAAAGGACATCTGAGGACATTCGAGGACATCTGAGCACAGTGCGCAGAGCAGAGGTCACAGGTCGCAGGGCATCCCCGAGTTTAAACCAGATGTCCAAGAGCCGAAAGAATCGATCATATCCGGTCGGTCATGCAAAATCCATGTTGATGCAATAGAAATTCGCCGTGGCTCGTTGATAAAATGTGCATTTAAAATGTATTTAAACTCTGAAAGAGCATTAAATCCCTCTTCTTGCCTTGCTATATTTTTCCTCGCCCGTTTCATATACATATATTTCGGCCTGCAGCCCTTGCAGATATATATTTTGTGCGAGGATCGCGGATCGGCGATCGGCAGCATGAGGCGCTATCATTATCTGACACAAAAATTTAATATAAATTATGTTGACATGTTGGCTTAAATATGTACGTATATACATACGTACGTCGTGTGGCTTTTGGCTTTTGGGTTTTGCCTCTTTTGCTTGTGGCTCTTGCTTTTTCGCTTACTGCTGCTTTGCTTACGATCATAATTGAACTGAAAAAATGAATCGAGGATCGTCTGCTTTTCTGTCTTGGGGCCGACTAACTAGTTCAATAATTGCTAGTAAGACACGGCGACAGCAAAACGAAAAAACCTGGGGGATAAATCGAGGGGGGATGAGGAATATGGGCTCTGCATATATGGCATATCCAGCGAATGAAGATGAAGTCGTCATTAATATCGACTCGGCCTGTCAATAACTTGACATCGCATCATTTTTTCCACACTTCTTTAAAGCGGCACCCTTTTTAGGACAGTGGAACCTCGATTAAAGGACAGCTTCCGCAGAATCTGACAATGCAAGGTCAGTTTGTTGTCAGTACTTAACGAAATCAAAACTTCAAGAAATCAGTGGCTAAGGATCACTTAGAGTTAGATTTTGATCAAAGCGTGAATGTCATATTTCGTTGAGCTCGTAATTTGAAAATAAAAAAAAATAAATTTCCCAAAAAGTGATTGGAATCGTTAGCCGAGGTTGTTAGCTGCTCAAGACAGTCGGTCTTTTTGTTGTGCGCCTCAATTTGACAAAATTACGACTGAAAAACGGTTAAAAAGAAACGTATTTTTCGACCAAAAAATGTTACTCCCTATTTTTGCACAAAAAAGATCAGTTTTTTCGTCGTCAAATTGCGAAATGGAGCCAGAATAAGGAATGTCATACCTCGTTGAGCTCGTATTAAAATTTCCAATCAATTGGCATCTATATCTCAAAACTTTATTTTTTGAAAATTTTTCGAAAAAAAAACGATGCAACCCCTTATAAAAAATGCGAAATTTGGTCAAAAAATAAATTTCCCAAAAAGTGATTGGAATCGTTAGCCGAGGTTGTTAGCTGCTCAAAACAGTCGGTCTTTTTGTTGTGCGCCTCAATTTGACTAAATTACGACTAAAAAACGGCTTAAGATAAACGTATTTTTCGTCAAAAAGTTCTACTCCCTATTTTTGCACAAAAAATATCAGTTTTTTCGTCGTCAAATTGCGAAATGGAGCCAGAATAAGGAATGTCATACCTCGTTGAGCTCGTAATTAAATTTCCAATCGATTGGCTTTTAAATCTGGAAACTTAATTTTTTGAAAAATTTTCGAAAAAAAAGATGATGCAACCCCTTATAAAAAATGCGAAATTTGGTAAAAAAAATAAATTTCCCAAAAAGTGATGAGGATTGTTAGCCGAGGTTGTTAGCTGCTCAAAACAGTCGGTCTTTTTGATGTGCGCCTCATTTTGACTAAATTCCGACTGAAAAACGGCTAAAAATAAACGTATTTTTCGACCAAAAAATGCTACTCCCTATTTTTGCACAAAAAAGATCAGTTTTTTCGTCGTCAAATTGCGAAATGGAGCCAGAATAAGGAATGTCATACCTCGTTGAGCTCGTATTAAAATTTCCAATCGATTGGCATCTAAATCTCAAAACTTTATTTTTTGAAAATTTTTCGAAAAAAAAAGATGATGCAACCCCTTAAAAAATGCAAAATTTGGTCAAAAAATAAATTTCCCAAAAAGTGATTGGAATCGTTAGGCGAGGTTGTTAGCTGCTCAAAACAGTCGGTCTTTTTATTGTGCGCCTCGATTTGACTAAATTACGACTGAAAAACGGCTAAAAATAAACGTATTTTTCGACCAAAAAATGTTACTTCCTATTTTTGGACAAAAAATATCCGTTTTTTCGTCGTCAAATTGCGAAATGGAGCCAGAATAAGGAATGTCATACCTCGTTGAGCTCGTATCTAAATTTCCAATCGATTGGCATATAAATCCCAAAACTTTATTTTTTGAAAATTTTTCGAAAAAAAAGATTATGCAACCCCTTATAAAAAATGCGAAATTTTGGTAAAAAAAAAAATTCCCAAAAGGTGATGGGGATCGTTAGCCGAAATTGTTAGCTGCTCAGAACAGTCGGTCTTTTTGATGTGCGCCTCGATTTGACTAAATTACGACTGAAAAACGACTTAAAATAAACGTATTTTTCGACCAAAAAATGTTACTCCCTATTTTTGCCGAAAAATATCAGTTTTTTCGTCGTCAAATTGCGAAATGGAGCCAGAATAAGGAATGTCATACCTCGTTGAGCTCGTAATTAAATTTCCAATCAATTGGCATTTACATCTCAAAATTTTATTTTTTGAACATTTTTCGAAAAAAAAACGATGCAACCCCTTATAAAAAATGCGAAATTTGGTCAAAAAATAAATTTTCCAAAAAGTGATGGGGATCGTTAGGCGAGGTTGTTAGCTGCTCAAAACAGTCGGTCTTTTTGTTGTGCGCCTCAATTTGACTAAATTACGACTGAAAAACGGCTAAAAATAAGCTATTTTTCGTCCAAAAAATGGTACTCCCTGTTTTTGGCCAAAAAATGTTTAGCCTAGATTGTTAGTTGCTCAAAAAAACATACCTCATTAAGCTCGCAATTAATTTCTGACCTTTTGTAAAATTTTTGCGAGTCTTTTTGAGCTCTGTAAAGAAAAAACTAAGATTTGAAATTTCTTTTGTCTTAAGCTTGAGGCTAGATATTATTGGATCTCATTCCTGTTGCTGATCAAATCAAAAGTCAACTGTCAACTGTTCATGGCCATCAAATTGCCGCCTGATCAGCGATCGCTGGGCGATGAAAGGACGAAAGCCGCTCTCGATTTCGATTTCGATTTTGATGCCCCTACTCCCACTCCAGTTATACACACATATATGTTTGATTTATGGGAGCAATGCGAATATGTCATCGAATCGGTGCGACATCTAAGGTGAGCGTTTTGACGCCGCCAATTCTATTTGGCCAATGCTTTATACCGATATCGCCAACTGGCATTGATATTTATGGCCAAGAGCAAAAGCCAACAGCTCCTTGAGAAATCCAATGAAGGAGGATGGCGATTTTTGATTAATTGTAATGCGAGAACTTTGATTAATTGCGGGCGGCAAGCGGCCCCAACATAACAATTTGTTTTGGCATTGCATTAAATCAGCCGAAAGGCCGATGGAATGGAGGGGGTTTTTGCTTGTCAGGCATCATCACGGCGTGAGATTGTAAGGCCAACACCTCGATAGCCTTTGCTGCCGTATTTATGAGTTGGCTCGAAATTTATGAATGGTCCACGGCTTTGGCCTCGACCATCAAGCTGCTCTTTGCGCAGTGGAACACAGGAAAAAATATTTCAACTAACAGAATAAATTGCATATGTTGAAATTGTAATATTTTATTAAAGATCATAAAAATTATCTTATGATTTTTGTAACGATCATATAATATTCATTTATTATTTTGACCTCCAGATTTTAATATATAGGTGTTAATTAAAGATCTCTTTTAATTATTTTAAGAAATCATGTGGTTATTGTATTATTATATGCATAATATCTTAAAATTAAATATAAGAAAATGCTAAACAACCCCAATCGTTTCTTTAATTGTATGATATATTTTAAATATCTGTTTTTTTCCTTGTGCACTCGCTCTTCTTCTTCGTCTTTCATCTGCTGGCAATTGCAATTATGCAAAAAGTTGTCAAATACGGGAGGCATGGGGCGTGGCACAGCATGACTATCAACAAAATACAATCAACAACAACAAGTGCAGCCGAAAAAAAATTTCCGAATAAAATTGTACCAGTTTCTGTATTTTCCGGCAGAGCCTCTCAGCAATTTACATGTCTCATGGAATCAAGAGCACACCGCATTCTCCGTTCCGCCCAACAAAACCAATCAACGCGTCTGTCAAAGCCGAAATAAAAAAAAGAGGAAAAAAAGGCAACTTGGAAGCGGTTGCTTATCGGTAGCCGTGCTGAAATCAGCTTCTGGCACTCACGATCAGCAGAAAACCCGCCAGTCGACAGTGGACAGTGGAGCCCCCCGCCCCAAAACCGAAAACCCCCTCCCGGCGGTAATACAGGTGACCAAGTGCACCTTCAACTGGAGATCGACCCTTTAGCGATCCGTGCTCGTTGCTCCTGTCACAATTACAACAGCAAGTGCAGCGGACTAATGACAACCACGGTGGCAGTTGCCCCCGCACAGTGGGCTGGAATTCAAAACTAGCTCTGTAAAATGCATATCATTTGGATATATCATTGAAAATATACCAACTCTTGTAATGTTCATACAGATAAAGATAGTTCGATTTGAAGCACATACTGACATATAAAGATTATACTAAAGTGTTTCTTCTTAAATCAAAAATATTGAAAATTTTATCAGGTCATTAAATATTTTTAAATACCATAATCCTCTAGTTTTGGTAATAATTACTAAAAATTTCTCCAATATCTAATCATCAACTAAATACACTTGGTATCTGATCTAAAATGATACGGAATATATTAAAAAAGATTATGATATCAAAACTTTTTTTAATCTAAAAATCCTTTTAATATTTTCTGCAAGAGGTAGATTATAAAAATAATATATTTCTCATTCTTATAAGCCTTATAATTCCTTAATTTAAAATCGTTTTTCCTTGCACACATCTGAACCACTGTGCAAGTTGACATGGAAACCTGATATTGCACACACGCGCCTCGTGGCCCGAGCCTTAAGTTGAGGTCTTGAGGTCTGGAGATGGGATGGGATGGGATTGGTACTGAATACCGAGTACTGGGTATTGGGTACTGGGTACTGGGCACTGGTTACTGGATACTGGAGCCTGTCGTCGAGACTCGGGCCTCGCGACTCGAGACTCTTTTTACCTTTTGGCGTGCGCGTGCAGTGCAATTAACTTTTGTAGTAAGTCAGCCGGGGCAACACTTGACATTGACTTGGCTGGAAAACAGCAAAGTAAAAAAAGCGAAGCAGAGGTGGGGATCTCGGGATAGGGAGCCAAAAGCGTGGACTTGGGGCGACAATTTCACCTGTTGCCTTTTGCCGCTGACACAGTAACTTATATTATTTGCATGCGTCGAACTGGTTTATATAGGCAGGTATATGAAAAAAAGATGAGTATGGCGGAGACTGCCACGTGCAAAAAATAATAAACGGCATAGAGAATGATCTAGTTTTAGTTTTTAGAAGGAGGAGTGGACAATTACGGTCAGAGTTCAGGGGTCATTTCGAGGGGTCGCATGCTGTGAACTGGACATGGGATTAGTGAGGAATATCGGTAGGATTGAATGCGAGAGGCGTTAACCCATGTCTGCCAATTTAATGTGGGTCACTTGTGGCCCCGAGGCAATAACAAATGTTTTCCCAATTGCCAGGTTATTTATTCTCCTTCAGCACGTCATTAGATCATTGCTATAGGCTGCAATTAATATGGCTTTCCTTGGAAAAACGAACATTAACATTATTTTGCAGACCAAAATTGAAATTACAATGTTTATATATAATTTTAAAAAATATTTTGTGTATAATATAAAATTGTGCAATACAATTTATACAACTAATACAATTTCTTTGACCAGACCTTCTTAGCTTAAGTAAAAAACCCACCTTTCCGGTAATATTTCCACCTGAGGTCCTGAAATATTTTGTCTGCCTGGCCATTTAATGTGGGTCACTTGACTCCGGGGCAATTACAAATGTTTTTTCGTTTGCAGGCTATTAATTTTCCAGAGGCCCAGCCACTTCAGCACATCATTAGAGTGCAGATCTTGTTTAATTTTTTGGTGGCTTATTTTTCGTATTTTTTCGCAGGCTCAGTTGTTTTTTATTCTTCAGTTGTATTTTGTTGTTACCTTTGTTTTTTGCCTGAATGGGCCGATTGCGTGCGCCTCGTGTGCTGCAGGTCTTAACTGATTCTCATTGATTAATTGCCATCATTAGCATACGGCAACGACGGCATGATTGATATGGATATGGCCAAGTACGCGCATATATATCGCCTATATATATGCACATATCTGCTATATATGGCTGGACCACCGGCGAAGTTTCACCTCGGCAAAGTGGAATGTGGAGCTCTTAGTGCCGCACAGCACCTTAAAAGGCAAGTGGCTCTGAGTTTTTGGCATAGAGAGTTCCAATGGGCGCTAATTGTTAACAAATTGTTGGCCAAAAGGGAACAAGGGGGGAAAAACACGCAAGGTTCCTCCAGTATCGGCGAATATATCTCCCCCTTTTATTTTTATATTTTTTTGGCGACGCACGCAATCTTCGCGTAACTGAGAAAATCCATTACAAGCCTTACAGGGTCACGCAGCCCAAGTCCTAAACCCTTTTCCGATTTTACATACACACCCTACACCACCAGTAGCCAAGAAAGCCGGTGGAGAGCGGCATTGTCAAGTTTATTAGACCATTCCGCAGGATGGATGGCATAATAATAATGATGAGGCACATTCCGGGCATAAAAATCCAGACCCTGGGAACCGTAATTGAATATTAAATGCAAATTTTACACTAATTTGAGGCACCTGAAGGTCCAGAAACCGCTAACAACATTTTGATTAATCTCATTTAAATTACAGGTATTTATCTTTCAGGTTTTCTTTTTACTTTATGAGTTCTTGTTAATATTTTTGTCCTTAACGTAAAGAATCTTTAGCAAAATGCTATTTTTATGAAAACTTATTAACAATAAGGGAACTATTTTAACAAAAAATGTTAAGATAAAATCGAATATAGATTATTTTAAAACGTTTATCAATTTTAAATTGCGTTTTAAGTAGAAAATGTATTTAGATCCGTTAGCAGTGATAAAGTCATCACTTTAACCATCAAGTTAACTACCAATTCATGGCAATTATCTAATCTTAATCTAAAGGCCTCATCTTTGAAGGGAAGTAGCGCCCCCTTGGCCCATAAATATTCCCCCCAGGATCGTGAAATGTCCCGCATTCAGTGATGGATAGACTTATCGAACGAACTCAATTCCTCGTGGATCTCATTCACACGTTCTCATATTTCCTGTCCCCACTCGAGCGACCATTTAATGGCCTCCACCTGCTCCTCCTCCATTCTCGTCTTCATATCATATGTGATCGATTGAATAGACGGGGCCGCCCCATAATCTAGAGCCATCGTGATGATCGGGGCTCGTCATCATTATGCGGCCCATGGAGCTCCCATAACTTTCCATCAACAGTTTCAATTTCAATATAGTCCAGTCCCCCGATATTTACTTCGTATCCCTCGTCCTCTGTCAATCGATCGGGTAAAAGTAGCTAACTACCAGTTTTTCCTTCCTTTTCCTTCCTTTTCATTTCATTTATGTTTCTTTTTGATTTTCATACCCTGCCAGGGAGTATGTTAAATTTTTACCAAGTAAGTTATATTAAAAACTAAATATTGTAAATATCTGTGGAGTTTATAGATACTTTTTTAAATATTTAAAGGTAAAAATAACTAGATTAAATTCTTGTAGTATGTATTTGTTATGTAGTATCTCACTCAATAAGGGGAAGTCTAGATGTTATTCAAAAATAGCTTGAGAGATTTCTTGAGTTGATATTACGGGCTTAAAAGAGTGTTGAAAATTCCCTTCCATTTTGTTTACAATATTTTTTTTTAATTTTTGCCGTTTGTGTTTTTGCTGCTGGCGTTTTGAGGAGGATGAGCTGGGGACCTTTGGACACACCGCCTGGGGCAACAATTTCATTTTCACTCCCGAGGCACCAGCACTCGATGATTATGACGACGAGGATGATGATGATGAGCTTGCGACGACCGCAGGCAAAAGTGTGCCCCAATTTAATTGAAAGCGGTTTTCGAGCGGCCTTGGCCACTCATTTTTTCATCGGTCTTATTTTGTCTTTTGCACTTTTTGCAGTTTCATTTCGAGGTGTTGCCTTTTAGCTTTAGCTTTATTGATTGAATTGACGAAATGGAAATTTGTCAATTCTCACCTGGCCATGTGAATAAATATTTGTGGTCGTGCAGTGAGTTCCCGTTTCGAGACCTCTGCGGTCGACTTTCAGTTTTTCGTTTTGGTCTTTCGTTTGCCACAGGCAAGGTCAGAAAGTCTTTAAGATAAGGCGCTGAATAAATACCCTCGGCGCAGACAACTCAATCGCATCCTTGCGGCCAAAGTGTTATCCTGCCTACAAGAATAACCTTTTAATTAAACCATGACGATAAGCGCTCCTCCGAAGGAAAATAAAAAACGTTTGACGCTCTTCACGCGTGTTTGTCATATCGGAAATGAAGAACCGGACTTATCGCCATGGTTCTCCGTGAATGAACTCTCTCACATTTTAGGAAGGAAAGGGAAAAAAAAGGGAAAAAGGGGACTTAGAGGGGGAAGGGGTATCGCCTCATGAATGAAACTCGTTTGACATTTGGCAAACGATTAGATTGGACTGCAAGTGCATTAGTTTTATCCAGCTGCACAAGTTGTCTGCCTCCTTTTTTTACCTGCAGATACAATTGTATCTTTTCTTTTTTTTGTGTGGCTACACGCTACACGCTCGCTATCCTTATCGCAGTTTTTTCTCTGTCGATTTCTGGTTCTGTACTGGGTTCTTTCATTTACGATCCTGCCACCAACAACGTCTTTTTGGCCAGCAATTTTGCGGTTGGACCGCCTGATGTCATAAACTGCGTCCATTAAAATGAAATTTCAATTGCAGCCGAATAATCATCAGCGCATCCCAAGGGGCCAGGCGATCGCGAATTGAGCGATTAACTTGCACTTTCCCTGCTCCCAATCGAGATCTCTCTTCCTATTATGCTCAATTAATGTATGAACTTATTGAAAAAATTGGAAAACAGAGGCATTATTAATGTTGAAAATTTGTTGTGTACACAAATCCTTAAAAATATATTATATTTAATACTTAGTTTCATTTGAACAGTCCATTGGCACTGTAAGTTTCAAAAGTCCCTTTGCGGCACCGCGCTTAATTCAACCCTAGCCATATTTTCAATCCGTCCTTCCAATCATCTTTTTATGTGGCCCCCTGGCTGAGCTCGCATTTCACGCCTTCCTGCGACCTTCTGCAATCAATTAAGTCTTTGGCTAATGAGCATAAAACTTTTGATTTGCTATGCTTTAAATTGAATTCAAAAGGGGATATGTGCTTGGTAAAAAAGTGAATTGTTAAATGCCAGTTTACAGGTTCATCTTAATCCCCCTAGTGGCTAAACGAAAGACTCAAGCGACGAACTTGATTTTTTAACAGCTTGATATAACTTTGTTGTCAGCACAGCGGTGGCTCACTCTAAACTAGGAATGAGATGGCGCCTTCAATTAAAATCAAAATTATGCAGAAAACACTGATGAAGCTGCAAAAATGTATTTCTTTTATTTTTTTGAGCGTAATTATAAAACCGCAGGATATTCAAATTGAAAATGCAAACCGACCAAAAACTCATACGAAACGGAAGCCACAAATGGCAGCGTGAAATTAAAGGGCGTCTAACGTGAAATTAGCAGCTCGTTTCGTTCAGCGGATTTATGGCATTTGAATAACTCAAATTATAGGGCCTCCACTGACTTTTATCTCAATATTTGTTTTGGCCAAGCAGAGGCCGAAAGAAAAGGGAAATTTCTATAATTTGCATGGACTGCGGTCTGGCTTTATTTTTTGGCTATGTAAATCATGCGGCCTAAACCGCAAATTAGCCACACGTACGATATTCCCTTTTCTCGTTAAGCCGCGACTGAGTCCTCCTTAATGTTAACCAATAAATATCGGACAGTCTGGCGTGTTAATAGAGCAAGTGTTGTTTTGCTCACTTTCGGCGTTAAGTGTTTCGCACAAGAGGCTTTTTCTCCTTCGAATGTCGAATGTCCATCCTTGTCCGTCCGTAATCACTAAGTAAATAAATGTTGCCCGCTCCTTATTCCTCTGTTTGTTTTTCGAAAGTTGGACAAAATGCCACGCCCCCGAAACGGGGGCATAAATCATCGCCTGGGATGTGGGGTGCTGTGAATAATCGCTGATGCACAGAAAATAAAAAGCTTGATATCACTTGTATAAAAATAATAAGCCATCCTCCTGCTCTTCTTCCTCACTTAACAAAATCTCCTAATTTTGGTTAAATGGGGTCAGGTTCGAATCCCCCTGCTGCTCCTATAAAGCTTTTTTTACTATTAACACCCTGAGTATTAAATAATTATATAATGATTTTACAATTTGAAATTTAAGTTTGACATCTACATCTTAAAACGATAAAAAAAAACAACAAAGGGATTATATATTTATTTTCTTACTGTGTAGTTTTGATAGCTTTAAGCCGCGATATCCCAGATGTGGGGCCACACTTGTAATTATGTGTGAAATCCTTACTTTCGGAGGGCGTCGAAAACGTAGCATTTGCATGCCAAGGTGGGTTATTGCAAACGGGTTTATCCTTTGAATTTGTTCAGCCCTAAAAGTAGGTTACTCTTTTACAAGCGCGCTTGGACAATTAAGGAGTGCTGTGTAAACTCCAAGAAGCGCCATCTATCGGTTGGTTTAAAAGAAAAGTATGCAATGTTAACTTTAAACAACGCTATCTTTAAAAGATAAGTCTCAAAATGTAAAGTAACTAATGTCGGGTATCTAAAAGTATACAAAAATTTCCTTACAAAGAGAGACGATTTTTTATTTGCAGTATACTTATAGATACTCCTTATTTACCTATTTATAATGCAGCATGTTGGAAAATTCACTCACAAGCTCATAGAGATATCCCACATCAAATTTGGAATCCAGTTACTAAAGTAATGGAATCTAGAAATCCACCTAATATTTTTTAAGGATCTTAAGCATACACTTAATTTCCCGTCTCAAAATAAAATAACAAAATCCCTTTTTTATATAAAAAAAAATATTTATTTATTTCTTGCTTAAAATACAAAACTAGGTGAAATTCTTGAATTGCCACTTGCCAAAACATCGTGGGATTTGTCTTAAATAACCGCTGTTGCCCCGTGTTTATGATTCGTTTCCTCATGATTTAAATATCCTATCATCAAGCGTGTGTGATTGTGAAGATGCCCATGCACCGTGCACGGGTTAATGTTAACCCTGATGCTGGTGGTGCCACCAGCCGGACTGACGGGAGTTCACATAGGTCTTCAGGCCATCCTGTCCACCCGACGGAGCGGGCTGATGGGTGGGGAACAGATGGGGGCCACTCGTCTCGTAGTTGATGCCATTGTGCTGGTTGAAGATGTAGGCCTTTGGCACCTCAACTCCGGCAGGACCCACGGCATTTGTGGACACACTGATGCTGGAGACCACATTTCCCGCGTTGGCGGCTGGCAAGTAGGTGCGACTCGGCGGCGGTGGCGATGAAACCCAGCTGGTCTGGGGTTTCTGGGGCAGTGCAGGACGATAGTTCTTGTTATACGAGGGCGGACCAATGGGCAGGGCGGGCTGTTTTGGAATCGAAACGGCATTCGGTGGTCCATAGGCATTGTTCCTCAGATCGCACACAGTATTCTCAATCAGGGTGGCCAACGGAGCCGTGTAAATCCTGAAGTTGATATCGGCGTAGTCCAAATCGGAGAGCAGGAAGACGGGCATCCTGTCGGACAGAACCCACACATCCTTGTTCTCATCAATCTTCACATCAGCCGGGAACACCAGGCCCACATCATCGCGATCCACAATGCCATGGAATTGCGGTGAGTACGGCATCGATGAGTGCCAGCAGCCCACGGCATTCTGATCGATCAGATTGAACAACTCGATGCCATCATCGCTCATCACACGCGAGGTGGTGTGGGCATTCGGACCACGTTCATCCAGGGCCACAAAGTCGTGGTAACTGTCCTCCGTCCTGGTCTCATCCCGCAGAACCCTCGTGGAGACGGCGAACTGGCGATGGCTGGCCAGGGGACTGAAGTACAGGGTACGATAGCCGTCCGAACGAATCGGCGACAGGGACATGCCGAAGATACCCTCCTCGCCCCATTGGAAGTTAATTCCAGCCACATTGAAGTCACCCCTCAGGGGATCTGGGAAGAAGTACGAGTGGGCCGAGAATCTCCAGGACTTGTTCAGCTCCCAGGAGTAGGCAATCAAACCATAGCCCAACTCATCGGCAAAATAGGCATAGGCATCATCGCAATTCTTGCCAATATCCACGGCAATATTGGCGATGAAGGTATTCGGATTGGTGTCCACGGCGGGCAGTTCGTACCTCCGAATCCTCGTATCGGTGGTCAGGTCGAAAACATTCACGGCATAGGGACAGGGATTGGTGGTGGTGTTGCCAATGCCCACGGTACCGGTGTCCAGGACCCACAGACGACCGCACTCGTCCACCTTGATGCGATAGGCGGTGGTGATACTATTGGCGCAATCTCCGGCCGTATTCGAACGCCAATCCGGATAGGGAATCAGCTCCGGCGAACCCGTCAGACTGCGATCCATATTGATATAAGTCAGAGTGGCTGGAATTCCTGAAAAATAAGAGAGAATAAAGATATCATAACCAAAGCAATCGAAGTTTTTTCAATCCCCAAATGAAAGGTGGGCTCATTAAAAGCGAATATAAAATTGTGAAAAATTGTTATTACTCTGAAATCATTACATATTTATTTGTAATTTGTAAAACTTGACCTGGTTTATTTTTAAACCTGGTTTTTTATTGTATAACCTCTGCATTTATTAAAAAAGTAAATCATGCAAATATTTGTGAACATTTTTATTCCACCCAGCTTAAAAAGTGCGCTGTCTGCGAGGTAATAAAAAAATGAGATAGTAATAAAATAAGTATCTATAAGTATCCACTGGAAAGGCTATAAAAGATCTTAAAACTTGTCTTTTTAAAGGAAAGAAATCGTTAAGATCTTATGCAAATAGCTTTGCCTTTATGTTCGACACCCGGAACTTTAAATTATAAACCATTGCGCTGCGCTAACGACACTTTTAATTTCTGGAATTGTAAAATTTCTGGAAGTTCTATTTTTGAAGTGGCCTGGCTTGGGTAAACTTGAGTTTGAGTCATGAATTGGCTCATAAATTTGCACTGTTGCCGCAAGTTGCGTGCAATTTCGGATGTCATTAGCCGGTAACTGAAGCAACTCGCTCTGACATCACCATCAATATAAATGCATCTATGCGATGCAACTGTGATGTATATTTGTTGATATATACGCGACGACCACCGTCAGAGTCTCGAGTGATTTCCGCTCCAGTTGCTTCTTTCCATATCTCTTGGTTAATTGAATTCCCAGGCATTTCTGGTTTCTACGTTGGTTTATCTTTTTTTTTTCTGTGTAGCGTGCAAGCGTCATTGCCACGCCCCCTTTGTGGACCGAACCGCCCCATTTGATCGGCCCATAAATCAGCAATTATGCGATACATCTGACAGCGATTTTCCGCCCCATCGGTGCTTTTCACTGCGTGTGGTTTTCTGCAAATTAAGTTGTTCAGTGGGGGATTTGGGAAATTGGTTATTAATGGATTTGATTACAAAGTGGGATAATTAAGGCAAAATTACATCTTGATCTTTTGTTTATAAAGGAATTGGTGGCCTGAACTTGTAGACGAAGAATCCCTATAATTAAATCTTAATCTTTTTTTTTATAAAGGAAAAGGTAGCTCAAACTAGGTAATCCACAGTTAAAATATAGAATTTCTAAAGCTATATAGAAGAATCTCTAAGATTAATTCCTAATCTTTTGATCTTTTGAAACAGGTACACTTAAAGATAATTCTTAAAATCTATGTATCTCTAAGATACTTCTTTTGAAATTCGTTTTTTCTGTGGAATTTACTGATTCATTTTTTATCAAACAAAATGCTTGACAGCCCAAACAAGTAATTGAATTATCAACATTCTGCGTTTTTTCTTGCAACTTTGTAAGCCAGCTATCAAGTCTCCGCCCCCTCGTGAAAGTCAGCCATTTTTTGCGATCTCATTTGCGATTGAGATAGAGCCGCTTCTTGGCAAAGACCACACATATGGGGGCTCTGTGGCGGTAATGCGTCCACTCGATGCCTCGATGGCTCAATGGCTCTGTGGATCAAGTGGCTAAGTGGCTGAATGACCGGCGGTTGGTGGTTCAATGGCTAATGGTGGACTAATGAATCTGTATGAAACACGAGCTGTTGAGTCGTTATCCGGCCAATTAAAGTTGGCAATTCTCGGTTTTCGCTGCAGTTGCAGTTTCTCGATCACATTCGCATTCTCATTTTAATTTCATTTTCGATTTCTCAGACTCGATTTCAATTTGTAATCCTGTCGCATAGCTCATTTCGTATGTGGGAACAGACAGCGAAAAAAACAGAAAAATTGCCGCAATAACTGTCGGTTTATTTTGTGATCGGAACTGATTTACACGAACCTTCATCGAGGGGATTATCTAATGGATTTCGATTTGCCTAAGTCCCATTAATCATAGCTCATAACTGTCAACTTCAGGTGTATTTTTTCAAACACTTGTTGCCACCGCAGATTTGCTCTGACTAATTGATTTGGTTCGATGGCCATTGAAGCGTGCCTCAAAATATTCCACTTTGCCACAACTTTCACGTGCTTTTGTTTGCTTTAATTCGGGCTTTATTTTTTGCCGATTCGGCCTTCTGGTTTTTGTTATTATTTCTTCGAGATAGGCGTTCGAAATCTATTTCAAAAGAAACCCCAAGGCTGGGCCAGAATATCGGGAAGTACTTTGCAGTAACTAGCATTTACTAATTTAGATTTCAAGATTGAAATATTATATTATTGTAAATACCTATTTAACTACCTATTTAATGTAATTACCTATTTAAATTGTGGACTATTTGGCTAATTAGTAAATATTAGAATATTGTAACACATAAATGTTTACCTAACTATCAGTGAATTATTCTTTCATGCATCCACTAACATTTACTAATTTAGTTTTAAAGATTAAAATATTTAATCATGTTTTAGATATTGTAAATAATATTCCTTTTCAATATGTGGAATCTTTGGCTAATTGTAAACAATTTTAAAAATACTGTAACATATAAATGTTTACCTAACCATCAACATATCATTATTTCCTGCATCCACTTGTGAAATATGATTTAGTAGCAATTTTGCAAACTCGCGAAACAAAAACCATTTGCTAATTTGTGTGTGAAATAGTCTCTAAGCCGCAGAACAATGTCTTTATATTTAGACTTTGTGCAACTCTCACTTCGATCCAACTGAAAGCTAATCATTGGTTAATAATGGCATAATGCCATAATAAGTTATTGTTTGTGATTGGATTTCCATTTCCATTTGTGTGTGGCGACCCTGAAGAAGCCTTCACAACTCGGATGGTCATATAATACCATATAATGCCAATGCCGCGCTATTGGATCCGATTTTACAACGGTTAATTGTTTAAAGTTTTCAAATGTAAATGCAGCACGCAAGTTCCAGCCGGATTTATGAGAGGTCAACGCGCTGAAAACCGTCAAACACAATATTTGTCACTTTTCTGGAACTTCTTTTATGAGTTCTTTGTTGGCTGGAAATAGAGTAAGTCTCATAATAGATCTCATAATTTATGTTAAACTACCAAATGTTTGAAAAAAAATATTGCATTTATAATCTAGGATTTTAAATCTGAAATTTAGAAACATTTATTTAAGCATACGATCTGGCTTTATTTATTGGTTTTTTTTTATAAACAATTTATTTTGAAGTCTTTGAACCATGTTGTGTTTAGTTAAACTATACTAGAAACTATAAACTAATAATTTTTTTTTGGAAAGTTCCAAAGGGCTTTTACCTCGAAACCTTTTCAGTATTTTTGCCGGGAGAACTTCTTTAGGCGTTTGTGCTCTCTTTGCTTCTTTTCGGTTTTTCGGACAAAACTCAGTGGATCAAATCCTTAAAAGCTTAAATTTTTAAATCACATTTTTAATTTTGATTTGGTTTTTAAAAACTTTCAAACTAAAGATCGAATTCTATATACTTGGACTTCAAATTTTTAAAATAAACGTTTGACACTGGAAGAGAACTCGAAAATTCTTAAGTGCTGAGAATATAAGGTGCATAAATATACGGCGTTAAAGAATTTATTTAATTCATATTTCCCGTTTTTATTTTTATTTATCATTCTAGCACATACATTATCCATAATTGATATCCAATAGAATTTATTTTATTCAGACAACTAAGACAAGTCTCCTTTTTTTTAATAAAGGTTACTTTTATCATATCCTAATACCCAGGTTAAAAGAAACCCTCCTAAAGTATATTCAAAAGAAACCCTCCTAAAGTATGCCTCACTTATTTAAATATGCACAGTATTTAAATACGCAACAGCTCAGATCCTAATCTAAAATAAATATCTCTAAAATTCCTCACACATTTTTTTGGGCGCACGAACAGTCAATTTGTTTACAGCATCCATCGCTATTTTTCTACCGATTTTCGCTGGTATCGCACTCTTATTTTGGTCACTCGAACCAAATACGAAAACTGTGAACCGCGAGCAATCAATCACTTAGATTCCACACCCAATTTGTAAGTGCTAATGATGCCCAAAGTGAGATCGGCTCGCTTGCAATCTGCATTGGGGTCTCTAAAAGGGGTGGCTGTCCAGTCAGTGAATTAACTTACCATCTCGCCAGCGGGGAACTGTGACGAAGAGCCGGTTGCCAAAGTGCTCGACACCCACGGGAAGACCATTCTGAGGGATATAGTCCCCACTGGCCAGAGCCTGCTCCTTCAGGCGGGCATTCGGGAAGGCGAAGTCCAGCTGGTTCCAGTTATACCGCTCCTGGAGCTTATAGGCCGCCCACGAGGGCGTGGCCAGGGCGATCAGGGTCACCAGGATCCATCCTTTGTCCTGAAACATGGCACTAAACTCTTGGCTCTGAACAAACACGACGATCACTCGGGCCAACAAATGGATTGGCAAAAAAAAAAAACAAAAAAACAGCGAACTTTAAATGAAATGTTCTCAAGGAGGTTCTTAAGTTAGTATCTTGGTATCTTAGTATCTTTAAGATATCTGCTTAATCCTCTTCTGTGGACCGTGGCGCGCTTACGACTGTTGGCCACAATATGTCGGCCACGTTTTATATGAGGTTTTTTTTCTCCGAAGACGAAGGCAGGCCAATGAAAACGAAAACGAAGGCGCCAACTTCGGTGGTTTCAGTGATTCGGTTGTTTTCAACGGTTCGGGTGGCGGTGGTCCACTATATGATCTATTTGGTCACCCATGGATCGGCCAACTTCGGATACTTATGTTTTTTTTTTAGTGCGTGGCTTTTGTCTTCAGTGATTGATTTTCACGCGTGTTTAATAAATACAAGTATCTCAAAACTCCGAATTCACTGAATCAGCCAACACCTTTCGCCGGACTTGCCATTTTTCATATAATTTTGAAAGGGTATGGTTTTTGGCACACCGAATTCTTTGAAATTCCTGGCCTTCATCTACATTTAGGATTTTGCTGATTTATGTGCAAATCAACTACAAAACATTAGGTTCACATACAGTAGGTGGAGGCAATTTTATTTTACTTTTTTACTAAGGTTACAAATTTTGGATTATTTATAATGTATTTTAGGGGAGTAGGATTTAAAGCTGTAAGGTTTATATATGCAAAGTTTATATATGCACTTCAAAAGAATTTTTAAAAGGCGTCTCATTTTTAAATGGTATTTTAAATATGTAAAGTTTATATAAATTAAATCTAGGGCAATCAAAAATAGCTAGTGCACTTAACTATAATGTATGATATGTATGTAAGTAAACCAGATATGGTTATGAATTATATATTAGTATAATGCTTATGGATACAGAGTATTCAGAGCGGGTATTTCTTGTACAACATTAAATATGAATTACTTGGGCTGGCTTCGAATGGTTTAGCTTTGATTTCGATTGGGCAGCTCCGATGATTCACAATTCAGCGAGGGTCAAACATTTGGTTTCCGCTAATTATGAGCAGGTGATTTTTAGCATATTTATCGCACATACAATTCGAGAGTTACATAAGGCCGCCAAAATTAAAGAAGTGCGTTTCGGTAACTCCACTCAACTGACTGTAATTTGCAATGCCGTTGTGGTCCCTGTGGACCACCTGGATTTTAGGGGCGCCCTAAGTGGGTTTTGCTCTAATGGCCATCGCCGCAAGTGAATGTGAAAACTCGAAAAAAATCCGAAGGCGTTCGCATAACTCTTTGGCCCAACTGCAGCTGGTTAGCAAAAAAAAATAGGAAAAAATCTAAAAAAATAACGTTATACCACACGCATAATGAACGAACCAAATAGGTAAAGATACGTTTTACGACCTCAGCTGATGAAGTGGTTTGCATTAATCTGGAGTCCCACAATCTACACTTTGGCTAAGGAAAATCTTTCAGAAAAATCGCAAAACAAGTATTATTATTTGATAGGTGCAACTAAAGTCTGAGCAAGTCTAGGAAAAACAAATATATTTGGAGACAATTTCGTAACAAGAATGGTGACAAAGAATTCGATTTGCCTAGTAAATAAATAATAAAATCGTACCTTCCCTTTTTTTTTTAATTCTACTTAGAACACCTAACAAAAAAAACCTGGTAAACATTATGAATGATACTTCTAACAATATTTTTGAATTGTTTTCCTCGTTTTATTCATTCTTGGCATTTGTTTTCGCTGTTTATGCTATGGTAATATTATGCAAAATGCGAAAAAGCTGTGTGGTGTGCGGAAAAGTGGTTTAACTTGATCCCTTGGCCGCATTCTGGACTTCGGCTCACCCACAGAAAAATGAACCGAGACACGCGGCAGCCGAAACTATGTTGCACATAATTACGACTAATGCTGCTTAAATTTATTGCGATCGGCAGGTCCATAAAAAGCCACGGCTAAAATAACCAGTACGCTTTTATTAATTAATTGTGTGTGTTTGTTGCATAACGCAGCCGAGTATCCACTGAAAGCGCAATTAATGATGCGATTCGCCAGCAGCCGTTGAACCTATAATTTAAATCGAATTGACTCGTTTTTCTGTTTTTCATATCCATTTTGATTTTCATTTTGTCGTGTGGGATGCTATGTTTGTTTCGGTTTGTTTTGGGTTACACTTTTCAGTTTTCATTTTTCAGTTTTCGCAGATTTCAGCAGCGATGATTTATACGCGCTTTTCCCAATAATTGAAACGGGTTTGTCTTTGCGCCAGCACGCGAAAAACAAAACATCATTATCAAGCGCGGCGCACTAAGTGGCCAAAAAAATATAGTAGCAGCGGAACATGATAAAAAAAAATTAAAAATAAATAAACGAATCTCTTTGGCATAATTGCCACACGATTATGCAACCGGCATGCAACATTAGACATTATTTACACACAGGATCACTACAACTTAGGCGGAAAATGAAGCGAAAACCAAGCGAAATGCCGCATGACATTGCCCGGCCCGTGTTTCATGTTTTGTTTTCCTTTTTTCCCACTTATGGCAGCCTGAACATTTTCCTTTTTATTTTCTCCCCCCAGTTTGGATTTCCATCTATCATTGGCAAGTGGAAAACCTGTTGCCAAACTCCCCTAACCTTAGCCAACGACACACCACCGCACAGCATTTGTCGTTCGTTAAACACAATGTTTTCAGCGCTTTCTGCGTTTTCAAGTTCAATGTCCATGGCCCTGACCGCCGGGTCCCCTCTTCTTATCTCCCAGCCGGATTTATTTGTCTTGGCCAAAATCAGACAGGCCGCAAAGAAAAGATTTCCTGCTCACAGGCACCCATCGCAAATGTCCCGGTTTGACATGCACTGCGCTAAAAAGCACCCAGCTAGCCATCTTCTTTAATTAATAAATGTATTAAAAATGCCCTTAAACATAACATCTATTATATAGAGAATATATAACTTTATGGTGTACTAAAAATGATGTCCACAAAACGATTTCCCAATATATATGGTTAGACATCAATTAAATGGATTAAGCAATTTGTAATTAACATTAAAATACAAGAGATCGCCTTTTTGTCTATTTTAATAGTCAGCGGGGAATTCGATTAATTTATTCAAGCCAAATGCAGAGAAATTTAGATCTCTCCATAAGTGTGTTTTAGCTCAGAAAATTGCATCCTTAAACGGAATAATTAGATGCCAATAAAAGGCGCTGCTGCGTTCACTGCGCAAAAAACTAAGCAAATAAGTGAATAGAGGTTGCCGTAATTTGATTTCGGTGTAGACATGCCCCAAAACATTGCCTCAGACATAATTTGCCTGCAATTGCTGCGGTGCACTTGTCTCATGCAAGCGGAAAAATCCGTGGTCGAGAAAAGCTTAATAGTAATAGCTTTTCCGTGGTCTGCATAAATCTGCGGACTGCATTCGAAATTTATGAGCAACTCGACAACTTACTTATCTTAAGCCACCATCGGTTGCATTTCTTATGGGTCTTTAAGTTTACTCAGCGTGGTAATCGGGCAATTATCGATTAATAATCGCCCGATCTCCTCAAGGCGAACATTTCCATTAGTGGCGGTCCGAGAAAACTATAAGTAAGTAAATGAGATTGATATATGATATATATTTCGCATTAACTGGTTCACTGTTCATCATCCCGTTTCGCTGCATTGATTTATCAAAAGTAAAGCCACCACATTTGCCAGCAGTCAAAACATTTATGGACCACAATTTGTAGCTTTCAATTAAAATAACTAGATGGAAAATATTCATAAAGAAGCACTTACTGAAACTGGGTTTATAGGTTTAAATAAATTTCGTTAGGCGTATTTATAGGTAAGCGGGAAAATATGCATAAAAAGCAAATACCTTCTGAACTAAGGATAATTGAGCATTAAACAAATGGAACTGGCTTTGTGGGTTTTGAATAAGTTGGTTTCGAAATTTGCGGTGGGTATTTATAGGTCGAAATTTTAAGGATAGAAAATTATACCTATAATTTTATAGATTTACTGGGTGGCAAAATAAACTTGACATATAAATTTAAATTTAAAAAAAGTAAGATATATGTTTAATAAAGTTCCATAAATTTAGTGAGACCATTTAGTATATACAAATTTAACATTAAAATTAGTAGGTATTATTTAAATATAAATTAAGTAAAATATAATAATTATTATTTACATTTAAACTAAGTAAAACCATTTACTATTTTTAAATTTAATATTTAATTTATTATTATTATTTAAATCTTAACTTCAATTTTATTAAATAACCTACATGATTTTATAAGGAACCCTTCCCTCCATTTATTAACATGGTATATGAAATTCTGGTTGACATGGGTTTATTGATTAAAGAACACAATAAAT
The DNA here is from genome assembly GCF_043229965.1 of Drosophila suzukii. Classification (NCBI taxonomy): domain Eukaryota; kingdom Metazoa; phylum Arthropoda; class Insecta; order Diptera; family Drosophilidae; genus Drosophila; species Drosophila suzukii. The sequence goes on from NC_092084.1 coordinate 8,393,598, forward strand.
TCTATTTAATTTTAATACAATAAATTAATAAAAAAAAGTAAACACAAAACATTGTAGAAATCCTTTAGAATTTTCTAGTTCCACCACCATGGAGGAGAAGCAGTGGTGTAGTCAGCCACGTTGATATAGTCCTGCTGGGCGCCTTCGGGCACAGATTCGCCCAATTCCGAATTCTCGACTAGGGACTCATCCAAATCCTTGGCCTCCTGGGGCTTAGCACTAGCCAGGGAACTCATGATGGCGAAGATGAGCACCAGACCCAGGATAATTTGTTGGAACAGCTTCATGTTTGAAATACTTTTGGACTTGTTGTGAGTGAAGAAAGTTATCAACTGCTGGCTTTTATAGTCCAATTTATAAAATCGGAACTAGAACTCAGGTGTTTTGCTGCGTATTTTCCGGCCAGCATTGTTTGTCTTTTCACATGCCCAAGGAGAAAAAACTGGGCTATGTTTGCTTTTATACTTTTGGCACGAGAAATTGAGCTGGTCAGGGTTGGTTTTTTGTATCTCCACATTTTTTTAGTTGCTACTGAAATTGAGATGTGCGTGCTACGATTATTTTTTTGCTGCTAGACGAACGTTTATTGATTTCCTGGTGAAAAGCTGCTGCTGCTGCTGCCACTGTCGCTTTTGCTGCCAATTAACTTGCTAAAGAGTTGCAATCCTAGCCCGGGTTGCATTGAAAACGTCACAGCCATGTCGTCTTGTTTTGGCACTTGCCTCGCCGCAATTAGTAATCAATTAAAAAGTATTTAAATTGCAACAGCTAAGTGACTGTTACCTGGCTTCCTCCTGGGTAATGGTATCACTGGCCATTTGGAAGCGCTTCTGGGAAGATACGATGGCACTTCCGGACATTAAAAACAAAATAAAAATGGAAATGAAAATAGGGGTTTACACCATCTAATCATTAAATTTCATAATTATTTTCCTTCACCTAAGAACTGAAACGGAAAAGATGCATCATCTATGAAAAGTTCCAATCATAAAAGTTGGGCAATTATCAGCGGGAGTGATTGAACTTGTCCAGGGTTAAACATCGATTGATTGCGGTGAAACGATCCCCGCTGCTTTTTCGAGTGTAATTAGCTTATTAAGTTCTCATTCTTTTTTTTTTTTGGCAATGTGAAGGACTGTGTGCCGAAACCCAAATTGTAAGCCTCTAGTTATGCATAAAAACTGTGCCTTTGTCTTGACCAATTAAAACTTTAGCGATAGGCAACTACATAAATATTATTATAATTATCAACTGAAGCTGAACCGGCCGAAGCCAACAAATTTTTGTTTGAACAACTGCTGCTAAACGGAGTTCTAAGTGGGGTGGTGTAGTTTTTTATTTATTTTTTTGGTGCTTTTGATGGAATTACCAGCTGGATGGGTAGGTTTTAGCCAAGCTAAACGACCGACCTTGTGTTTCTGGCCACGCTCTGCTTCCTCGAGTTTTGACGACACGCCGTCCAGAAAGTGCACTGCACATACAGAAAAAAATATGAGTTACCAATATTGTCGATTTAGCAAGTTTTCAAACTGAATTAGAAGAGCGAGGGGATTCTTTACCCCTAAAAATATATAAACTATGTCAATATCTATTTAATCTGCAAATTTTCAACGCATTTTGGCCAACTTTTCAGATAGGAAATGAGTTTGGCCCACAATAACCAAGAAGTCAAGAGTTCCGCTTTGACTTTTCGATTGCCTTTTTTGGGGGCGATTACGCATACGCCCCGGTGTCAAGGCTAACAATGATTTGCTCTAAAAAAATGTACGCAAAGCAGCAATGAATGTACTTCTAGCATTGAATTCAATTGGATAGCAGAAACAGGAAAAAAGGGGGTATGTCTGGTGTGGTCGAAGCGGGCAGTACTCTTTATTATAGAATTAATTAAATTCAATTCATTGTAAAATGAAAGGTAAACCATACGTCCCTTAAAAAAATATATTACCATATTTTTACAAAATATTCGTATACTCATTTTTCATCACAAGTATTAAACCCTTCAAAAGGGTATGAAAAACAATACGAAATAATTTGCCAATTGGTTTCCAAAATTAACAAATACCCGAGTGACTTAGTGACCCACCACTCCCCGTTTATATTATTGGCTTGTTGGCCCTCTGCCCACAAGGCTGAAACGGTTTCGATTCCGTTAGCGATACTGCCAGCAATGCATCCATCCATCAATCAATCAATGCTAACATTTCACTTTGCGATCGTTTCGGATCGAATCAAAGCAAACAAATTGAGCCACAAAGCACGGGCCAAAATCGCCTGTCATTTCTCAAGTTCCGATCGGAACCGGTTCGCTCGAGTTTACCTGATCACGCTGGGCAAAACTTTAGTTCAAAAGCTATTGGCAAAATGGTAAGTGTCTTTGGCTTTACAAGAAAAGCTTAGGAGTGAATGGGTTGTGTATGGGAATCAATGGTTGGGTAAATATCTGGTCAAATTTATAAGTTACTGTAAAATGTAGGAAAGTTTATCTGGTAAAAAGAAGACTATTTTACAAGAGAGCTTACAAAAATGGTTTAAAAATATATATTTATTCTACATCTGAGTACTTAAAAACTAAAAAAAAATATATTTTTACAATTAGGTCAGGATATCTATAGTTTAGTTGTACCACCAAGGAGAAGGAGCGGGTGTATAGTTGTTCACATTGAGGTAATCAGGATTGCCTTGAATTACGGTTATCGTCGTGGGCACAGCCCAAGCTCGACTCTCACTCTTCTCAGGATCTTCAAGATCTGGCAAAATCCTCCTTCGATTCCATCTCAATCTTTTGCTGTTCGGCCGCTGTTTAATGGTATCTGAATTGGGGACTTTAATATTTTCCTGTACCCGCTGACGTTCGAGCTCATTTATGGCCTCCAAAATTTGATTCAACTGTTCATCGCCTTCCTTCAAAAGGCTTTGAGAACTTTGCTTTTCACTTTTAACTCCGGTTGAGAGGATAGTCACTGCGACAACAAAAACAAAAATAATCCACTGACTCGACATAGTGCTGAACTCGATCTAAAGTGTTCTCAAAGAATTATCCACATATTTATACGCCACATGAGTAGCCAACTAACAGATAAACAGATAAGCTACATCTGTTGATATTGCATCGATTATTCTTGACATCGTTCGGTTCTGTTTGTAGAAGCCCAACGTCTTACGTAATGCTGGGTAAATGTTTGGGCAACATACAAAACCAGAGATTAAAGATATAATAGAAAGAGCTCGCGCAATCAAGGTTAAGTTCAATATTTTAGGGTTAAGATACGATTTCAGTAAGAATCTAAAGATCATTTTATATATTTTTTATTATATATAATATATATTACAGTGAAGCAGAGTTATGAGCTGATAAAGAGCTTACCTAAGATCAGATCCCAAATATGTATCCACCTTATCGCAACATAAACAACAAAATGCCACTAAATAAATTTTCATGTTTTTCCTTTCGTTTTTATTCAATATAATTAAAAGTCGTTTTTGTTCATAATTGTATCTCAGAAAAAAAATATAATAATAATTGTATCTGCTATGCACGCGTCGATTGGGATGCGTGATCAAAGGAAAAAGGATTGGGGCAAGGTCGGGGTATACAAATAGATATATATATATATCGTAGAGAATATATATATAAGAGGGCACAGTATTGTTCTTTTTTTAGGGGTTTTTGTGCTTAGTGGTCTACGAGTGGCTTGGATCTCCTCGTTTTTGGGCTCGCTCCATGTATTCCGATTTGGTGACTTTTTCTCTTGGCGCAAGGAGGGATCTTACTTACATAGTATATCCGCATTTATCAGTAGTTTAATTAGTGTAATATGTGTACAAAGCTAACGAGTCCTTGGGGGAGGAGTACGAGGAGGAGGAAACTTAAAGGACGTACATATATCAAACAATTTGTAAGAGTTATTATCGCTTGTGTGGGCCATCATCCCAAGTTTTTTTTTGTTTTATAGGAGTTACAGCTGCGAATCGTGACGAGTATTCTATTCAGGATTCAATGGGGCGGATGGCGATGTGTTTATAGGGTTGGATTCGATTGGATTGGAGTGGATTTACAGGATCGTTCCGGGCTTGCGGAGCGGCAGACGACGACGCTGACCCAAGAGTCCCAGTCCACGGGCCTGCTGTTTAGTGGTGGCCTCCGTCGCCTCCGTGGTTTCCTGCTCCTGCTTTCCGGCTCCCTCTCCGGCGGACTCGTCGCTTCCTCCGGCGGACGCCTCCTCCTTGGCGGGCTGCTCCGCGGAGGAGTCCGGCGACGAGTGCTCCTCCTCAGTGGGGGATTCTGTAAAATAATACAAATCAATTAATACTTATTACCCATTGGGTGACCCAAACCAATCCGTTTATTGGATCTATTTGCAATCACATTTTAAAGTAATATACATGATAAAGATTGTGATTTGATTCTTTAAAAACCTGCTTCAATAAAATTTAAGTTCCATTTTCCAAAATTTGTAAAGGATTGCAAATTGGTGACCCAAAACTATTCTTCAAAGGTCACAACTTGTCCATTCACAATCCAATTCCTACTTTCCCACGACTGATTTAAAAATTGGTGACCCCAACACCCTACCTGTAGTGGAGGTGGCTCCCAGGTGGAGTCGTCGCTTGGCCAGCAGGGGATTGATCTTCCTGGGCGCTGGGGCGGGGGCTGCGGCTGCCTTGGGCTTGACCGCATCAGTCTTGTGCGTTAGGGCGTTGAGGCGTGGCCGGGTCTTGAGGCGATTCAGCCCGGAAACGGGGGCCGCTGGAGCGGCAGCGGCGGCGGAATCGCCCGCCTCGTTGGCTTTGTCACCGCCCTCGCCGCCCGCCTCCTCCTCCTTGACGTCATTGTGATGGCTAGTGCTATCGGCGGCGGAATCCTCGGCCGCTGGTGCTTCCTTGGGCGCCTCCGTGCTGACTCCCGATCTTCCCAGTTTGCCGCGGGGCAGCAGGCGATTGCCGCCGGCGCGGTGCAGGTTGAAGCGGGACGGACGCACCGGCTCCGCGGAAGAAGCCGCTGGAGCAGCCGCTGCGGACTTTGCCTCCTCGGTGGAACCACTGTCAGCCGCCGCCTCACCGCCCTCTGAATTGGCGGGTGCCTTGGTGGTGGTGGTGCGACTGCGTCCACGTAATCCCAATCCGGGACGACCTCTCAGAGTGCTCCTGGTGGTAGTCGAGGAGGGGGCGGCGGGTTCCGCGGCGGCGTCTCCCTCAGCGGGGGAATCCTCGTTGGGTCGCTCAGTGGTGCTCGTGGTGGTGGAGCCGCGCAGGTTGAAGCGGTTGCGAGCTATAAAAATAGTGGCGATTATTAGGAAACGTTTTTATAATTTTCATATTATTCTTAACTTAAAATATACATTCGGCTAAAGGAATATAAGGAAAATCAAGGGAGACCGCTATGATAACGAGTATAAGTAGGCTAAAATGTTGATCTTTTTTTAATATGACCCTCTTAATAATATTTGAACGTAGAATATTAGGGAATTCAGCCACAAACTCATAGAAGTATCCCCCGTTAAGATCGGAATCCAATTACGCAAGTTATGGATTTTAGAAGTGCAGTTTTTGGGTCCCTACTGAAAGCCATTGGAAATTTAGAAAAATCGAACATGAAAATGGGCTAAAATTTGGACCCCCTTTTTAAAGAAATATTTGAATGTAGAATATTAGGGAATTCAGCCACAAACTCATAAAGGTATCCCCCGTTAAGATCGGAACCCAATTACTCAAGTTATGGATTTTAGAAGTGCAGTTTTTGGGTCCCTACTGAAAGCCATTGGAAATTTAGAAAAATCGAACATGAAAATGGGCTAAAATTTGGACCCCCTTTTTATAGAAATATTTGAAAGTAGAATATTAGGGAATTTAGCCACAAACTCATAGAGGTATCCCACGTTAAGATCGGAACCCAATTACTCAAGTTATGGATTTTAGAAGTGCAGTTTTTGGGTCCCTACTGAAAGCCATTGGAAATTTAGAAAAATCGAACATGAAAATTGGCTAAAATTTGGACCCTCTTTTTGTTGATATATTTGAACGTAGAATATTACAGAATTAAACGACAAACTCAAAGAGGCATCGCACTTCTAAATCGGGGTCCAATAACTCAAGCTATGAATTATATGCTTGACCCATATATATATAATAAAAATGCAGCAAAATGTTTGTTTAATTTTCAATAGCCTTGAAATAACCCTGAGCGCAATTTATAATACTTCAGTTGGTGCTTTCACTTTCTACCAATTCGTTTCAAATAACAACTTAAATTTTCTTTCCCAAATGTCCGAAATTTTAGTTCGGACTTAAGCAGTTTGCCCTTGACCCAGTCAGCAAAGTCAGTGGCAGCAAGCTGAAGGTTAAATGCTAATAACCTATCATTCAGATGCCATATTTTAAATAAATTAGATCTAATCAGCTTAAGCTTTGAGTATTTAGTGTCGAAATAGTGCACAGAAAATCATAACTTGTTGAAAAAATTTCCAATTTATAATATAAAATCGTTGTGTTTGAAAACTTTAAGTTGCATACATATTTATGAATGTTTGTTTATGCAATATAACTAGTTTGGTAGTTAATTTCAAATTAATTTGTAGCAAATACTTACGTCTGCCTCGTGCGAAGCCCGTGCTCACAGGTTTAACTTCCTTGGCAGCAACCACTTCCTCCTCGGCGGCGGGGGCGGCGGATGATGTGGCCTCTGGTGCCGCGGTGGTGCGGGCTCCAGGACGAGAACGTCCTCCGATCGAAGGACGGGAGAAACGATCTATTGATAAAAAATAATATTTATATACGTTCCGTTAAGATTGTGGTCTAATAAGATCATTACAAGGAAGTGGAAATCTTTCATAAAGGTGTCTAAAAGTAGGCAATACTATTTTTTTTACTGCATACTTTCAGGCACCTTTAGAAGTGATTTCAAAACCCTAGGGCCCTGGCCCAACTTACTTCTTCCAGTCTTGGTGGTTTCGGGGGCCACCGGTGCCTCGGTGGTGGTGGTGGTGCTGCCGCCCTCAGCCCTGTTCAACTTGAAGCGGTTGCGTCCGGCCAGACCATTCAATCCGGATCTCCTGCCACCAAAGAGCGAAGGAGCCACCGTGGTTGTGGTGGTGGTGGTGGTTGTGGTCGGTGCCTCCGTGGTGGTGGTTGTGGTGGTGGTGGTTGTGGTCGTTGTCGTGGTGCTGGTGGAGGAAATCTCATCGGTCAGCGTGGTCAGAGCACCGTCCTCATCCGTACTGGCGGTGTCCGGGATCAAAGTGGTAGCACCCTCGGCTCCATCGGCTCCATCCGGAATGGCGGTGGTTTGCTCGTTGTTCAGGTTCTCATTGGTCAGTATGGCATAGAGATCGAGGGCGGCCTTCTCCATGGAGGGTGTGGTTTGTTCGGATTCCTCCTGCTCAACGGGTGCTTCGGCGGCTGCGGCCTCCTTCTCCTTTCTGGCCTGCTCCTCCTTGGCCTGCTGCTCCTTCTTCCTGGCCGCCGCCTCCTCCTGCTCCACAGCAATCACCGGCTTCAACTCATTTTCACCCTTGCGCGCCGCCTTGGTCTGCTTCTCATCCGTGTTGAAGGTGGCACTGTCCACCAGTTCCAAGCTGGGACGCTTGACACTGATCTTCTTGCGCTCGGCGGCCGTTTCCAGGGAGTCCAGGGCTGGCGTTGGTGGCACCTCGATGTTCTTGCCACGGCTGGGGAACCGAGTGATCATGGGCAGACGTTCGGCCTCGATGTCCTCAGAGGCGTCGGAGGATCTGCCCTTTGCCTTGCCGCTGTGCAGGCTGTTCTCACTGGGTGTGGCCGGCGTGCTCCTCTCGATATTGGTGTACCTGGTCTTGCCACGCACCTCGGGCTCCGCGGATGCCTCCACCTTGCTGGGCTCATCATCCTCTTCGTAGTAGTAAACATACTCGTACTCGTAGTCCTGGCCATTGGGACCCTTTTTGATCTCAATGCGGGACTTCTTGCTGTTCTCACTGCCTGCACCCTCGAGGGCAAAGTTCTGGTTGACGAACTCCTCGTGGGGATCCACGACTATGTCCTCGTCCAGGTTGTCGATCTTCTTGCCAGCCGTCGGCAGGGTGGTCAGCAGTGGAGCAGGTGCCTCGGTGGTGCTGGTGGACCCCCTCTTTTGGGCCAATTCCACCTGGGCGGCCTCCTCAATTTCACGTCTCACTTCGGCCAGCTCCTCCTCTTCGATGGCCCTCTTGGCCTCGATGCTCTTCATCACATCCTCGTTGATCAGGGCACTGAGAACGGGATTCAATTCAGGGCGCTCCTTGGTGGGCAGCAGGTTCATCGAGTAGTCGGCGGAATCTGTGGCCCTTATGCTGATTCTGTGGGAGGTGTGGAAGCCCTCCTCTCGCTCCGCGGCCTCCGGATGTTTGTGCGAGGTCTCGAAGGGAATCGCCGGAGCTGGGTTTTCCTCGGCCAACGTGATTTGACTATCGCTGGCAGATGTAGCAAGGGGATCCGCTGAGTCTGCCGAGGATTGAGAGGCCAGGAAGGCCAGGAGGAAACTGTAGAAGAAGAAAAAATGGGGAGTTAATAGGTTAATTAGAAATGGGGAACGAAGGCTCTATATGTAATGTAATGTAATGCAATACCATCTTTCTGTCTTCTTAAAAAAAGTTGAAGTCTTTTATTGTATTCGATTGTTCATCCTCTTATTTCTCCATTGGCTTTATTATTTCAAATTACCTAAATGGTCATTAGTTTATCAGCTTTGGTTTAACAAAAAAAGCAACTTAATTAATAGCTATTTCTTTGATAACTTTATGTGAAATTAATTTGAGAGTAATGAGCTTACTTCACCTGTGATGAAAATCTCTCCTGTCTTGACTTTAATAGCTTAAGTGCTGCCTCAGCATTATCAGTGCCCCATGTGAATTCATGACTCGATGCATTCAGCCATGTCTAACCCAATTAATCTTACACAAAAAACTCTATAATCACACCGGGCTTTAACTTCAACCTCAACTGCATTTGCTGCACACTTAAAGCAAAGTATCTTAGCTATTTAGAAATTCGAGATGTTTTACTTTGACAATCCTATCTGTAAACCGGAAACTTCTTAAATATGTAGATTCAATTTACAATTCAATAATTTTGATTTAATTGTTATTCCTCCAACTTTTAACTAAAGGTTTAATTAATAATTTTTCAATATTCAACTTTGAGTAACTTTTCATAATATGAATATTTATTTAATCTATGAGCTTGTAGCTACCCAATAATTCAGGCCAATAAAAAGACAGCCAATATCTAAAATATCCTACGATTTTATTTAAATTGCCTAGGGTATGCTTTTTATTAAATGTATGTTAAATTAAAAAACTATTTTGATAACTACAAAAATAGTTATTATTTTGCAAAGGGTATTAATCAATCCGCGATACGCCTTTTGGCCTTTCTTTCTGGTTTCTGATCGGCGCGTGCTCTTAATCAGCCATCACGGCTAGCCGGTTTTCCGTTGGCTTATTCAGCTTTTCAGCCTTTTCAGCCGTTTCAGCTTTTCAGCTCCAGCTGGCGATCTTCGATGTGCTGCCTCATCTCTAATCTGGCATGAAAAACCTTTCACAATTTCATTAGCCGCACAAAGTCGATTGCGCATGCGATCATGATTTGGCCATCATCATGTCTAGCCGCCGAATGGAGCGTGCACCACCGGCCATATCGCCGTATGCCGTATAGCACCACCGACACCACCGACACCACCGGCAATATGGCTATATAGCACCGCCACACAATAGTTCATTGGGCTCTGCGAATCCGCATTGCAATGCAATGAAAGCGATGCTCAAGGCAAACCGCAAAACGGTTCCAAAACGACCGGGAAACTAGAGCCAGGAATCGCGGACCGGTTTTCCACAACGAAAAATAAGATACAAAAGGTGTTAACCCATTTCGATACCAGACCAGATCGAACCAGATCAGAGGTCCCCAGTGTGTATGGGGTTTTCCTTTACCCAGGTATATATCCAAGATGTAAGATATAATAATCAACATTTTTCGAATTCCGAATTGATTTTGATCTTTTAAGATTGGAAATGCATAAAATCCTTTTGTGAGGACAGTTTTCTATAACTAAATTATTTTCTATTCCAAGATTTTTTCCTGTGCATGCGAACAGAGCGCTCTTGACGATAACTTTTAACATTTTGAATTATGTGCAAGTCTGGCTGGCTGGCGTTCACTTCTCGAACAAGTTTTCGGGGACCAGCGAACAACCAACAACCAACAACATGGGCTGGCAACACCTTACTGCAAAGGTAGACAACTTCAACTTATTTTAATTGCAACAGCCCCAAAAACGGGCAGCTCAACAATGGCCAAAAGCCATAAGTCTGCGACTTCAAGAAAAGTTATAATTATGGCCACATCGCCGTGCAAATAAGTCGGTGGTGCAGCGGTGTCTCCTCGGACAAAAAGGGTCTACATCGGTGGTTGGGGCCATGTTATGCATGAGGTGACAATGCGCACAGCATGTATTTTCCCATTTGGAATTGCAGTACTCGCAGCAAAATAATATCCAACAATTAGTGCTTAGTTTCGGCTGGCAAAGGCAATTTATTAAATAAAAAAAAGAGTAAAAACCCCAGTTGAAAGTTAAATGTCATTCAAGCATTTAATTCCGAAAATTGGACCATGGCCAAAGATATTAGGACCTGAACTAGCCCATCAAATGTGTGAATAAGATTCCTCAATACCAGACCATTGCCTTGATTTAAAATGAAAAAAACCAGAAACACTGAATATTAATTAACTTGTTTCAATTCGGTGTCAATCATGTTTCTTGTCCAAAACTCACGTAATTTCCCGCAGTTTATTAGCTTCAATTAGTTGCTCAGACATAATCCGTAAGTGACTCACACAGAATGTGTGTGAATCGCATTCCGAAGAATCATTTACACTCATTCATGGCAAGATCGCCTTGACTCGGATTGCCATTAAACACCTTCAGCAAAATTGGATCATTTATTGCCTGTTTTTTCGAGCATTTAACGGCATCAACTGGCATTTTGCTACTCTAAGCTGTTAAATGATGGAAATTAACTACGCTGAGTGATGATTTTTGCCTTTAATAGCTACACTGAGGGGAAATACCAGTACTAAATAAGTTATTGGGTATTCAAAAATGTATATCTTTTGAAAAAGGGGAATGGTGAACGCTAGCATTGATGAACAATTGAGGATCTCAGAAAGGGCTGAGAATTAATATAGCACTATAATAGAATATTAATATAAAATAATATTAATATGTATTACGGAATATTTCTCCATATCTCATTTAAAAACCTGATCCGCTTTAAAGTACGAAAGTAAATATAGGTTTTGCATAAAAAATTTAATTACCAGGGAGTGCTTTATTACCCGTTTATTATGCTCCTCTAAGTGCACTATTACCGCTATTGTTCGGGTAACTCTTTCGCATAGGTAATCCCCATGTGGGGGTGCCTTCAGACGGAACTCCACTCCCAATCTTAACCCCATGTTGCCCATTTTATCTCTTTTCTTTGGCGCACTGCACTTCATGCAACCTGAAAATCTGCCAAAAGGGAGTGCTGTTAATTTGTTTCTTCTTTCGGCTGTTAGCGGGTGTGGCATGCAATTTGTATTATAATTTGGCAATTCATTTTGGCCAAATACGGCAGAAGAAGTATGTATTTGCGAGCGCTTTCAGCTTCGGATTCGGAATTTGGTTTTCGGTTTTTCATAAACTTCGGCGGCCATTGACGTTTTCGAGAGGCAGTGAAGCGGCAATAAGACAGTTAAAAAACCAGATAGAAAAAAACAAAAAACTGCTAAATCGGCGGCAACAATTGCAGTGGCAACAACAATGTTGCAGCAGCCATGAAATGTAAAGTAAGTTTTGCATTGTTAAGTGGATGCGTCGTCGTCTTCGTTGTCTTGCCAAAAGGTTTGTTGACTTCACCTCTCGCGATTGCCTTTGCCTTTTCCCCCCACATAATAAATATACATGCTTTTTTCTGCATAGTTGACCTTTCCGAAAGAGAGATCGCGGCACCTCGCCGGTTTGACCTTTTGCGCGCAAAAAATTGCAATAAAAAATATCATTGCCACGCCTTCATCAAGCATATTAACCCACTGATTGACTAACTGTCCGTTTGATTGACCAAGGTTAACAGTTCGCTGCGGGCGAAAATTCGGAATCAAGCGGAGATAGCGGTCCACATGGCGTATACTTAATTAATGTGGAAATCAACTTTTTTTTTAAATTCTGCTGCCAAGAGAAGGGATAACTTAGTATACAACTTATATGAAGCTATTTCCAAAGCCCTAATTATAATAAAATGAACTATTTCAAAAGCAAAAATCCCGTATTTAGCTAATTTTAGTAATAATTCCTTAACAATTCATTCCTACAAAATATTTTAATATCCTTGAACAAACTTATTATATGGAAAATTCATTTCCCATATAAAAACATTGTGTCCCCTTTATTTTTAAACTAACAATTACTTAGTATATTAAAAATAATTAATTTTATAATATAAAATATGTTTGTGTGGCGGCCTAAAAGTACTGTTTCCTCTACATATTCAAATATTTCTATAGAAATAAATGTTTTTCCCAAGGAGAGGTCATAATTAAACACTATCATTATGCCTACCAAAATAACAGCTGCATAGTAAACCCAAAACTAACTTTGCGTAATCCGCCAAATCGTTAACTTGACCTTGAACGGCTGCAATTGTTTTTCTTGTTTTTTTTTCTATCTCTGGCCCCTTCCCCTAAATAATTTCCTAATATTTTGCTATTAGTTTTATAAAGTTTACTTACATTTTGAGCAGCATTTCGAGCTGTGTTTGTTGCTGTTGCTGTGGTCCTAGGTTGCTCTCCTTGTTGTTGTTGTCAATGCTGTTATAACAACTTTTTCGTTAACTGCTTTTTTACATAAATTTTATTGACACTTTTGAAAGTCAACTGCCTGCTTCAGCTTCAACGAGAAAACAAAACAAAAAACAGTAAAAAAATGGGTGTAAAAATAAATAAACAGAGTGTAAAAATTGAATGACAGAAATTGATTTTTCGAAAAATCTTTAATTGTTATGCACTTTGGATTTTGTATGTGCGCGTTATTTTTTTTTTAACATTGGACACATTAGCTGCTGTTGTTTTTGTTGTTTAGTTGCTTTTGTTGATGTTGTTCACTTTGGTCATTTTTCAAGTTGCACTTTCACTTTTCACTTTTAGTTTACGTTTTGTACACTATTTTTGGTTGTTTGTATATTTTTTTTGTCAGCAGCAGAAAATCAAATCAATTAAGGAAATCGAATTTGTTTTTGGGTGAGGGAGTGTGTTGAAGTGTGTGGTGATTAGTTGGGTAGCAAAAAAAAAACTCAAAATAGGACTGGAAAACTTTATGGTTATTTTTGAAACTTACAAAAAAATATTGAAAAAAATTGTGTGTTTTAAAAATCACTTTTAGCGGCTTTTTCGCGCTCAAGTTTCGACTGGGCTTTGACTTCTTGAACCACTGGTAACGCTTATTTTATATGGCCAACCAACACACACAAACACACGCACACACACACACACACACCTGCCGGGAGGATATGTCGGCAGTACCATGGACTTTTTGTGAAGACCTCTCTATATATATAGTGATATATATATACGTTTATCTCGGGTCTTCGGGGAGCAGTCACTTTCGATTTCGCTGCCAGCTGAACGTGAAATGGCAAAATGATGAACGCTCCAACCATCGAAAACCGTTGCCGTTGCCATTCTGCCGCCGTCGACCGCGGCAGCGACTGCGGCAGAGGCTGCGACTTCGACTTCGACTTCAACTTCGGCTTTAACATATCGGTAACATCGGGCATTGGGGATTGGGGATCGGTGCTCGGGGGCCCCTGGGGTCTTGACTGTGCGAGGGAGAGGGCTACAGAAGCGCAGAACGATCGACAGGAGCGCTGGTCTCTTTTTTGTCTTTTTCGGTTACGACCATGTTAACACTAAATCATTCACACCTGCCGCCGATCGTTGTTGCTTTTCAATGGCGTTCGGCCACTAGGAAGTTCAAAACTGCACTAGTTTCGGCGGATCGGAGAGGGACTCCAGAAAAAAACCCACACTCGCAGAAAAAGTTAAGATTGGTAGTTCCCTTTGCTGAAAATAAATAATATATGTACTTAGGCGCTTATACTCAGTTTGGTAAAATATGATAGCCCATGTACTTTTGATAGAAACAAGAAAATTATAGAAAGCAAGTACCTAAAGAATTCGCGTTCTTACAAAAATGTCATAGTAATATAATCCGGTGCTCTAAATTTGTATACATTTTCAATTTATATATTTATATTATATATATATGTTTCAAGAAATTATTAAGGAAGGAAATATCTATATTTTTTGGACAGTTTTTTATCTCTATTACCTAAGTAGACCCCTACAAAAATGAATATTGCAAATACATTGCACTCAAAAAATGTATAAGTTCATATGGAACAGTGGCCCTTTTTCAATTGAAGTTCTTATTAAATTAAACAAGTTCTACATGGGTTTTTCACCTGATAATCAAAAATTTCCCGCCACAAAATATGGTATAAGCATACTTAAAAGCTGGGACATCAATACGAAACTGATACGGATATGCTTTATGCTTTTTTCTTTGTGCAGCAGCGACATTCACTTGCATTTTTTGGGATGCTCTCTGGTCGCCGCGGTCTCAACTAACTGCTGCTGATTTCATAAGCCAAAACTGGTTGGCAGCTGGTCTCAAGGCCGTTTGCTCGTTCGTTCGTTCGTCGCCGTCGCCGTCGTTGATTAACCGCATTACACATACGCCGCGTTGGCCGCAGTGGCCGCTTTTTTAACCGCTTCGCCTGCAATTAGCAGGGCACGCAACATGCTCGTATGCAAGCCAACCGACAGATCATCACCCCGATCTCCCTGGCCGCCCCTTTCCCGCCTCCGAGTGATATTATCCAATCTGTGGGGCTTATTGATTAACCGTTGCTCATTTGCCTACCGAGTATTTATGCAATTCCAGCAGCGAGATCACCAACTGGCCAACTGGATGCGCCATAGGTGGGGATACATACATCGTTAGTTCGACTCCGAAAGGTGGGGCGAAAACCCCACTAAAAAAACACCTGCGGACCAGAGTGCAAGTGTCCAACTGACACCTTTTCTCGCCATCCAGGGTATAGAGAGTATAATACTGGATGTTTACCTAACTCAAAAGAGAACCATATTCATAAGTCGAAAGTAGAAATTAATTCAAAATATATTATTTTATAATTTATACCAATTCACACAAGTTACCACGGTATATTCTTAAGCAGCGAATTCTTCAGATTCATAAACATGCTTATAAAAGTCATCACAGAGCTCTTATTTATCAGCAAAACATTTTAAAAATGGTTTAGTATTGTATATAAGTTAAATCGCTAACATTAAAATATATATAAAGGGTATTTTTTGGTCGATTTCATGGGCATCTTTCTTCTTCTTCTAAATATTTCAGCTGTTTTGAGTTGGGCTTCAGTTACGCTTTGAGTTTGGTTTGGTAATCCCCACAAAGTGGTTAAAATCAACCTGTACCCCGAAGCCAACATCTCTTTCTTCCTCTGTCTTATGCCATCTCCCTCTTTCCCTTTTTTGGATTTTGTTTACTTTGCAAGTGATTGATCAATCGATTTTCTAATTAGCATTGATCGATAAACTGGAACGAAAAGTGTTTTTTTTTCATCAGGTGCTCTTTACTTTTCTGGTCCCCCTCTTTTTGTTTGTATTTTGTTGGCTTGCAAATTCGATTATATGATAAATATTTGCAAATACCGAGAGGGGCAAACAGAAGAGGCTAAGAGCTTCCTTCTTTGCAGCGAGTGCAGCGAACCGGGAAGTGATCCTGAGTACCATATATGTGCATAATTAAGGGATCCTTAGGCACCTTATGTGGCCTTGGTTTTCCCCCGTGGATTTTGCCTTTTTTGCAGCAGCAGCAGCAGCTGCATGGACTGATTAAATTTCAGGTGATCGTCTTTTAGGAATATAAAAGTATACACAAGTGACTCAAGCTATTCCGAGGTCACATTGATCAAGTTACTCGGGCACATTGCTATGGATGCCACGATACGGACATACAAAAAACCCAACTAAAAAACTACGTACATGAAAATGAGAAAAAGATAAAGAAAGAAAACCAGGTTTCGATCGGGTGAAACAGGATGCATTATTGTGGGGAGTGCCTCGAGGTCAGAAGTCGAGTTTCGATGGTCATAAAAAAGTGCACGGGAGTGCTAATCGACTGAGGGCGTGGCACTTTGAGGCGGTGTCTCAAGGACGGAGTCAGGAATATGGAGGTATAATGATTGATAATAATGATGGCGATGATAATTACAATGGCACTGATTAAGGTCGGGGAGTGGGCAATTTGGTAATTGCATAAGACAAAAAAGTGGGGAAGAATTTAAAGGAGAGGCAACCGAGTTACCATTGTTAACTTTGAAGATATGTGGGCTATTTTTAAAAGTCTTTTATTTTGTACATCAAAAAAATATATATCATTGTCAAATTAGCAAAATAAATAGTCTCTTTTAATTAGCAAAATATTGTAAATTTTATGTGCGAATTATTGAAAAAGTTAATGCTGTAATCCCAAGATCACACTTTTAAGAGTCTTAACCAAAAGCCAAGACCGATGACATCACAACGACGCTTTTAAGCCAGTTGCTTTTGCCAATTCATGGGCCAAAAAAATAAAGAAAAACTCCAAATACCCGGTACCATTTCAAAGGAACCCAACCGGGAGATAAAAACACTTCAGGTACCGACTCTTTTATGTATTGTAAAAAACTCATAAAATTGTAATAAAAACAAAACCAGCAAAGGGGAGAAAAAAAGAAAAGAAACAACAACTGTTATCCAACATTTCAAGTGTTCGAGAGTGTATATATATAGAGATATAGATATATATATATATATGCTATATGTGGCCGTATCTGCATACAGATGTACGCAAACAGGAGTGGCCAACTTGGAATGTTAATGCGGCCTGCAGTCGTTGGCGTCGCCGAGATCTCCGATCCCCAATCCCCAATCCACTCAAAAAAAATGGAAAAGACACTCGCACGTAGGCCCAGCCATCGCCCCGTCTCTTTCGCACACCATCAGCCCGTCTCTTTCTTCGCTTCAGGTGCTGTCTCTTTCCCCTTCTGCCGATGAGAGTTACGTGAACTTTGAAGGGAGCTGAGGGCTATAACTGACCGGCAAACTGGACAAGAGCCAAAAGAATTAAGCACTCCTTAAGACTGTACACTGAAAAGAAAAACTGTCACCAGTTTCCAAGTTTAAGTAAATATTTTTAGATTTAAAAAAAATCTTATTGGAATTCTTAATACTTTGAAGAAGAACCTAAGTTCCAAACTAAAATATGATATATTCCAAATATATATATTACACTTAAAATAAATTATTTTTAACTGAATTTAAATATTTTAAGATCGTTATTTTGCTGTCATCTTTCTGCTACCAATATTTTCCACAATGTATGTATATCGACTGACTTTTTCTCAGTTTTTCTTATATTTTCAACCTGGGCGCGCATGTTGAGCCGAGTAAAATTTATAACTGTCAATTATTATGCAAGAGTTGTGTGTGTGCGTTGCGGGGAGGGGGGCGTTAAAGAGTGGAGGAGGGGGCGTGGCACGGGAGGGGACTCCTCTCACAGAGCAATCAGGAAATACCCAAACTTAATGGTTATAAACACCTCCCTCGGCCTCCCAAAAAGCAACCATTCCACTCGCATAGTCTGAACACGTAGTACCCCCAGATATAGTACCCCCCCATCCGGAGACCCCTAATGTTAACCGAAAGAACTTTTTTTTTACCGCTTCTTCTTTTTGTCTTTTGGCTTTATCTTTTATGTTGCGGTTAATGAAAATATTTTTAATGCCTCCTTTAACATTTCAATAACCACGCCGATCATAAAGATGTTGTCGATCATCATCGTTTCATCATGAAATGGTTTCCACGTAGGCTGCAATTAAATGATTCATTTGGACAATTTTTTTCCCCGTCGAGAACCTTAAACCGTTTTTAGTTTCGACGACCTTCCGAAGATTTCCGGCTCGAACGTATAAATTTGTATATATGGGCTTTATAATTTCGGTGACGAGTGGTTTTTCACATGCATAATAATGAATAATGAAGCGCGAATCTGAAGTGCAACTTCATCGCGATCATTTGTCGTTTTGGTGGGCAGAAGTCAGTGGGTGGATGGGATTTCCTTATTTGTCGAGATATGGAAATCAACTTGAACATTTAACAGGCATAAAAGTTCAACGTTTTTTCGAGCTGCTCTTGATAACCCCAAAATAGCATTTTGCAGTTTGATTTTATCAAGTTTATTTTCAAGACTCGGTCTGACTTGAATAATAAAATCTCTAGTAGGTATCTAGTCTTTATATCAGTTTACATTGTATTTATTTTACTTTAATATCCCAAAACTAATTTTTGACATTCATTTCCATTCAATTAGTTCAATAAAGATCTAATTTTCTTAAAAGAAAAAAGTCTTCCTTCTTTTTTACTAATCAATCTTGGATCTTTAACATTTCCCTGTCTTATTTACACTCGAATTATAAGCCATTTAACCGTGTCAATCTGTCAATCCCGCCCGCCCATCCAACCATCCATCAATCACAGCGCCATTGAAATTATGCAGCAAGAGCGAAAAATTCCAAATCACATATTGTTGATTAAATTATGATCGACTGGACTTGCCTGCAGTTGTTAAGTTTTAATTTTTATTTCATTTTATTTTGTTGTAATCACTTTGTGACCCACTTTGAAGTGCTTTTGGTCTCGCTTTTTGGGTGTTGTTGCTGCTCTGCGGCTTTTATTTTATTACGAAAATTTGTTTAATTTTAAACTGTTTAACTTGAAATTGAGTCACGACGGCGACGCAAGGCGGAGATCAAAGTGGAGATGCGGATCGAAGTGGAAACGCTGCCCGAAAGTTACATAAATTGGCATTAAAACGATTCAATAATCGAATGGCAAGGGGGCGTGGCAGATGGGGAGGAGGTCAGCGAGAGGGACAGCGGACCCAGACTCAAGAAACTCAAGCCGAACCTCAAACTCAAGCCTCAAAAAAGAAAAAAACCTGAAGCAACCGAGACGAACCACCGTTTGGCATTTGCATACAAGTGTGTGTGGAGCAGGCACAGCCGGGGGCAAAATACTAGGGTTAATGTCAAGGGTTCCGGCGGCGAATCTCCATAAAAAGAGAGGTCATTCCCCAGAGGTATTGAATTAATTCAAAGTAATTCAGATGGCTCTTTAAAATATATTTTGAAGATGGCTCCAGTATACTGTATATGATTTGCCTTTACAATGCATGAAATGTATTTCAATTAGCTTTCTTATCAAACACATTTTAATATGTTTTTTAACTTAAAACAGGTCTGTAAAAGATTTCTTTTTGATATAACTCAGCTAGCTTTTCCAAGCTATTTGCCACTATTTAGCTGGCCTCGCGTGTCTTTGTCGGGTGCGATCAGGTGAACATTAAACAACATGGGCTGCAAGTGACAGTCAGACCCCTTTTATTTTGTTGTTGCCTTATTTTTCAGACCCCGACCGAAAGGTGAACAACATTTTTTCATCCCCCCTTTCTCGCCATTTTCCCCTCCCTTTTTTCTGCATTTCTGCTCACCTTTCTCGATCCGTCTTTCGATGGCATTTAACACTTTGACATTATTGCCACAGCATACGTCTTTGATCAGTGATCATTGATCATTGATCATTGGGCCGGCGAGTGAACCACCTCACAACTTCATTAAATATTTTGCTATTTTGCATGGCAAACAACTTGGTCTATTTTTTATGATCGAACCTAATGGCCGGCAAGAGCGCAAAAGCGCTCAAGGTTAAGCCTTAAGCCCAAAGACGACTCTGTATGCTAACTAACTAGTTGAACTAGATTCGAGCGGCGAGCTGCGGGCTATGAATCCGGTATTTTGACTGTGTTTTCTAGGGAGGATTCAAGAATGTCCGATGAGTAAGCTTCGATTTGGATTGGCTTAAAGCGATTGCAATCGTGATCGCGATCGTGTTCGTGATCTACTTGTCAACACCTACACACGCCTTGGGATCTTTGAGTGCTGTGAGTGGTTCCGGTTTGGTTTCAGTTTCGTTTCATTTCGGTTTTTATTTTGGCTGCACAGGGAGAAAAGGTAGATCTAACAGGAGGAAATGTACACATATTTCAAAAAGGTTACTACAGATGTTGAGTAGTTATTATATCACTTTACATAATTGTATGCGCGAATTCTTTAGCATTTTTC
The DNA here is from genome assembly GCF_043229965.1 of Drosophila suzukii. Taxonomy (NCBI): domain Eukaryota; kingdom Metazoa; phylum Arthropoda; class Insecta; order Diptera; family Drosophilidae; genus Drosophila; species Drosophila suzukii. The sequence continues at coordinate 8,413,889 of NC_092084.1, forward strand.
TATTTCGAACCTTTCAAAATGCAAAGCTTGCCAATGAGGAGTCAGAAAGTGAACAGACCCAGACTTTTCTTTCTGTGTGGGCTTAAGTGATCAACGATCGGCAGATCCAGTTATGCATTTGGCATGCGGGGCACACTGATAACTAATTATGCGACCGCTCTCTGACGTAAGGCCCCGAAATGAAGGGCACTATAACCGATAATGCCCGAAAGTCGGAGAGAGTGATCGATTCGGCCTGGGATCGGATCGGATCGCATTGGATGGGCAAAGAAAGTGACATCTAATTGCGATGGAAGCGGTGACGGCGATTAGGGATAACCCATCATAAGCCCAGTTCCGCATAATAAGTGAAAATATAACTGCGATTAACGATCGCCAATTAACGATTAGCGATGCTCGCGATCACTTAGATTTCCCAACGCACGTTTATGGCCTTGCGATGCGTTCATTTCCCCGAAGAAATCGAAATCGATTAAATACCAGAGTCAGAGACCAGGCCCAAAAGTCAAGACCACTCTCATCCTCAATCTGCCAACCTGACTTTTGTTTATCTTCCTCCAAACAATTGGCCACTGTCACTTGTTGATTAGAAAACTTGTTGTACAAATAACCGCAGAAGAGGCGACTACTTTCATTACTTGTCTGCCGGTTGAACAATCGTCCCAAATGGGTGTTTTCTTTTTTAAAAATTGGCAATAGTCGAAGAAATGATCGGGGCAATCACAATCGACAAAGCGTCCATAGCATGCATATTTTGGTGGCTATGAGCGTGATTTATATATATATAAATATGTAATATTATGGACGCAACTATCAATCGCAGTAAAATAGAGTGGTCGAAATTCAGACAATAGAAACCTAAGTCGGGAATGTAAAATATATATTTCAAAATTGGGCATTTATACAGCAGCCTGTAAACTTTCAGCTCTATTTCCAATGTAGAGTAAGTTTTCATGATGTTTTGATGGTTATATCGTCTTTACGCTTATGTAAATTTCATCTGATGATCCAAAACCAGACTTCCGGCTAGTAGAAAATGAAATTAACAAGAATATTTTCGGAAATGTCACCTATACAAAATGTGCAAAGTTTGTCTCACCAAGTTTCGGCTAAGAACCAGTTATCAAATCGAATTTGCATTAGTAGACATAGATCTCGTTAAATTATTTCACACTTTTGGTTTGCTTAAATATTTATGAAGCTCTGACGTAGATTTTTTAATTTATACCACGAATATTTGATTTTTTATTTTAAATATTCCGTGGCCAATGAAGGAACATAGCCCGAATCGTATTTCAAAAGAATTTCGGAATGTGATTTTGGTGGGGATTTTCTTCGTCATTGTCAGTAATAAATTGTGGTTCAAAAATTCATCAGCTGGATAGGCTACGAAAGGAATTTTAAGTTTTACCTCTATGCTATGGAAGTTCGGCAATTCGTCAAACAACCAAAAACAACCAAGTCACTTCACTTTTTTGCACCCTTTTTTCACTTTCCAAACGCGAATTGTAAATCAAATCGATTGAATTTTTATGAAAACTGAAAAAAAAGCAAAACAAAAACGGCGAAACAGAGATTTTTTAGCTCTTTGTTTGCCGATTTCTGTTTGTTTGTTTGTTGGGGACTGGGACTGCAGATGGATGCACTGGATGGATCCATCCTGTCATCCATCCCAACCCCTCTCCATTTTTCCTTCCACCACGTTAAACGCGTCCAATTACCTCCACAGACTTTCCGTTAATGTTTCGAATTTCAAAAAACTCACGGCAGAAAAGCCAAAAACAAAAAAGCAAACAATAAAAGAAAAACGAGAAAGAAAGGCTCGATTTTTAAAGTCGAAGCCTTGAATACCCTTAAAGCTTATAATGGAAAAACACTATTTTGGTATTCCCAAAAAAATTGTTACTGGGATTTTAAATACTTTAAATCACAAGAATTGCATGATTGTTTCGCAAAAGCCCAAATAAGCTCTACAAATTATTTCGTTTGGAATAAAAATATACCCTGTACACAAGGGTATTACCAGAAAAAGAAAGAGAGGGAGAGAGAAGCGAAGGCAAACCGAAAACTAAAAACCAAAAAACAGAAGACAGTAGGCAAAAAATGTGAGCCCAGGAGAATGGGACAAAGCTGCAGCTGGAGAATGGGGACTGGAGAATGGAGAATGGGGGAGTCTCTGCACCCGTCTCTTTCTCCGCCAGTAGCCCCGTCTCTTTTCGTGTTTTTTGTGTGGGTGCAGTGTGGCATGCGATTGCACTCGCCCAAGTCTTGTGACTGGAATCAAACTGGAAGAAAAACGAAGGAAAAACCGTCAAAAACTGCACGGAAAGAAATGCATTTAAATTTGAGAATTATGTGTGGGTTAATAACGAGCTTTTACATTTTTTATAAGGCATCATCTTTTTTTTCAAAAAATTTTCAAAAAATAAATTTTTGAGATTTAAATGCCAAGTGATTGGAAATTTAATTACGAGCTCAACGAGGTATGACATTCCTTATTCTGGCTCCATTTCGCAATTTGACGGCGAAAAAACTGATCTTTTTTGTGCAAAAATGGGGAGTAAAATTTTATGGTCGAAAAATACGTTTATTTTAAGCCGTTTTTCAGTCGTAATTTAGTAAAATCGAGGCGCACAACAAAAGGACCGACTGTTTTGAGCAGCTAACAATCTCGGCTAACGATTCCCATCTCTTTTTGGGAAATTTATTTTTTTACCAAATTTCGCATTTTTTATAAGGGGTTGCTTCATTTTTTTTCGAAAAATGTTCAAAAAATAAATTTTTGATATTTAAATGCCAACTGATTGGATATTTAATTACGAGCTCAACGAGGTATGACATTCCTTATTCTGGCTCCATTTCGCAATTTGACGACGAAAAAACAGATTTTTTTTGTGCAAAAATAGGGAGTAACATTTTTTGGTCGAAAAATACGTTTATTTTTAGCCGTTTTTCAGTCGTAATTTAGTCAAATTGAAGCGCACAACAAAAGGACCGACTGTTTTGAGCAGCTAACAACCACGGCTAACGATTCCAGTCACTTTTTGGGAAATTTATTTTTGACCAAATTTCTCATTTTTTATAAGGGGTTGCATCATCGTTTTTTTTGAAAAATTTTCAAAAAATAAAGTTTTGAGATTTAAATGCCAATCGATTGGAAATTTAAATACGAGCTTAACGAGGTATGACATTCCTTATTCTGGCTCCATTTCGCAATTTGACGACGAAAAAACAGATTTTTTTTGTGCAAAAATAGGGAGTAACATTTTTTGGTCGAAAAATACGTTTATTTTTAGCCGTTTTTCAGTCGTAATTTAGTCAAATTGAAGCGCACAACAAAAGGACCGACTGTTTTGAGCAGCTAACAACCACGGCTAACGATTCCAGTCACTTTTTGGAAAATTTATTTTTTGATCAAATTTCGAATTTTTTATAAGGGGCTGCATCATCTTTTTTTTTGAAAAATTTTCAAAAAATAAAGTTTTGAGATTTAAATGCATATTGATTGGAAATTTAAATACGAGCTCAACGAGGTATGACATTCCTTATTCTGGCTCCATTTCGCAATTTGACGACGAAAAAACTGATATTTTTTGTGCAAAATTAGGGAGTAACATTTTTTTGTCGAAAAATACGTTTATTTAAAGCCGATTTTCAGTCGTAATTTAGTCAAATCGAGGCGCACAACAAAAAGACCGACTGTTTTGAGCAGCTAACAACCTCGGCTAACAATCCCCATCACTTTTTGGGAAATTTATTTTTTGACCAAATTTCGCATTTTTATAAGGGGTTGCATCATCTTTTTTTTCGAAAAATTTTCAAAAAATAAAGTTTTGAGATTTAAATTCCAATTGATTGAAAATTTAATTACGAGCTCAACGAGGTATGACATTCCTTATTGTGGCTCCATTTCGCAATTTGACGACGAAAAAACTGATATTTTTTGTAAAAATTTTGTGCAAAAATAGGGAGTAAAATTTTTTGGTCGAAAAATACGTTTATTTTTAGCCGTTTTTCAGTCGTAATTTAGTCAAATCGAGGCGCACAACAAAAAGACCGACTGTTTTGAGCAGCTAGCAATCTCGGCTAACGATCCCCATCACTTTTTGGGAAATTTATTTTTTGACCAAATTTCGCATTTTTTATGCATCATCTTTTTTTTCCAAAAAGTTTTAAAAAATACATTTTTCAGATTTAAATGCCAATTGATTGGAAATTTAATTACGAGCTCAACGAGGTATGACATTCCCCATTCTGACCTTTTTTTTTGCTTATTTGCAGACAAAACACTAACTCTTTGGGCAGTTTTGCCGAACCTGGGACTTTGCATGATCTCAAATCGAGACAAGTCAAGCTTTTCTTTCTGTGTAACAACTGCTGCCCGAGTCGCGACCAGAATCGCTGATGTTGTAATTGTTGCAACTGGCAACTGTCGCATGTGTTGCATGTTGCCGGTTGGCTGTTGCTGCTAGCCAGTTGTTGCCGTTACTTCAGCGGTTTTTATTACCCGATTTCATATGCGGATCTCGTCTTTGGCTGCCTGTGGGCCCCTCCTTCACAATATCTCTGTATTTGTATTTTTAGTTTTATTTTCGAGGGTATGCAGAAATCGGCTTAGGTTGGTTTGCCTTTATTTCTCTTTTTCCGCCAACCAGTTGGCACATGAGTCACGGGACTTGATCGATTGATCGACTGAGCCACGCTTGTCAATGTCTATGGCAATGTTAATGGACTTGTCAACGGCAGGAAAAGTGTCCAATGTGGCGAGAAAAGAGGGATAGAGAAATGCCTAAACTGGTTTATTTATTAGTTAATACAACCGAGTAGCAGTTAAATGTCAACGGGAATTCAAATTGCTTATTTTTCTGGCGCAGAAACTTCCTTGAATATCAATTCTACACAAGTTCAACGGTTTTTAAAATGGCTTGGTCCAATAAGGGTATATAGTGAAATCATGCTCCCCAACTGTATGTCCCCAAAAATTTCGAATATGTTTTAAAAGGTAAAAGGTTATTTGTATGTTGATTTTAAATACCAATTATCAGCAACACAATTTTTTAGATGTCGTTTTTTTAGCACCAAATTACTCCTTTATTTTGAAAATTGGTCAACTGATGATTAAGTATGATGCGTAGATATTAAGTAGATGGTAGATTTTACTTATATAATTTAATGGATATTGGCTAAAAATTATATATCTGTTTCAAGCTTAAATATACCTTTTTCAAAACTAGTAAATGTTAATTTCAAAAAAAAAGCTTCTCTTAAAAAGATAAAAACTAGTGACGATCGCACCTTCAAAATGATGGCAGCTAGACTGACATAAGACGATTCATCACCTTGCCAAACTTCGCTGGGTTGTCATCAACATTTCATCGGTGACACCGGCTTACTCTGTACATAATCTTTAAGTTGTGAACAGATACAATATTAACTAACATTTACGTTTACTTACATTTTTACATTTGAGATCGTGAAACTTGGTACTACAAACATGATAAGGCAGTGCAGGTTTGTGTCCCAACTAAGCGTTAGTTCTATATGCAAACACACCTTGTGAGAGGGCGCCACAATATCTTCCCGCTTACTTTTTGAAATCAAGGTACATTTATTTTATAGTTCAAGGCCCTGGTTTAGTGTGGTTAAGCCTTAAATTAAAAATACAAGTATTGGCTATTTTTGAATTGGTAATCAGAAATGTCAACTTCTTTTGTATGATTTTTATTTGTAAAAAAAGATAATAAATGAAATTAGTTTAATTTAAATCATGAAAAAGATTTTTTACGGAGCCCTGGTTTTTAAGTGCTGCTTAACAAATAAATTCAAATTTCAAAGTTTGGCGCTTGTTTGGATCAGTGTTGAGAAATTTGACTCAAACGATTCCAGATTATCAAGTTTTCTTTAAAAAATATTTAAAAAAAGTAATGAACTACTTTTTAATCTCTTTTTGCATCGATCATGATCAAGATACGATCTGTATTTGTTTAATTGAATGTTATCATAAGCAGGACTTTATCGCACGGCCTGTATTTATTAATTTTATTGATCTGCTCTCATAAATTTCGGCCCACTTTGCTGTTAATCGATTGTATCTCTCTATCGCTATCATTAATTTCGCCGCAATTATTATTAATAATTCGCACTTTTTATTTTATTGCAATTGCGAAAAGGATTTTAGGTGAGCAGAGCGATTATGCCACACGCATTCCAGTTGCATTTCCATTTCCAGTTTGATTTTCAATTTGCGTTCGATTTACACCCGATGGATTTCCTCCTTTGATTGCGAACTTTTCAACTCGATCCCCTCCCTTTTTTTACACAGTAAAAAAATTATATATTATAGCTTAGTTGGTATATATTTCTACTTTAGGTTTGTCCATATTGTTCGGGATTAAGGCAATTTAATATAGAATTTATGGTTCCAGAGTTGTTGAGAATATCATTGTTTTTATGCTCTTCAAACAATTATTTTATTATGCACATCCTAAGCGATTTTCTCTCGGTGTGCCACCTAGTTTTGCGTCTTATATCCAGGTTAGTGCCATAAATCTCGGGACTTAGCACTCGGTACGTATCCGTAGGGCAGACAAGTTACAAATGGGTGTCTCGAGATACACGGATTCATGTCAACCCATTGGTCATGGCCCACGGGAAGACAATTGCGACGGGGCGTCAAAACTTGTCTGCGAAATCATAGCCAAAAGTCGAAAAAAACCCACAAAATCGGAGCCAGAAGAGAAAACTATCTTTTTAATGACAGGCCGAAAATGGCAAAAAATGGTGAAAGAGGCGGGGGGATATGGGGGAAATGCATTTGCTGCGCCTGGAGCAGGAAGTCGATGCTGCAGATCGACTCCGTCGCAAAATCCAGACTCAAACTCAGACATCGACATCGGCGACAACTGCGAAGAGTGCGTAATTGCTTTTTAAGCCTGATTTTTGAGGCACGCCCTGGTGGCCCCCCTCTTTTCAAAGAAAAAAGAAAAAGAAATGCCATACTATTAGCTCTAAAAGCTGAGCGCCAAAACTGTGAGATTACGGCGCCTTGGCGGAAGAGACGTTGCCTTGTCGTTGGCCAAGTAAGTATCCCAAAAAGATACACATTTCGATGTAGAGACCGCCCACATATGAAGCTAATGCCAGAGTGCAGGAAAAAAGGGAGGTTTTCTAAAGGAAAAACCAAGACAAATTCATAATAGCTCTTTTGGAAATTCACTTGAATCAAGAAAGCATTCCAATGAACTTTAGGGAATTTTTTAATTTATTTTATAATATTATATAACAAGGTATAGATAGATAGGAAAAAAGTTAAGATCTTTAAAAAGGCTTTTTTATTTCTGATCATAAATTCTTTGTACGTAACTTCTTATGGTTAGTTTAAATAACCCATGCATTTTCTTAAAGAACTGCATAATAATTACCAATTAAAACCTAACCAAACTAGACCAAGTTCGACAGCGATAGGATGTGGAATATGGAGTGTGAAATCAGCGTGAAAACTAAACGCTACGGGGAATAAAAAATCCGATTTCGCGACCTCATCGTTAAGATGATCGGCGATAAGACCCATTGGTTCAGGCACTTGATGGCACATCTGGCCACATCGATTAATTAACCAACTCCAGCTCGTTATGGCCATCGATTTGAGCGATGTTCGAGCATTATCTTATGCAAAAGTTTCGCAGGCCTGTTAACTTGTCCCTTTTGGCGTGTGTTTTCTTTCCATTGCGTGTTTGTTTTAACGCTAATGTCAAGACTAATAACGCTTAGGGCCCATTATGGGTTTCAGGGCAGAAGATTGATCAGCGATTGAAGAAAGGTTCGGGGGCGGGGAGGAGCCCAATTAATAACCATACCCTCGCGAGTGGCGAAAGACTAGGGAATTTTGGTAATTACCATTGGGCAATGTTTTTAAAATTTAGGCAGTTTAGGAGATTACAAATAGATGGGGAGGAATTTTTACTAAAAATAAGTCAGGCCCTCAAGGTGAAAAACCTTAGGACTGGATTAAACGAAGATGGTGATTGATGACCCCGATTACTATTTCAGCTTAGCAGGTGTGAACCAGAACTGAGCTATCTGATGCCCCGACTTCATAGTGGATTGCCTGGTTTGGCTTTGGTTTAAATCTTTCATAATCTGTATTACATTTCATAAACTTATTTACCTATTTTAAAATAAAATAAAATTGTTTAATCTAATAACGTCACCAACCATGTTTGTATCTAAAAAAGAACACAGCTCTTATAATTAGTATTATAATTATCATAACGAAAATATAATGTTATTATGTCGTGTTGGTATTCGTTAGTATTATTTCTCAGTTTGTTAATAACTCGTTGTTTAAATGCTCAGAAAATGTATCTAATATTTACTCTATAGGATAAGATGCAGGAACAAAAAATATCTTTAAATAAATGTATAAGCTAGGTAGTGCAATGTCCCATTGTCCATGCATCCTACTGTCCCTATCTACTGACTTATCTCCTTGAAAGCGACCATTTTCGTACCGCCCCACGTGGTGACCCCTTGAAAGCGCCGCCGTGGCAGCGCGGCCATTGAGAAGCGGTAGCCGCTAGCGGCAGCCAAAACAGTTGTACAACATTTACCGGTTTGTGGGGCACGCAGTTTGGCTGGCAAAAAAACAAAGTACATATAAGCCCAACAGCTGATCGAAAGCGATCTCTTTGGAGTTGGAGTTCCATTCATATTCATGAAAGCCAGCGGTCGAGAGAGAATCGGTACCACTCGCTCTCTGCAACACACTTCTCCCTCTCTGACTCGCTCTCTTTGGGCTGCAATGCGCTGGCTTAAAAGTTTACGACTGCGCAGGCGCGCCGCTCAGACCGTTGATGGCGTTCGCAGCGACCGCTTGGCACACGTCGCGTTTTTAGCCGCCAGCGCGTTTTAAACCGCCAACCGCCAAAGTGCGTTTTTTAACCCCTGTAAGCCCCTCCTAAACGAATGTGTTTTGTGTTTGCCTCCATCTAGGAAGTGTTTAATGGCTTAACTTCTACACCATACCATACTGTATATATTCAAGAGAAACAAATAATACGCTTCATCGCCTTTATTTTCATTTGAGTTTTCACTTTACCTACTTTTTTTTAACGCTTTTTGTTCAAGTGCTCAAAGTTTTGATGGCGCGCCATTTCCGCATTTAGGAAAAAAAGTGCTTGAAATAATTACTACTCGAAACTCTAACGAAATGCAAATTAATTACAAATAATCGAATGAAATAAGTTTGTTTTTTTGGATTTTGTGTGTGTGTGCATTGTGGTTCCGCGCTAATAGTTTCCTGCATAACAACAACAACAGCAGCGGCAGCACCAGCAGCGATTACAATAATAATAATGAAAACAACAACTTTTGACCAAACTGGCCAAATAAAATTGTTGCGAAAGTGTTTCTTTTTTGTTTAGTTTTTTTTTGTATTTTTGTATTTTGCGTTGCATGTGGCAGCGAAGGCAAAAGCAGCTGCTGCAAGTCAAGTTAACTTGTTGCCGTTGCTGCTACCTAACAAAATAAATTTTATTTTTATGACTTTTATGCGAAGCCGATAAGATGACAGGCATAACAACAATAACACTAGGCTGCAGCAGCGGCAGCCAAAAAAAACAACTTTGGCTGCAACTGCAACACAATAGCCACAAGTTGGGAATAAAATTTGGGAGGCAAATCGAAGCTGGGTTGCTCTTTATGTTCGAAGATATACCTTATAAAAGGATATATCATCATTTGTTTTTCGGACTATGAAAAATTAATATCTAAAATGCAATGTATATACAAATGTAATTGGCTGACACACAAATATCTCTAAGGGACAATGTAAAATGTATTTAAAATTTTAAATTAATGTACATACTCAAACTGAATTCCTTTAAATATTAAATATATTATTTTTTATTTAATTGAATATTTCAATTTTAAAACGTTCCCTTCTTATCTTGGACATTCTAAATACTCGTAGATAAACTTGGTGACCAAAGGATTTTCCTAAGCACTTTTTTCTATACATTTAATAAACTCATAACTTAAAAATTGTGAATTCCCAATCCATGTACCTTTCCTGATTTATTAGAGTATTTTCTACAGCCAAGTTGGAGTGCGTGACCCCCAGCTCACATGGGCACCAAAAACTCTGCCTCTGTGTGGGTTATTATATCTGTGTACCTTTGTATCTGTATATTTGTGGCCAGACTTGCTCTTGGACCAAAGAAAAAAAACAAAAGAAAAACCAACTTTTGAGCCTGATCCCAGTTAAATCCACTTGAATGCCCGAAAGTGAAATTTCACTTTGCAGTTGTCGTTGCTGTGTTTGTTGTTTTGCAGCTGCCTTTTTTAATTCATTTCGAACAATTGTCATTACGGGGCGGTATAAATGTACCACAAAAAAGAAGTGATTTCATAATAATTTATTAGAATTTTACCAAACGCACAGAAGAGACCAAAAAGCCAAGGCAAAAACATATAAAGATGGCAGCGAGCAAAATTAGCAGCAAAATCTGCAGGAGCAGCAGACCAAAATCATCAACTTCATCATCACCATCTTCAACATCGGAAAAACCAGCAGATACAACGAGCCAAATCAACAGAGGATTAACACTAAATCACTTAGTGATCTGCGGTTGCCTGGCAATAATCTCCATGGCATCTGTAACCATGGCCAAACCACCGGATCAGGAAGCTATCCATCACAAAAATGGTAAGTTTCAAACACTATGTGTATCTCTCTGTGTCTGTGACTTAATTAGCTGGCTGTGAAAGTGAAACTGAAGCTGAAACTCTTTCGCTGCCCCGAGAATTATGGGGCTTAAAGTCATCAACATCCACCGGCGGCCAATGGCCAAAGACTCTCGACTTGGGATCAAGTTGAGCAGCTGCTGATGGCTTTGATTTGTGGCGGCGGCGCTTTCACTTTGCCAGCCTTTGTTTTGGTTTTCGTCGAAGTAGAGATATAACATGGGGGATAATACTGAAATTTAGTTTTATTTAAAAACCTATAGATAGTTGTCTTTCTGGAGGTTTTTCTAGAGAACCTCTTAGGATTTTAATAGTTATTTTACAATGTTTACTTGTTTGTTAAAGTAGAGATATAACATGGGGGATAATACTAAAATTGATTTGTTTTTTGGTCTTACATTTTAAGGAGAACATTTAAAGATCTCGAAACTTAATTTCATAATTTTTAACTTTATCTAACAAGGTAGATTTGGCTTGCATAGGGGGTCAATAAATTTGTAAACCATCTCAAGTTATGATATTTTGAAGGTTAATTCTATCAGCAGGGTTGAAAATCACACATGTGGCTTACTTCGCTAAAAGCGATTACAAAATTTGTCATTGGTTTGGTTTCAGTTCAATTAAAATGTGAAAAATCTCAGCTAGAGTTGCTAATTTGTCGGCAACAGTTGAGTAAGCCATATAAAACAAAAGGGCGAAAAGAAAGTCAAACAAATTAATCAGCAGAAACGAAGATGTAAAAAAAACCATATAAAAAGGTGGTCTGGAACTCTGGGACTGGGGATATGATACCACCGAAAAAAAACAATGCCAAAGACATTTTCCCAGACATCTCGCGCTGCTCTTACGACATCTTCGGCAATTACTGGAAGAGTTGTAACTCTGTAGACTGGTGATTGAAGATCGGGAAGCGAGGGGGAAAACGGGGGTATGGGGACAAGAGACCCACAGACCGCATTTTCCACTTGCTTCCGTATGCTGGGTTAATTTTCCTTTGTTGTATGGCAAGACAACTCCATCTGGCCGTTCATCTGCCTTTTCCCAACCACTTTTCCCCCCAGTCTCTCTCTGTGTGTCATTATGTCATTGCAGCCTGTACCATTTACCAATTACCATGCACCTTTTCCCTCCACTCGACGCTAAAAACATTTCCCCTGTGACATTTTCCTGGCCACAAAACAATACAAAAAAAATAATAATAGAAGGGCCACAAAAAACCTGGGACTCGAGGAGAATTTCAAAATATTTTCAAACTGTTTTGATCTGATCTGATGTCAAAAATATAAACAAAAGCATTTGTTTAAATCGTTAAACAATACCATGTACAAAAATTACGATATTTACACTGTCTTTCTAAGATTTATAGAACCTGAAAGCACTTAAATATTGTTTTTTCAAATTTAATAATATTGTATCCATTTAAAAATGTACTTTTAACGAACAATAATGATTTTAATATTGCTTTATAATTCATGTAAACTTCAATAACATGCCTCATTACATTTTGTTTCCATTACTTGACTAGTATTTATGCAAATGCAAGTAATTTCAGAACACTTGAGGTCGGTGATAAATGTTTATCTTAATTTGATTTTTATTTATAGCTTGTAGCACACAAATTAATTATGCAAATTCAAGTACAGCTTCAATATTCTTTATACAATAACTTGAAATACCCCAAACAAAAATTTGAAGCAATCTTCATTATAGTTTCGAATGCTTGAAACAATCTTTTGTGGCTGCAGATGTGTCTTAATATTTAGCAACTCATTGGGCCAAAGTCAAAAACCACAGATTGCATCACGACCGCAGTTACAGCTACCTTGTGACAATTTCCCAGGCCACGGGTATGGTTATATGGCTTATGGCTTGTCAAAGAGATGTATACATATATATAAGATCTGAACAATCTGCGCACTGATGATGACGCCCCCAATTTGGGCCACAGATCTCAACTCTCAACCATATAATGATCACATTGGATCCGAGATTCGAGATCCGAGAAAACGAGGCGGCAAAATGCAAGCGGAGCGTACAACAATTGCCATTCATTTGCACAATGAATGAAATTTAATGAGCGCACCTCGCATAACACAAATAATAAGTACGCGAAATAATAAGTGAAAAGACCTCTCGAAATAGCCAAAAAATGGAGGAAAATACATGCTCAAAAAATTAAAAATAAAATGAGCTGAAACGGACAAACGAATCTTGGCCATAACGTAATAACCAGAGGTAGAAAAGAGCCAACAATCGAAAAGCTAGCACTAAGGCATAAAATCGATGTGGCATGCAACATTATCTGGTACACAGAAAAATATTTATATATCTTTGTTTAGTGATTTGGGTTTAATCTTGATGTAAAATAAAAAAAAGATTCTTTGAAGCACAACAAAAATAGAAAGAATCTAAAAAATGTATACAATTACTCAAAGCATCTTGTTAAATATTATTTTAAACTTTTTCCCAGTGTAGCCGTAGCCTTTCATGATGTGTGTACCAAATTCGATTTATTATTTGTACAATTTACGAGCATCGATCGCCGAGGGAGACAGAAATCAGGAGATCTGGTCACGTCAACTACCCAATCCCAATTTTGTATCTCTATCTCCATCTTCGCCTTCTTCTTTTTCATTTTCATTTTCTGGGGCTACTGAATTTGCTACCACATGGGTTTTAGGCTTCTTGTATTTTCATTTTAGCCGGGCCGTGGGCGTTGTTGTGGGCGTTTGTGGTTGTTTTTGCGGTTGACAGAAGATCGGAGGGGATATCGGGGTTTTTTACGGCCCAATTTGATCAATTGAAATTGGAAAATTGATTGAGGTGTTATTTCTTACTGGAGATTGCAGGGAAAATAGAGCAGACTGATTGCTGTGTGAAGTTTGTGTGGTACAAAAAAGTAATGAATTGGAAGCATTATTAAAAATCAATGTAAATTCTTCTTGTTGTTGTTTATATTAATAGCTGTTATAAAATATTATTTTATATTTTTTAAGATATGACTGATTTCAGATCTAAAAACACTAAGCCTGTGCAAGCAATCACGAAAAACATAAAAAGCCTAGGCAATTTCAAGCCGGATCATAAACAAAATTTTTCTTATAAACGAAGCAATTTTGACCTTCAGGCTGAAGAGTTTTGGTTCTTAATTAACTGCTTAATTTATTAAGACTTAGAAAAAATATTATTTTAATATTGGAATACCATTCGACCTTTTTGGGTGTTGCTTTATTTTTAAATCATTCTAATTTTAAAAAATTTTTACGTGATTCCCCTAAGCTTGCGGTTTTCTTGATCGATTTGTGTGCCTTAATTTTGGGTGTGCAATTTGGGGATTTTCTTTGCTGCCCATTTACCATGAAGGCGTTTCTTCGCCTTCTGCCAGCAATTAACATTTCGAACTTTGGCCAAATGCCGCCTGCAAAGTATAAGTACATAAAAATTGGAACAAAGCCCCAATTCGTTTAGCTTTAGTTTCGATGCTGTTTGTTTTTTGCTGCTGTTGTTATTGTCTTTGTTAATGCCGTGCATTGTGTTTAGAGGCTGTTAAATTTAAATGGTGAGTCTTAACCTTTAAAAATTAAATTCGGCGAACTGTTTGAATGGGAACCGCTAGACTGAGTGTAATTACACACTTTTTCGGGGCACTGTGTTTGCGTTTCGTTATTGGGCAATATGAGAAATCGCAATCACAATATCGCAATCGAAATCGAAATCAAATTCGGAGGCAAGATCTTGAATAAAGGCCGAAAGAAATGCCGCTACATCAATCAATTTGGGAAAACAAATGGTGTCGCCAAACGGTAGCGACAACCCAAAAAATGCGAATCGAGCAATTTAAACTGATCGTAGATCGTTGATCATTGAGTTATGCAAATGGGGCTATCGATAACACACACTCGATGATTCGTTTACATAATCCACGGATTGAATGGGAGGTGGGTGCATAATTAGCCCGGCTCATTAATATTTTTGCTCTACATTGGGCGAAAGTGGCAGCGCAAATTAATCAAAATCAACACATCGAACCGCAAAGTGCGGCACATTTGATATCACGCTTGCCTTTTGTTTTGCATATTTTTCAAATCGATTTTATTTGCAACATAAAAAAGCTAATGAAAATGTGCGACACGCTGGGCAGGAGGTTTCTACACAAATCCCATGGATAGATACACTTTGCCTTTGGTTTTTTGCTTGCCAGATTACAAGATATTTTAATAGGTTTTTTTATGGCCTCTGAAAAATGTTCTAACTTGAAAGCACAGAAATTAAACTAGATTTTGCAACTATAAAGTTAGAGCTAACAAATTAATCATTTAAAATAAGATTTTGTAATGCGAATTTGAATGGTGAGTTAGTTCTGGTAGTTTATGGGAAACATTAAAGAATACTTTAGGCAATTTAATGCTTTAATAAATATCTACTAACGATAAGAGTGGAGTAATATGTATTTAAATACGTTGATATAGTTTCTGTATATTTGTAAAACTATTACTCTTGGGGTTTCTGGAAAATGTTGAACCATAATAATCTACCTTCAAGAGTATCTACATTTCGTACTATACACTTTCCATTTAAAGCACTTCCTCCGGGCTGATTAATTGCGTTTTGTTAGCTTCGCTTTTTGTCCTAACATTTCGACTGCGATTTTGCAGTTACAAGCGATAAACTTGAGTTCATTTTATTTTATTTTATTTTACTGGTGCCTTTGTGTGTTTCAGTGTTTCGGCGATATTTGGCGCAATTTGTTGAACAAAACGGTGTGGCAATCGACTAATTCGAACTTAATGATGTCTTCTTTGGCTTTCGCAGGGAAAATAACATGGATAAACGAATATAACGTAATTGCTCGGTGCGTTGGCCCATTGGACATTATTTTGAACGTCGCTTTGAGCCGAGCATTTTGCCCATTTTCGACACGCACCGCTGGCCATTGCAATCAATCAAAACTCGGCAAAGTTCCATTTCCCGAAAGCCAAGCCGAAATAAAAAAATAAAACGGTAGAGACAACAAACAAAATAAACGCAGCTTTTGGAGAGGTGAATGCAAATTGCGTTATGAACATAATGATCGGTTTGTGGGGAGTGTTGTAATAATCGCCTCCCCCCATTCCCAATCCAAAGTTTCCGACAGAAACAGAAAATCAATCAGCCATCAGTTTTGCAGCTGCCGAAAATGCTCGGTTATTTGGGGATCGTTTTTTTTCTTTGAGGATTGAGGATGAGCCAACACCATTTGGGTAAACAACTATCATTGGGGTTTTGTTTGCACTGCCAGCTGTCAGCCGTCATCGAATTGGATGGGTTTTGGGATCTGGGCTGGGTGTTCAGGATTTGTTGTTTCTCGGGTCCACCACTCGAGAGACCCCAAATATGAATCCGAGTCCGAGTGTGTGTTGCTTTAATGGTTCCCCCACTTTCGACCCGGTGGCATCGAGTGTGCTCCACTCTGATTACAATGTTTCCAAAGAGCCCCGAAATACATCATTATTAAATGGGGGTTATCACTGGGTCTGGTTTATTTAGTAATCAAGTTGATGGTGCAGATTTACTTAATAGCAGGTTGCTTGATTGATAAACATTTAACAATCAAATATCATTATATTGCCTTGATTTTTTATTTATTTTATAGAAACCACAATAACTTTACTTTAACGCTTTTTCAAAACATATTCCACTCAGTCGCCTAACAGACAGTTTTCCCACCGCAATTTTCAATCTGAAAACAACCCATGCAGTCAAATTAAGATCTTTTTGCTGACACTTTCGAGCCGAAAATAGCTTGCAGCGTTTTCGTGTCTTTTTAGCCGCGTTTTAAGCTGCTCGACCATTAGATTAATTGCATAACAAATTACCACTAAATGCCACAGAGCGACAAATGGCCAAGCGGAAAAGGTATCGGCCATCATATCACGTATACTATATATATACGAATGTATCGTATTTATTTCGGATGTGGCAAAATAATAAAACTAGATGGCCAAGAAGGTGGCATTTTGCATGTGTGTGGTATCGCAAAAGGAGTTGCTCCCATAACTTTTGGCAGCACTTTTGGGTACTGAGCAGTTTTCGAATTCTCTTGAAATTCTTTGAAGCACAAGAAAAAGTTGTCTTTTAATACTTCTTAATGTTTTTTAAACTGAAGATGATGTATCAACCATAAATGTGCATGCATTTTCACCGTTTTTGGGACGTTTTATTTGTCCCCTAACCTTCACCTTGTTGGCCAAAATGAAAAAAAAACTAAACGAATTGGCTCGAAAACGCTGGCTGCACATTTGAAAAAAAACCGTCCCCTGTCCATTTGTCCGATGTACGTGCCATGGTCTCTAGTTCCAGGCCAAAATGCTGCCAGTTTTGGGCTTTTGGCCTGGAAACGTGTTTGCGTTTGCTGACTCAGTGTGCTCTGCTCCCAATGTTTACTACTACTGCTCAATGCCCAAATGCTCACTGTCCGCCGGGGCGAATGAGATATATCATGGATATATCGTGTATATATCACGCATACGCCAAGTGTGCAATTGCAACCTAATTAACCATTCAGCCACACAAAGCGATATGCTCGTACCTACGAAGCCATTACATTTCATTTCATTCCATATCGTTTGACTTTATTTGATTTGATTTCATTTCATTTCATTTCACTTGCCGCCTCTGACCGCCAAAAATTGCCAAGAAAAAATCGGTTGGCTTGAGTTTGTTTCTTTAGGGCGCGTGCGCCCTTGTCTGTAAATATTTTGAAAGGGTCTAGCGCAGCCAATCAAAAACATAAATTGGCAGCAATCAAATCGAATCCGAAAGCCGCATCGTTAATCATTTCGGGATTTTGCACAGTCTGATTGTTTGTAATTTATTGTGATGTGTTTTTGATTCGGTTTTGATGCCTTTTACCTCTCTATTGGCTCGCAATTAGCCAGTGGCGATTTCTTTGGGCGTGGATTGTACAGCACGTGCCGGTTATAAGCTACCTTTTTTGCTTCAAACTCTATATTCTTAACTTTTTACACTGCTCTACATTAACTTTGTAGTACCTTATAATATGATGACTCACTTAACTGTTGGACAATGTTGTTAATACTTAAAATACAAAATATAAAATGAAAGTTTCGTATTTTGAAAAACTTGATGCTATTTAATGTAAAGTCTTTATAAAATCTAAAATATTTTATAATTAAGCACATATCCTTTTGCAACACTGGCCATTTCAGTAACATAACTAACAACCGTTGCAAGGTTAATCAACACGTATTTAAGCACTTGATTGACTGGCACATGCAATCGTAGGGATATCGATATGGTGGTGCAGAACCTACCTCTGTCCAAATCACCGCACCCACCAGGTTTGCAGAGTTGCACTTCGAAGTCGAGATAGAAGTCGATGTCTGACTGACAGCACCCACTCAAAGGCGCAGCTCGAAACATTGCACAAGCGTCAAGAAGTACATGAATGGGTTTCTGAGCTTGCAGTACAAGAATAAATATGTCTATGTGCAAATAGATACAATGCCTGGGCACTCATGAGATACGATGCCCAGCGAAGCGCTCAGCCACTGCACAATGATCAGTGAGGCATGCAGAGCCAGTCAGTCAGTCACTCAGTCAGTCAGTTAGTCAATCATTCAGTCAGTCAGTCAGGCAGTAGAACAAAGTATGGAAAATGCGAAAAACCTCAGAAACAAAACGCAACTAACTAGCCCGTCCTTGGCCAGTCAGCATTATATATAATTATTTCTACAAATTCTTCATTCTTCATTCACCGCGATCATGATGTGATCATGAGGCTCCGATAGGGAAGAACGTTAGCGGGTGTACGAGACAAAGACTTTAATAAGACCTAACGATGGGAAAAGTGTTCTAGCGAGAATGATTGCGATAGAGTAATTTATTGCATAAAAAGCTTGATTGTACAGAAAGAAAAATTAATATGATATGATGAGCAATTTTAAGATTTTACATGATCCTAAGAAAAAGCAAAATAATTTGATAATAATCAGGATTTTCTAAAACCATTGTGTTGTCCCTTTTTAGTACTATTCACTTCTTCAAAGTGAGAAATCATAAATGAAAATCTTATTTCTCCGTGTATTAACACTATTATTACCACAGAGCTGTGATCCAACATAATTTACAAATAAGGTAATTGTCTCTAGCATGATTTTGCTACGTGTGTGGAAGACCCTGAGGGTCACACACATATTTATGTCATGCAACAGTTAGCGGAGTCATAAATAATATTTAAAAGAGCCATTTAAATGCTATTATTGCGGCTGTGCGACTACGAGTGCGACTACAACACAAAATCACACAAAACCACTGCAACTGCGCTTGGCCAACCAACCACCGAACCACCAAACCACCGCCAACTCGCTGAGTGAGTGACTAACTGGCAGTTTCATTAGATTAATAATGGTAACAAATACACATAATGGAGATCAAGTGCTCGGCAAGCGGACTGCCATCGTTTTGCCAACAGCCAATATACCCTGCAATCAGATTGAGGGATTTGTCTCTCGGGGATTACCAATTGGTAGAGAATGATTACAACTTCCTGGTCGAACAATGTATTTATGGGTGAGATCATAACTGGTTATTAATGGTGGGTGACCCTGAATTGTTCAATTATTGTGACATGACATAACACTCCTGATTTGTCCTGACGTACTATCATATCACCAAGGTAATTCGGAGATTATTTCCTAAGGAATGGTTCCTTTGAAGCTAAAGAACAACTTTGGTGACCTCGATTTTGAATAAATTTACTCCTTACGACTACTATTACAATGACATTACCAAGCTTAATTCTTTTTCTATTATGTTTAGATTCCATTTTTAAAACATATATAGTAAAGTTGTAATGATATTGCCAGCAGAGGTGACCCCGACACATACCTTTTTCTCTACATCTTTTTGAATCTTCCACCTTTTAGAACCCCATTGATGGCCTCGATAAAATAATTACCTCTCTAACTTTAATTGTTTGGGCTCTTGGCTTTTAAAGCGTTCTTCACACCCCATTAAAAAGATATATACCCCTCCGATTTTAAGTACTTTTTAAAGACAGACAAATATGACTTATCAGATGGGATCGAGCAGCTAATGTGCCTTGTGTTCTCAGTTACGTTTCGATGGCATTTGTGATGTTCGTGAAAAGGCACTACAAATCATTTCTATTTCCAGATGCTGGCCAAGAATTCACGAGCCAAATGTTTGACATTTAAGCATTTAAACGTGGCTATATGGCTGGCATTGTTGTTCTTGGCTTGGTTTTGACATTGAAGCTCATCGAGGAGCCAAATCGAGGAGATCGTAGATCGTTCGACAGCTCTGCTCCGCTAATAATTTATGGCATTTTCACAACGACCTAAGGTCAGGCATTAAGTAATTGTTGTTTATTGGAAAATGTCATGTTCAATTAGTCGATCGATCGGGCGACCAATGTCAGGCGAAGAGTTCTGAGCTACAGATCTTCAAATGCGAATTGCTGTTAACAAATTGGAGCTATGGAGGTGGTAGAACAGGTGGCACTTCCCATTTTCATGTCCGATTCCCAGCTGGGGCTCAAAACCCCTGGGCTTTTTCGGGCATTACAACACTTAACGCATTGTAAGCCATTAACCCAGACAATAGCCCTGATGTTAGCCGGAAATATGGCCCCCGGGTGGGGGAAAACGAAATCAGAAAGAAAAACAAAAAAACGGGCTCTAACTACAAGCGAAACTCGGTCTGGCGTAAAACTGCAGCTTAATGAATCACTTCAATGACAATGCCGGGGTCAAAATAAAACTTAATGATAACACACACTCAGTCGAGAGGTTAATGGGAGAACGCCGAGACTGGAACTAAAATCTTTCGAGAGGGCAGAGATTAAGTCAAGAATGGTTACTGGAACTAAATTCAATTTAAGGCTTACCTTGGGCTTGAAAAGGTAGAATGTAATTACACTTACAATCCAATTATGAATTGGTACATGAGATATATTAAAAGAGACCACAGTCTCTAGGGATGATTAGCCCTAAGGTATCAAGAAGGTTTTACCATTTGTGGTAGGTTTTAATTAAAGCAATCTAACTGGCTGAACCATTTTAAAAACGTAATTTCCCAACAATGAAAGCACTGAATATGTAAAACTTAAAGTAGTTTCCTTGGAATTGCAATAAAAATGTGCCAGTGGATTGCAAAAACATGTTAACTTCTATTTTAGCCTTGGCTGAAATGCGGAGAAAAGATGGCGATAGCAATCTAAACATCTCATGATACATTTCCCGGATGAAGGAAAAATCGTGCTGTGACTAACTTTGATTTATCATATTGTATTAGATCAAGGCATGGCAACTCAATTAAAGTTCAGGCGGTGTACACGGTGAAGTTGTCATAAATAAAAGCGGTAGCCGGAGACATTTTAGGGCGGGGGGACGACACTTTATGGATGCTATTTATAAGACAAGCACTCGGCAGACCCATAAATCAATAGCAATGCACACCGTTGAGTGGAAGATTTATATGAAGCACTGAAGCGGGAATGTACCTAGTCGTGCACAGAGAGAAAAGTGCGAATTATATTAAATATTATGATAAATTTGATGGATTTACATGTGATTTTTGAGCTGCCATGTTGAAATGATGTGATTTATACGGTTTGTTATTCATATGGCTTAGAAAAAGGGAAGATATATATTTTAAATGTATCCCTTTTTGATTTGCCTCTGTTTAAATTCACAACTTGATAGTTATTTCAAACTGATTTTTTCCCTGTGCACATAAAGTTGGATTGTTTATGCATAGCTCCAAGCTTATGGCGATCATGTTGGCATGCCGGGCACGAAACTGTAACTCAGGCTCAAAACTGAAGCTAAAATTGAAATGGAAATTGAAACTGAAACTTAAACTGAAACCGAAGCGGAGAGCGAAGCAAAATTGACTTGGCTCATGGCTAAAAGATGGCTAATTGCCGAGGGACGTGTGCTGTGTGTAGAAATTAACTCCAATGCTAAAGTTAGAGCACGTTATTCAAATCGGAGCAAACTCATTTATCAAGCGGCGCAATTACGGCTCTTCTCTGCCATAAGTGTCTTGGTGTTCAAAGTTTAAAACCGAAATGGATATGAAATCGAAATCAAAAACGAAAACGAAACTAAAAACCGAAGCGAACAAAGGCATTCTAAATGAAATGATTGGCGAAGACTTTAATTCTATGTCATTTGCTTGTAGCGAATTGAATTGAAAATTGCCATCTGCATGCCGAATGAGCGGTTTGCTGTGTGCTCGGCATAATTGAACCACTCCCACCCAATCGCCACCCCCAGAAGTTTGTCCTTGTGGCGCGTTCGTGTCTTGAGTCTTTTGTTTCGTTATTGGATTCTCATTTTATTTTTTTGGTGGCCTGACATTTGGCGCTGCAGAATTCTTCTGCCTTTGTTGGTCAAGTTAAATGTCATCCGCTTGCTTTGAACTTTAAAGTTCAAGTGTGCAGCAAGAAGGCCCCACAATTATTATTAATATTCCCCTCCAGATGGGTTGGGTATTATACGAATTTAGTCCACAGACCCGCAGGTCTATCTATCTAATGACTGACCAATGCGGAAGTTATACATCTTCAACTGGGATCGAGGAAGAGCCATTCTATTTTTTTTTTGCAGTTTAGCAGGGCCAAGGCAAATGGAGCACACCCAGTTTAAAATTGACGCGAATGATGGATAGGTCTTTAGACACTCACGTACCAAAAAATGTAGTTCATTTGGAACGAGCAATTTCAAAAACTATGTATTACCCACATAAAATCTTAATTGCCCAGCGTTATTTTGAGACCCACAACTTTGAACTAGAATTTAGCTTAAAACCAATTCAGATTTAATTTGTAAGCCATAAAGTTTTTGACTTTGCAATATTCCCGTCAAGGGTAGATCTTCGATGAGTTATTACCATTCGTACTTTTGCTCATCACACTTTAGGGCGTGCCCCTCAAAAAAAAATCAGTTTGTGGCAACCTCGACCGACGGATTTTCTCAGCCAGCTAAAGGCGATGAGAAAAATGCAAATTTAATTATGCCCCAACAACAGCAAACATTGTAAATGGCAGTCAAGTTTACTTGTTTGTTTGTTTTGTTTAGTTCGTTGTTGTCTAGCGTTGTTTCTGCACTTTTCATTAATTTGGTTGTTTGGGTTTCGGTGTCACTGCGACGAGGCACTGCCCAGCTGTCCCAGACCATGGCATAGAAACCATTTATTCTAACATAATGATCGCGCACCCACTCCATCGCCATCGCCATCTCCACTACAACCATTCAGGCCCCCGATCTCCGGGTGATAATTTATAGCATCGAGTATACGCCGTGTTAGTCGTGTAAGCATCTTTTTCGCGCAATTACAACACAGAAAGAAAAATTGTTACCAAAATGTAATGATAATAAACGGAAGAAAATCTAGAGATGAATTTGAACTTCTCAAGATAAATTGTCATACACAAAAGCGGTTAATTTGCACAATTGAAAAATGTGATAATGGGAAATAGCCGAAAATTGAAAAAGTAATCAAGAGCAAGATGACACATATTGTCTAATCCTTTTTAAGATAAAATATAAAATCCATGTGAATATCTATCCCATTTTTTCTATCTGTGTATTGACAATTAATGGGCAGCATGTGCTGGCCAAGTGGTTAGTGGTTAGTCTTGAAATGCGATTCTCGGCGACTCGTCCGAGTGGATATTTCTCAGCCAAGTTCTACGATTTTCCCTGCCCCAACACCCGCAATCGCCATGTCCATCTCCATCCCAATAACAACTGACATTGACCGCCTGCATCGCCGGCCGGCTAACTGAGTTGAAAACTTCGAAAAACTCAACTAGCAGCTGAGTCATCATCATTATATTGCATTTTGCTTACAGCATAGCCATCATGCCATGGAGCTGGCCAGATTCTTTTCGGCCAAGTCAAGTGCAATCGAATTGCAAATGAAGACAAATGAAGTGGCTGGCTTGCTGCCCCAAGGTTGCCTCGCCTCAATGCGGAAAAACATGACAAAAAGGCGGGGAGCTACCATAACTAAACGAAAAAAAACAACTGACAGAAATAAAACAGCAAGTAGAAATAGAGACACAGACAAAACTGTCATTAAAATGTAACATAAAAAGCAGCTAATTGCAAACATTTAGTTATGTATGCAAGCTGCTGAAACGACCTCATAAATAACCCACACGACAACTGTCATTGTGAAAATCCAACACCCTCAACACTTGCTGATTGCCAGCGAAATATCAAAGGTTGCTAAAATACTTACGTTGGTAACAGAACTGAAAGGGCTATTAAATGAGACTGAATGAGGTTGCATTTTGATTGCGGTTTGCTTTAGAGACTTTTCATGATAAACATTAAAAACTGTGGTGTTGTGACAGGAAACCTTTGTTTATTTAGCCCCCCCTCCCCAAAAAAAAGAAAGTTTTCTGTGCGACATTGACACCCAAGGGTCAGATCTAAGCCACAGACTTGATTAATACCAATCCCCCCAGACTCCGCCATTATAACCCATCCCCGAAAGCAATTGCATCCAACCTGTTGTGAAAGTGGCGAATGGCGCTTGCAGTTTTTGATTTGGCTGCAAATTTATGAGGTGCAGAGGAAAAGCTGAAAGGCTGAGGAGGTGGACACGAAACACAACCCACGACCCGATCTGTGTTTACACGCATGCGCCGCTGTAAGTGCCAACAAAGTGCCGGAAAATTTCATACCGCCGCTGATGAGTTGCCACAGGAGATGGGGATTTGGGAAGCCCGGGGGATAGGTGGTGACTGCAAGTCGCGACTGCGAAATGGGGAGTGCCCCAGAGCCTCGAAAATATGGGGAAAATGGATAAGGAATGAAATGAATATCATGAGTGGAGTGAGTGCCGTGAGTGATCGAGGGGCTTGGGAAAAGTCGGGGCGAGATTGGGTGAATATTTGTGGGCTGTTAGATCTTTATGTGCATTTATTAAAGGAAACCTGGAAATTAATTTAAAGGCATTTATTGTGGCTTTTATGGCTTTATTATACAACAGTTGCAGCCAAACTCCTTTGTAGTGTTGGTAAATGCCCAGAACTTAAGCCAGTGTTGCAGAATCATTTTAACCATAGGCTACATTATTGTTTTTGTCTCCTTTAAGTAAGAGGCTCTGCTTATTAACTAGCCAATGCCTCATATTGTATTATTTTTCCATTTAAAATGCCCCTATCTGTTATAGCATACCAACCAGTGTTGTAAAAACATTGTCTAAGCGTGTTTTCTCACCGCCCCATCATCATTTTGTCGCCTTGATTGAAGAGCCGCCTCTTGTGATCGCCACTTGGCATTTTTTCGCTGCACTTACAGCGATCGTTTATCGTGCGGCAGCTATTTCTCGTATTATTTTTTGTACTTCGGTGGGGCGCGATAAGTGGGCCTACCCAAAAGATGATGGCGATGATGATAATGATTATGATGGACGCATTGAGGCGGCCATTTAACGCCCACTTAGACACGCTTCCCATTGCTCCATTACCATTACCATTACTCATTGCAACAGCCGCAGAGGCAGACGCAGACGCACACAGATACTCGGGGATCCAGTAACAATGTGTTAATTATACGGCTGACGCCCACGTCGCAATCAGATACAATCGTTCGTAAAATCAGACACAATCGGCGGGGACTGAAGACTGAAAAATTAAAGAAGAGCCGTGGAGAAAAACTCGCAATGACGATCGTAGTGTGCAATTTTGTTGTAAGTGACTAAGCAGACATGCTCATGTCATGGTGATCGCACACCGATATGGTTAAGTATATAGATATGTTCATGTATATAAGGATGGGTATACTTGAGCACACACCCAGGAGTTTTTGTTGTGGGCACGACGCGCTCAATTTAACGCATACGCCCCATTGTACCACACCATCCACATGGACATCTACCCGAACATCTACATCGCCATCCCATCAGGGTCATCGTGTTACGAGTACTCTCGTATATATGTTTACCCACCATATATATCATCTGCCTTGGATCTCATTTCGCTAGTTCACTCCACTTTTCCTTTGGCTGATTTTATTGCGCTCTGTCTTTTTGGCACTTTCATAATTTGCAGGCAAAAACAAAGAAAATAGTGAGCAAGGCAACTTTAATTGGATAATGAATAAAGCAATTGCCACAGGTTTTACATTGTGAGTGACAAAATTTATGTACTAATTTTAATCCTCATAAAAAAAAATAAAACCTTTGGAATTTTGTTTTCAATCTGAGATAATATCCATCAAAATGCCAGAGCAATGTCACCTTCAATTTAACAAGTTAATTAAGATGCACAGTGCTAAACACGTAAACATATTTCTACTTAAAAAGTTGATTCATTAAACTTGCTCCCATTTTTAATCAGTTATGTATGTGCATTAATTTTATATATTATACAAAGTGCTCTAATGGAAATTTAAGAAAACTGATCATTACACATTGAAAAAAAAGGAAAACAAATATTTGAATTCCATGTTTGTTATGTATCAAGAGTTACAAAAGAGCCCTGAAAATAGTCAAAGGGCCAGAGAGAAAGTCGTTTTATTTGCTTTGATTTCCAAATCGATACCATTTCATTTTTGATTGCCAGCCTGTGGCTCAAAAACGATGATTGATGAACCACGGACAGACACTCCAAATCGCCGCCAATTGAGTTGAGCTGTTCGACAATTTTGTATCATTTGATATTGATGTATGGAAAACGCTTGCCGATGCAGAGAGAAAAATCTCTGTATGTTAGCTTTTAATAAATAGTAATATCCAAATGGGCCATTCGAAAGCCTAATCATGGCTTGTATAAGTCTTAAAAGACTTGATAAAGAAATCATTCTATCAGTATCAATCAATTCATACTCACTTACCTTTTTCCATCAGTGTGACTTTTCCCCATTTGCTGTGGGTGTCCTGTGTACGTGATCGATTATCCAGCAGCAAATCGGGGCAATTTCGAAAATTAGCCGAATCGTGCCACCAAATATCCCCCACTCAAATAAATAATAAAGTAATCTATACTTACCACACGACATATCGGCGTGTGTTTGACCCATTTCTGGCAGCAAGTCACTATCAAGAGCCAAAAATCGACGAAAACAGACTTTTCGCTTTGAGCCAAGAGTCGACGAAACCCAATTACACTTAACAAACTCATTATGTTCGGCATTTGCCAGTTGAAGCGAAAGATAAAGAAAAAAAACTACCAGCGGGTGTTGGGCTAAAATCAAAAAAAAAAAATAGCATGCAGTGAAAACTTTGAAAAATTTCAAAAAGCCAAAAAAAATATTTACAAGCAGCAGCAGCAATTGTGTTGAAACGAAAATCGCATGCGAGTACGAAAGGCTTTTGGCTGATGAGGGTGGGGTCTTAAATATATGCTATTATATGGGGGAGATCGGGAGCTGCAGGGGCCAAAACATTTATGCCTAGAACACAGGCCAAAGCACACAACATTTATGCCAGCTGCCCGGCTCACATTATTATCGACTTTTATCGATACGACATTTGACTGCCCAGCCAGACCCAAAAAAAAATGAGAAACGAACAAAAAATGTACAAAAAACTGCAGAACAGACCTCAAAAACCAAAACTCGGGCCAAAACTAGAGTGTAATTGAGTTGGCATACGACTTCGCATCGCGTTAACTGAATCTGGCCCAAAAATCCAGTGGCCACGAAATGAAATGCCTGAAAGATGTGGAGATTGAAGGTGCCAGAATGCAGGCCAATGCAAAAGTATTTAACGCATTTCGAAAACTATTAACCTCATGTTTAATTACAGAAAATAATAGTATAAAATTATTATTACCGTTGGCAAACTCAGCAACCATAATTTTCAAGCTTTTTAATAATTAAAAAAAACTATGAACGAATTTGTTAAATTTTAGTATTTATATGGTTATTAAATGCATTAAATAATAGTTTTATATTAAAAATAGATAATAATGAGGTGTTATGAGTTATTCTATGAAAATAAAAACCTTGCAAAGTTTATTGATTTAAGTAGAGGGTTTTCTGAGCCACATTTGCCAGAGGAAATGTCATCTTCTGCAGCATTTCCTGCTCCACTGAGTGATCTTTAAAACTACAGACGCATGTTCGGCAACACATTTCACCACTCGATGTCTGAACATCGCACAAGGGCTCCTCGAAAAACAAAAACTCGAAACACCGAAGCCCTCAAAGCATTCGAGTGGTTTTCTTTGACTGATTTCTGATTTCTCCTCTTCATTTTGTATATTTTCAGCTGAATTCCCGGAAGAGGACAGCGACATGCTGATGGAGCCAAATGATTTCTCGCCAATCACCGTACTCAGATCGCATGAGCAACACTTCCATATGCCGCCGACTACGCAACTTCAGCCCCAAATCCAGGCCAGAATTCAGCCAAGAGCACAGCCCAGGCAATTTCAAGTGGCAGCCCAGCAAAATCCCGACGAGGAGGAGCAATTTCGACCCATTGCCAATCCGAATACGAAAATAGTGGGCGATTCGCATACACAGGCTGCCCAAAACTTCTATCCACCGTTCTACCACGAGGCACCACCTCTGGGTCACTCGAGACCCTACTTCGGTCATGGTCCTCCTGTGTCGGAGACCACTCCCCTGAACCTGCCCCTGCCACTTCTCGCACCCCAGCAGCAACCTCAGCCGGCAAATCAGCAGCGAAACTTCGATGCCAGCATACTGGGAAGCGGGGATTTCGGTGTCCTGAGAGGCGGAACCTTCTATCCGGAGGAGGAGATGCCCTACCATCCCGAGGACAACAGTGACTACATCTATGGCGATGCCAACAATGGCCACGGACGTCCCTCCGAGGGCTTCGTGCAGAAGTACACCTATCCGGAGGAGCAGTTCGCCAATTTCCGGGACTTTGCGGATATCAATACACCCGCCGATTCGGCATTCTCGCAGTTTGTGGTTGTCTATGCGGCCAAGAATGCCACTGCTCCGCACTCACATCCGCATCCCAAGAACATATTCGAGCAGCTGGAGCTGCTGGACAGGGAAAAGGAGTTGGAGAAGGCCAAGTCCCAGCCGAAAACCTCATCCAAAAACAAGTCGAAGTTGTCCAAGACAAAGCTGCAGAAGAAGTACCGCAAGAAGGCGGGTCCCAAAATCCAGGATCCCCTGGAAATAGAGCCCTTATTGGCCCTCAGTTAAGCGTCTATTAAAAAAAAAGAATAGAAACAAAAACAAACAAAACCTAAAAAACACCCATCACCACTTTCGTTTTCCCTTGTTAGTTTTATTTATTTTATTTCGAGATGAATGCAAGCCACCACAAAAGAAAAGAAGAGCCACACCCCTATATCTTAGTGTTCATTTCCACAGAAACACCTGTATTGCAAAAATCTATACCATACTATATGCTACATATCAGTGTTTTTTTTGGTCTGTCTGCTTTTTGTCTCGCATCGTTTGTTAATTCTTAAACTTAGCCCGTAGTCTACTATATCTATATATATATATATATGTGTCTTTATGTCTTATACGCGTATCTAATGTAATTATTTTTTGTCTAATTGAGCATAATTTTATTATGTGTGTGTACATAAAACGAGAAATGTTAAATGTAATTTTAAACCTAAATAAAAACGAAATAAAAAACAATAACACATGCCTTTATTGAGCTATAAAGGAGGGGTTCCAATATAAAAATAAGTTTATTGTTTCTAAGATGTCTCGTATTTTGCATACAGTGCATTCAGCAAAGTTGTAAAAGAGCCCGCTGTGCGAAATATCTAAAAAAAAATATTTTTATGCGACATTTTTAATGGAAATATCATTGAAGTGCTCACCCAGACGAGTAGAGGTCTTCCCAGCACGAAAAAATAGGCACCCAGGACAGTTTCGTGTTGAGCTCTTTGAAGGGGAAAAAGTAAAAGCCTTCGATGTTGTGGAGAAAGTTTTTGCCAAGGTATCACCTCGTAGAGCTTCCTCGAAAATCCCTCAGCCTCCAAACGCACCTGTTCTGCACCAAAAAGATAGATGCACAACTGGGTGGTGACCACCATGGAAAAGAAACCCAGAAAGGCAAAGTTCTGATCGGTATGTGGCATTATGTACTGGCAAATTACGGAGCAATAGAGTACACAGATCACGACAACCTCAACGAAAGCAATCTCCATAAAGGTGATATTGAAATTTCGGACTAGCCTTAAAAGACGAGCATGCTCGGCAAAAAGCCCACTTAAACCCAAATCATAACGAGTTGGATCGGAGTGCTCCTGGATCCACATCAGCTGCTTGCCAAGGCGATGGTACTGGGAACTCAGGCCCAGGGCACACCATCCATATAAGGTATCCACTCCGGTGGTGGAGCAGCAAAAGAAGGCTAGCACGAATACCATCAGGCAGCAGTCCATTGCGTAGATATGCGGCTGAGATACGTCGTAGGGGAGGCTGTAACAAGCACATACAAATAACTATCTAACTATCTAACCCGTAATACTCTTTGGTAAGATTTGAAGGGATTTGAATACCTTTAATATCTTAAATACAACTCACAGCACTCGAAACGAACTGACTGGTGCAAACTCCCCCGTGGAATGGTATTTCAGCATGGTCAAAGCCACTGGCACAAGCAGAAAGGAGACACTTGTGCCGGCGCACATCATAAAGTAAATGGCAGCCATGAGTTGGCCCCTGCGACTCTGGGCTCGCCACTCCGAAACGCCAAGATCCTCGTCCGTAAAAGGCGTCTCAATCAACTGAATGAGGGCCACCAGGTCGTGGGACTTGGCCAAGAATATGGCCATCTTCAGCAGCGAGGAGATCATCTGCAAGCCGTGCATCAAGGCCTCGGAGCAGAGCACGATTTGGTTGCGATGTTGGACCATAAAAGCGCACACGGTGCAGAGTTCAAAGCCGGTGGCCAGAAACATAATGCCATAAAGCATCGGAGATCGCAGAACTTTGCCCTTTTTGCCATTGTTATACGGTTGCAAGTCCAGGCCCATGCGGGCAAAGGTGAAGCGCTGCGTCCACAGATTCCCCAGAAACACCTCGATTAGCTTTGACATTTCGCCTTTGAATGAGGGCTGGGAATTGCCTATCAAAGAAGTTCAATTAAATATAACATTTTCGGGGGCTGGCCGGGAAAAACTTTGGCCAGAACTCAAGTTGTCGCCTAATTGGGCCTTAAAATACAAGTTAATTTAGCGCCCCCGGGCAGGCGGAGAAACTTGGCTAAGTGAAACTGGTCGACTTGGCCAGCAAATGATTTAATTATACGCCCGGGGCGACTGTCCGTCTAAAAAAGCACCCAGCACCACCGCCAAACGCACCACTCACACTCATATGCAGGGTACCGTGGGTCTAGAACTTTATTTTAAAAATATAGAAATATACCATCTATGATCTCTTAATAATAATATCTCATTCAAGAGAAAATTTCATACTTTTCTATAAATAACATGATAATGTCGGCTTGATTAACATTTTGTTACATAAATTTGTATAAAAAATGTATTAATATTATAAAATATTATTGAGTAAAAGGGTACTTTATAAATTAAACAGTGCCATACCCAGAATTTAAGATAGATTCTTGAAATATTTTTAAAGACAATTTTAAATTGTAGTACCTTTATTAGACATATATATTTTTAAGCAACACAATATCTAAAACCAAGTTTCCTATTTTCCTCTAACCTATACATCTTAATTGCGCTTTATTTCCTTTATAAAGTCATTAAATTCTCCCATTCATTGCCCTCTAAAAACTAACTGAATTTATGGGTCTTTGGTACCCCCTTTCCCAACCTTTTATGGCTGCTCTTTCTGGCCCACTGTGCCCCGTTCGTCATGGTTAACGGTAACGCTTTGCTGCTGGTCTTACCGACTTTTTTATAGAGATATACTTACATACGAGTCGTATATATCTTTCTACGACCGCTGCAGTCATGGTCATTGTCCGCTAGCGGTTCTTGTTGCTGTGGGCCGACTTTACCGACTCCACTGATTTTGCTGCTGGTTTTGCATTGCGTTTGTCTATCTATTCCCGACTTTGGCATATGTTTTGACATTCGGAGGCTGGCACTTAATTTACGGCCTCACCTTAGTTCCCCCAGTCGCTTGTAGAGAACTGCAAATGCGATATACATGGTATAAATGAATGCCAAAGTCGGGGAGAGAGATCTGTTTGCAGTGCGTAATGAATGTACCTATGTATGTATAATGTACATCTGGTCTAAGTATTTTTAATTAACTGAGAAAACTAATTACAAAAACTCCCTGACCCGCCTTCAAACTGACAGAAATTCAATTAAGCGGCAATTGCCGCCCCTTGCAGATCGTGGGAAAATATATACATATCCAACTGTATATTCAGATAAATCCGAATAGGTAAACAAAGAATTTATTTGATCGCCGGGCTAATAAAATAGCGACAGCTGTGAGTTACAATAAATAGCTGACTTAGGGCACCCACTATATTTGGCTGTAAATCAACCGCCAATTGCCATCTTCAACGCGGGCCCACGCGGCGTATGCTTGATGTGCGGCATTTAAGCAATTTGCTAATTAATAATGGGTTGGCCAGCGATTCAAATCAATCGGATTCGACTTGCAAATGCCTTAATTAATTAATATGCACAATAAACGGCAATTATGGCTGTGGGAAAGGTGTGCAAATGATGAATGGCGAACTTATGAACTCCACTCGGAAAAATACAAAATATTAAATTAAGAAAAAATGAGTTTAAGTCTTTTACGATTTTTTAATGACGAATATTGGTTTAATGGGGAATTTTTGTTTGCCAACCAAGTGGCAGGTTAAACAAATGTCACATAGCTAAGAATGGGCAACTGGCACTCCTCTTTCAAATTTTTTCGCGGCCATTTGTCAACGCGCCCTGCCAAAATATTCGACGGAAATTAGAAACTGAAAATCAGAAAATTATTCGAGCCCCCCAAAAAGTAAAAAAAAACAGAACCAATCCAGAGAGTTGAAAATCCAGTCAAGCACCCACACGATCCAATGTCTGTTGTCTTAAACTGTGTTGCCAATAAACGCGGGCCATGAAAATTTGTACAAGCCACGGATTCGGTCTACAAATCTGGCGACAAGCGCAAAATCACCAGAAATCACCTCCAAAAAGCCAAAAAAATATAGAAATAAGGTTTACACACTTGGCATCCGTTTGTGGCCTTATTTTCGGTGCGGTTTTTTCGGGCTATTTGCGTTTCGTGCCGCTGAAAACTTTATTAATATCCAAATCGTGAGCTTAATTGAAATTTATTGTTAATGAAAACAAAATTATGGCCGGTACACCGAACTATGGCCACTTGACACGAAAGAACAACGCCAGAGAATCCGAAATGAGTTCGAATCGAACCGAATCGCCCACCGAAGTCACGAGTTTCTCAGCCAAAAGAAGGGAGCCCATTTTTAATTTGGCATTTAGGCGCTCATTAAGTTGACAGAAGGCGACGGCTGAGTGACAGAATCGGTGGATATATGGTGGGTGGATATGTGTGGCCATTTGAATGTGTTATGCAGAACTGGCCAATCTATAAAGTGTCTGCAGAATGATTAAAGTTTTCCAGTTAATCGATGCTTGTGTCAAGAAACCTTTTTTGGAATTTTTTATTTAGCTTAAATTAATAAACAATTCTTTATTTTTTAAACCTTCTTTGGTATTTTTTGTTTAACCATTAGTTATTGATTTTTAATTTAAATTGGATTATTAAGAAATTCTTTATTTTCGAATTTTATTAATGGATAATCTTTTACCCCACCTAGGTACTTATGTAATGTACCCTTTCCAACACTGGTGAGCCATGACCACTGCCATTGATTCGAGTTCTGTTCAGACCCTTTTCTTATTTGGTGGCCAAATATTTACAATCGAACTTCTGCGAACCCATCATCGACTCAAACTTTTCTTGCCGCCGGCGGCTTCTGTTTGCCTAACCACTTTGAAGTCTGTGGCTTTTCAGCCTTTTAGCCTTTCACAGTTGCCAACTAATGCAAATAAATTGTGAGCAGTCACCTGTCAAGCGGGCTCATCAAGTCCCTCGGCTTGGCTGCCTTTTTATGCCACCAAAGTGGCAGAAAAACCTAGAGGAGACTGCCGTTTTGCGCCGAGGAAGCGATTGTTGTGTGTCCCTCAAACGAAATAATGTTGTGGCGGATGTAACCTGTGCATTCATTGCATAAATGCACTTTGAAAAATTTTCTTTGAATATTTTTCAAGCCCTTCAGGGGGCCTTCAAACTTTCTAAAAGTAGACTAGATGGATTTCGTTATCATACATAGCCTAACACTTAATGAATTTATAAGTAAAGTAATTTTTCTAGGTATATTAGAATCTTTGTCAGCTTCATCAACCGTTTTCCAACACTGCTTGAACATAATCGTTGCCTCGTTAAATGATATTTTTAGAAGGGCAACCAACTGCCAGCTCCTTTTAAGGATAATTTCGGCGTGTTCTTCGGTTTTTGCAAGTGTTTGCAGCTACCGTTCATTGTTTGCCGTTCTCACTTGGATTTTTGCACGGCTTCCTCTCTCCGGCAAACTGTCAATGTTAATGCTGGAAACTTGAAAAATTTCAACAACCGACGCGACTGCGTTGTATTTGTCGTTTTGTAATGATTTTAATGCCAAGCATAAACAATTATTTTCAATTGCAACACATTCTTTTGTTGTTCGTCGGCCGCCATTTGCCATCGTTTGTTTTCGGTTTTCAGTTTTCAGTTTTCTGTATTGTACTTTGTGTTTTTTGTGTGCAATTGGAATTGTAGATTTAAGATGTCGCAGATGTTCGGATGACTCGCTGGCTGCACAAGTTTTTCCCATCTGACAGCTCGATGAGTCAGTCACTCAGGCGCGCAGTCAGTCAGTCAATCAGTCAATCGGACAATCAGTCAATCGGATACTCGATCGATTGCCAACTTAGTAGGCAGCACGTGTCGAGAAAAAAGTGCGTTTGGCCAGCTGCTCTAAGTGGATTATTGGAATCAAGAAATATGTCTGTCAAAAAATGACATAAGTGTGTTTAAAAATATCTCAGTCAGGTAAGCAATCCTTCATTTAATAACCATTCTGATCTCCATTATTGGATTTTTCTTAAATACAGAAAATTTACCCATTACGCAAAACTTTTCTCCAGTTCTTCGGAGTGCAACAAAAGGCAGAGGAGGCAGCAAAGTGTTAATGGTCATTGTTCAAACAAGCGATCATAATGATTACTCATGTCAATTATTATATAAGACAGCTGTCGGCATGCGGCGAAAGCCTCAAAGAGCCAGCAAAATACAAAAAAATAAAAATACAGCAGAAGCAGAAAAAATAAAAACAACGAAACGGAGGCAACCGAACTGCAATTGATTTTGTTGTATAATTTCTACAGCTTTATCTTGTCGGCAGCTGCATGAAATTTATTGAAGATGCGCTGTGCTTTATTGCCATCGGTTTTTTTTTTTGGTTTTTTGTTCGACTTGCTTGGGGGAATTGCTGCTGTAATTCAACGACACAGAGGAAATTTCGCAAAACGAAAGACTTAAGGCACG
This sequence comes from Drosophila suzukii, assembly GCF_043229965.1. NCBI lineage: Eukaryota > Metazoa > Arthropoda > Insecta > Diptera > Drosophilidae > Drosophila > Drosophila suzukii. The sequence continues at coordinate 8,449,159 of NC_092084.1, forward strand.
AACTTTGGTTTTGTTTCTGACCGAACTTCTGGGGCTTTGCGCCATAAAACTTATCGCCCCTGATCTTAATTACCTGTGAGCTTTACTGTCCCTTATTTATCTCTCTTTGCTCAGCGATTTATTGCTGTTGATAGGCTGTAAAATGATGGATCTGATGGAATCATTTTTATATAGGCCATTGTAAAATCATATTTAGTTTATAATCTGTTGAAAATCTTCAGTTGGGGGATATCAAATATTTTTTAAATATTTTTAAAAATATCATTTTCTCTTTTCCGAATTCTTTAAAATTTGAATTCCCAAAAATATGTGCTTTAAATATAATTTCTAGATGTTTAAAATATTTTATATCATTTTCCCAACTCCGTAGAATTCGAGTTAAAATAGTTTTGGCCTTGCCGTTTCGCATTTAACTTTCTAGCAATATTTTTGTTTGGTAATCTAATTGGGTTATCCAATGGAGCAGCACCATAAGGGTTGTGTTCATGTCGGCGAAAGCAAGAAAACTGCCAATTTGGCCAGCAGAAGTTGTTGGATGCTGGTTATTGGAGAGAGCGAAAGTGAAATTGTCTTCATGGTTGTCGTTTTCGTTGTCGTTGTCGGCATGCAAATTGAAAAATACTCGCCGAATGTTGACAATTTCCAGGCCCCCGTGTTTTGTCTGAAGTTTTCCCCGCAGTGCACGATTTGCTGCGGAGCAGGAAACATTTTGCGGCTCTTGGAGTCGCGAATTGCGAACTGCGGATCGCGGATCTCGGCAACCGGCCATGAAAGAGGAAATCAATGTTGCACCGTCGGCGGAGAGCCGAAAACCGAAAACGAAAATGAAAATGGAAAATGGAAAAACAAAAGCAACAAGCGGTCGACACCAAAAAAAGAAAAGTCACACGCTTTTGCTGGAAAGCGAAACCAATTTCACTTGCCGGCCAAGTCAGATGCATTTGCGAGTTCGTAGTTTTTTAGTTTTTTAGTTTTGTAGTTTCGTAGTTATGAGTGCAACAGCAATAGAAATACAGGCAGCCACTGCAACGAGAGCAGCAGAGACAACATAATCATGGCAATTGACAAGATGTGTCAACCCAGACACTGCACTGGAAAAAATGATGACTAAAATAAAGTGACTTTAGCTGAATGGTTGATGGTTACCATTAAGCACCTACTGATTTTCATTCATGTATTACTTAATCACTCATTTATGGATTTTACTATAGGAAATTTATCATTCATTCGTTAAAAGTTTGTTTATTCATTGATTGTACGATCACTCATTCATGGTTATTTTAATAGAATTTATCGTTCACTATTATCCATTTAGTATTATTTTTTAAGGGTTCATTCAATCCTTATATATTGGTTCCTTCCTTCTTTATTGATAAACCAATACCACTCACAATCATAGCTATTCATTGTTTATTCAGTGAATGATTATTTGTTCATATTTTTAGTCGTTATTCTAATAATTCATCCATCAATTTTAGTCAAGACTTAATTCTTCTTTAATGATTAATTCTCTTTCTATAGATATTTATCTTTTATTCATGCAATAATTATTCATTCATTTATTGAATAGTTATGTCAAGAACTCATCGTTCACTTTAAATTATAAGTCCTGGTCCTTTATTCATTGAGAGTTCATTCAGTGTTTCTTCACTGATATCGATTGTATCATTTAGTGTTCATTTATGTAATGATGATTTTTCGGGATAAGTTATAGATACAATTAACTTTTATTAGTTTCGCGGAGTGCACGCGAGAAGAGAAGAAACAAGTGAAATGCGCAACACGAAAAGGAAAGCGAGAAGCGAGAGTTGCAATTGCATTCGACTCAAACTCAAACTCAAAGCGATGCAATTCGCTTCGATTGCATTGCGTCAAACGAGTTTCCTGTTGGCCGAAAGCGCGTAAAGTGCCCCCTCCTTCGAAGCTGATGTTGCTTGTTGCTGTTGCTGTTGGTGTTGCTGGTTGCTCGTTGTTGCTGCTGTTGGTTAGCAATTTTTCACAATTTGCAATTATTGAATTTCTTCGATGACATCAGCGAACGTGAAACGATAACGACGACAACACGTTGTCATAGTTGGATGTTGCTGCTGTGCTTGGTGTTGCCTGTGTTGCTGCTGCAATTGCTGCTGTTGCTGTTGCTGTTGCTGTTGGTGTTGCTGCTGCTGATGTCGATGGCTTCCTGTCATTTGATTTCATTTCGCTAATGTGCAATTAATTTGAATTTGCATTATGCTGTGGCAGCTGAGTGTTGCTGTTGCTGTTGCTACTGCTAATTAGCTGTTGCTGCTTGCCACACCAGGAGATTGGCCAACAAATGTTTGCACAGCATTTTCACAACAGGAGGGACGGGATGAAATCACTTCCTAACTCCTTTTGTTGTGGGTTTAACAAATTGCCACCCAGATACCCTTAAAAAAGGCAATTGATTTAAAGTGGATATGTTTATTTTGGTGGGGGCGATTTTGCTAGCATGTATACCGAACCCAAGAAGATTAGAAAACACAATGAGATATTGCATAAATATTCACACAGTGCGGAAGGGGAGGGATCAAGCCAAATATATATAATCATTTCAGCGCCTGACGCAAGATGATGTTGCAAGCTGGCAGCAACATCGGCAGCTAAGCAGCAACATCAACAACTAGCGACGAATGTCATTGACTAATGTTGCATGAAGCGCATAAAGCTGGCAAAAGGTAACCACAATAACCAAAAATCCAATCTATGGAAACCGAAACTCAAGCCCAAAACCGAAACCGAAACAATAGAACCGTAGTTGCAAGTTGCTGCTGCCGTTTTCTTAGTTTTTTTTGCCAACTTTTGGATGATCACAGCCCAGCCCCACACATAAAAAAATTTGGTATTATGTTCATTAAAAAAGCAAAGATAAATAAAACTTGACACTCAGTATTGATTGGGAAAGAAATCAAAGCAAACAAAATTACAACACATTTAAAAGTTAACAAAAAAACAAGTATTTTATATAGATTTCAACAAGTACAAAAAATGAAAGAAATTTATGTGAATGAGTATACATTTTTATTTTATTGCATCTGTAAATAACACTTTTTATTGCAGTGTAGCGGCTGTCGCCACATTGATGGCTCGGCTATAATTTAATGCCGTTCAGCAGACATCTTCGAAATGTGAATAGGTTGAAACAGGGTCATCTGAGAGGGGGATTTTTAAAGGGGGGGCTAAATTGGGTTCCAAAAAGCGGGGATTTCTGACGGCTAAATAGTTTTGGGAGTTGCGATTAAATTTTGTGTGGGTGGGGTGTGCATTTATAACGATGGTAGCCTGACATTTGTCGGCAAACGTGAAAGGGCACACAGACATTTTTCCGAAAATAGAAACATTCGTCGTTGTCTGTCAACCTGCGCCTCTTTTCCCCCCAAACTACACTGGAAAAAATATTTTAAATACTATTGCTTGATCCTCTATAAAAAAGAACTATACAAGATAGGTTTTTATATTGCAATACACTCTGGGCTTCATCGTTACCATTTATTTGATCTACTTACATCGTTTTGAGGCATTCTTGTTTATATTATTAGCTTTTGGACATTATTTCTTAAAATGGAAATGTATTTTAAGTTCATAGGATAGTTAAAACATTTAATATATTTTCTCTGCGTGTCTTAATCTCGCTCCTCCGATCGATTGGGCCTCAAAATGCCGCGCTGCCACTTCGATGCGCCACTCGGCGTGCCAAAATGTTAAATGGGACAAGACAAAGGCAAGACTGGCCAAGGAGCTTGGATGGTTAAAGGGGTCTGGGGGTCTTGGGAGGAGTACGGGAGAGGGTGCACGAGTGGGTTTTTCGGAGGAGGAGAACCGGCCACTTGCCACTTGCCACACCGCCAAAGCATTCGCCTAACCAGCCGAGCCTTCTCTCTTGGCCCGGCCAAATGTCAGGTAAAAATATTGCCAAAGAATCACAGTGAAATAATACGAAAAAAATATATAAAACATAAGCGCCGAAAAACAAAGCTGCATTCCACGGTGGCACAAACATTTGCGAGACAAAATGGGTTATTAGACAGACAGTTGCTTGCCCCTGCAACTCAGAAAAAAAACCCGGAGCCCTGGGTAAGTCATCAAATTTAAGAGGGTAGCAAGGGAGCTTATGATTTTTTGGGTATTTTTCAGAAAGAATATTAGTTCAGTTGAACTGATACATTTTTTAGGACTTTCAGTTAGAAATTTTAACATTGAATCGAATTCTTTATCAATAATAATGTTTTCTTTGACAAGTTGGCAGTTTAAATACTGATATAATTTGCTTGAAAACCTTCGAAGGATATTCAACAGTCGACTGTTTGTTAAACTGGGAAAAAATCGTGTGGCCTGGCAAATTGTTTGGCACTTTGTTGCAAATGTTTTTCGGTTTGCGCAATTCGCGGGCCTCCAAAAAAATTGACCCTTTATTTGGTGGGTTCACCTTGTTTCCGTTGGGTTTCTTCTTTATTATTTGTGTTTTTTTATGGCAAGTAATAACTTTAGGACTTTGTCTTGCATTCCAAGCTGCGATCGTCTGATGAATTCTTCTGAGCTGATCAATGCCACAAATGTTGCAAGTCATTGCCGTTTTTGCAACGATTTTGCGTCGAATTAATTTGAATTGAATCGATCATCATATTTCAAAAGAATCGAATCGATCGAATGCTGCTGATCAATCCGATTTGGCATTTGGACACCGATTGACAGCCGCCCCACACAGATTGCAAGTCTCGGACTTAAGATTAAAGATCGTATATCTCAGATCTCAAATCTCGGATCAGTGATCGCCGATCGCATAATAAATGTCCTACGACTGTCAAATGCCATCGAAATGTCAGTTCGGTTATCGAATCGGTCAAATGGCATTACCAGCGGAGAATCGATTCGGATTCTCAGTCACAAAATCAAATTGACAATTTTTATTATTGGGGGCTTACATGGACCGCATTCGATAACCTAACCTTGACTTTCAAACCAAAATGTCAGCGAGGGGAATGACTTGGACATGCAAAGCACATAATAAAAATAAATAAAAAATAAAGACAATAGTCAGTAAATAAATAGACACACAAAAGAAGCCAACGAAACAGAAAAACATTCGCAGTCAATCAATTGGACAAGCCGTACAAATTGTACATTTTAAACGGATCAAAATGATTTGGGGGGGGGGATGAGGGTTAGGGGCATGGGTGGGGGTCTAATGCTGATCAGGGGGGCGGGGCTGTTCAATGAGAGCCACACCATCGATGATCTCAAGGGGAGAATTAAAAAAAAACACTTCTTACCGCGGTAAACCTCTGGTGACGATCGCAGACTTGATAAAATATATATAGTAGCTGTATCTTTTATATGAAATAAATATATATTCATGATATATAAAAATATTTATGATATATATCATAGTGATTTTTAAGAAAAATAATGTTCTAAACGGTCAACGGTATAAAGTTCTGAAGATGATGATTGGTGACCCAAATGGTGACCCCAATCTAAAGTCTCCCGAGATATAATTCCAGTGCGATTCGTCACCCAAAAGCAGCTATTGAAAACCAGACAAACAAACAGCTGAAACAAATTACCAACAATTGGCGCTTAATCGGCCACATATTTGGAGATCATTTTTTGGAGGGACCAATGTCCCCAGCTCTTTGGAGTCGAGTGTGATTGATTGATGGATAAGATTGCGGCGATAAGACAGCCCAGAGAGGCCCACTCAAAGAGCTTGATAATCAATCCCCACAGCATCCATTGTGCATTTAACCATTATCCAGCTGAAAGATATCCGCGGAATGAGACGCTTGACGGGGATACCATAGTTCGGCGCACCCAAAACGAAAAAAAACCAGCAGTTCTTATGGAGATAAATTTCGAGCGATAAGATTAGAGGGCGGCCAATTGAACTGAACTGAACTGGGCAAAAACAACGGAGCTCCAAAAGCAAAGCAAAAACGCCCACGCCAAAAGGCCCAGACACAGAAAATTAAAACCGACTACGACTTTTCGAGCAGAAGTTGGCAAAAACGGAGCCAGAAGTTTGGGCCAAAAAATTCCATAGTTCCATAGGCAGACAGTGGTTGAAAATAGGATTGTTATGCTTAAACAATAGTTCTTATTCAGTGAATTAGTTCCGGCTTGTGGTTCATTATTCATTTATTTTCGGTATGTTTTTGACAAGTTTGACAACTAGAAAATTACAATGCTTGTTAAAGTACTATTAATTTTAATACGGGTTTGCCATTCTCTTGCCATTTCTTTCATATTTTCTTTAATGATTTGTATAATTTTGTTCGAATTTCTGGCTTGGCTCACCCAGTGCCCCATCGATCTACCGCCGACAGCTTCCTTCCTGCGCTGACTGTGCGCTGTCCACACACTTCCCGGAGCCACTGTGTCCCGAGGAGTTTGTGTGTTGGCGTCGCCGGTCGATTGGTTTCAATTTGTTTCCCATTTAAACACACTCATGTGGCATGTGGCCAAAGTCGCAGTCGAACTCGGATCGTATGCTACACACAAATAAGGAAGCAATTTGCTTCTCTCTTTTTTTCCAGCCACAGAGTTTCAAGTGAGGAAACGAAGCGAGACTGCGACTCGAGTGAACTGGGCAAAAATCTGTGCTCCAAACTCGCAAATTCGCAGACAAATTATGCGCAACGCCAACGCAGCGTCAGGGGAATAATCAAAAAGATCGCAGAAACAGAAAAAAAAAAAACTAAGTAAAATAAAAGGGTAGAAAAACCCCTGAGTTCCATGGCAAAATTGGGCATTCAAGCCAAGAATTTCTGCGTCTGGCGCAATCGCGTTCAATCGTTTATTATTTATTATTATGCATGCCAAGCGACACCTATGCGCTGATTGATTGACTGACGGATTGACTGAACAATCCCCAGATATGGCTATGCATATTCCCCGATCCAGAGGATATATCTTTCGCTGTCACATGTCAAGGACGAAAATGATGATGATGATGACTGCTGCAGAATTGCTGCATAAATTTGCATAACAAGAAATGCGAACAATTGCAAATCATTGCATTCAAAGCATTAAAAGACACTGGGAAAGTAAAGCAGTGCAATTTAAATTAATATATAAAAGAAACATTTTTATTCTGGTTTTAAAATATTTAATATTCATCCTCTTTCATATTAAATATTAAAAAATATATATTTTTTTTAATGTTTCCTAAATTTCAAAAAGGAATTCTTTGCAGTGTCATTCCCGTGACTCATGCTCCTGCAAAAGGAGTACTTGTGGTCAAGTATTTTCTTGGAGTGCAACTGCAACAACATCGCTTGTTGCATGTTGCTTGTTGCCAGCGGCAATGTTGCTCTTCATATTTCAGCGGCGCAACTCTGTCGCCATCCAAACGTCGTGTTTTTTGTTTTTTGGACCACCGCTTATCGCGATTTGTAACAATATGCTGCTGAATAATTTTCGTATTTTTTCTTGCCTTATTTTATTTATTTTGGTTGCTTTTCTTGTTTGCAACAGCAGCATTTGTTTGTTGTTTGCTGCCAGCTTTTGTTGTTTGCATTTCAATGTCTCTCTGGGGACTTTGCGTAAATATTTGCCATTTTATTGCGAGTATCTTTATCGGCATGGGAGCCAGCCACGAATTTTAATGTTTAATTAGCCCATTACGACAGCTCATCTCATCCGATGATCGTTTGGAGAAACAAAGCCTAATGAACTTCCGTTTTGCCTTGGCCAAGTCTGTAAACTGGGCTGGGAAAAAGGCCCAAGAGAAAAGCTTAATTGGCAGGGCCATCTAAAGGCTAAGATCTTTAGCTTGGAATCAGCAAATGTTAGGACTAGATTTACTTTATTTAAATTTTAAAACCATACTCTGAAATCGTCGTTAAATTCTCTAATACACTTTGTTCAAATATTTATTTTTAAGGAAGGTCCAAATTTTAGCCCATTTTCATGTTGAATTTTTCCGTATTTGCAATGGCTTTCGGAATGGTACCTCCAAAACTGCACTTTATATGCCATAACTTTAGTTATTGGATTCCGATTTTGACGTGGGATACCTCTATGAGTTTGTGGTTGAATTCTCTAATATTCTACATTTAAATCCTTATTTTTAAAGAAGGTCCAAATTTTAGACCTTTTTCATGTTACATTTTTCGGTATTTCCAATGGCATTCGAAATGGTACCCTCAAAACTGCACTTCAATATCCCATAACTTCAGTTATTGGACTCCGATTTTAACGCGGGATACCTCTATGAAATCGTGGTTGAATTCTCTAATACACTTTGTTCAAATATTTATTTTTAAAGTAGGTCCAAATTTTAGCCCATTTCATGTTGAATTTTTCCGTATTTCCAATGGCCTTTGGGATGGTACCCCCAAGACTGCACTCTATATGCCATAACTTTAGTTATTGGGTTCCGATTTTGACGTGTGATACCTCTATGATTTTGTGCTTGAATTCCCAAATATTCTACATTTAAATATTTAATTGAAAAGAGCGTTCAAATTTTAAACCATTTTCATGTTAAATTTTTCCGTATGGGAACCCAAAACCGCACTTCTAAAATCCATAACTTTAGTAATTTGATTCCGATTTAGACGTGGGATACTTCTATGAATTTCTGGTTGAATTCTCTAATATTCTACATTTAAATATTTCATTTTTAAGAGGGTCTAAATTTTAGCCCGTTCGCATGTCAGATTTTTCCGTATTTCCAATGGCTTTCAGAATGGGAACCCAAAACTGCACTTCTAGATTCCATAACTTGAGTTATAGGATACCGATTTTCATATGGGATACCTCTATGAGTTTGTGGTTGAATTCTCTAATATTCTACATTTAAATATTTATTTTTAAAGAAGGTCAAAATTTTAGCCCTTTTTCATGTTAAATTTTTCCGTATTTCCAATGGCATTCGGAATGGTACCCCCAAAACTGCACTTCTATATGCCATAACTTCAGTTATTGGTTTCCGATTTTGACGTGGGATACCTCTATGAGTTTGTGGTTGAATTCTCTAACACTCTACATTTAAATATTTCAATTACAAAAGGGTCACAATTTTAGCCCATTCTCATGTCAGATTTTTCCGTATTTCCAATGGCTTTCAAAATGGGAGCCCAAAACTGCACTTCTAGATTCCATAACTTTAGTTATAGGATTCCGATTTTCATGTGGGTTACCTCTATGAGTTTGTGGTTGAATTCCCTAATATTCTACATTTTAATATTTCATTTTCAAGAGGGTCGAAATTTTAGCCCGTTCTCATGCCAGATTTTTCTGTATATTCAAAGGGGTTAGAATGGGATCCCAAAATTGCACTTCTAAAATTTAAAACTTAAGTAATTGGATTCCGATTTTAAAGTGGCATACCTCCATGAGTTTGTGGTTCAGTTCCCTGATATTCTACATTAAAATATTTATTTTAAAATCGGATCAAAATTTTAACCATTTTCATGTTATATTTTTCCGCAAACAAAGTCGCAGGGGGGAAGGCTAGTAGGATAATAAAGGGTTAAATCATCCAAAGATTTCAGAAGAAGCCTTCGATAATTAATAGAATTGATTCCAAATCAAGTGCACATTTGATTCCAAAACAGAACCAGTTCTTCATCTTGGATCTATAAAAACAGACTGCTGATTGCCTCTAGTTACCCCATAATCAAGTTATTCGTGCGCATGTCAGCCGTATCTCTCCATCTAAATCAAGTGGCAAACATTTGACATTGTTTGCATCTGATTCGCATTTGGATACGGATTCCATTTGATTGCCAGAACAGAACGTCGCTATAAAGCAACAACCGATCCGAAAAATAGCAGTCACAAATTTGCATTTTGATGGCGGTCATAAAGGTTTTCGGCGGTGCGGCAAATGAATGCAATTAACAAGTGTTCTTGCAGTGCAGCCCACGCATCTTAGAATAATATGCCTCTGCCAAATTGAATATCCCAATCAAGTTCTCCACTTGCCCAAGTACCGCCTGTCTACGGTCTACTGTCTACGGTCTTCTGTCTTCTGTCCCCATCTTCTGGGGTCTGTGGTATTCGGTCTTCAGTCTTCTGTCTTCTGTGTGTGCAGTGATTGTTGTTTTAATTAACGAGCTCGGCTCGAAATCAATTGCTTCCACAGCCATGCACCATTGCACAGAAAAAAACGGATCATTTCCCATCTTGTTTAGTGTAATGAGTAATATAGTTCTGTATTTTAAATTGGGAAAAATATAAACACGTGTGGATCTGTTAGTTATAACAAAGTAAAGTTCTTGGAATCACATAACAGGTGTGTTCCATTTTCTTCATCCAACAGCAGTTACTTCTGAGGTCCTTCGGTGATGACCTTTGCTACTTCGCCACTGCCAGTTGGCCAAATGTAAACCAGTAATATAGCTAGTAGAATTACTGCGATTATGCCCAGAATTATCATCATCTTCACATTGGCCCACCAGTGTTTGCGTTTCAATCGCCCAGACTGTCGAACAAACTGAGAGGCTCCCAGTTCCAGTTGGTCAGCTCGTTCGGATAGTTCGGATAGCGCCTGATCGCGTTCCAGGACCTTCTCCACATTCACCCGCATTATGCCGACCACCTCGTCCACCTGGGCCTGGGTATCCAAAAGTCTCTGCTGGGCATCCAAATTGGTCTCCGATTGAGCGCAGGAATTGAACTCCTTCATTTCCAACTCCATTTCCATCATTTCGATAGCACCGCTTTGTGTAAATATTTCAGTTTGTGATGATGACATGGCTGATACGGTTTTCAGACCCGAATTGGAATTGAGAACTTTCTCAAAGCACTCCAATACATTTTTAGCATACCACAAAAAATGTGCCTAAATATTCTATGTGTATATTTTAATCTATAAATATTTTAGAAACTAAGACATGTTGATTATCATTTTTTCCAAGTGCTGCTGCTGTTCCACTGTTTTTGTTTTCTTGTATTTTTTACTGATGGGGCTGATCTACTTGAGCACTTCGGCTTGGATTTCATCTGTCTAATCTGGGGTCTCCGCGATCTGCTAGAGACATTGAACACGGCTGCTCCAAATGCTCAATACGGTTGCCAGTTGTGCCAGCTTGTTTATTAGCCCAAATGCGAGTTCGCCTGTTCGCTCGGCATTCGCTTTTGGATAATTATTTATTAAGGTTTTACATAACGCAGCCATCTGTCTGTCCCTGTCCCTGTCCCAGAAAAAAAATACACCACATACACTGTACACTTTAATCGATTCAAGGTTGTTCTTGCATCGACGGCGGAGCCAAAGATATAGATACAGCTGCAGGTACACAAGAAGAAACGATAAGATACTTGGCACAGCAACCATGAACTAAAGTTAAATTGAATGCCATAAATAAAGAAAATAAAAATAAGATGAACTTATTAGCTATAATAGTCTTTGGGGATCTACTACTATACCATAAGTACTAGTCTTTTTTTTCCAGTGCCGTCTTAGTAACAAATGCTTGCAGATCTAAGGTGATGAGCTGTTGTTTTGCCAGCTAATGTAGATAGAGATATTATTCGTGCGAATGTCGAAGTAGTCCCTGAACTGTGAACTCTCCGTTTTAAATCAAGATATGTTAGTGTGCGCTGTCAACTCATTCGGGCTCAACGTCTTAACTTGAATACTTTTTAGCATTACAAAAATTTCTGTAACGTTTTGGACTAATCATTTTAGACTGCAACCAAGGTGAAACCCGATACACCACTATCAATATACATCAACCATGTCCCTTTTCCGCTGGCGAGATCCCAGTTTCTTGCACACCCTGAACTTTGTGAGGGGAATCCGCACTGGAGCCAACAAGGTGGCGAATAGTCCCCGCCAGCGAAATCGATTGCGTCGCCAAGCCGAGTTCCGATCATCGGCGAGAACCCACGAAAGCAGATTTTCCCCATCTCGTCTTCGCCAGGGGAAAAACTTTCGGGCAGAGGCCGCCCAGCATCCGAATCAGAAGCTAACTTCTTATGGGGAGTACATGCAAATGATGGCCAGCCTGCATGAGAAGCAGATGAAACTGGAGGAGGACATGGCCCGGGCCGAAATTGCACTGAAAAAAGAAAAGGAACGAGAAGAACACGAAAAAGATGAGCAAGCAAATGTGGCACCTTTTATCCTGGTAAGAATTCCTACACAGAAAAAAACACATAAGAATCAATTTGATATTTGCATGGTAAATTTATTAAGAAACAGAGAAAGAGAGCATAATGCTGGTTGGCGGACTTGTATAAGTGATACGCCTTGTATATAGATATAATAGATACTGAATTTCATCAAAATGATCATCATATCTTATACATTTCTTCTCTATGTTCTATTATTCTGAAGTTATCAATAGTATAGTTATAAAAATCCTTCCCGTAACTTAGTGCGCTGAGGATGTGACTGGACTACGCAAGTTGTATCTCATGGATAGCGAGGAGCACCAAATCGAGATCCTCAAGATGCACGACTGTGATCGGAGCTTCATGGATGAGCCATTGGACGAGCCCGAGGTCGTAATTCAGAGTCTGCGAAGCCTCCAGATGTTTGAAGACAGTATTCCCTGGACACCGAGCAGTGAGATTGATGAGATTGTGGATCTTCCGGAGTTGAAAGATGGTGAAGAGCAATGGAACCCGGACTCGATTCATGGAAATTGGGTGCGCCGCGTGATGCAATTCCTGCGCTTTCGGCGACTCTCGTAAAAGTCCCTCGGAATCAACCGACTTTTCCCGGTTCAATCCCAATCTCAGTCGGTGTTTCCAGTTTACACTCTTCATTTCCATGCTTCAGCGAATGCGCAGCCATCTGGATAACAATCGTGGTCAGAGTCCGTTTAATTTGTTTGCGCTTTGGTCTCTTGCCCAATCTTCATTCGGCTTGGCTGGCCAAGTGAAGTGCTCTGTCCCAGAAGTTACATTTGTATTCCCAAGGGGTGTACGGCAGTTTTACCAGAACATCAAAAACGAATCATTATTTTGGAAAATTGATGAAATTTAGGATATTTAGCAGAGCACAATGAGAGAGTACAATGGGTCTTATCATATTTGTTAACCCGATCGTCAGCACACGCATGCAATATATAAGTTATAATTAAATTATTAATCATACATCTGTGGTTTCATTAAACAGTTTTGTATGCGGCTCTGGTAAATGAGGTTTCATTTTTATATATAAGTTGGACGTATATATCATATAGCTGTCATAGGAACTATCTCTATATTGTATACAAATATTCAGAGTATTTTTATATGTCCCGTATCCCCAAAGTTTCTACGAAATAAAGTTTCAATTTAGTTTAATAGAAGGACAAGCTCTGAGATCAAATCTGATTTCCGAATAATTTATTGAAAAATATCTGTGCCAAATATTGTTCCATGTTTGAGACAAAGTAGGGTGTCCTGTGGTCAATTCGTTGGGCTTTTGGGGTTTTCTCTATCTTTTTTCAGGTATGGGTCACCATGGGTGACCCCACTCAAGCGAACCGCATGCACTTCGCCTTCTGGGTGTAGGTAACAGCGCCATACTCCTCCACAATCTGATCGATGGCGATCTTGTTCAGATTCTCCAGATAAAGACGCGTCTTTCGCGACTGAATGATATAGCTGATGACGTCGTGCATGTTATCGAAGAAGAGGAATCCAGCGGTGCCGCAGCTGAGATCCAAGTATCGGAACCGATTAACATCGCAGGTGCATCCGTCGAACAGGAAGTAGATGAAGTCGTTGTTGTTGTGATATCGGAAGACCACGTAGTTGCCCCATGGGGCCATCACGAAGACCCGCTCGGCACACCGGAAGCCGGCCCTCAGCAGCTTGCAGATGCTGTCGTAGCATCCATTCTCCGATCCCACCACCGCCATCGTTTCCGGGATGCGAAGGAGCGCCGGATAATGATTCGGCTGGGCCCGGAGGACATCGTGGGGGCCAGTGGACTCTGGACAGGCGTCGAGCGGCTGCATCAGCTTGGGTGGTTCCGGACACGGCGGACATGGTGGTGCTTCGATGGGGGCCACAGCCACCGTGGACTTGCCCTTCTTTCCCTTGCCCTTGCCTTTGCCCTTCTTGCCCATGGTAACGGGGGGGGTAAGTGGCTCCTCTGCGACTTCTGGTCTATATGGACTATCTAGATCCCGAGGGGATCACTCGGAAACGCCTGTGCAATCGCCTTCGATCACTTGCAAATGGTTAGCGACGAGCCAAAGGGGCACATAATACCCTTGGTCAGCTGAGAAAATAATTAAGATTCAATGAATAACCAGCATAATGAATAACCGAAGGTAAAGCATTTAAAGGAATATGTAATTTAAGCTGGAATGTAATCTATCAATATATCAAACGGTTGTTTCTAAAACTTGCTTTATGCATTGGCATTCATAGATTAACGATTAAATGGGCGTACCAAGAACATTACCAAGAATTACTACATAAAAGCCATATATAATGGCTTATTAAAGGTTCATCTTTTCAAAAACCCATTGTGCTAAGGCTTTAATGTCAGCTAAAAATATTTTTTTTGAATATATGAATTTAATGCCCAAATGAAACTCGAAGAAACCTTTAAATTCTAGCAAGAAAATCAGCTAAGCCACGGCTTCAACAATAAGCCATCGACCAAGAAACACCACGAGGTTTACCTCTCAAAACCTTACCGCGTCTAATTGCCGCGATATCTTACTTCACTCACCAATTAGTTAAACGCGATTTGAATTTTAAACACACTCGACACACCGTTTCTTTGTCTCTCTCAATCTTAAAGTTAAGCCGAAAGGAAATTTTTGGATCTGAATGAGAACGAATCGGTAAAATTTTGTCAAGATTTCTGATGGAATTTTTTCCGAGTTTTTTTTGTGTGTTTTTGTGTGCTCAGAGACGATTTTACTACTGATTTTTTGCCATCTGGCTGCTGGGAACTAAGTCCACATACTGACAGTTTCGGCAAGGAGAACTGATTCAAAAAAATAACCAAATCATTTGCTCAAAGTGTTCAGATTAGAACAGGCCTACTTGGAAACGTTGGGGTATTATTGTAATGGGATAAGATATAACATGATGTCGTTTACAATATTTAAACATTTTTCTTGGGAAGAAAAAGAATAATAAAATGTGTTTTTCCTTGCAAATTACCAGAAACGTGTAAAAAATGTAATTGTCTGTTGTTGCTCACTTAAAGTGTTGAAAATTCAATTAGAATTCCATCAGAAAATCGGCGAGTCCAAACACTGTCTGCCTACTGAATATCCGACTATCCATTCTTCTGCACTTAAAGAAAAAGTTTTTTTAAAAATATTAATAAATAAAAATATTTAAATAAAATGTATCAAATAAATCTCTTTAACTTTTTAACAAACTTTTAAGTAAATGGCTAGCGGTTCAACACTTAATTCCCAAAAACCATTGCTAGAATTTTCTTAGATTATTTTTTCCGAGTTATATAACGTCTAGAGTCTGTTCATCCATCTCCCTGTTCGCATATCTATCCATCTAGGTGTCTGGGCATCCAAAACTGGCTGCTGAAGCGCAATTCTGCGAGAGACAAATGCAAATTAAGCAATTGCCCGCGGCCACAGCAAGGCAGCTTAATTAAGTTGTGTTTGCCAAGGAGACGCCAGATATCAGATATAGTAAGGCCAAACCATATAGCCAGACTGCAGCACATATTCTTGGGCAATCAGGTGGGAAGTGCGATTGCAAAAGGATCCTCGGACGCGGAAAAGTGAATGGCTGTCAAAGCAATTAAAATGTGTGCCCACTGTGCACTCGAGACCCTTGGCAGAAATCCAAAGTCTGGGGGCTGGATTATATATATATTCAAAGGGGAGAACTCAGATGTAAATTGTGGAAATATGGAAATAATTAAAAGTCAGCGAGAGGGAGCCAAAATATCCGAGAACCTGTTGCAATGTGTTTTTTGGCGGACAATGGTAACCCAGAGCCTCTGGTTCCGCACAGTGGTTGTATATCATTTCTAGGGAAAGGAAACCCAATCGAGAAAGTCCCATTAAAATAATCAAAAAGAAAGACTTTTATATTACTTCAAATATAGTTTCTAAATAAATAGTGAATGGTGTTGTATCGACTGTAAAAGCCTAAACATAAAACATGTGAAATAATGTTTATCCAAACTTTATAGTTTACAATCATGCTATAAAAGAGAAAGTATTTTAAAAGTTGTGTGTAGATAAAATAAAAGCCCATCGCCTGACTGCCATCGATATTTCACCAGGGTTTTGTGTGTGTTTTTCGGTAGTTTGGCGCCAAAACTTCTCACCACAGTGCAATTGGTATGATCGCATGCAAATCTATTAGGTTCCAAATTCGAATTCCCCCCGGAGATCGCTGACTAAGCCACAAATGACTCTCGACAGCCTGAATTTTTGGTCTAGCCAAGTGGCTATGGCTTTTTCTATGACTTGGTATGTTTGTTGGTTTTCGGTCTCGTGTTCCTTGACTTTTTTATGCTGCCTATTTTCCACCTTTTTTGTTTGCCCAATTTGCGTCATTAATTTGTTTGGCGCTCTAATCAAACGAAGCCGGCGAATGGTGTTTACACGTACATAGGAAAATCTATGAAGTATTTGGAAAGTGTATAAAAAACTATAAAGAATAATCTATTAAGAACCCTAATATTATTGCAATTATTTATTTATTTAAATGACCATAAATAATGGGATAAGATATCCCACGAACCGCTGAAATACAAGTCGCATGCTTTGCATAATTCCGTGAAATTTATGCCTCAAATGATGCCCATATACAGATAAGCACGTGAAATCATGCCTGGTATTTTTGTATTTTTTGCCCAGTTACCATGATGATGACACCGCCATTGCAGTCGCAACCACACATATCCAGTGGGTTCAGTGGGTTCAGTGCTGCCTTCTGGTGCCTTGGTGGTTCCAAATCCAAAACCGAATCCAAGTCCGCATCCAGTGGGGCACAGGCACACTTCTTCTACGAGTATTGCTTCATCCGAAAGAAACTCTCGGCTAATGGGGCAACTCAACCTGTCTCGCCGGCAAACGTGAGTCGGCAGGTTTAGGACACCCATATGGAGTTATCTCTGTATATACAACTATATGCACAGATGTGGGTGCTCATCCATGGTATTATATAACCAGTTGCCACAATGTGGGAGCTAAGCAAACATCTGCTAACTGCCGGTAATTACCTGTCACGGGATGGGAAAAAATGGTAGGTCAGTGAACCCCTCACATTCTAATGTCCAGAATATATTATTGCATAGAAGATATATCAATATAAAGGGATATAATAAATATTAAGTACCAGTAAACCCCTTAAACTCTAATAAAGATATATCAATAAAAAGGGATTTAATAAATATAACGTATCATGCTATCTAGTCTGTCCTCTAAGAAGTCATTTCATTAAACCCCTTAACCATACTTAGTACTGATATAGAAATGTCATTATTCTTAGGTCATCATCCAAAAACATATTTAGTAACTTAAATATCTTAACAAGTAAATCTTACAAAAATTTCGTTTGCAAATCCTTACTATACTCCTTTAAGATATTACCATTTTAAACTTATGTGATAATTTTCACTATGTTTTAATCTAATATATCTAAGAACGTTAGTATCTTAAGTAGTTTTTCGAAAACTTGGTCGTTAGATAAAGCTTTTCTTGGCTTCTATTATAGATCATAAAAGTTTTCCCAAGCCATCAGCCTATAAAGCTTGGGTCTTAAGCAGCGACAACTACCAAAACCGAAGCTTAAGTTCGAGTTACCAAGCTTTGAAGACGTCGCATAAACTTGTGCTGAATAAGTTTATGCTGAATTTGTTTGCGAAGGGGAAATGCCGCATAGTTTATGTGGGAATATGTGGGTGATTTCGGTGCCCACTCACTCCCACACTTTCTCCTACTTTCTCCG
The DNA here is from genome assembly GCF_043229965.1 of Drosophila suzukii. Classification (NCBI taxonomy): domain Eukaryota; kingdom Metazoa; phylum Arthropoda; class Insecta; order Diptera; family Drosophilidae; genus Drosophila; species Drosophila suzukii. Next base: position 8,467,018 of record NC_092084.1, read on the forward strand.
TTCGCCTGGCTCAAATGCATCTTAATTCGCAGCTGGAACATAAAAAACGATTCGTTTGAGTGGCGACAGATGTCCTATCCTTCGGTCTGCTTGTACCAAATACAACTGCAAAATACAGAAAGCAATCGAACCGCCGATTTCTGGGGCACAAAAGTGCAACGAACTGAAAGGCGACGCCAGCGAGTCTGGGCCAAGCCAAAAATAAGAACGAGGACCAAGTCATTGGGTCACAGGCCAAATAAAAAAATAAATGGCCAAGGATGGACGGGAAAAGCCAGCGGGGCAAAAACTCCCTGGCGCCAACAAAATTTTTATTGCAGCTCTCTCGAGTGCAGAGAAGGTGGTTTCCGTTTTTTTTTTTACCTTTCTGATTTTTTGAGCAAGTGCAGGTGTATCCCCACTGCAAGAATAAACAAAATGCAAAACGCAAATTCACAGGCCAAGTCAAACAGCAGAGTCTGGCTTGAAGTTCCCGGGCAGCCAAAAGGTTGAAGTTCCCTTTAAGCCACATAAAAAGAGGAGGGAGAATGGGAAACCTTCGAGTGCTTAATCCCAAATTGTATCTTTAAGTTTGGGTTGCTGTCCGCCTGTTTTACGAGTTTCCTGCTCAATGGAGTAACCCCCATAAATCCCCGGGACCTTTTCCTTTGTGCTGCCCTTTTGGGTGACCCAAAACCCAAAGAACACCCCCCTCCCCCCAACAACTCCAAAAACATATACAGGTGTGATTATCTTTATATCGATTTGAAAACTTCTTTGTAAGGGTCACAAAATCACTTTGAAGTACAATTACTCTCAATTAACAATGTAATGAAGCGCAATCGGTAAAGCCGGGGGATTTACCTTAAACACAATCAACACCCCCTCCCCCCACGGGTATTATAACTTTTGTAAATATATATTGTTTGCGGTTAAGTTTTCTTATGTGAGCAATTAAGTTCGATGTGTGTATGCTGCAGAACTTCAAGTGTTTTATTTTGTAAAGTGTTTGGTTTCATGTCTTTAAGTCATTAAACAAATATTCAAATGCTTTATATAGGTGGGACATTCTTTTCTTTGGTATTTGCCAAGATATTCTTCGGCTAAGCTAATTGCCCGCCATTGAAGCCCACCAATTTCAATTATTGCCAATTGTTTCAATTGTCTTTTAGTTAATTGCCTACTTTATACCACCCATTCCCCTCGATTTCAGTCAGTTGAGCCAAGTTGAGTTGTTTTTAAATTCCAAAGTCGTTTGTGGCATCAGCTTGGATTTGTTTTCCGCGTCCTTTTCGGTGGGGGGATAGAAACAGGGGATTGGGATTTGTCGTGAGCAAGACGCTAAATAAATATGACACTCGAAAATTGAAACCCCCTTTCATCCTCTAAATGTAAATGATAAAAGATGGCAAGTTCCGATGGGGTGGGTTGAAAAGGGGGAATTTTTGCTGGGGACGGATGATTGGAATTCCATTTTTTGTTTGTTTGTTTGACTGCGTGCAATTTGCGTTTTTTTTTCTCTTTCTTCGGCTTTTGCCGTTTATTTTAGGCGCGTGGAAATGCGCATAAGAAATATGCAAACAAATGATACACTCGAAAAAAAAACCGCATGGAGCACTGAGCAAACATATCAATGCAAATCGTGGCGGGGAGGGGATGCCAAGTACCAAAACTGGGCCCCCAAAAAGGAAAGTAAATCCCATATCACTTGGCCAGCATTATATCTACCCTCTCTCTGCCTTTTTTATTGCTATCTCTTACAGGTGTTGATGATAGAGCGATTTGGCCAAAGTTGGGGCGCCAAACTGCGTGGCTCAGCGAAAGGAGAAAACACGGTTAAACTGGACACGTGTCTCTAGTCCGGGAAAAGCCGATATTAGAGTGGGTTCCTGGATTGGGATTGCGAAAAAGGGGGAGAAGACAGCACACTCGCGGAAATATTTCAAGACTAAGTATTTGAATTCGTAGATGTTATTTTCGCTTTATAAATTAAGTATGTTTCTGTGCATATAATATCAATATATTATAATAATAACTTCATATAATGACCTCCAAAATATATTTAGTTCCCTCACTTATTTTTGGATTTTTTTCGAATAATGGATTATTTGGAAAATGGGATCCTGACTTAAGCAACTTTTAACATTTTGGGCATATTCTTGCTATCAACAATAGTAATATATTTATTTATAACAAATATAAAACCTATTAATCTTAAGATATATCCGTTTTCCTAGCAGGGCATCAAAAAGCACATCATCCAGAAAAAAGGCAGCACAAAATATCCGACTATTTGGGGGAAAGAACCAAAAAACTGAAACAAAAAAAAACAAAAAGGCGTGGGCCACGCCCCCTTCGAGTGAGCCATGTGTGCGTAAGTGTAAGTGTTTCCTCCCAGGTGTGTCTGTCTGCGTGTGTCTATGTGTGTGTGCGTACAAACAAGCCATTTCCGGCAGTTTCCAAATGGTGTTGTGTGTGTGTGTGTTGGGGGGTTCGAGTGGCACGATGAGGCTTTTATTTTGGCCAAGCTGCAAGCCAAATAGCAGAATACCAGGACAAGATACGAGATACGAAGGACGAAGGACGTTAAGCACCGCCGTGAGCTTCGGCTTGAAGGCCCAAAAGTGTCCCGTCTGGAGCCCATTGTGCACAGTGGGCCAAAAAGCACTCTTTTACGCCTCTCGAGGGGAGAAAGCGGAGAGCATTGAGTGCACAATTTACATGCTCAACGGCGGTTGAGATAAAAGCACTTAAGCCGTTGTCCATAAACTTACGAAATAAAAGGTAAAACCGACTAATACGTGGGGTAATAAATTAAGATTGTGTAATTAGTAGTTGCCGTGCTATTTAAACTGTTGTTCTATTAACCAACCATTAAAAATGAAACCACGATTTGGAATAGCTTCAATTTTATGAAACATACCTCCAGCACGGAGTTGTAATTATTTTTAGAAACATTAAGCACTCACTTTGCTTTCAAGGCCCCTCACTTGGACCCCTGTAACCAATGTGTGTGTTCGGGCTGCGGGGGATCCACAGCTTCTCATCGCATAAGTACGCCCTAAAGGCGGAATTGTTTCCCATTTGTAGACTTAACGTTCTTGGGGGGCCATCATCGAACATCGAACATTGAACAGGGAACAAGGAAAATGGGACATGGGGCATTTCGTATTGGGAACAGGGTTTTTGGTCACACACAAAAAAAACTATTAGAGATTAAAAAATGCAAGTAATATAAAAATTTCTAAAACAAATTCACAATCCTTGCTAATAAAAAACTAACTCAGCATATAATAAAGAACTTATTTAAACTTTCATTAGATGGGATAGATATTTTTTTGCCGTGTAAAAACCATCAATGTACATAGGTGTATGACATTGACGAGCGAGAGGCAATGTCATCGGGCAAATCGCCAAATACCAAGGTACCGAGGACTAAATGCTAATGTGTAATTAGGCAGCCACTCGTGCTGTCCTTAACGATATCCTGTGCATATATCCTGTACAGCTCTCGTATCCCCCATATCCTGTGCCGCCCGTACTCTCTGATTTCCCCTGATTTCCCCCCATTTCCACCTTTCTACCTTTCTGCCGGCCAGGTGACTAATGGCGAATCAATGGGGTCAGACGACGAGGACGAGGACGAGGTGTCGCCAAATCCCTTTAGGGATTTGATATCCCTCTGCTTACAAATCGCTGTCGCCAGCATCGCACGCCCTCAAATAATTTATTGCATGTTATTAGCATCACGCATACGCCGCGATGCCCATGATTGATGCCAGGACATCCTTTCAACCACCCGCGGCACGCAATGCAATCTAATTGCCAAAACGAAATCCGCACGGAAATAAAAAAATAGATTTTCACGGTGATAATATCTATTTGACATGGGAATACATACTATAAAGATAGATAAACAGTTTTCACTTCTTTCTTCCCTCGATTATAATGGATATTTACCTTCACTGGGAATTATATTATTATTAAATAGAAATTCGTAAGTAAAAAGCCTTTGCATTATTAACTTATAAGCCGTATACCAACATATTACCATAATAATATTTAAAATCAATTTTTTTTTCTCCAGGTGTATCAGCTCGCATTAATCATACGCCGCGTGTGTTGATAAATGGTGAGCAGTAAGCAGCCACTAGACAGTTTCAAATGCAGCTCAAAAAGTAGTTGCACCACCGATAACAGCAGCTCCAAAAAGACCAAAGAAAAGTGCATGAAATGCGGGGGAGGGCAAACATTCTTGGTCCAAAACAATTTGGCAAAGTATGCCCCAGGCAACACGCTGCCACAAAACTTTTCGAGGGCCAACGAATGGCGGGATGTTTGAAGTCCCCACGCCACCATACCTTTTACAATTTCTGCTGGAAAGGCCGTAAAAAAAAGAGAACATACCCTTTGCATAAACTTCAAAGTCCGGCGGGAAACACAAGCAATGTTGTAAGTGCCCCAATCAATTGTGGGCGAGCTAGTTGGCCAACAAAGGAAAACCAGTTGGCTCACAAGGAAGACCTTAATTAAGCGTTAAATACACATTTTGGTTAAATCAATTAGGGACTTCACTGATTCTCGGTCGGGATTTAGGAATTATTTGAAGATTTACAGAAATAAATGCGAAGGAAACATTAATTAATGAAATATTATTAGCTTATAGTATACACTGATATAGAAAAAGAATAATTTAAGTAAATGTCTGTCAATTAAATACCAAATATTTGAACTAAATACAAAAACATATTTTAGACAAGGTGGAAAATATAAGACACGATGTTTTTCATTTTTATTTATATTTAAATCAACATATACATATATAAAACCGCTTAAAACCGCATGAAATCTATAGATCTACTACGATTTTTGTATCAGTGTGAAGAAAATCAAAATCCACATTCACATTTTATGATAATTTCTAATCGATATTGAAATTAAATCCATGGTATTTGAGCTGCCTGCTGCCTTTTGTTTTGCTTGAAACGCCTGTCTTTCATTCATCAAATTAGCCAGATAATTAAAGGCGAGTGAGCCGGAGCCACAGCCTCATCCAAAGCCACATTCACATCCACGTCCGCATCCGCATCCCCCCTAAATAGCCGTTTTCAACTGTCATCCGACACACACTCTCACTCGAATAACAGTGGACAAAGGCCTGGAGGCAAAGCCGCCCGACATGCGTGCATGGCTTTCGAACTTTCACCTTTCACCGCCCCCCCCCCATTGGGCAGGCATGCAAACGGCATGTGTGCACCACTGGCCACCCACTGGCACGCCTCCTTGCACCACCGTGTGTCTAACTACATCAAGTTATTAGCGCTAATAGAGCCAAAGTGAGGGATTAGATCGATGTTATGACTCCTGGCTGCATCCGAACCACCGAACCGCCGAGCAATCAGGCCAATAAGCACACTCAAGAAATTCGAGGAGCTACTCCTTCGGTTAATCAAATTAGGGGCTGTGCGGAAACCAGGGTGTTATAATCAGTAATGCATTTTAGAGGGCTCCTACAAGGTTGCCTCAACAGGAAAAGTTAAAACGTAAACTGAGAAGTTTTAAAAAACTTTCAATCAGTATATACTGTATATTTGTTTATCTTATGGGTTAATGGAAAAGGGATTATAATTATACCTGCATTTTTAATAGCATATGAAGAATATAACTGAAAGGAAACTTTATCCTGTAAATTATGGTAAGTGCTGGGAGAAACCTTGTAGCTCTAGACTTTTATAACTATTTCTTTTCGAGCTTTAAGCCACAAAATTCGTTGAGTGCAACAGCAATGTGGCAACATGGGTACATGACCATATTTTGCTGCTGACAAGGCAGGTATCCTGCACAGAAAAAAATACAATGGTAACTGTGAAAAAATATGAATTTGTTATTTGGTTATAAGTCAACAATATGACTAATAAGACTTTTTATAAATATTTATCTATCTCAGACGTTTTAAGTCAACATTATCACTAATAAGACCTTTTATAAATATTTATCTCTCTCAGACGTGTGTACTATTTTTTTACGGCGCATTATCTTTATCCTAATTGTGACTTATATACCTACATTTTTCTCTGTGTGCCCTGGCACCTGTTGTTGCTGTTGGCTGTTGCCTTTTGGCTGAGTCTGTTGACAGGACTCAGTCGCGTTGACAGAAGAGTTGACGTTGATGCTGGGATGTTGTTGGTGGTGCTTGTGCTGTTGCTGTTGCCGCCGATGATGAACGCCCCCGGGCGGCGGCTGTGTGGGCGTGGCACTTGTAAGCGATGATGAATGCGCTGCCACCGTGCTCGTCTGCTCGGCTTCCTGGGCAACTTGTGACAGTGACGACATGTCAACGACTTCCCCGGCTGCTTCCGCTTCCGCCAGGTGGGCGGCTGCCACGCCTTCCCCCACTCGGGTAGACGATCTGTTTAATCAAATTTTTGCACTGCATCGTGGGAAACTTTTGATATTTCGCATTTAATTTGACAATAATTAATTGAATTGTTTCGCCGGCAGACCGAAAAAGTTTTCACCATACCTTCCATTAAAACGTCCCCTAACAAACACACGCTCTCAAAGATTCTAGGACATTAAACGCAGCTGCTGTCTGTGTGCCTGTAAATGTGGTTACACTCTAAGAAACATGTATACTTCTCAAATTTGGCAGTAGGTTTAAAATTAAACATTTATTATTTTCCTAACTAGAAAGGCTTAAGAATTTAAGCCAAAAAATACTAAAATACAAAGAATTTTTTAGCCGTTTTTTAATCGCTGCTTAGCCAAATCAAGGCGTACAACAAAAAGACCGACTGTTTTGAGCAGCTAACAATCTCGGCTAACGATCCCTATCACTTTTTGGGAAATTTATTTTTTGACAAAATTTCGCATTTTTTATAAGGGGTTGCATCATCTTTTTTTTCGAAAAATTTTCGAAAAAATAAAGTTTTGAGATTTAAATGCCAATCGTTTGGAAATTTAATTACGAGCTCAACGAGGTATCACATTCCTTATTCTGGCCCCATTTCGCAATTTGACGACAAAAAAACTGAAATTTTTTCGGCAAAAATAGGAAGTAACATTTTTTGGTCGAAAATACGTTTATTTTAAGCCGTTTTTCAGTCGTAATTTAGTCAAATCGAGGCGCACAACAAAAAGACCGACTGTTTTGAGCAGCTAACAACCTCGGCTAACGACCCCTATTACTTTTTGGGAAATTTATTTTTTGACCAAATTTCGCATTTTTTATAAGGGGTTGCATCATATTTTTTTTCGAAAAATTTTCAAAAAATAAAGTTTTGAGATTTAAATGCCAATCGATTGGAAATTTAATTACGAGCTCAGCGAGGTATGACATTCCTTATTCTGGCTCCATTTCGCAATTTGACGACGAAAAAACTGATATTTTTTCGGCAAAAATAGGGAGTAACATTTTTTGGTCGAAAAATACGTTTATATTAAGCCGTTTTTCAGTCGTAATTTTGTCAAATCGAGGCGCACAACAAAAAGACCGACTGTTTTGAGCAGCTAACAATCTCGGCTAACGATCCCTATTACTTTTTGGGAAATTTATTTTTTGACCAAATTTCGCATTTTTTTTAAGGGGTTGCATCATCTTTTTTTTTTGAAAAATTTTGGAAAAAAAATTGTTCTTAGATTTAAATGCCAATCGTTTGGAAATTTAATTACGAGCTCAACGAGGTATTACATTCCTTATTCTGGCTTTATTTCGCATTTCGACGACAAAAAAACTGATATTTTTCGGCAAAAATAGGGAGTACCATTTTTTGGTCGAAAAATACGTTTATTTTAAGCCGTTTTACAGTCGTAATTTAGTAAAATTGAGGCGCACAACAAAAATACCGACTGTTTTGAGCAGCTAACAATCTCGGCTAACGATCCCTATCACTTTTTGGGAAATTTATTCTTTGACCAAATTTTACATTTTTTATAAGGGGTTGCATCGTTTTTTTTTTCGAAAAATTTTCAAAAAATAAAATTTTGATATTTAAATGCCAGTTGATTGGAAATTTAATTACGAACTCAACGAGGTATGACATTCCTTATTCTGACCATTTGTTGTAGAATGACAGCCAAATCACTGACTCTTTTTGGCAGAAAAGCAGGACTGAGATTTCTGTCAACATACTCTTTTTTTTGCAGTTTTTCAATCGTAGTTTAGTTTAAGTGTACTTGAGCGTGGTTGCGTGCTGCCATTAAATGCCACTGTGATTTGAAAGCTGCGTGCCAACACTCACTGCCAGACTTTCTCTTTGTGGACGTATACATATATATAAATAAAGTACATGCATATATATCCGTATATAGCTCCAGATCAGGCGACGGCCTATCCCTAAGCATTCCCCGCATTCCTGTTTCAACTTTTTTTTTCCAACTTTTCTTTATGGTAATTTGGCGAGGTTTTTACGGCCAGCCCACGTAGAACTTGAAAACAGGAGAAGTTCATAGATACAGATAAATGATTACCGAACAAATCTCAGCAGGCTAAGTTTCCAACAACAACTGTCGCTCAGGTGTGATAAATTTGGGATTTTCCCGAGGGATTAAAGAAGTCATACAATAATTTGTTTGAAAACGAAACATGCGATTTAAAATCAGTTATGTATTTATGCGACAGAGAAAATATTTTTCAAACAAGTCTTTAACAATTTAAGAAGTCATAAAATAACTTGAACGTTTTTTAATACGCTTAAGGAGCAAGCAACATACAAGTATATTAAAAGTAGCAGATTTTTATAAAGGCATACTAAAAAAAAATGATTGTCACAAGATGAATTTCAAAAATTAATTGTCTGTGGAAATTAAAGAAAAATAATTGCAAGAAACCTCTGAATAATTAAAAATGTTACTATGGTAAATATATTTATTACTAACTTAGCATATTTCATTACCCACTTTCAGTTACCCGAAATGGCCATTAAAATTAACAAGAATTTCTGCAAAGCGCCAAATGGGTAAGTGCTTTAAAATAATCTTGCCCACACTTCCATTAAAATTAATCAGCCATTCCTTTTAATCAGCCAACAATGTTGGCTGCAGCATACATATTTGACCTTTAGGTTTTCGCATGCAACCATTTGTATCTCTTAGATGCAATTTGAAACTGCGACTATTCATGCCATCACCAAGTTGCCCCTTTAGTTGAGTAATTAGCGTGAGTTTGGAGAACTGGAGAACTGGAGAAACTCCCTGCGACCCAGGATTCACTGCCAACTTTCCCACGAGCAGCATAAAACTTTCAACAAAGTTGTGCTCCAGATTCCACAGGATTGGGATTGGGTCAGTGCCAAGTGCCACAAAATAGGAAAACACATTTCGAAAATTGATTGCTGGATACACGGGGAGAAATATGTATGTTTGGGGTTTGCATATATTTCTCACGGTTGTGTATGTAATTTACGCCTATCTTCGTTCTCAAGTTTAAAAACTGTCTTAAAATTTTTTTTTAAAAATATTAAATTAATCAACATGTTAGATGGAGTCTTCCAATCGATTTTCCCCAGTGCAAATGAACGCAGAACGGGGGCGCCTCGCTTTCGGATCGACTTGGCATTGGGGTTCCGAGGTACCGATGAAGTTCATTGCCTGCGATGCACGATGATTGCAGCATATTTCCAGGGGGATCGGATCGGGGATTATTGCTGCCAGCTTGTTATTAGCCATTAGCTTTTGTTGCCAGCAAAACATTGATAAACAAACTCTTGATTGAAAACCAACAAAGCGCATGGCTCAGTAAATTTCCGAATGCACCCAAGAGGATTCGTTTCGCAGCCCTGAGGCGTCGGAAAATCGGGTGGGAAAATCTGGGTGGGGTGGGGTAAAAAGGACGGGGAAAAACGAAAACAATGAGGCCGCCGTGTCTAAATGTTGAACAAGCGTGGGCGGCAGCCTTTGTCTGCTCTGGATTGCAGCTAATTCTCAGCTCCTTGTAATGTTTCTCTTTCATATCCGCCCGCCCACATTAATTAAGGGGATTCCAATCGCTACAAGACCGATATGCCGAGAACCCAAAGGGCCCATCGCACACACATTCCCAGACACAAGGCTCATCATCAGCCAATTGGAATGAGCAGGCATCAGGAGTCTGCCTTTGATGTCCTTTCCACACGGACTCCTTGGCCTGTGACTAAATGCCACTCCATTCATAGACAAAACTCCAAGGCGGAAGACCCAATATAGACCGATACTGTTAGTCCAGGGCAAATACGCTCATAGAAGACCTACACAGAAAAAAACCCATAAGGATCTATTAAATACTCGCATGGTAAATTTATTAAGTGTAATTTTTACCATGGAGCTATGTCAATTTTATATTATGGAATGGTATTTCTTGAGAGTTAGAGAGATACAACAATTTTCGAAAGAGATCATCAAAGTCATATGCCCCGTATGTAGATGAAACTTGTACTTAATCTCATCAAAGTGTTAGCCATATCAATATTTGTATACTTATAATCCTCATTCCGACTGGAACTTCGCAAATTCCTACATCCCATTTGAACTGCTAATGAGAACACTTTCCGAGATTTTCGGGCCCAGGAATTTTGGGTCTTCATTTGGTCAGAAAAACAGTTGCCCTGCCAAAACGAGATGTACGCAAAGTTGGCCAGCCCTGTTAGCCAAGTCGAAACCGGACAGTGTTTCAATGGGCTTAGCCAGATGATGATATCGCAGTCAGTTTCCCTTTGTTATGTCTCTGTTTTCCGTTTTCTGGCTTTCTCCGTCTCCCTGATTTCGATGTACATGGCCTTCTCCTTCCTGCAAAATCCCTGGCGAGTGCAAAAGATTAAGATTATGCAAATCGAAGTACAACATGCAAAATGCAACAAAAGGCAAACAGGAGAGCTCGGAATGGGTGGTTTGGGTGGTGTGTCAACAGTTAGCTGACACGACTGACAATGTGTAGGCCCCCTGACCTCCCGGTTTTTCCGATCTGGGGGAAAAGTGGGAGATGTGACATTAATGATGTCAGGGACTTTGAGCAGGACCAGAACGAAAAGGGAAGGCACGCATATGTATATATATACATATTGAATGATATGGAGAAGGCATAATCCCGTGCAGATATTCAGCTTTAAGAGCCTCCTGGCCTTCGAGCACAAATCAAAACTCATGGCAATCTGATTAAATTCCATTCCTTTCGGCTGGTCATGGCCAGCAGGCTCATTAATCATAATACACTACCTAAGAGAAACCATCCCCGGGTCCCAATGAATCGACACCCAGAGGCCTAATAAATCTATCGAGGGGGGACTTAAGACTCTAAAGAAAGTGCCTTTAATCCAAATAATCTTGATTATTTTTCCACACACTCAAGTGCTTCAAAATTAGTGCTTTAACCGGAAAAACCCTTCTTATATATACAAAACCCTAACCTTTGCCACCGATTCCCCTCATCCTCATACCAAACTAAAGTTTCGGCCCGGTCACACGGGATGGGCCTCATTAATGTAGGCCCAAAATGTCAAATAAGTGAAGGATATTGCTTTATTTTTTGCCATTTTATTTGCACGCACACACAGCATATATTTGGCTATATAGCCCAATATATATACATGTAATATGGCTTACATACGTCAATCGCAGGCAAAGCAACAAAGTTGAAGACGCGTAAATTGGTCGAAAAAAAAACCCAAGAAATCCTAAAGAGAAACAACAAAAGAGGAAGAGGAAAGCAAAACACAAATAATAATAAAAGAAGTTAATGAGATTGGAATACAATAAAACTTAAGCGCATTTTTAAGGTTGAGTCTTACTCAACTTAAGCTCCGGGAAAATCGATTGCTCCCGTTGGACAACAACAATCGTAGGGCAGGGGGCAAAGGGGGCAAGGGGGAAAAGCAGCTGACAGGACAGCGAAAGCAACAGGATCCACTGCCAAGTCCGCAGGACAACGACAAATTGTTTGGGCCTGTCCCGAGACCAAGGCGCAAATGCAGGCGCCAGTCAAAGATAAACTCGCGTTTATGCGGGGCGAAAAGGGGATCATGTATAATTAAAATAATAAACTATAATTTAGAGTCCTTCAATTCCGAAAGCTTCTAAGCCTTTCTCATTGAAATCTGCTATTTATAATATAAAACGCGAATTCTTCAGGATCTATGTTTTTTCGCTTCAGCTTAGGATGTCTAGAGTCTTAGTTCTGATTAGAACCAAATATGCTCGCGAATTCTTAAGTTTCTTGAGACTTTTACACTTGTGTCACTCTCAATGAAATTTGGTATCTTAACATAAAACGCTAATTCTTCAGGATTTTCTTGCAGCTTAGTTTCAGCTTAGGATGTTTAAGCACATGCCTCGGAAGAGCCAACCATATTCGCGAATTCTTAAGTTTCTTGAGGCTTTGGCACATTTTCCCAAAAGTACTATTCGAATTAAGGATAAGTTTGTGTTTTTTGGTTGCCATAAACGAAAGGGTCCCCACTTTTTTTTCTCACTTACGCTGCCCGTTCTGTTTGTGCTGGGAGTTGGATTTTCTTCCACGTTATATATGTATCTGTATATCTTGGGTTTGCTGTTTAGGATTGGGGCTTGGGATTGGGACTGGGGCGTTAAGAAGATGAGTCTTTGGCCGGGGCATTCGTAAGCATTCACAGGCTGTGGCCACAGCTGAATCATGGCAACTTATTGAGCTCTAGCCTCCCTTTTCTTTTTTTTTTTGCTTTTTTTGCAGAACCATTCCGGACACTCGATGTCCGGCATTCGGCATTCGAGGATTGGCTCTCATTAAACTTGGCATTCAAATCACATCGCAAACGAAAGCTAGCCCGGACTTCACTTTCACTGCCACTTTCACTGGCGCTTTTTCCACTCGGAATCACTTAGGGGCGGTGGTCGGAATGGCAATGGGAATGGAAATGGCATGGGAATAGGGGCGTGGACGTGGGTGGGTCAGCCTGTCAATCTTAAACAATTTGCTTACTCACCGAAGTCTGTGTGGCCAGCAAACAGAACAATAACCGTGGCACATTAAATAGGGGAAAAACCCGAAAGAAACATGCTACTAAAAAATCATGATATAAGATAGATTAGGTGAACTGAAAATAAAATAAAATATGGCCAGGGTGAAATGTGATATTTTTTTGATATTTTACGTGTCTATTTAAAATAGATTGATTTTCTTTCCCCCCCATGTTTGATCTCGAGCATCAAAAGTTAAGGAGAACTTTATGAAAAACCAAAAGAATTTGCTGTAGACCTCACATTCAATATATTTTTTTTCGTGTGAAAATGCCAGAGTCAGCTGTCGAGGAATTTCAGAAGTTTCCTTCCTGATTTGCTTCCTCTGTGGGGGATGAACTGACATAACACCCCACCCCGTTATTATAGTCTATATCCTGGTATCCTGATATCCTGGGACATCCTGCCACATCCTGCGACTATGAATGCCTGGGAATGCGTGGTGCCGAAGGGAATGTGGAAATGGAAAATGGCAGAGGTCTGCTGGCATGCATTGATTGGCCATCGGCATTTAATCACGGCACCACATCCTGGCCCACTTTAAGACAGGCCACCTCACCTTTTCCGCACATCTGTTGAATTCCTTGGAAATTGTTGACCACAAGTCCGATGCGCAAACAAATGAAATTATTCCACAATTGCATTTGCATTTCGACTGGGAAATTCCTCTCTTGAATGGTAATGAAGTCATCAACGGTCAAACGGAAAAAGTCGATAGCATGGTTGCACCTCAATCGACAGTGGGCTTAATTAAACTGAGACAACCCCTTAACATTACCGAAAAACAATAAAAGTAGGTATTTAGTTTTCCCCAATTAGAGAGCCAATACAAAATAGGTTCGGATATCAAATTATGTCATCGAATTGTATAGATATAATGGAAACGTGCTGCGACAAGTATTAAAACTAATTGCCCACATTGTTCGGGCTTAGACAGAAGATTGCATTTGCATTAAAATTGTATTATTTCGAAATCTAAAACTATTTCCCATTGGCCGTATTGTGCGGGTGCATCCAATCAAGTATCGATTTTGGCGGCAGGCACTAAAACACGAGCAACCACAATAGTTGACATTTCGCGACACTGTGTTGTTCGCCAAAAGCCGCTAGTCAAACAAACAGGACAACAAGTTGCAGCCATTAGACACACAGCAACATGAAATAGATACTAGATACTTTGTTTGCTTGGGCCCGCCACGAAAATTTCAATTAATATGCGTCCTACGCCGCCATCACAGAGCCATTTTGGGAGCCTGGAAAAACAGAGATGCACGGAGGTTTCTTGTAAAACTACACTGTTGAAATGATATTTACCGTGCACCAATTTGCCATAAATAACGACCCATGTTTTTATATGAGAAAAGAAAAAAAAGATATATTTCGAGAATATCGTGTTAGAAGTACTGAAAATGTTGATTGTTCATGATTTAACATTGTAAAAGTTTGCACAAGCGAGTTTCATGTTACTTGTTGAATATTTAATTCAGATTTAATTAAAATGAAATGTTAAATAATAGACATGACCCAGTTTTAGAACACAATAAAACTTTAATTGAAAACTTTAATTTGTAAAGTAGATAGAGACCGTAGTAATGGTTATGGCATTGGTAAAATGTTTTTTATTACCCCTAAGCTTGGGCAATCATGGCAAAATCATAACTGGTTGATTTTATACGAAAGGATTTCCTTGGCCAAGTTAAAAACCACAAAATATACCCAAAACAAGAAAAAAACACACCAACCTTGCCAACCCTTCACTTAAACTCACTCAGACACTCAAAGACGGTTCTGTTTTTTGGGAAACTTAATTTGGGAAACAATCAAATAAAATTGCTCAAGCCTGTTGCCAAATTTCTGACTTGAACTTAGGGTAATGTGCGTGTGTCTGGCAAACCCTTTGGCATCCCAAAAAGTTGAAAGAGTTATTAAGAATTTGCTCATAAATACATGCATGAAGTTGCCTTCAACTCCGAGCCGTGGAAACAGCCTTGAACGGGCAACTAGGGAGCTGTTGACAGAAGTGCAAACCAACCAAGTCCCAAAACCAACCGAAGCCACTCAAACCCCAAGGGAGCTTTTAAGAGGGAGAGGAGCCATATAGCCATGAAGGAAAAACCATTTGACGCTTCATTTGAATTTTCAGCGGTGCCAAGTCAGTTCGCACTAATTAACTGCCTTCTCAGAAAGAGGGGAAAAGTGCTGGAAAACCCGAAACAGGAGCAGCAGCAGCCGGTTGGGCAACAACAAGCCAACAGACCACCAAACACCAAACACCAAAAAGAACACATCAATCAATCATCGTCATTGTCATTATCATTAGCATGCCCAGAAACGCAGAAGGAGACGAAGTCGAGTCGTAGTCGCCCAACAAAGTCTGCTGGCCATCATCAAATTTTCATTACCATCAATAATAAGCCAGGGCCAGGAGCAGACAGCAAATGAAAGCAAGGGGCATGCTGCACGGAGTAGATAGGGACAGTAGGAAAGTGGGAACATGGGGTGGATGAGTAGGGATGAGATGCGATGAGATGAGTTGACTCGAATCGAATTGCTTTCAAATTAGATTTACCCGACTGTGCTCCATGCACGTAGGCTTTGGCCTTATTGTTATTGATGTGCTCAATGTTGTGACTAGTCCGTTGCACCACCCCTTGACCTCTGACCCCCCAACGGCCAGCCCTCTCCCCCCTGTGACCTCTACCATCCAGTGCAATTTGGCCAACTCCTTTGCATGTCGTCCTCATAAATCATAAAATCATAAATCAACAACATTTCCAAAGAAATGAAAAGCCAAACAGGCCAATCAGAGTCGGAAAATCACCATATGTCACAGGAGGTTGGAGAAAATCGCCACATGAATCAGAAAACTAAGAACTAAATAGGAATATGAAAGATGTTTGAAACAAACTACATGATAGGTCTTTGAATAAGTGGAAAATATGCAATGATGACATGCTAGGAACTAATAATAGCACTCAGTTTATTAATAAAGCATTAATCTGAAGGACACAGCAATTAGCACAACATTAATTAAAAAGTAGATACGGATTTTATTACTTTTCCCCCCGTATATTATTAATCCATTTTCGCTGTGTGCGAACGTATCTACGGAATATAAATGCACAGATACGAATGTAGAGCAATTGCATCAACTGCATTAAATGTTTGCAACTAAAATTGAATTTGTTGCAAATTAAAATGCAATTATAAGAGTTGGAAGTTGGATATATACTCGTACACAGTTACTGCTGCCGGGCAACGCAACAATTTCGAATCCGAGAGATTGCCAACTGCATGCTGCCTTTCACTTGGCTTTTCCTTTCGTTCTCAAAGAGTGAGTACTCGAAAGCCCCAGTGCTTATCGGGCTATATGGCCATATATACACCTCCAACTTGCCACGCCCCCTCTGCGGGGGCAATACGTTTCACGGGGAGACGAGGCGATGGCGACACAAATGGACAGACGGATGGATGGACGGACTGGCAAACCGCAAACAGATGCGGGTTTTTGCCAAAGGTTTTGTTTTGCCATTTGGCCAACACATCCACACTTGCGGCCAGCAAGGAAAGATTATAAAAACAATAGGAATTTCACAGGAAATGAAATATATATTTATGTCATATTTATATTTGCTTCAAAGGAAATCAAATGCTGTCCATCAGTCAATAGAGAAAACAAAGTTGTTTGCATAAAACATTGAAGTGGCATTGTTGTTAATTGATTAAATTGCCAAATTTATGTCAATAAAATATTTTATCTTTTAAATCTAGTATACCTAGTACATATTTTTTGTTCCCTATATCGTGCTAGCCCCACCTGTAGTGCTTATATCCACGTAAGCTTACCGCGATAGAGAAACACTGGGGGACAAAAGTAGGCGGCTAGCGACGGGGGCGTGGCACCCTGCTGACAGCTTGTGGCACATTTCCACATTTTCACAGTTCCACGCTGCCTGCATACCAGACATAAGGATCCCAGATAAAAACAAATAACATATAGTATATAGTCTGTATATATAGAGATATATTCCCCGCTTGGTTTATTTTCTTTATTTGATTGGTTTTAACGCGCAACGCGGTTAACAGTAACTAAATAAGTTGGTCGTAGAAGTACAGTGGCCACTGTTTAGATGGAAATAAAAGAGGGAAACACACGGCCCAGAGAACTCGACGTTATGGGGTATTTTCCACCCCTATTCCATTCCAACAAGCCACTTGATCCTTATTGCAGGCACGAGGCACTTGAAAAATGGAAAACTTTAAGCTTTTTAATTATTGCTCTGAAATTTCAACTTATTATTTAGCCAACTCAGCCGACTTTCCACCCTCTTCTGGTTCCTGTCTAATTTTATTGTTTACCCACTGCCAGAGTTTTCCTCGCATTTTCACAACCGCAGCTCTGCGGCATTGATGGCATCGTTTACCGACCACCCACCGAATCCAATTTGTAATCGAACCGAAGTACAAACCGTTGTTTAAATCGTGAATTAAATGCCCTTTCTGTGAAGCCATCGAAACTTAATACCAAGCATAAATCGGTGGTTAATCGCATGTCCAACACTTTATTGGTGATGGTGAAATTAATATAGCTAATGCTATATCTGTCGATTACAAAAATTTTAAAAATTGAAAAGATCCGGCTCGAAGGACCAAAATAAAGTTATTTGCTCCCCCAGGCTAGCGCCTTTGAATTTTTATTTTTATATTATCTCTGTAAAAACGTGCATTTAATTTACTTTGATATATGACACAGTGCAAGGGTATTGCAAACTTCTTTTGCGCCAAATATTTTGGCATCTGTTGCTCTCCCTTTCGTCTTTCTGTTTGCCAGGTAATAATTGAAATTTTAATTGAACATTTGTGCCAAGGCAGTGGCATAAATAAACACCTGAAAGCACACTATACGCACTGCATATTGCATATTGTAATTTAAAAAACTGTATGGGAGAGTTACTTGATGAGAAGTGGAGAGAGAAAGCAAGGGATGTGGTAAAAAGGGGGTACACCCACCTGGTTTGAACCCAAAATACCGCTGAGCCCGCAAAATTCATTAAAACGAAATCGAAATCAATTGGGCGTAAAGTTTTATGTGGGCTTTTATTTATATACATATGTATATATATATTTTATTTTTTTTTCATTCAGCCCACCTCGCGTTGCGTATACGCCATGGCTAACGAGCTGAAATGAAAATTTTTATGTGCGCCACATAAAATTATTGTAACGCAAACAAAATACAGCCGAGTTGAGGCCTCGAAACCCCCGACTGTTTGGCCGGGAAAGTCGGGATATGGGTATACCGACGTAATCCGACGACGTCGTTAATAATTCAGCGCTCAGTCGAAGCCATTTAAATCACAACCAGTCGTTCCTGGCCACATTAAATTGATCCAATTGAAATAAGCAGCAGTCGGGACCTAATTGAATCGTTTCAGAGTCATAAAAGTGTTTAATAATGACAGCTAAGAAGTATAAAATGTTGACCCTTCAGGGCTTTTACTTTGTGCAAAGCTAATATAAATAAAATATTTTATTAAATCAATGTGAAGTGTTAAAAATAATCTCTAATCTTCCACTCTATTCAATTGTAAGCCCAGCGATTTCAATTTACGAAAATAAAATTAAGCAAGCAGAACAAATTGTGGATGACATTATAACGAGCCGCCAAAAGCGGTTTCACACTTGGTGGGAAACAAAAATGTAAATAAACGAGGCGTCTAAGTCAGCGCCCAAACATATGCAACAATTTATATCGCTTTTCGCGGCCTTTGACCCGCAAAGCATGACAGGGGGTGAAAGGGGGCGCACATTTGTCTTCTTGTATCATTAAAAATTGACTGGGAGTTTATTATGATTGAACTGTTTCCATCTGGCATGTGGCACCCGCACGGCATTAATACACATCAGGCAACGACTCCGGCTCGAAACGTACGTGTGCACAGAGAGAAAAACTTGATACGAAGTCAATTTTATAAGAAATATATATAGCTTACGAATCTCTGGGGTCTTAAAGTCACCTTAAGGTGTCTAAAAGTAGGCAACAGTTTATTTTGATGCTTAACGAATGATCATGTTCTTTGTTATATAGACTTCATATCATTATGCCATTTTAACTTCAATATAAATATATGCCTGACCTGTGAATACCAAAGCTGTGATACTGAGCTGTTTGTTTTTCTGTGTAAATATACGAGTATAGACGCATAGACAGGCCGAGACTTCATTTACATGCTGCACACACACACACTTACAACCACTGGAAAAGCGAAGCAAGCGGGGAAAAGTTGGGAGAAAGGCGAGAGAAAGTCGGCAATGCGGAATGTGTGGGCAGGTGGGAGGAGCATACTTTCGCCAGCCGCAGACAAAAAATCAGACAGGCGACGAAAAGCGTTTGAAATATATTTAAATACAGACAGCTAAACAGAATACTCGTACAATATTTTAGAAACAACGTATATGTAATACCCATATTATCAAAGGAAGCTATTTATGGAAACGCTCCATAAATCTCAACATCCTGTAACTGAAATCTGATAATTCATGAGGGGAAAGTACAGCTGTTCTTATATTAGTTCCCCGAATTTTATGAACTTTATAAAATAGGCTTTCAAAAAACTTATTATCGATAGATTTTAATTAAGATTCCTGTTCCATCTTGAAGAACTTTTGTAATCAATCCAACGAAATACCATCGACACTTTCGTACGTCCCTTGCAATTGCTGCTTAAACGCCGTCAGATGATCGAGATGCGAGGTGGATTAAGGAAAATGTGTTCTATCCAAGAAGGGGGCGGGGAACCACCCGCAAGGGGCGTGAGTGGGTGGCTGGGCGGCTTTACTTGGACGACGCGGCGAAGCGGAAATGTTGCATGCCATGCACACACAATCCGCTTACCAACTGAGCCCCAAGTATGCCGGAGTACGGGTAACAGACACATCGACAGATGTTGCACCCAACATTGATTTGCATGTTAACAGATGTGATTGCTGTTCGTGGAGCAGGTGAGGGATACAAAAAGAAACCAACTACATTTTATTTTAGATAGAGCTCTGTTGTCCTTACTGTCCTTAAATTTTGAAAATGGTATTCATATATGACAACATGATATGATATTCCTCAACTTCGCTTTCTTGATAGCCTTCCTGTTTTTTATAGCTTTCATAGGTTTTCCTTTTTCCATTTTGGGCATACCCCTATTCTTCATCACTTCTTTTGGCAAGACCATCCCCACACTCCTCGCAAAAAGAACTCTGTTGTCTTTACTGTCATGGCTTTTTGAACTAAGTTATAACTATGTAATTAAATTTGGAAAATGTTCTTCTAAGATGATGATATGATATGATATTCCTTAACTTCGCTTTCTTGATAGCTTTCCTGTTTTTCATAGGTTTTTTTTTTTTTCATTTTGGTCATACCCCTATTCTTCATCACTTCTTTTGGCAAGACCATCGCCACACTCCTCGAAAAAAGGTAGGTATATATTCTATATATTAAGTTTCCTCCGATTTTCTTATTCCCAATTACTTTTCTTGGCACTTCCATTTCGTTGACAGATTTCTTTGTCTCCTTCCTATAAAATGTCTTAGATTCAGGTTATTGATTATACCTTAAAACATAACATCCTGGGGAGAATAGAGTTTAGATTGACAAGATCGATGGGTTATCAAAGACCCCATTTTCCTCGGGGCGTCGTGACCACTGTTAATCCATTTGTTCAACCGATTCCCAGCCAACTGCCCAATGCAGCCGCAACTTTGTAGTGGGCGAAATGGAACTTTCGCCGATCTCTTTGCTGCGGCTGCATTCAATTGTCGTTTTCATGGTCTGTCTCACAATTACGAATGAAAATTAAAAAGTTTTCCGGAACGGACGGAGAGGTACGGTAAAATGGTCGTAAGATGATGTGGGAAATGGAATGTGGAAAACTTTCGCCGCAGCAGCACAAACTGCAACTTTGTGGTCGGCACGGTGCGTTTTTGTTTCGGTCTTAATTTGAATGTTTTCCTGCCACTTGGCATCGAACGGCTTTCAGGGGACTTATATCTGCTTGATTATTGCCCGAGATCCCGTGTCCTTGGTAGGTGGCAATTATCTCGCCGTTTATTGCCGATGGTCCGGAGCGGGAATGGAAATGTGAATGATAACCCCGAGCTGTCGAAGGAGGTCGGTGGAATGGAAATCGGAATAAGCCTCTTATAGCAATGTCAATGCCACAGATGTGGTATTAACATACCGCGATCATGAGGCTGTGTCAGCAAACCACACACAAATACAGTTTTATTATATTTAAAATCGCAAACAAATTATGTTAGGAAGAAGAAACTAAAAATAAATATAAAGTTCAACCCAATGTGGAAAACTATCTTATAAAACTTGATTTAGTATTTTCATTTACTACTCGACGCTTTTTTAATCTGATAAGATTTTGAGAATAACAATTATTTAGTTTTTACTGACTTAAAGCACAAAATGGCTTAAAATTATTTAAGAAAGCTAATCCAACAAGTGGCCCAAGAAAGGAATTCACAAAATACAAGAGATTTTCTGCAAATATATCAATTGGAAAATTAGAATTCTAAATGAAATGAGGAAATACATAAGAAATGCGATAAAACCGTGCCGAAAGATATTCCATTTTTAAAAGAATGCTATTATTTCTTTCTATTATTCATAATAGTCTCGCTGCTATCCTTCATCCTATCACATTGGTGGCAATCTTTCTGCCTACAATCCATCTTTGGTCCTAAATAATGTACGCCATTTATTTGGCTCCATCGCGGCATCCATCATAGCGTTTGCAGTTAACCTTTTCGCAGCATTTAAATGTATCCTATGCCATCTGTATCCCGTAGATACTGTAGCTGTTGCATCTGCTGAGCTGGAAAGCTCCAAAAGGGAAAAGCTTCGCATTCAGCTAAAGCTTCGCCCCGCTTTTCCGCCGTTTTCCCACCCGATTTTCCCGCGTTTCCTCCAGTTTCACGGAGGATGAGAATGGTGTTGCCCCGTTCGCAGAGATGGGAAACTCGCTTCTTTCGGCTTTTTGTATGCTGCTGTTGGCTTTCCTTCGTTTTTCGGCATGCACTTGTGGCGCTTTTCCACCCGAAAACCCGCTTTCCACTTGGCCACCACCCACCAGCCACCACCCACTAGCCAACCTCTCTCACCTTGGCACACTTCGGCTGGCCGGATTCGGATTGGGGTTCGGATCGAGGTTCGCTATGGTCCCTCGGTCGGGCATTTAGATTTCGGGCATGCATCAAGTGTAACGCTCGGTTCGCTGCCAGTTTTTCCCGGGAACTCGACGCAGCGTGTTGTTCCATCGCTGCTGCCAGAAAAGCATTCCATCTGAACAACAGTCAACAGCCAACAAAACAGTCCACTTTTGGCCAGAAACAAAAGAGCATCCCAGCCAAAAAAAACGAGCGCAGAATTCAAATTTTAATTCTTCTCGACCAGAGTGAACTATTCTTTTTTTTCTGAATTTGTGCTTATGTGTTTCGAGTGTTAATTGGGGAAGCTTCAATTACCAAAAAATTACAAAGTGCAAATTTGTTTCGGAAAAGCCACTCAAAGAACAGGTACCAAGCAAAAAACGACTCAATTTAAACAAAAGACTTCCTTCGCTTGTGTTTTATCAAGTGCTTTGATTTGATATAAGTTTTTCAAGTAAATTATTTAAATTGTTTACTTTTATTTTAGTTAATTTGGTAAAAATAATTGGCAAATATTAATTATTTACTTAGCATTTGCCAAGAAAGTGTAATTAAAATTTAAGTTTGAAAGACTTTTGACTAAATGATTTAAATTAAATAGATTATATGGTGAAATGTCCTAAACTTAAATTAATTTATTTTATTTTAACTTCATTTCGATAGGTTAATTCTTTGAGAAATATTTGTAATTAATTGTTACTTAAAAAATGTTTAGGTTGGGTTTTTTTTTAAAGTAAAATATGGTGAAATAAAAATTTAGGAAATTGTAGTTAGCAGTACTATTTCCCCAAATTATATTCCACCGATATTCGCTGGCTACCGCAACATCATCATCGATCCGATTCGGCGAACGATAATTCATTTGTAATCTACATTGATCATAAATAAACTCATCGCTTGTCATAATTAATTCAATGAAGTTTTTTGTTTCTTTTTTTGCTATGAATCCTCGCTCTGATATTTTGGTATCGTAAATTACATTGCTCATACGACGCGTTGAACGCGAGGCATTTTATGTGCAAACTTTTATTTTATTTTTGGTTTACTTTTTTTTTTTGTGCCCCTGTGATGATTTATTATTATGCCATTATTGGCTGACTTCTTATCGCACTTGTCGCAGCTTTTTGCTTGAATGGGATTCTTTTTTGGACAAACGGAACCAAAGGAGTTCAGTATATCTCCCCGATGGGTGTGTGTGGTGTGTGTGTATGTTTAATTCATTAACTGAGTAATCGCAATCGATAATGCGATAAAATGTTTATTCTACGCACAGATAAACCGCTCTATTGGCAGCGAATGTGACCATTGTCATGGCCAACTGCCGATTATTGCACTTATTACTCATCAATGTCAGGGTTCCATCTAATTCCTTTCCGATCGTTGTCTGATATTTGTATTTTTTGCCTTTGGGAACCTCCTCTCGGCACCGAAGTGCAAATTTCGATACTGGTTAATGGCCAGCTTAACGACTTCTGTTGCCCCATTTTAATGGCCTTTTGTCTTAGACGCATATAGGAATTCCTTTCGTGGGGCACCATTAAATGAGCTCAATCAGCAGAAAGAGATATGGGGGTTCTGTTATCTGTCTCGTGTGTAATCGCTCGCTCATTGTTATGACTGGCATGCAGATTAACTTCCCGCTGGATTTGGATTGGTAACTCCACTCCGCTTCACGGATATGCCTGGGTATTGGGTATTCGGAAATTGGGAAGCGAGAATCGGGAATGGCGGGATTAAGGGAGCTCAGAGCGAATTCACCGAACGATTTTCCTGGATTTGTGGCAAACAGCGCGTTTCGGCAATGTAAATAGAAAACGTACAACAAGATATATATGGGCAAAGAAAAAGAATAATGTACATACTTAAAAATTAAAGTATACTTTAAATTTTATAATGCAAAATGTTGCTTAAAAACCTTAAAGAGTATTAAGTACCTTTTAATAACAATAAGATTTAATAAATTTCAAGTATGCAGTATAACAAATAATCCATTTTTTGAGAATTTAAACTTAAATGGAAAAATTTAACGCAATATTCGCCTTACACTTTCGAAACGCACTGTTGATGATTGATACGATTGCAATTCCCCTATCTCTTTTATCGCGAATCAAGTTATTCATTGAGATATTCCAACTCCGAGTCCAATTCCCCATCGACTTTGATAAAGTCGCATTGGCACTGAAACACTAATTGAAACGACAACAATGTGACACGCGAAAGGGGGCGTAAGGACCTGCGGAGGGCGTGGCCGGGAGCTGGGCATCCCAGTGGGAGTGAGGAGAGCAACAAGTCAGCTTCTAAGTCGTGGGACAGTTCATTAGGGGATAAAATTCAAGACAACACGCTCGCACACACACGAAACTAGTGGAAATTGTCTCATTAGGACGAGCACGCATCGCACTTACACACTTACAAGAACATGCACTGAAAGAAATCTTTAAATTTACTCAAGTTACTTGATATGTTGACCATTCTTTACCCTATTTTCAATGACTTTTAGTTAATTGAATTATTTTTAAGCATAGTTTTAACGCTTTTATAAGATCCATAAAACTCCGAACTTAAAAAGTGAGATTCTTATTAAGTCAAACATCAAATCCTCCCCATTTTTTCCCTCTGTATAAATATATAGTCGCGTAAAAGGCGAGGCCATAATTTCCCACCAAGACGCTTGTCTATAAAAATCCTCACAAATTGTCGTCGTCATTGTTGCTGCTTTCCTTGTCGGTTGTTATATATCTCCCAACTATTGTTGTTGCTGTGTTTTTTTATTGTAGTTATTTTTTGTGTTTTTGAGCTGAATCTGTTGCAGGCATAAAGATGAAGTCGAACAGCCGAAGAACGGCGAGCTGACATCTCAGGAAACGGAAAACTAGAGCGACAACTTTGGCGAAAAACAAAAGACAACTTTTTCCGCACACTGGTTCCTTAAGCAACTGGAAAAAAAGAATCTAAGATGGCAGGAACTTTAACTAAACTTTTTTTCGAATTTACCATGTAACGCAGAATATTATAATAATGCCGGTGGTTAATCCAAAAGTTTCTTAAACAGTCGAGCATAAAATTTAAAGAAGCTGTGAAGTGGATAGTCCTTAGAATAAACCATTTTACATTTTTAACATTTCGATGGCTTTATTAAGAGAGATAACTTAGTTCCGCCTGTCATTAATAACCAAGTTAAATAGTTAGTGCTTGGGGAAAACTGCATAGCTCAACTAATTTTGCGCCCAAAACCGCCAACTTCTCCCACTGTGGCGAGCAACAAGCACCATTTCCACATCCCCATCCACACACATGGCCCATGGCTGATAAGGAGCTCTTGTGTGCCGGCATGTCATTTGGCTGCTTTGGGTCATTGGCTTTTCCTCGTGGAAAATGTCCCCAGCCTCAGAATTCACAACTCAGAATTCAGTTGTTTGCACAGCAAGAAAATTGAGTTTGAAATGTGTAAGGGTATCCATTTAAAAAGTTTGTATCAAATGTAGCTTAAAAAAGGAATCAACAATCGTCTAAAAAATGAAGTACTTAAATAATAAGAAATTTAAACAGTATGATCTTTATCTCACTGATTCAGCAGTGATTAATATCTTCAAAACGCGAATTCTTTAGATTTCAATTTCACCTCTTTCTATTCCGAATATTTTTCATAATTTCTAAAATGATCTACCGAATATTGTTTCTACTTTTAATGGATATTATATGACACGTTTTAAGTGGAAAATATTAAAGACAAAAATGTTATCATACTTTTTTCTGGGTGTAAACTCGGGTAACTTCAGTTCAGTTTGGTTCTATATACGCTTTTTGGCCCGATTCTTGTTGCGAATGATAAGAGCCAGTAAATTTTGTTGTGTTTTCCGAATGGTTGTTGCTCTTATTTCTATTTGTTGTTACTCTATTTGTTGTTCTTTTATTTGTTGTAGGTGGCTGTTGCTTGTTGACAGTGCGGGTGCTCTGTTTTCTCATTTATTTATTCCTTTTTTTTTGCGTCGAGTGTGTGTGAAATTTTTGTAATGCCTGCGGCGAAGATGCCACCCATTTTCAGCCCTTTTCCCCTGCTTATGGACGTGTGTATGTTTGCTTAAATTGCCTTTTTCGTGTCATTCATGAGACAGACACAAATGCGTGCCTACATAAATGATAAATATGCATGTCCCACGCTAACCCCAGGAACACAACCACCCAAGAACCGCTCTCTTATCTCTTCATGCTAAACAAAACCGACACAAAATGGCATTTATAATTACTTGAGCCCTCGTTTTGGCTGCGGCTTTGCGATTAAGTCGATCTGAAAAAGCCCCAAAACGAAATACCCCAAGCCCCTTTTTCCCTATATCCACCTACATTTGTAGGTTTGTACATATCGGCGCCCAAAATTACTTAAACAACTGGTGATTGTGACATATCAAAGTGCGCCCACCCGTTTTCATAAATATTCAAATCAATTTAAACAAAGTTTAGTCAATGGGCAACGGGAATTCCTAATGCCACAAGGAGTTGGGTTTTATGTTCAATGCGGTCTGATTATGGGGCTTAGTTTATGGAGGGTCTAAAGTAGTAAATCTCCCAAAGCCACCTTACATTTAGTAGGCAATTGCATGTGTATAGTATTTTTCTATTTAACAGTTCTTCTTGGTATCTTTTATTTTAATATTTCATACCCTCCGCAGAGGGTATTATGACAATCCCCATCACCTTTCGAAATGTATTTTTGGAAACATTTTTAGCAGAAAAACTGGACTTAGACTTACGGCAAAATGCTCTTTTTTGTCGGTTTTTTAATCGTAGTTTAGCCAAATGAAGGCGTATTGCTAAAAGACTTACAGTTTTAAGTAGCTAACATCACAGGCTAACAATCCCTAGCACTTTTCGTAAAATTTATTTTTTGACCAGTTTTCACATTTTTTATCATCATCATCTTTTTTTTCGAACAATTTTCAAAAAAAAAAAGGATTTGGAGATATAAATGCCACTCGATTGGAAATTTAATTACGAGTTCAACGAGGTATGACATTCCTTATTCTGGTTCCATTTCGCAATTTGACGACGAAAAAACTGATATTTTTTGTGCAAAAATAGGGAGTAACATTTTTTGGTCGAAAATGTGTTTATTTTATGCAACTTTTCAGTCGTTATTTAGTCAAATCGAGGCGCACAACAAAAAGACCGACTGTTTTGAGCAGCTAACAATCTCGGCTAACGATCCCCATCACCTTTTGGGAAATTTATTTTTTGACCAAATTTCGCTTTTTTTATAAGGGGTTGCATCATCTTTTTTTTCGAAAAATTTAAAAAAAAAAAAGTTTTGAGATATAAACGCCAATTGATTGGAAATTTAATTATGAGCTCAACGAGGTATGACATTCCTTATTCTGGCTTTATTTCGCAATTTGACGACGAAAAAACTGATATTTTTTGTGCAAAAATAGGGAGCAACATTCTTTGGTCGAAAAATACGTTTATTTTAAGTCGTTTTTGAGTCGTAATTTAGTCAAATCGAGGCGCAAATCAAAAAGACCGACTGTATTGAGCAGCTAACAACACCGGCTAACGATTCCAATCACTTTTTGGGAAATTTATTTTTTGACCAAATTTCGCATTTTTTATAAGGGTCGAAAATTTTTCCAAAAAAAAAAGTTTTGAGATATAAATGCCAATTGATTGGAAATTTAATTACGAGCTCAACGAGGTATGACATTCCTTGTTCTGGCTTCATTTCGCAGTTTGACGACGAAAAAACTGAACTTTTTTGGCAAAAATAGGGAGTTTCGCTTTTTGACGAAAAATACGTCTATTTTAAGCAGCTTTTCAGTCGTAATTTAGTCAAATCTAGACGCACAACAAAAAGACCGACTGTTTTGAGCAGCTAACAGCTAGGCTAACAATCCCTAGCACTTGTCTGGAAATTTATATTTTGATTTTTGGCGGGGGTTTTTATTTGCGAAAATTCGACAAAATTTAAATTTTTTAGGTTTAAATGACAATGAATTATTAATTTAATTACTACCTCAATGGGGAGTGACATTCTTCGTACTGTCCTTATTTTGCTTATCATTTTTACTTGTATGTTTTTTTTTTGTTTTCTTTTGGGTAGCGGTTGTCTATCTATTTAACCTAGTTCGATTTTTGGAGGACTTAAAGTCCGATTCGAGGCTCTATTTGTAGCTAAAAAATTATAAGCAAGAACAGCAGTAAGCCAATAAACCGAGCAAAAAATATATGTATTTTCGAGGCCCGTTCTTCATTGTCATTGTTTCGTCATTTATTTGTCTACGCTGCTCATCCTTACCCCAAAAGAAGCCCACCTCCCTTTGTTTTATTGTGACATTTCATTTCATTTCGCCTTGCCTTGCTTTTCTTGGTTCTGATTGTTTATTTGTTTTTCATCAGATTTCCACTGGCTACACCCCCCATATAAAGCTGTAAGGCCCACCGGCCCCGATTCATTAGCATTCTGCCCGACCAGAACCCAAAAAAAAAAAAAAGAAAACCGAGAAAAGGGAAATTTATTTTGAGGGAACCCCCCGAGGAATTCAGTTGTGTGTCTTTGTTTGTTGTGGCCATTGTTGCTGTTGTTGTCCGTTGCCTGTTGCTTTGCCAATTGTTGCTGTCCTTTGATATATGGCATCCCGTTCCAATTCAAGGTTTATGATATGATAGGAAATCAAGTCAATCAAGTGGAATCGTGGCTTATTAATTACCCGCGTTTGGTTGGGGATGGTAATTGGCCATCAAGATTAGTTGGTTCAAATTTAAACTAATAATATAGCAAAATCGATGCATTTTTAATGCCCCTCCATTTTTAAAGACCCAGCCGAAACCACCGAATTAAACAGCAGGCGATCTCTGTTGACCGACAGAAATGAGGTAAAAATTGAGAGGATGTGGATGTGTGGGAACATCCAACATTTTGTGACCCTTTTTCCAGGAGGTGGAGGAGCACCCTGCTCTATGTACTGGGGAGCTTTATGTTTATAGTACATGTACACAAGTATTTATGCTTTTCAATTTTAGTGCTGCACCTGGCTGAATGCTCGGGCGGTGGGTTGTTGTCGCTGTTGGTATCGCTTTTGCCTGGTTTTGCCTGGTTTTACCTGGAGAGCAGGTGAGCCAGTGCATTCAGGGCCAGTCACGAACATCAGCCACACATAAAAGCCCAAGCAAACACAGCGTAGGTAGGGACATTAGGAACCCAGTTGGGGGGGGGGATGGTACTGCTAATCTGGCCCATACGAGCACCAACCCTCCACACAAATTGCAAGGAAGGGCCAACAAATCCATGACCAAACGGGAACGTTTTTGCATTTTATAAAATTCAATCGAAATACTGGTTCAGTAGCAAGTTTCTCCCGATTGTCCTTCAAAAAACTCCCAATTTCCACCTCAACCGAAAAAATTATCGAGCTTTTCCCCTCCGGCAATTCTGCATTTCAATTCATTTCGTTTTATGTCCGCTACGTTTCATGATTATTTATTTCGAAATACGTTTTACGATCCCCGCCAACAGTATTCAATGATTTATTATTATTATTATCGTTATGTTTATTCATAAATTGCATTGAATGAAAAGCGGAAAATGTTCCAGATAATAAAATAAGCACCCAGCGAAAGGAGGAATATAAAAATAGGGAAGAAGCAACTGGACTAGGAAAATACTCTTGAACTAGAAACATTGTTAGATATGTTTCGGTATTTAAAATGGCATTCTGTTGGAAAGAGAATTTTAATTTCCAGCCCAATAAATTTTAAATATTGGCTTTTAATGCCCATTGGAACACAAAAGCACATTGAAACAAATATGTATTTAAGCTCAAATGAAATTTGTGCCTGATGGCGAAAGATTGTGCAAAATTATTGCCAAAGTTGTAGCCAAATAAAAAAAAATCCAATCGGGAATAGTTGGGCAAGATTTTCACTCTCCATTCGATGTCCTGGGAAACTGGAGCACAGACTCCCCCTTTTTTTCGCCCAGCTTCTCACATTTTTCCACCATTTCATTGGCAATTTCGCCGACTTGCGTTAAACTTTATGCAAATCGAATTGTTCAAGTGCAATTGAAAAGTTGCATTTTCTCCGCTACTTTTCAGCTTGACTGCGAAGGATGTCTGCCTGGGAAATATAAAAAAAAAATACATAGGGAAACCAACAAAAATGTACACAAATTAATTTAGTAAAGAGAAGCCGAGGAGGAAAACCAAGACGAAACAAAAGAACCGCAGGCAATTTCCTTTCACCCCTTTTCACCGCCACCTTCAGCCCCCTTTTCCCCATCGGCGAGCTCCTTTGTCTAGGATAATCCATTTATTCAGCTGACTGCAGTCAATATGCCGCAACTCGTTTAACTTGAGCAAATTTTCGGGCTCCTAAGCCGCAGCCAAAGTTTCACTGGCAGTTCGGATCAACTGGTCTTAAGAGCCACTGCACACACACTCTTCCCAAAAAAAAAAAAGAGAAGAAAACACACAGCTGCCAAAGTTTGACTTGCTTAAGCGTCTTTCAGTCTTCAGTCTTCTGCGGGAAAAAATCAGACTCAAAACGCAAAGGAGCTTAGCAAAAGTGAATTTTAAATGCCCCCAAATGTAGGCAAAGAAAGCGCTCAGTCGGTTTACAAACAATATTAGCAGGATAAGAGGTCAATGTATTTAGAAAGAACTACACACAGCTATAAGTATTTCATTTAAATGGAATTATAAATTTTTAATTATTTTATATATTTATTTTATTTACTAGAAATTGAGAATAAATGGCATAAAGTACATTCAAATGTTGTACATTAAAAGACCTATAAACAATCATATGTATGTTATTTAAATATTAGTATATTATTATTAAGTACTGACTTTATATACGGGCATTTTATTATATATTATATTAATTATTATTTTATGTTTAACAAACTTGCTGAAAGCTTTATTTCACTAACACTTGAGAAGGAATACCCTAAGGTACAATACAGAATCCTTTCTGAAGCATCATTAAAATTTATACAAGTCAGCTAATTGTTTCGACAATAATAACGCTCAGCAGCAATTAATTAATTACTGTTCTGCAAGTGAAAGAGCACTTATTCCCCCTTTTTTTTGGCTGCTGTCTTTCCGGCTAAAGTTGATCCATTTCGAGGGCCACAGAATATGGATAATGCCCAGCAATTGAGTTGGTTTTCGTCTGCCTCTCGGTCTCGCCGGCGCTTCAGCTTTTCCTGCCTTTTCCCGGGTTTTCCTGCTCTGAATGCTGAGTGATTTCAAGGAATTTTCAAGCGATTTCCGCTCCTTCCTGGCAACTTGTGTTGCTGCAACTGCAGCTTGTTGCACATTGTGCCAAATAGTGCAGTTCACAAAGGAAACGCGTGGAAAACAGATACCATTTCGGATTTTATTTCAGAGCCCCTTGGCACATGGGCGTACATATGTGTGTAAGCTGGGGGGGATTAAGCTGCACTTCAAGTAACATTTAATCGCTTGAAATGCATTCGAAGGAGCACTCGCCCTCTTTGCTGCCTGCACAGAAAGAAAAAGTGTGGTGAAACGAAATAAAGTTTATGTGATGATAATGCTAAAAATATCACCAGCTCTCTGTCATTAGATTTATATCAATGGTATATTTAGTTTTGTTTGGTAAATATCACTTTGATATCGGGCTAGTTTTCTTTTGAGTGCATGGTTTTGGGTGGCTGACGGACCGATGCAACAACGAGGGGCCAACTTTAAACTCAGGGACCTGTACTTTTACTCCATTACAGTCTAATTAATGTCAGCCACATTGTTCTTCACCCTGCTTTTGCTAACATAAACTAAGTTAAGGAAGAGCTGAAGCTGCTACAAAAATACCCATAAAATTAAAATAAGCAGCAGGGCATTTAGTGAGCGCTGCACGCAAAGAAAGCTGTAGAATGCAGACTTTGAGTCTGAGGGCTTTCAACTGCCACGCCCCACATAAATCTGTTTAATTAGCCCGAGTTTCGCCAACTTTGAGAAAGTTTAACTTTTTCTTAAATGTCCTGCAAGGTGCGGCGTAATGGGGCATTCCATTTGGTACTCTACGGGATCAGTTAGGATCAGGAAAATATAGCTGACACAAAAATAAAATTACATTTATTTGCCTAGATCAAAGGTTAAGTTATAAATTTTAAAAAAATTATTTAAAATAATTTTAAAATATTTTTTCTTGAGCTTGGATTTTTTTTTATTAATATGAAATATACTTAAAGCTATTTTTCGAGAATTTAAAGCCTTTAGAAGTGTTTATTTTTGTATACCTGCCTTCCATGGTATCTATTCTATGATATTTATTTTCTTTACACAGTAATGAAACCTTCGACAGTTCCTTGGGGCCCAAGTCGCCCCCTTTTCGTGTTGGTATTTATTGTTTTTGCCTTGGCAAAACGGTTTTCGCTTTAATTTCAATTATCAAATGCTGACACCCAGCACCCAGCACCCAGCTGAAAGATAAGCAGGTGGCTTGTAATTTATAGCTTTTTTCGCCTCTTGTCTCATCCAGAACATTTTCCATTTGCAGGTAAACAGGGGAATTTGCCAAGGAAATTATCATCATCGAGTCACGTAATTAAAACGAAACGTAAGACTCGAGAAAGAAGAGCAAATATTTGCATTTTCCGGCGGTGAACGGCGGCGGAAAGGGAACATCGCTGGCGGGGCTAATAATAAACTAAGGGCGAATAACGCAGGACTAAGGACCAAGGACCAACAACTACCGACCGTTAACGTGGCCATAACAGTTTTGCCAGTTAGCGCTACAGTTACCGCTACAGTTACAGTTACTGCTCCACTTACACTGACTGCTGATAATAAAACGTCACAGAGCGAATCGAAGAACAAAAAAAAAAGAGGCAGAAGGGCACACTGAGCGAAAAGCGAGGGGGGTCCTGATCTATCAACAAGGACATCCAGGACATCCAGAACACCCAGTGAAGCCAATTCCAAGGATTGCAGGATGCGGGGCCGTCACTTGCGTCGCCGATTCAGCCTGCAGCCCTCGTTCATGAAGGATGACAACGCCGAGGACAAGCCAAAGCGTGACAAGTAAGTTATGGCTGAGTAAACCCCGAGAACCCCCAAAAAAACCGGGTTAAAAAGTAGCATATGTACGCAGGGTTTTACATCTCTCGCCTGAAAAATGGCAAGCAATACGCTCCTTGAGCCAAGCACGACCATATTAATGGTTCATAAAAGCGCGCACAAAACGCACTATGGTTGCATACATAAAACTTTGGACCTTCGAGAATAGTTAACCCAGTTTTTAGTTGGAAAAGTTTACTTTTTAGGTCAACTCTACCTGATTTAATAATATATTTGGGAAGTGTCACATATGGGCAATTCTGCAATTTTGCACGCAACTTTCGTAGTTCTTGATTGGCACCATAATTGGTGCTAAGGTTTTATTTGGTCTATTCCAGCAGCTACAAAAAAATAAGGTCTAAAATATACCAAACAAATACTAAAAAAATACGTCAAAATCAATCAAATAATATACAAATTTATCTAATTAAAAGCAAATATCGGGTCAAAAAAATATAGAAGTATGATTTAATCATTCGGTTAGAAATGCCCATATATTTTTCTATAAGTGTAAACGACTCATAAACTAGTCACCATTGTAGAAAGGCATTATAAAATCATACTTGCGATATTTATGGCTTCGGTGGTAAATGTTCTTGAACAAATAAGTGCTCGTATGATGATGTACGAGATGCCTTCGATAAATTGCCCCCTAATGCAATGCAATTTAACCACTAATACCACCCACAAATCCATATTATACCCGAAGCGAAAACCAACTTGGACTGTAAGGACTATAAATATGTGGGTGGCATTTGGAATTCAGCATTACAGCGTGACAAATGGGGGACACGTGTAAGTCTAGTTGGGGATTTCATCCCAAAATCCGAGGGAATCCCTGACAGCGAACCCAGCAACCGAAAGTTAACCCAAGATAACCAGTCAAAGTGTCAGAAAGTTGAAGTGGGGGCCCAGACTTCAATTGCTGCCCGCAATAATTGCAAAAGAATTTTGCAGTCGAGGAAACGCGAGAGGGGAGAGTGCAAAATTTCGGTCTGAACTTTATCGGAAAAGTGTCGAGGAAAGTTTTTTCAAGGACAATGTGGTCAGATCCGATCCGGCAGAAGATATTCAAGATATGGTAGATGCGGCGGCAACTCATATTCTCAACTGGCATCTTTGTTTTCACTTTTTGGGGTAACATTTTCATTTCTTCATCAAGTTCAAAGGACGGAACAGGGAGGAAATTTTAAGCGTACGAAACGGAATGGGAAAATGAGAAAGGGAAACAGCCGTATCCTGTCCGTAGTTTGCATACTTTTCCTTTGTTTCGCCTGTCAGGACAAGAATTTCATGTTCTGCGGGCCTTTGATTACATTTTTCTTTTTGTTGTTTTTCCTGTTTTTCCTTTTCCCCATTGGGAAAAATATTTATAAAACGCCGGGAAGGTGCCAAAAACAAAAAATAGCAACAAAAAAAAAATACAAGACAAGACAGAATCGCGCTTATTAAAGTCAAATTTGATCCGTTGTTGGTTAGCCGTCTGCCGTTGGACAATTATGCCACTTCTGCTCCTTCGATAGCTCCCTTTTCTCTGGGATTTCCCTGATTTATCGTTTCGCAGGACGAAGGAGGAGCTGTCATCCTCGGATTCTGCGGCTTTGTGGCCATTGTCCAGCCGGAAATGGCATTGGATTTCATCGCAGATGTGCCGTGTTCTCCGCCCAGAATATTTCCTGTTCACTTTCGCTGTCAGCCAGCAGCCACAGCAGCTGAAACAGATAACGAAGTTTCTTTTTTCAGCATTCAGCATACATGTGACATTTCGGAATTTCGAAAACAGATAACCACATTCTGCATCCAGTACTTTCCCTTAATTTCACATCTTGCCAGCGAATACCAATTAAAAAATCGGATTGTTGCATTATTGTTTAAAAAAGACTTTCTTTGCAAACAATCGTAAATCTTTAACCTGTTTGCAAAGCAATAAAGCTTTGGACAGCAACTTAAAAAGTTAAAAGCTAACAACAGCAACTATTTAATGCTATCTGCTTAGCACAATACAAAGAAAATATCGTGGGCCATCTCTTAACTCTTACATTTGTAGATTTTCATGTGGGCAGCATACAACAATTGAAGTAAAAATGTAACTAATGCTTTTAAATAAATTTAATTAAATTAGATACAATTCAAATCGTAATGTCTTTCTTATAGTTTATGTAAACTTAAGCTGCAGCGTACAGCCCTTAAATGAATTTAATTAAATAGAGTAGAGTTAAATCTATTGCTTGAGAAACTATTGTACGCCAAGCAAAGACCTTTTTAATCATTGTTAGTTGTCCTTTTTTCGAAATCCATTTAATCTGCAACGTTTTAAGATGTATTTCAGCCGTTTTCCCAACCTTTATAGCTGACATCGCGGCCAAAGGCAAATAATTCCCTCGATTCCCAATTAATTTCCAGGCACACGGAGAACACCTGCACTATATAGTACATAGTATGTATATAGTATAGTACCTGGTATATACATAGTATATGTACCGCTCTGTTTATTGAGTGAGGGTCCTTTTGTTTGCTCTACTTTCGCAGTTGACGCTTTGTGATGTTGCCGTAATGATTAATTTTAAATGTGGCGCACAGATTTAATGAGTCGCCCATGGGGATAATGTAAAACCCATTGAATTTTACCGTGAGTGCGGGGGGGGGGGGGGGTTTGTTATTAAATCATGCATCAAAATGAAGGGAAAAGCCTTTGCGCAGTTCCCGGAAATTAATTGAATTGCACCGAACTTAACTCACTCAAGTCACGTTTTACGTTTCATGTTTTTCCTGCTCCACCGCCATATCTGCCCCACTCTCTACCAAAAATCACGCATACGCAGAGTGGGCAGGAATAACGCGGTGGACGATGCCATCGGTCCGGCCAACGCCCGCCACAAAATCGTCGTCATGGGCTCTGCAAAGGTGGGCAAGACGTCGATAATCACCCAGTTTCTGTACAACACATTCAGCACCAAGTACAAGAGGACCATCGAGGAGATGCACCAGGGCAACTTCTCCATCGCAGGCGTCAGTCTCACCCTCGATATCCTCGACACAGCCGGTTCCTATGAGGTGAGTGAAAATGTCCAGATGCACTTTCAGAAATGTAAATTCTTTCCACAAAATCAGTTTTAAAGGGGTGGCTAGGAAATCCCTAGAAGCTTATAACCACACTTTCTAGTAATATCGATGATTTTGTTTATTTTTCCAAACTGCGATAGCTAAGATTTTTAAACTCTTACCTAAGAGGTTAATGAAAATGTAAAAT
Organism: Drosophila suzukii; assembly: GCF_043229965.1. NCBI lineage: Eukaryota > Metazoa > Arthropoda > Insecta > Diptera > Drosophilidae > Drosophila > Drosophila suzukii. Next base: position 8,503,498 of record NC_092084.1, read on the forward strand.
AGGCCTTACCTTAAGTAAATGGGATATAAACTTTAGATGTTGGAAACCGCTAGAAAATACGTTGGCAATACAATCGATAACAGTATCGATACTATCGATGACTTCACAATTGAAATGCAATCATTAATAATATCATACCATGATAGTTAAACAGTTAAATTCTATAACTTTTTGATTTATATTTATCCAAAGCTAATTTATTTTATATCTATCACTCATTCTATTTGACTGTTTTCCAGTGACTGACAACGGGGTGCAAATATTTTTATGAGTGCACCCACTTTCCACGCTGGCTTCATTAAGTGAATCAAATTGTTTGTGGCCAGGTGGGGGCAAAAAGGAGCTGGCACTCATGCTGGCTTATCCTGTGGCAGGACTTTCAGCAGTTTCAGCTGAGCTCCCCAGTTGCCCAGTTCCCCATGGAACCCGTAGTCGAGCAGCAGGGCTTTTAATTTTAAATAACCGACTCTAATGGGCTGCAACAGGGCGCCAGCAGCATTTAGTTGCTTTTCAATATTTTCAAAGGGCGACAACTGGGCAGGACTCGGGATTCAGGTTTCTGGCTGCTGGCTGCTGGCTCCTGGATCCGGCATCCTGGATACATGGCTGCTGATTTTCCAGGAGCACCTGGCCATAATCATCATCATTATTATCATTATTATCATCATCCAGCTGGCTGCAGCGGAAATTACAGCCTGCGATTCAATTTCGCTGGCACTTCCGCTGCGCGTGAATTGAAATACTCTTGTTCATGGGGGGGTTTTGGGTTGTAGTGGGCGTGGCCCACCTCTATACTCTTTATAGTATATATATACATGCCTTATGAATGCAGGCACAATGCGGGATGTATGCTGCAAATGGAGTCAGTCAGGCAGTGATTGCAAGCCCAGTGAAGCCAACTGAACTGTGACTCTCGACTCGACATTCGATGTTGTGTCCTTGACGAAAAATGAGGGAGCACTTCATACAGTGTGTGCACTGAAAAGAAAAACCTACCATGTCATAGAGGTTGAAAAAAGAATTGACATATGAATTTTTAGTTGCATTTGAGGGAACAAAACTGATGTTAAATTGATGTATTTCCCATTATTATATATTATTTTGTAACTTTTACCAAGATTTGAAAGTGTTTATTTGCCAAAAGCTGAGATTAGATAAATAAATATCATTTTAAGAAATACACTAGAATTTATAGAAAGTTAATAGGTAATAAAACTATAGAAATATTTCTTGCCGTGCATTATATGGCATATTCCATCTGCCACCTGGCACCTTCCATTCGACTCATGGACAATGCAATCGCACAACAGATATGGCGGCCAGAATGGAACTAATGAAACGGATTCGCCCGGCAGCTCAAGCGAAGCCCTGGAAGTGGGATAATCATTAGGATCCAACTCCGAAATCAGGCCGAATCGCAACCCTCGCTTGATGGATGCCCAAATAAACAAGACCCCGCACCCTTTTTCGCACCCCTTAGAACGGATATAGTATGTGCTCAATGTACATATATAACAACAGCCGAGAAAGCAACCCGGCAAGGCATAAATTTTAACACATTCACGCATTGCTCATAAATTTTACGACCCCTGTTGCGAGGGGCGGGGAGGAGGGGGGGATTGCCAAAAGGGGTTATAACTATGGGGTCTATAGTGCTGCCCCTACCCAAAAAACATAAATCGCCTAGTGGCAGGTCACATCATGGGCTGTGTATACATGTGTTTGGTGCGTTGGGTTAATAGGAGTCCTTTGGCAGGACGAGCAGAGCAGGTCAAGTCTGGTGTCACATAATCCTGATATATGCGTGGATTGCGAGGGGGATCAGGAGGTGGAGGTTGAGGGGGACTTTCAGCCCCACTAAACCCTGTGGAAAGTGCACTTTTCCCCACAGCAGCGCATTCGTCATCTCTGCGGCACACGGTGCGGATGCGCAATCATTTGCAGCCAAGTGGCCATAAGCAAGTGCCATTGTTCCATTCTGGCCAAAGACAAACACGGCCACCAACCGCAGAGGACAGTGCGTTTCGCGGCCTTAAGACGTTTTAGCCAGCCAGCAACATTTAAATTCTTTAAATAATATTAAATCAATATTTTAACTCATTTAAATCAAGCAGAAGCCCATGACCAAATGGAATCCTATTGCTTAACCGCATTTTAATCAAAATGATGTGATAATTCCACCATCTCTTTAATTACTTTTAAAAACTCGTAATGAAATGCAAAATAATTAAAAGGAAAAGGGGGATATTATTTATGCAAAAGGCGACAGGAAGCAATTATAATATGCAATTGCACGGCAGTAAATGATTAAAGGTTTGCTCAGACACTAAAGCAATTGTTGAAAGCGAAGTAGAAGTACATGTTCAGGCCGAGAACTTACCCAACCGAAACGCACTTTAAGCCTGGTCATCGCTTTGGGCCATAAACTCTCGAATTCCGCAGCTTGGCCAAATAGTTTTCACGCTGGCTTAGTCCCGCCGGGTTCCGCCATGCGTATGAGTGATATTTTTGCGTGTGCCAAAAGATAACAGGCCGCAGGCAACCACACACTTCCGACCCCTTGTTTCCGAAACGCCCCTACGCCCCTACGCCCAGGGCCCCCCTTTCGCCACCCCTGGTCAATATTTGTTCCGCATCTCCAGCGGCAACCGAGTTTACAGGCCAAGCAGGGCGAATAACTCCCCTGTTTACCTGCTACAAATGGTATTTGCACAAAAATTCCATTTAGCAAATATTTTTAAAATGTACTTACACACTCTGGGCAGAAAAAATAGCATTATCTTCAACTAATACTCCTAAATTCGTAATTTTGATTATCTATTTAAATCCTATGGTTCTGTAAGAAATTTATTTTATTAAACAAGCCTTGCTGCAACAATCCAATTAACAGCCATAAGCTCAAACCGAAACTTAATATTATTTCAGTAAAATCGTAAGTGTACTGGATGGTTTATTTTCCCCCCCGTGTCGACCTGTAAATTACCCTTTACTCAACGAATACTGATAATTGTAATTGAATTGGGCTGGGCTGGGCTGAAAAAAATTGGAAAATAAAGCTGCCATTGTTTGCCGACCAGGCTGACATGTAATTGAATTCACCCACCCTTTTTCCACATTTTACATTTTCCATTTTGTAAATCAATAACGCAAACGTTATGAGTTCATAATGGCATTTTAGGGGGTCTTTTGTTTTATCCCCTTTTTTCAGGACTCCAATTAACCCAAACTGTGTTCAAAATTGATCACACATTTCTGGCCACAAGCGGTTTTTAGTGCACGGGATTGTTTTTTCACAGCAGGCAGCTATAATCAAATAAAAAAGAGAAAATACCGTCAAAAATCAACACATTTACCTTTGACATTATGCTATTGCACAGCTGGGAGTAAAATATTCGCAGGGCTTTCAAATAAAACAAGCAGTTTGGTCAATTAGAGAGTTATCATACCATATCCTTTGTAATCTACCTATTTGTTTTGTCATAAATAGAATGCATATCAGAATACCATTTAAGGATTTTCATATTTACGCTTCTTGAAAGCACATTATTTACGTTCAATATCGCATTTCCGAATTCCCTCCAGCTGTAATATATACCATTGTTAAATCTATGATAGATTCCCAGAACGAAACAAAGAGTCCACTGTATAAAATGCAATTTTTCTACAAAGCTAATATACTAGTTTTTATCCGATTACAAAGAAATTCCCCCCTTTGTCCGATATTAAAATTTGTTATTGACAAAGACTTGGCTCAAATGCAACAAAATAAAAAGGGGGGCAAAAAAGGAAACTCAATAAATGCAGAGTTGGTCACACAGAACGTGGCACGTGTGAATCAAGTTAGTGAACTTCAAACTAAGTTAAAGTTTTTGCATTTTGTTTCAGGTTTGAGCCGAATCAACTAAGTGCATTTTGAGTGCGTGTGTTGCCCCGGCCTTTGTTTACCTTCGCCCAATGTGTGAATGCAATTGCCAAGACTTTGGCATCAATTTCCATGGCCAAGCCAAAATCGAATCAACTTCCGGCAAAAGGAGCCAAATTTAAAGAATATGCAATTTGGGGACAAATTCCAGGGGCGGCATTTGCATTTCCCCGACAATATTTGCCAAATGATTGCCATTCGGGTTTCCATTGGCATCTATCAATGAAAAGCGCAAAACAAAAGTCACACAATTGGCAGTCCATTGAGAAATCAAGAGCCATGGTGGCTGAAAAAGAATAAGCACTGGGAAAAAAGTCACACAAAATAAGTAGCCAATAATAGGGATTTTTCTAGGGTTCCTTGGTTGTTTCATAGATAATCTGAAACTGCTAAAATAATATTTTAAAAAACAAATCGAATTCTGACAGCCCCATTTTCTAACAATATCCTTAAACTCATTTGAAATGAGTTCTTGGTTAGAACTTAAATGCATTTGGCTTAGGTTCTTATAACCCCATTTTCAAACAAAACCCTTTAATGTGTTAAAAAATTGTATAATAAAATAATACAATATTATAATATTATAATAATACAATATTATGATGATATAATAATATGGTATAATACTGTTCAATCTTTCATTTGAAATGAGTTCCTGCTCAGAAATTGAAGGCATTACCCTTTTCGATTGCATATTTTTGTGAAGATATTTTATATATTTTCTCTCAGTGCAATAAGAGCCGAAAAAGTTGAGCTGACATCGACAGGAAGCGGCTCAGGATCCAGGGTCCAGGATCCTTGTGGTGTTGGTTTTGGCCTGTCGTATGTGTAACAAGTGGGAAAAATACTGGGGAGGTTGAGGAAATTGGGCCACGGGGCGTATGTGGAATGGATGGCAAAAACCAAAACTCGAATGCACAAAATGCTAGAGAGCAAAGTTTTCGGGTCAAAAGATGAGCTGTGCTACTGCTTCTACTGCTTTCACAGCTTTACTTTCTCCCTTCGTCTTGAGCGTGTTATTTACAGTAATATGCTATCATAACAAAGGCAGCAAAAAAACATTTCCAACCCGTTTTTTGATGAGATGAAAACATCGGTTTGCCCCGCAAAGGAAATAAAACGAACGAAAAAAGCTGGTGAAAAAGAAAGCGAAGAAAGGAAGTGCCCCAAAATGGAAATTGTCTGCCACATGAAAATGATTCGGCAGCATGCGAGTATAAAGCTAAACAAATTCAATGGCGAGCTGAAAAAAATGCGAACAGGACACACGGGCAGGTTTAAACTTAAAGCTTCCATTTCAATGGAATAAAGGACGATGGTACATTTTCAGGAACTGGTAAGCTTATAAGTAGGAAAAATAAGAAGTAAACAACCTGGTGGACTCTGAAATTCAACGGAATAGCGCATAAACCGATACTTTTTATATTTATTACTCTTATTACTTAAATATAACACCCAATACTCAAAGACCAAAGGCTTATGATTATGATGCATACATGAATATAAACTAAGGAGTCCTGAGTTCAACATTAACATTTTTAAAATGTACAAATAAATGTATGCACGTTAAAACTTGCAAAAGAAAAGCTTAAAGGTTACCCATTCCGATCTGCAAAATTGATATGAAGGCCGTTAACAATTTGCTGTCCATTTGATTGCACTTTTCCCTATGCCCAATAATTTACCATTTGCTGGGAAATAGATATTTATATTTATTCAAATTGGGGTTTCAGGTTCAGGTTCAGTTTTAGTTTCAGTTTCTGTTTCAGGTTCAAGTTCAGGTGCAAGGTCGGGGTTTATCTTCTCCCTTTTTTTTTGGGGTTATCTGAACTGCACGACACTTTGTTGGTCATTGTGTTCTGTTTTTGTGTTTTTTTAGAGCTTTTCTTGGGCATTCACTCTTTGTTTTCACTAGCTGGGGTTTTTCATTTGGACTTTCATTTCTCAGTGGCCTGCACATTTCAATGGTAGCCTTTTTATTAACACGGACTTGGGGGTTTTCCCCCAGAACTTCCCTTTCTTCTGCCCCCATTTCCGGGCCCAACTTGTCTGTGTGTGCGTACTCAATTTGAAACTAACTCGGCAGGCACATGATTTTGAAAGCCATTAGTACTGGGGTGGGCGGGACCAAGTTGGGTCGCCCCAAACCATTTCCAACCATTCATTCGCATTTCCCCACACAACGTATGTATCTTGTGCCCAAAATGCTGCGGTTGCGGTTTCAGCCGCCAGTCAGACAAACGAGAATGGAGCTGAAGACGATGCCAGTGAACTGTCGCCGCAGTTTTTCCGCTTTTCCCCAGACTTTTCGCCAGCCTTTTCCCCTTTCCGTACTTCCGTTCACCACCCACTAAACCTCCTGTGAATACGTGGGCTCTAATTCGTTTCATTTGTGTTATGATTCATTTGCTATTCAGCAATTGCAGGGGGTAAAATTATTGGGAACTTAGAGGTAACCACAGGGAAGAATAATAAAATTGATGTAAAGGAATAAGAATCCCTTTGGTTTTGATGAATAAGCACCGAAATATTTTCTCTTGTTTTTATATAGGTATAATTTTACCATGAGCTAACAATTTTCTCTCAGTGCACTCCACATCGACAGAGCTCCCAAAAATCGGCGGAGAACTCCCAGTTGTCCTGGGACTTTGAAAGATTCAAAACACAATTCACAAATTGTACACATGCGAACTCAGTTTTTGGGTTGGGCATCCTGCCACAATTGTGAACATGCAATGACAGGGGGGCAGAGGTCAGGGTGGAAAGGGTGGAAAGGGTTGCAGGGGCGTGCAGAGAGGGGGGGCCACATGCCAGAGGTCAGGGTCAGAGTGGTGGGGCCATCAAGGACCTTTAATTAAACCAGAGACAAACAGGGGCACACTTTTGTGTAAATATTAATTAAGGAATTTGGGATTGCAAGCTGCGGTGGGCTTTTGTCTGCATTAATGGCAACGTGATTTTCATACTCTTAAACCAGTAATTTGAAACGTTGTTAAACAATGGAATGGAAGTTGTTGGGTCATAAACGGGAAGTGGGAATTTTAATAGCTGCATCTTAGGGAAAATGTTTTGTAAATGTCAGGTACTTTAATACATTTTATTATACATCTTAAATGACTACACTGTTTTAACAGTGCACGAATGCAATCAAAGTCAGCCATAAAGCAAAAAAAATTTGTTACTGCAAATATTCGCCTCGCTTTTGCGAATTTATTAAAATATTGCGACATGACTGGGGGCCAGAAACAAAAAAAAGAAATATTTAGTATCACAAAAAAGCGCTTTGGCAGAGCTGAAAAACCGGGAAAATGATCCAATTTAAAGCGCTGCGATGCGTAAGCACTTTCGTGTGAACATTTCGCTAATTTTGCAGCAATTTTCTTTTGGAAAAATATTCAGCTCGATGGCGAGAATATTAGAATATTATGCACACTCGCTCACAACACAGAGATTCAATTTTTTCCATTCGCATTTTCCTTCCACTTGAGGGGAAAATGTGAAAAGTGTGAAAATGTTTAACGGGCATAGGACTCAAAATTTACATTATTATCCCTGATTATTCAAATGGGTGCGTGTGTGGGTGTGTGAGTGTAATGTGTGTGTGTATCTGTGTGTGTGTGTGTGACAGTAATAATATGCAAATTATAAATGAGGAAACAATTGTCGTTGATGATTGCCGTTGCTGTAATTTACATGCCTTGTTCAACACTTTAACTCATTTTTCTTACCACGCCGCATTTTTGGAATTCATTTTTACACTGCAGACATTCCAGAAATCGAAAATGTGTTGGAAAATTGAGCGTAAATGCCGCCATTAATATTTTAAAAATTCATTTTTAGTAAATTAAAATACTCAATTTGTTAGTCTACAAACCGATTAAGATAATTTATTTATACTGTGTGACACCTCTGCGAAAACAATTATGAATATACATATACGGAAAGGCATTTTTCATCAATGTTTGCTTGTTAAACAAACTGCCTTTAAATTCATGTGTGAGAAAAACTGGCATTCATTTCATATTTATGTGGCAAGTCAACGATATATATTGATATAGTTTTTTTTGCCAGATACTTTTTGACAAATGTCAATTTAAAACGTCTGATAACTTCGGGCCAAACTTAATGCATAAATTAAAGAATTATTCTTTATAATAAAATGTAATTTTCCGTGCGGCTAGATAAATATTTCTATAATTAAATTAATGTGACAAGTTAATGAAATACCTAACAATTGAATTTCCAAATATTATGTCAAATTAGCCAGGCGGAAAAGTGCAATGAAAGAATTTTACTCAACAATATTTGTCCAACTTAAATTGTTGTGACATTGAACGAAATGAAAATGAAACTGTAATGGTTTTTCTATGAATTTCGCAGCGCATTTTTACTCTGTAAAAATGAGGTGTTGGTAAAAAACACACAGATTTCCTGGAAATTAATCATTTTTGCTGGTACTAAATTATTCGGGCGAATTAAAAGTGGTCACGTTTGTTAAAATATATCCGCTAATAACGTTGGGAAATTTGTTTCAAGCTGGCGAACTTTTTTAATTAATTCATTTGAAATCGAATTAAACACTTGAGATAGATACAAAAATCATCTTAATTACAATTTTATATTTTACGATGAAAAACGTATTCTGCGAAGCTATAACTAATTCATTCAAGGGTTGCACATAAATTACTGGAAAGTTGATACCACTTGTTAATGTGTCTAAAGGTATGCAACAATATATTTTGAGTCCGAACGCCCATTGCATTTATTTCACTCCCCACATATAAATACTGTGGCAACCCTAGTTAATGGGATTCTTTTAATCTAATATAATCTAATTTTACAACTTATAAAGTATGATATGAAAATCTAAATGATGTTCACACTTTGATTTTCTTTTTCCTACAGTTTCCGGCGATGCGTGCTCTTTCCATATCCTCGGCGGATGCTTTCATCCTGGTCTACGACGTCACCGATGCCACAACTTTCGAGGAGGTACGCACCATTCGCGACCAGATCCACGAGACGAAGGCCACCACCGCGGTTCCAATTGTGGTTGTGGGCAACAAGATCGACCTTTTAGCCGACGGCGAAACCGAGCGCGAAGTAAGTCCTAGTGTTAAACATTTAAAGCTACATTGAAGTAAGAACGCGAATTCTTCAGGACCAAAAAAACCAAAATCCTAAAATAGCTGGTCACACTGAGATTATTTGTTTCGACTGGTCTTCCAATTTGCATCTATTTTAGTTGCCATATATCCAAAAGCGGAGGTGTGGCCCCATATAAGTAAGACCGCAAATTCTTCAGAAGCAAAGAAACCGAAGTCCTAAAATCGCAATGTCACACAGAGGTCATTTGTTTCGACGTGTCTGCCAATTTGCATCAATTTTAATTGCCGTTTATCCAAAAAGGGGAAAGTGTGACCGCTTTGATTGTTGTCTCTTCTGTGGGGAATTTGCTCGAAGGCATGTTTATACAATAACCGCTCCATTGTGCCACTTGCCACTTGCCACGCCCCCCGCTCAGCCCACGAAAATTGCTTTTTATCCAACGGAACACGAGGCGTTTTAGCAATTATGTAAAGTTTGTCAAGCGCGCAAACAAGAGGGTGTAAAAGGACAAACAGTTTAATCAAAACTTTGGCCAACTGACAGCGTGGGGTGCCAAAAGAAAGTCAGTTAAACAATTTGTCAGAATATTTGCAGGCGAACGCCCCGAAAATCTGGAAACTGAAATGTGAAATCCAAAAATGATGAGCCACAGTGTGAACACGGTGTTCTACTACATAATATATAGTATAGTATGTATATTCAATGTGAGCACTCACTTTATTCACTCCATTCACTTTATTTGTGGCGGCAGTTAAGCAGCAGCCAAAGGACATAAAACAGTGCCCAGCTGTTTCGGATGTCAAAGGCAACGAAAAAATGTTACATTTAAAATGTCAAAGTGGGCGTTAGGGCGGTAGAGTGGGCGTGGCCGAACGAGGGGGTGTATGCAACATAATATCACACAGACGAACAGACAGACTCGCGGAATAAAGTGCAAACTACGCGCGAAAGTCACACAAAATGAAATGCCATCAAGTGTGGCTGCACTGCGAGAAAATCTACATTAAAAATGGCATACACTTTAGTTGGACATTTTTCTGGAACCCCTTAAAATAATATTTCAAATAAGGATTTCATTTTTTGTTCTGTCTACCAATATTCCTATACTTATTTTATTTTGGTCTTTTTAGAATGAAAATTCCACATTCATTATATTTTATTATATTATATTAATTATAGTTATATTTATAGAACCACAAGCTTCATGTCTTGTGTACTTGAAACAGTGTGAGCAAGTGCTGAGTGAGATTATTTTTAGACTGTTAAAAACTGTCGGGTTAAAATTAAATACATTAAACTTTAACCAAGATAATTGTTCGCAAAGGACTTGCAAATTAATTTTTAAATAATATTTCTTACTGTGCCCCCTTTCTTTCCCGCGTTTCCCTTGGCAGCTTTTGCATAATTAGTGAAAAGTACGAAGCTTCCCGGGAAATTCGCAAGGCAGGGGGCTTGCAGAAGAAAGTGGAAAGCCGGCGGGCATCATAAGAACTGCGGTTCTCCCTCCCCCTTTCCCTTTACCCCTCCGCCCATTTCGCCCATTTCCCAGCAAGTTGCAGAACTTTTGCTGTCAGCTGCATTGCAAAATTTCCCCGAAAGAAACGAGCTGCAGGAATTTGACAGACGAAAAATAAAGAAAATGCCAACGGCAGGGGGGCGAATAAAATGAAGAATGCGATTCATTTGAATGGGAACACAGCGACAGCCAATTAGAAATGCAATCCCCACCCAGGGATGTTTGTATTCTTATAAATTGTTAAATTGTTGGGGGGATTGTAGGCAATTATGATGCAAAATAGTGTTTTTTTAAAAGAAATGGCACTATTGGAAAGGCTCCTACTTAATGCGAACTCTACATTTTGTATTGCGAATCCTTGCCACATCGATATATTTATATTACCTTATATAACTGAAGGCTATAAAAAGTCCAACTATATTCCCCAATTTCTTTGTTTGTTCGCCCTCGAAGCGAACTTTTTGCGCGCAATCAGCCGCCACGAGAATGAAATAATCTCGAATAAAAGAGACCTTAAATAATAATAACCACCGAGCTGATGCGAATTTCGACCGACCCCAAGTCGAAGTACTTTGCATATCTTAAGTGAGCATCATTTGGCCGGAGAATTTCGCTTCTGCACAAGTTTCTGGCCCAATTTCTGGCCCCCGGGCCACACACCAAAGTGATTCTAATAAATTCCGGGCATAAAAACTAAAGGAAACTCACAAAAACACACAGAAAAAGGTACGAATATGGCAAATACGGGAAAGTTTGCGGCGGAAAAGTGCAGAGGAAACTCCGCTTTGATTGTGAAAACTTGAAAACGAGAATGGAACCCAAATGGAACCGGAAATTTGAGTTGTTCAACCGAAATGTGGAAAGTTTACCGGTCTAATTTATGCAAATTTTAGTTGCAGTATATCAAAGGGAATCAAAGGGGAATACTTATTTATTTTTTACGTATTAAAAATTGGTCAATCTATCTTTTACATAATTTAATTTGCGAGCCCTTATTTGTTTTTAAAAACTCTTAATACTAAAAGCCACATTATTGCATAAAGACAATTCAATTAGAGTCACTCTTAAAATGTCAAGAAGTTCTTGAAATGTCTGTCATTTTATGGGCATTTCTTTACTTTCGTTTCGCTTTTTATATTGTTATAAATTTAAAATCCCTTTGGCTTATTTATTTGTTTCCCTCCCTTTTTTCCGTTGAGAGTCACAGTTGGTCAACTTCATTTGGGGCTTTATACATTTTAATTTGCCTTTGTTTATCTTTTCTCTGGCCTGTTTCGACATTTTCCGTTTGCCTTATTTGTCACTTATTTGGTGCGTTTTTTGCCATTATATACGTAGTTATGCATAAGTAGTTCGGGGACCCGGTTCCACCTTCTTCCTCTGGGTGTATTGACTTTAACCGAGTTCTGATATAATAAAAATGCAAATTGCCAGCAAACGCCAGACTGTCGCGCTCCTTGGCTTAGCCCCTCGAAACCCCCAGGATTCTTCCGTCCCATCTTCAATTATTCCCCCTACACAGGAAGAAAAAAGCTGAATATCAATTTTTGCTGCCTGGTCGCATAACAATTTAAGGTATACACTGATAAAAACATTCCTCCATTATAGATTTTATTCATTTTAAAAATAAAAAAGAATTTGTTTTTCAATATGTATTTCCTTTTAGTGTTGCATTTTATATCAGTGTATTAAAGATTTAAAAAAGATTTAAGCTTCTCCTTCCACTCTAAATCAGAAATAATAATAAAAAGCAGTAAAAAACATTTGTTTCCGTTGTATATGGTCCGGGTTCGAATACTGCGGTTGTTGCATAAAGTTATTTTTTAGAGATACAATTTTACAATCATAAAAAATTTGTATTATACCAGAATGATAATTTCTTACCCATTATTTACCCATATCATAACATTATACTTATCCTTTTTCCAAGTGCACTTTCTCCCTACTCCGTTTTTTTGGCTCCTTAGCCTTAGTCGGTGTGTATTTTTTTGTTCAACGAAGCGAAATCAACTTTTTGTTGTCGCCTTTGTGCTACTGGGCTGCTTTTTTTGTACTTTTTTGGGTTAGACCGCTTTAAACCTTGGAATAATGATGGGAGGGGGGTTTCAATTGGAAGGAGGGGTCCTATGTTCGAAGGGGTCTGCTTGCCCTTTTCTCGTTGTAGTTGCTCACCGCCGCTCTTTGAGTTTGTTCATTTGGAAGAATTAAGCCCCGATGTTCGGTTAAGTTCGGTTCGAAGTCAGCAAATTTCTAGACCCGTCTTAGGACCCTGCCCTTTTTTACCTTCTTTACTTTTTTGCCATTTTTTGTTGCCGTTTTTTTCACATTTATCGCCGCAATTTAGACGTCTATAAGGATTTTCGTTGCCGATAAGAAATAATAAAGTTCATGTTCACTTTTATGGTGTGGGGATAAATTGATTTTTAGTTGGGTTGTATGAGATTGAATGGTGTGGGTGGATGGATTTATGCGAAATGAATTAATTTGTGATACTTGAACTGGAAACTGGCTGCTCATTGCTTTTCTATCGCTCAAATTGTGAGAAGAAATAATTGGAGATGATTTTTGGTTATTAATCTTTTTAAATAATTACTAAACTTGTTTTTATAACTTTAATTAAGAGATGCTCTTTCGTATATTTAACTACTGATTCTGATGGTATCAAACGAATTTAACACGTTGTTTTTTAATTCAATTAACTAACCAATTTTATGCAACTTTACCTCTTTTTTTTATAGGTTGAGTACGCCACCACAGAATCGGTGGTCACTGTGGACTGGGAGAATGGGTTTGTGGAGGCCTCGGCTGCCAGCAATGAGAACATCACTCAGGTGAGTAAATCCCGCCAACCCATCTATTAAGTGACTTTAAAGTGACTTTGATTACATCACCAGGTGTTCAAGGAGCTGCTGGCCCAGGCGAAGATCACCTACAACCTGAGTCCGGCCCTGCGGCGTCGCCGGCAGTCGTTGCCGCAGCAGATCGGCAACAATGGACCCGGCACCCCGTTGCACCACCACCAACACCACAGCCACCACCACCAGTCGCAGCACCACCACAATTCCGGGGGCGGCTCATCCGCCTCCACCTCGGCGGCAGCTGCAGCAGCGTCCTCATCCGGCGGATCCGGTGGCTCCCATGCCCCCACTCCGGCCCAGCTGCAGCATCTCCAGCGAATCCAGGAGCGGAGTTTGGGCGCCAAGCGCAACTCGTGCACCATCTCCTAAAGCAGCGGAATCCGGGGATTCGAAATCGCACCACGGCAGCTTAAAAAAAACAAAACTAAAGCTAAACTAAACGGTCTCCTACAAAACGGTTTTCAATACTTCTCCAATAATGCAAAACAAAATGGGGCTTACTTCTACGTGAACCAATTACCAAAAACCACAAATCTAAGGTGAATAGAAAAGGTCGATACTTATAAGGGAGAGAAAGGAAGAGATTTGCTAAAGAGCACTACTGGTCTCTTATTAAAATTGATTTCTCTCTAAGAAAGCAATGGAAAATAACTTGAACTTAAAAATCACTAGAGGTTTAATATCGATTTTGGTATGATATCTCAAATTCTTATGTAACATATTTGTAGTTCGAAAGTCTGTCGGAAAATTTCCTCAAGACCATGTTCTATTTTTCACTGCATACTGTTATAGATACCTATTGAAACGTTTTAGACCTCTAGAGATTTGTTCTACATTTTGCCAAGAAAATAGGTCAATTTTCTTTTAGACCTCCAGTTTTCAGGGTAATATGACTAAGCCGAAGGATAAACATTCCCTTCCCACAATTGTCCAACTATTTGCATCGACCCGCACTAATGTGGAGCTATCTGGACTCAAATGTACCTCTATCTTGCTATTATCGCTCCAATAACTTTAGTACCTATATCTCAAGCCTCTGGTTTCTCAAACTCAGCCCTCAGCATAATAATATATGGAATGGATGTGTTACGGTAGAGAATATTGAATCGTTAGACAGCTCTATAATTTACTCAGATAAAAATACAGAAACTATGTAGTCCCTAAATCGAGGCAAAGAACATTCTTTTAAATGTGTCTCGGTGTTACTCTAACTCGATTGTTGTGTGTGTGTGTGTCTAGTTACAGTTTCCCCCATCCCGACAGTACAGGAATATATATATAATAATTTATATATATTGACTTATCTGTGTATAGATTACCAGTGTAGCGAGCATTTAGGACCGGCCCGTGTACCTAAAGACAGCTAAGACATATTTTTGTAGACAATAGGTCGATAGAACCGGATTTCTCCTGGGCGTCAGTGTTGGAACGTTTGCCATTGTGCGGGTTGCCAGTGTTGAGAAGCGGAAGTGAAAGCTAAAGAAACCGAAACCGAAAGCAAATGCATAGTTAAGAAGTATCACTGATTGGAGGGGGATAACCTAAAACCTATCTGTAGAATCGTAATGAGTGTACATTTAGTTAATATTTTTTTTTCGTTACCATTTTACGGTTAGCTAGTAGTGTTGGTTAATGCCAGGCAAAAAGATTGAAACAAATGGTTAAGATTGAAAACGCAATGAAAACACCAAAGAATAAGACAAAGACAAAAGCAAATGCAAATAATGAATACGAGTATAGATCGATAAATATATATATATGAAGATGTTATCGTATGGAAAGTTATAGTCGTGTTATAGGGTTACTTTTGAGATACAGAACGAAAAACGGGCCAAAGTGAAACGCAGCTATTATATTGCATACATCGGACATCACACGTAATCTATTTGTGGTACAATAAAGTATATACCCGGATTCAAACCCCCCAAAAAAAAAGTGGAACAGAGTGTTATATTTATATTATAATAGTTATATGTATTGCTACAAGAAATACTTCAAAATACTAATATACCGAATTACTATGCGAATACGAGTACTAAACGGAAATCTTAAGGAAATACCAAGGCAGATCTTAAACTTATACGGATATTGATGTGTTGCAAACGAAATGAAAACTTTAAAGAATTTATGTAATTATTTAATTTCAGCAAATCGTACAATATCAAGTATACATATATCTGCGTATATATCTCTGTGTGTATCAGTGGTTGTTTCAAATACAATATAATTCCGATCTTTGGCAGGCCAAAGTCCCTTAAACTCTTGCTGGTTGATGGGTATCTGATATATTTTTTTTTCCATCGGTTCTGTATTTGTTAAGCTAAATGAATGGTTAAGGATTTTTTTTGTTTTAGAAGGATTTGCTTGCAAGAGTTTAAAATAAAGTTATAATACAATTGGCCAAAGCGCAGAGCACCCAAAAAAGAAAAGATGAGTATGTAAGTGAATAGATGTCATTATGGTACCTAGAAATACGGACATGAGTGTGAGCATTACGTAGAATAATTCGCATTACAATTGATTTAGTTAGGCGGCGCACTGTGGCCAATCACCGAGGGTACAGTACATATGTATCACTCGATCACGGAAGGGTTTTCGAAATTACAAACTAAGTTCAAATTTAGTTTGAGGACACAGTGCGTTAGTTAACAAAAGAAGAAAGCAAAGCCACGTAGAATTGATTAAGGTGTTAGCGATCCCTATAATTCGTGGGTACTTACTGCTTAGGCTCAGTATTTATGCCCAGCAAAAGGAATGCTAAAATACTTCTCGAGATATATTTAAACGTCTACTTTTTTTGAATGATAAATAAAGATATAAAGATATTGCAGATTAGGTTTATATTTCTTTATAGGCAAAATTTGCATGAAGTTTTTTGAGGAATTATAACAAAAAGGGATTACATTTTGTAGACATAAATACAGAGTCTTATGTGGGATGGCCCCAAATCCTCTTGTTTCTGGAGTAGCGGTCAAGGTTGTATCTGCACCCTATCGCATATCCCACACTCCCATTCCCGAATCCCATTTATAATACTAATATATCACTATCCTAACATTCTGTAAGTCCCCTTTAAATGCGAACTTCTTTGGTTCCTAGGCCACAACCTCTGCAGCTGGATATCTTACAAAATAAATATATATTAATATGAATATTTACATACGGCAATACATATATGCATATACTATATACATACATATACATAATGAATAATTAAAAATGTAATTGATAAATGCGAAGAGACAAGAACCGGAAATAAATGCAAGGGCGAGGAAATTTTTTTGTGCTTAAAAGTTTCTATTGTGTTTTTCATCCCGCGAAAGTTTGGCCATCCCATCCGAAAGCTTAAAGCTTCGACCACCACCGTTATCATTTTGAATCCTCGGCCTTGGAATCGGAGTCCCCACTGTACTTGGCCTAGACACAGTGCATTTTGGAGGCGAAGGACCTGCCGACGGGGGCGTGGCAAATCGGCTCGGATAATCGATAGTGTCTGTAATCGGCAATTCGGTGCGATGCAAGGCCAAACAAATAGACGTGAAATGTGCAGGGAAATGGGTCCAAGGATAAAGGTTGCCCAAGAATTGTAGTTCGGCCAGAAGGATGGGGAATATTCCCTGCAAAACAGTCAACTATTATTATCTTATTACATTTATTTAGTTTACCACTCCATATGTCTGAAAACTATTTTGTTTATTTACCCGTATTTCTATCTAATTCGTTATGTTAGTTTATTTGTTATACATTTATAGTTTTGTTTTGTTTTATAGTAATTTGTAACCAAAATTCCTGGGATAAAAATTAAGATAAGGTAAGTACTATAATTTTGTATTATTTATAAAGTAATAACAAGTAAATCTTAAAACATTTTCGTTAGAAAAGGCGAATTCCATAATATTGTAAAAAACATAACAAAACTTATGATTCATAGATACCCGAAATGCACAGCTAAGGAACATAACATATTATATAAAATGAGTTGAGCTAGTAAATGAATTCCACAAGACCACGAAATTCGTAATATGTATGATTCATGCGTACTGATACGCAATTTATGACAAACCTCCACAAAATTCGGGTTTAATCGTTGAAATTTGAAGTGCTGGAAGTAAAAAACAATATGAGTAAGGCGTTTTGAGTTCAGATTTTGGAATACCTCGGCTTGAAGTTTATTTTAAAACTTTCTTTCTTCTTATAGATCCTTTAGAAACTAACAAGTTTATTTGGAACCCATTAAAATATATTTTCAGATGTTACCTAGTTTCTTTTTGCATTTTACTGTAGACAATAATCTGTTACATTTTCCTAGGAAAAGATAGGCCCCAATCCTTCTGCGTAGGACATCAATCCGCTGGAGCTGAAAAAAAGCGATGAGGACAATGTCTTTTCATATCAAAACAGACGCAGGCGCATTCGGGTCCACGTTGCGTATTCGCCATGTGAACTCGGTACAGTGTGCACCATAACACAGGAGTGTGTGTCCGTGTGGTCCGTAGTACTACCGTACAACCAGTACTACCAGTCCAGTACTACAGTTGTAGTGTTTTCCTTTTGGCCCGGGCTTTTTCTCCTTGCGGTGGGTCAGTGGGTGGTGGGTCAGTGGGTTCTGTGGATGTGGATGTGGATATGGAGGTGTGTTTGTGGATGTGGATGACTGGCTGGCGGGTCGATTGGCGGCAAACGTCGCCGACAGTTGGCTGCCAGTGGCACACGGGCATTCCAGCAACTTGCAACACGCCACGAGGACCTAGAACCGAGAACCGAGAACCGAGGAACTGAAACCCAAACACCGATTACCCAAGAGCACTGGCTCCCCGAAACAAAAAATAAACAACCGAAGACCCGAGTTTTGTTTTGAAACTGAACTGCAGTTTTGTCCACCGGCCGGCGTCCCCACAAAACAATGGGATAATCCTTAATCGGTGGTATATTACTATAGCCACAACCAGAACCAGTCAAACTTTTGCGCTTACGTTTGGGCAGTTAAGGCTGGTTGTCCACTATACGGTGCATATAGTACATATACTACACATAGTACATAAAACGCGTGACCTTGGTGGGTAAGCAGTTAGCAGGCGGTGTGGCGGGGTGGTGTGCATCGGAGGACCTTGAACATAGAGGTGTAAAGTGGAGTGAGTGACAAGCAATAATAGAGTAAGTGCTTACCTCAGGTGATATAATGGTTAAACAGAAATCGAAACCATACTTAGTGTCTAAAAATGATGGTTTTTGACCATGCAATCCAGTTTAAGTATAAGTAATTGCATGTTTCCAAAAAATGTAAGAATAAACCATATACCATTTTATATTGTTTGAATCATTTAATATTGAATGACCTAACTGGCATGGTTTATTAATACTCATTTTTACAATGAGTCAAAAATGTAATATTGGGCTGAAACTCGAATTTTATGTAAGCTTAAGTTATTCAGAGAACTTATTAATATAACCGATTTATTCTTAATTTTCCCCAACCGAGATGGCAGTTAAGAGTGCCCCATTCGCATCATAAAACGGAAGTGGTGAGTACCACGTTGACCCAATTCGACTGTGATTCGGGTCCCAAGCGGGATTGGATTTGGAATTCAAGATCACTGCCAGTGGTGATTCTGCAGAAGCGATAAGACTGGGTAGTGTAGAATTCCGGAAGGGCAGCCGATAAGTCGTGCATAAGCGGAGTCCCTGATAAATCCCAGACCGAAACCCGTACGAGCACACCACCAGCCTCATTCCTAGCGATAAGCATTAAGCATTGAGCAGCCAGCCTGGCCTGTGGTTTCTTTATATTTAATAGAAATTCTTCGGTTTTTGCATACGGGCAATCTGTGTTCGAAAACCGACTCTTTATCGCTATATACATCCTAAAAATGTATTTTATGGTGTGGGTGCCGTTGGCGGGCTTAAAAACCCAGCCTTTTCGTTGGGCAGCAGTTAGTCGCCTCCGGTCGTTGCAGTTAAGCGGTCGCTCTAGGATCTCATATCCTTATCCTAATCCTTTTTTTTTTTTTTGTGAGTTAAATATTGAGAGTTTCCCGCGGTATCGATGGCGAAGTTAATTATATGTCAGTTTTTCATTTGGCCTGCCTAGCTTACTTCTGTTTAAATATTGCTAGCTGCCTTGTGAAGGGCTTACGTGTGATTGCGGCTCAACTGGCAGGATATACAAACTCGAGATAAAAAGGATAACTTTAATCCTTCGGTGTTTTTTTTTGTTCATCCAAAAAGTGATTGAAATCATTATTTTAATGTGCATAAGTACAGAACAGTAACTGATGAGTCAGGTTTTGCTGTTTAATAAAATAAAATTAAAAGTGTGATTCTATTTCCCGCATGCTTTTGAAATTCAAATTGTCCTCTTGCATTATTTTTCTACCGCAATTTAAAGGATTGAAGGATTTTATAAAAAAATGAAACGATTTTGAAGGACATATAATATTAACATATTTCTTACAAGTAGTTTGGTGAATATTACTTATTGCGTCTCATTTTATTTTACCAATTCATATTTCGTTAGAAACCACTCTTCTACCATTACATCTACACTATAAATCAGTTCTTAATTTAAAAAATGTTTTATATATTAATTTATTTAAAACCTTTTGCTCATACAATACATCTTATAAATTTTGTAATCCAAGCTGAACAACATTTAAATTTGAATTTATGGCGCGCACAATGCATCGCTGTACTCCTCCGATAGTTATTGCGCTAGTCGCGCCAATTAATAATTGTATTTGTTCCTTGTGACTCATTTGTTTAATTAAAACAATAGTTAAAACAGTAGGCATATTTATGCAACATTTAAATTAAAACCAAAACTTCGTCAATTGCCATGGAATTTCGTTGAAATGCTTGTCCATAATGCTATAGTTTTGGTACAATAATATTGTTTTTAACATTATGTTCTTAATTTTATTTCATTTGTTCCAGTTGCCAAATTATTTTATGAAATTATTTCAGATAATCACAAAAAGGCGCAATTAGTAAGACCAATTTGTCGTTTTTGCCCTCACGTTCAATGTGACCGCATGGCGATAAGGCGATAGGTATCGCAGATGAGCTATCGACAGCTCGATATATCACGCGTATGGGATATCGATGGTTGGTCATGTACAAAATACCATTCCTCGGGTAAATTAAAACGCGAAAATTGCGTGGAAAATCGGGGAAAAGCGCTGCGACAGGCGGCGGAAAAGTAAGCTAACGGTACGCTAGCGTAACGGCAAGGCGGCGGCATCTCGCGAGCGGGCAATTTCGGAGCGGCGACGACGAAACGGCAGTGCGCAAATGTAAAATGCACGGAATATTCGCATGTGCAGTGTGATAATAAATAAACGCCACACAAAATTTTCGGCGCAGGGGCAAACACACCAATACACAAAAGCGGCGGCGCGTTCGTGTGCGTGCGCCTTTTTTTTCTCTGTGTGAGTGTGTGTGTGTGTGTGCGTTCATATCTGTGTGTTAGTGTGTTATCACAAAGGAGCTGGGAAAAACAATAACAAAAACAACAGCAACAGCACGCAGGTGCGTATGTGTGTGTGTGTGATGGGATGGGGGGAGAGAGGTTGGAAATTTATTCGATTTTCCACTGCGACAGTGCATACGGTTTATATACGTATGTATATGTTCATATATGTATTACATAGGGTTTGCATTTAGTGGTATAAGTGAGTGCGCAAAAGTTTCCGAGAGCCAAACTAACGGTTCTTGCCAGCCTTTTGTATGTATGTATTAGGTAATCTTGTGTGTGTGTGGGTGCTTTTTACCGTTACAGCGGCGCCTTGAAAGAAAATCCAACTGCGAGTGTCCGTAATTAAAACATGCGCCGCAGCTAAGAAAAGTGAAAATGTAAGGGGGGAAAAGCCGAAAACAAGGGCGGAGAGGGGGTTAAAAATGGGAGGCTGTGCACTTGCATCTGTAATACATGGCGTATGCGTAACACTTATCAATTCCAATTTGAATCTTACGCATCTCTGTGTGTGTGCTTTTGATTCTGTGGCCTTAGGGGTTGCAAAAAGCACCCAAACCACCCCCTGCAAATGGGAAACTGTCAGATACACACACACCACATGAAGGGAAAAAACAGAGCGAGATGGCTGGCTCACAGCAGCCTTCGTTGAGAGATTTTTCACTCCCAATAATCGAGGACGCCACTGTGATGTGGGGATTATTTGGGGGTGGCTTAAAAAGTACAGTTCCCATTGGAAGAGGCGACGTGGCTGTATTGGGACTAACAGCTGCTGCTGGAATAATAGCAATTGCACAATACTTTAAAGTAATATTATTAATTTGGCTGAAATAATTATGTGTAGCAATATAAAAGGGGCAAAACAATAATCTTATTATTTCAATGAACTCTACTTTGCACCGCTACTTTTTGTGCGCCGCCACTGTAAATTCTTGCCCGTCGCTTATACATACATAGTTCTCATGTGTGTTTGTGGGTGGGTGGCTGTGAACGGTGGGAGGTGGGTGGATGGGGTGGTTGGTGCGCCGTCGCCGCTGCCGCGAAAAACGAACCGCCGCATGCGTAACTTATTTTTTCTCGCCTTTCTTTCGTCTTTGCGCTGTTATCATTGTTTTTGTAGACTGTGCGTCAAGTACAAATAGAGCGAAAGAGAGGGACAGAAGAGAGAGAGTACGAGTAAATAGCTATTGATTATATATTTGCAAGAGAGCGAGGGAGAGAGAAGAATGAAGGGAAGAAGCGCACGGTGGGGTCGATTCTAAACATACGAAAACGATTCTTTAGAGAACCTCTTTAACAAATTTTTAAAAATTATAATCAAAACTGAAATTTGGAACACGTGGTAATCATCAAATTTTAGATTCGTAATAGTATTTGTTGAAAAATATTAGGTTAGGTGTTCCCAAGGGTAGTATAATTGAAATTTCCTTAAACTTCTTTATCAAACAAATTTTGTAGTGGACGATAATTGTACTCTATTAATTTTGAATGTTTTTGAGAGACGAGAGACTGATAACACTGTAATTAATGGCCCACTGTGCCAGCTGCACTGATTTCGTATTTGATTTTCCAGCCCAAACTGCCTGTACAAGTGTGGGTGATCAATGCGCCTGTGTGAGCGTGTGTGCGCTGACGCAGTGGGAGTTTGTTGTAGTGGGAGTTGTTGTAGGCACACACAAACAAAATCCAGAGGTGTATTAAGTATTTTCAAAAGTTCTCTATTCAAAAACGAGTAATAAAAATAGATCATAGCTACGGAGGCAAAAGCATTAGAGGGTTTAAAAGGAATAGGGGCTAAACGACTCTCACAAAAAATGCATCTGCAATGTGTGTCAATGCCACATAGGAAACTGAAACATTTTTAACAATACTTAAATTCATATTAAAAGTTAACGAAAGAGTTTATTTAACAGATCCTGTGCGCAAGCGCCAGTGCAACCCTGTGTTCTTTTCTAGTAAATAAAATATTTATCTTATTTTTTGAGAAGGTAAAAAATAAAACAGGTACCAAAATATTTAAGCTACCTTTCGTTAACTCCACGCAATGGCAGATAAAAAATGTCTGACTAGGGGTGCCTTAGTAACTGACTAAGTGGGTGCTCAGTTGCCTTGACATCGGCTTACGACTTGGGGCTTATAGCATGCATCTCGGGGCACTCGGCGCAGTTTTTCCAGCTAAACACAAGGAAGGGAAAAGCGCTGCGCACGCAACCCCACAAAAACAAAAAAACAGACTCGGGCCACTATACACTTAAGGTCATGCAAATAGGTAAGCTTCAATGACTTATTCTGTGGTAGATAACTAAAGAGCTTTGACCACTATATATCATTGAACAGCATCAATAATTTAAAACGAATTTTTGCTCTTGCTTAAGATTTTAAAATTTTTGCATTTCCCGAATTCATTTATATTTAAATAAAAACAGCTTAATTTTAGAATTCAAATTTCTTTTTTACAAAATTTAGTGAAATTTGAAATATTTCTTTAGATAATACCTCCATTCTAAATTCATTTACGTTATTGTAAAACTAAATATCTATTTTCGCATCTATGGCTCTTTCAAGGCGAAAGTTGAATGATCCCCCTGCCCCGAATGAAGAGCCAGTTTGGTCAGCATCCAGTTAGGTGTTCTAAGGGATGAACAAAATCAGGTTGCTCTTTGCCCGTCCTCGTTCATCCCACCATCAGTCTGCCTGATTTTTGATTTCAACCCAGTTCCAGTTGCAGAAGTGGGTTCACTTTTTCGGGGCCTTCACTGTCTGTCGCCGGATGTTTGGCACGCGCAAGTGAAACGGGCTTACAACCCCTAAAAGGGGATGGGATTGGTGGTGTTTTACCTTCCAAATGTAGAGGGTGGTTGGGTGGTGCGAGCAGTGCATGCGTGGTGGTTTAAAAACGAACCCACGAACCCAAAGAAAAAAAAAACGAAAAACAGGATAAGGCAGTGTTATCATGGGTTAAAATTCGAGCTCGGCGAGTTTGCGTGTGTATTTGGTGCTGGTGGTGAAAGTTCCGGGGCCTTAGGGGTGGCTTTTTCCAGGGCCCGAATCTCTGCTCTCAATTTCCCGACGGGGGTGTTGTTAGCCCATATAGCCGTGCTCTTCTGGCCAAATGTGGGGGAGTTCAAAGGGGTACCATATTGTATTATAGTATCTGCCGTATGGTCGCAATGGATTTCGGGCTTGCTATGTTGCACATTTCACCTTTGTTATTGTAGCTTACGGGGCATAATTTCCATATAGCTTTCCTATCGAAGCTATATAGACAGAGGAAGACGGCCAGACCTTATATATATAGCCATCTCAGGCGGCGATGTCGACGCATGGGCGCAGTATTGATTTTTCACTGCGTCGACGTCGCTGCTTTGTCGCAATCACTCCATGGGGTGGTTTCTCGTGCCCTCTCTTTCTCCCCCGCTACTGCTCTCTCTTTCGCGCAGCTAGCGCCCTCTCTTTCTGCCGCCGCGTTGCCGTCGTGGGTTTCCGAGTTTCTGAGCAAACGCAAATAGAACTTGAGCACAGAGAGCCACTAAAAGCGGTGCTGAGTGGTTCGTTCGGGAGCCCTAATCTCGTTCCAAATATTACTTATTTTATTTTCTGTGCTACAAAGAGTGTGTGCCAAAAGTTCTAAACTTGCTACCAAAAAAAAAATTCAAATTAAAAAGTAACCGAAAATAGACGAGTAGTAGCTAAAAAGAATTCAAAAAATATAAAATAATAAGAAAAAATACCAAATCCCCAGTTGGTTTGCCCACCACTACACGTCACTTGAAAATCCCTGAGGCAAGCAGAAACCATAAAAAACAATTGATAAACCTTAATTTTACTTGAAATAAGTGCTTAGTCGGTCGAAAAGCAAGTACCCAAAATTTGAACTCTATATCAGTGCGCACGTGCAACGGCCCCCAAGAAAGCGAAAGAGAGGGCTATACTCGGGGAGAAAGAGAGGCTAGATTGCAAATCTGTGCGGGAGCAGAAGAAGCTTGGGGATTCTGCGCACTGGAGAATCGAGAACGTAGAATGCACATGCTCAGAAACGGGGAGAATAAAGCAATGAGAGCGCGAGATTGGTGTTTGTCTAATATTTTTCAAATGTGAACAAACAATATAGTCAAAAGCTAATAGTTATAGATGAGTTGAGATAGTACACACACATTATTAAAATGTTTTAGGTAATAAACAATGAGTATTTATTCATTTAAATAAAGTACCTATAGATTTATTTTAAAACAATTATAAATATAATATTCCTAGTTGTATTTTACATTTTCTTTGCAATAAATAAAAAAAAAGAGTACGATGAGTATGCAAGAAAGATTGGGGTAACCTGGCGCAAGAAGATAGGGTCTTAAACAGAACCAGATAGCAGAAAAACAAAAAGATAGAGATACAAAGAAGTAACGTGAGTCCAATCCTGTATCTTTCGGTTTGTGTCAGGGTCAGTCTTCTTCAGTTTTCCGAGCTACCTGTGCCACATGCATGCCTTTTGCTCACCTTACCCCCATATTTATTTACATATAGTACACGTATGTACCCAAGTTCTCGCCGTTTATCGGCTCCCGAAACCAACCGATACGATCCGATCCGATCCATTGGGGCCCTACGAATAAAAAAGCGACTTAAACGTCGACGGCGCTAATCTGCGACTGCGGATCGCTCGAATTACAAACAGTTGTGCATATGTACCTTGGTATATATGGTATACGGGTACATATTGTTGCCGGGGCTGCGTTATAAAACTCTGAATTGTTCGCTTTTGTTGTTCTATTATTGTCGTTTGTGGTGTTGCGCATGCGCGCTTTTGACCTGATTCACTTGTCGCTTATCAGCAGAAAAAAGCGATCCAAGTTCTGTTGTCGCTGGTATACCCTGTACTCCCGGTGATATAGGGGTATATTTTGAAACTTATACATTGTTGACTGGTTGGCGTAATCAACCCCTTTACGAAACTCGTTTCAGCTTGGGGTGCAAAGCTTTATAAATATTCTAATACTGTATGTTTGTGAGAACTCACGACGTACCACTTTTGTAGAACTCCAGATGCTACAGCTTCCATAAATCTATTATGTTAAGATTTACTTGTATCTACATAGTTTCTACAAACTTGTAAAGAAAGCTTATGAATAGAAAATATTTTTCCTAAAGAAGATGCTGGGTAACTTTGGGTCTCTAGGGTTCCCCTTGTTTTTCTCGCCCTGTGCCTCGTATAATAATGTAGTTTGTTATCAGAGACCTGAGAATTATTTTCTGTCTTCGTGTCTCCAAACAGCTCTTATCACACTGCGCATGCGAATAAGGCCTTCGGAAGTCCAGTGAAGAGGGTCTGAGGCGAGGAGAGGATCAGCAGCAGGGAGCAGGGAGGAATCCCACCGCCAAACTGGCCACCACAAGCTATCGGTTGGTTGTGGCGCCGGCGGGCAGCCGGAGTACGACTGGCAATGTGGTGGTGACCACCACCTCCTCGGGGAGCAACTCCTCGAATGGGGGCAACGGTGGCGGAGGAACTCCTGTGGGGAACAGCAGTTCGGGAAGCGGTCTCAACGTGACCACCATCACAACGACCGGCGGAGGAGGCGGTGGCGGCCAGTTACAAAGTGCTGGCAACAGTTCCCAGAGCAACGGAACCACCTACAAGATCGAAATGCTGGACGAGGATATCCAGAGCTTGGGCTCCGAGGACGACGACGAGGATCTGATCAGCAGCGATGGCAGCCTGTACGAGGGAGATCTGGGTTCCATGCCCGTCAACGATGATGTGGCACACCAGCTGGCGGCCGCAGGACCAGTGGGCGTGGCAGCAGCAGCGGCCATTGCGAGTTCCAAGAAACGCAAGCGGCCCCATTGCTTCGAAACGAATCCTTCGGTTAGGAAAAGGCAACAGAATCGATTGCTACGCAAGCTGAGAGGGATCATCTATGAGTTTACCGGCAGGGTGGGCAAACAGGCGGTCGTTTTGGTGGCCACACCGGGTAAACCCAACACTAGCTACAAGGTTTTCGGAGCCAAACCGCTGGAGGATGTGCTGCGGAACCTGAAGAACATTGTGATGGACGAACTGGACAATGCACTGGCCCAGCAGGCGCCACCACCGCCCCAAGATGATCCGTCGCTTTTCGAACTGCCCGGCCTGGTCATCGATGGGATACCCACGCCCGTGGAGAAGATGACCCAGGCCCAGCTAAGAGCCTTTATCCCGCTGATGCTCAAGTACTCCACGGGACGAGGAAAGCCCGGCTGGGGAAGAGAGTCCACTAGACCGCCCTGGTGGCCAAAGGAGCTGCCCTGGGCCAATGTGAGGATGGATGCCCGCTCCGAGGACGACAAGCAGAAGGTGGGTGGGGTGGGTGTTCCAACAGCCGCCCCCGATCTCTATTGGATCGTACTAATCATGTTCATGTCGTTCTCACACTTCAGATCAGCTGGACGCATGCGCTGCGCAAGATCGTGATCAACTGCTACAAGTACCATGGAAGGGAGGACCTGCTGCCCACCTTTGCCGACGACGAGGACAAGGTCAATGCTTTGATTTCGCAATCGGGAGACGAGGACGAGGACATGGAGTTATCGAATCCTCCCACCATCCACACGGTTACGACCATGACGCCGCCGACGGGCAACAGCAATGTGAGTATGCCAAAGGGTCTGTTTGGGGTTTCGGTTGGGGTTTTTCGGGATAAAAAGGATATTCCTAGGGAGAACAACAAACTATCTTATTGGGTTAATAATCTCCAGTGGTCGGATTCCAACGACCTTACATTGCTTGGCATTTTCCTGGGATAACTCACACCCATTACTAATCCGCACCCGGCACTTGGCAACGCATATATCACATTACTAATCCATCAACCAATTCGCATCGAATCCTCATCACAGCAACCGCAGCAGGTGAACGTGGTGAAGATCAACAGTGCGGGCACGGTGATCACCACCCACACGGCCCAGAGCAACACGCCGGCTCCTACGATCATCCAGAGCACCAATAACCAGCATGTGACCACGACGGCCACGCTGCCCGCCTCCACGAAGATCGAGATCTGCCAGGCGCCGACTCAGCAGCAGCAGCAGCAGCAACAGCAGCAGCACCACCAGCAGAACCACCAGCAGCAGCAGCACCACCAGACCCACTTGCCCAGCACGGTGCACATCCAGCCGGTGGCCGGCGGGCAACCGCAGACGATCCAGCTGACCACGGCCAGTGGAACGGCGACGGCCACCGCGGTGCCGACGACAGCCGCCGCCGTAAGTGCGGCCCAGGCCCAGGCACAGGCCCACTCCCACTCGCACGCCCACTCGCAGGCCCAGGCCCACTCGCACTCCCAGTCGAGTGGCAACCAGACGGTCACTGCCCAGCAGATCGCCAATGCCCAAGTCTGCATCGAGCCCATTACGCTCAGCGACGTTGATGTTCGTACTAATCCGGATGAATTGCCCTATGAATTGCCGTTGTACCCACTAATCGAGCCGGGATGGGGATCGGGACCTGTCAGACTATGCACTCTGGGTGACCAGGTCAAAGGGGGATATTCATTTTGTGAACTTTCAAGGGCTTTTGCCTATTTAAAATATTCCTAGTTCGTCAATTCTATTCTTGAACATGGGAACTTAAATTCTACTTACACTAAAAAATTCTTAAAGATATAGATTGTACACAATGATTTGAGGACAGATAATAAGGAAATACAAATATCTTGAAAGACTAACTTTCTTAAATTTGTTCAAGAAGTTTTTGGTACTTCAAGTTCACATACAGATATTCTTAAGAACGTTTTGTTCTTGAAATTCGCAAATAAAGAGTAATATGTAATGTTTGAGGAACCTCTGTGCATAGCTTACTAGTCCTGACCCTTTTGCCCCACTTTTTCCGTTCACTGAATATTGTTTTGGCTCAATCTTCTGTTTTTGCTGCTATATATTGTTAATCCTTGATGTTGTTGCCCCAATGATCCTCTTGATTTATTCCATTTAACCTGATTTTTTGTTTTGTTTGTTTGAACTTCTGTTGCAGCTGGTTGTTATCGAGTTATTGGTTATTTCCATCATTATTTGCATCCACTACAAATCGAACAATTGCACCCACATGTAAATACGACTTTTGTCACTCTAAAAACAAACAACAATTACATTTTTACCATTAATTTATGCCTAATAATTATTGCTTGCTATTTATGCATTTTTTGTAGTGTTATGTAGTGTTATTACAATGCTTATTGTTGTTCGTACCTATGATATTCCGAAACTAATTGGACTAATTCTTTGTATACAGTACACCACGCAAACGGTGCTCTCACAGAATGCCGATGGCACCGTGTCGCTGATCCAGGTGGATCCCAATAACCCGATCATCACACTGCCGGATGGCACCACTGCCCAGGTCCAAGGTGTTGCCACGGTGAGTCCATTTTGAGATCCATATATATACGATATCTAATTTGATTATTATTTGATACAGCTCCACCAGGGCGAAGGCGGTGCCACCATTCAGACGGTTCAGAGTCTCACCGATGTCAATGGACATGAGAACATGACCGTGGATCTCACCGAAACGCAGGATGGCCAAATATATATCACCACCGAAGATGGTCAAGGTATTTATTAACTCAGGAGATAAATTTATCTAATAATTGATAATAAAATTCCCTTTTTTTTTCTCAATAGGCTATCCCGTTTCGGTGAGCAACGTGATCTCGGTGCCCGTCTCCATGTACCAATCCGTGATGGCCAACATGCAGCAGATCCAGACGAACAGCGATGGAACGGTGTGCCTGGCGCCCATGCAGGTAGATACGAGTGCCAATCGCACCACCACCACTGCCGCCAGCTCCTCATCCTCTTTGGCGGGAAATGGCGGCGTTCAGTGCTACTCGCTGATCTCGACGGGATCAGCGGTCCTAGGTCGTCGCAGTGGTGCGTTAGTGGGCCAGCAGGTAGCTCCCGGGGGGCGTTACTACCTGGCCACGGCCACCACCAGTAGCAGCACCACCAGCTCCAGCAGTTTCGGGCAGCTCAACAACAATAATAGCACCCTGGCGAATAACAATAATAGCATAAAGATGCCCATGCCCATGCCCATAGTTCTGGCCGCGCCCAGTATTCCGCAGGTGGCCAGCACGAGGACCACCAGGAGGGGCGTGGCTAGTGGAGGAGGAGGAGGTGGAGCAGATGGAGCTGCCGCCGGAGGAGGCGGGGTAGTGATGGTTCAGAAGCGTAGGAAACCGAATGCCTCCTCAAAGAGTAGAACCCATTTGAAGGCAGGCGACAGCAGCTGCTCCTCCGGCAACTCCTCCTCCATTCGTTGTGTGGACAGCGCCAGTTTGACCAGTGTGCAGATCCAACTGCCGGCCATCAAGCTGGAGCACCTGGAGTAGGGTCCCCCATCCAAGAATCCAGCCCATCTCGAATCTAGTCAAATGCGGCTTTGCACAAAACACACAAAATCTATGAGAACCTAGCAGAATAAGAAGGAAACGCACGAATGCACTTGCCATTTAAACTTAGACACGCACAATGTGAATGCCAAAAACCCAAAAAAAAAAAACTTAGTAGAGCCAAGGAAAAACCTCAGATACTAACTATACGAATTGAATTTAGTGCCGAAAAGAGAACACCAAAAAATATTTGTTGATAATTGAAACCGAAAACCAAAAACACACAGCGAGAGCGTTAAATCAAAACTAAAAATCAATAACTAAAATTGTTCCTAGTTAACAGAGCTACAAATCATTAAACATTTGTTAGTTTTAGCCCTTTGTTTAGTAGTTAAGTAGTGGAGTACATACATAATCGTGCAAAAAATCTTGCTTAGAGCGCAACACAAACCAAATATTAACCAATTTAAGTTGTACAATTGGGTTAGTTCTAGCCAGTAAGTAGCAAAGCAAACAGGGATCAGCCAGCCTAGATGTTCTAGTTCTAGCCTAGACGTACAAGTCACCTCGTGAATTATAGCTCCTCAAAAGCCACCTTTTTCGACCCACCCTAAAATACGAAACGTAGTCAATTCGCATTGAAAATGCGCCAAAGCGGGGAAATGAGTTTGCCATTGGAGCTAGTTTACATAGCTTTAGTGGGAGAAATATATGTGCTATAAACATATAACTATATGGAGGGGATATTCGGTATATTCACCTCGAAATGCGTGCAAAATTAATTTTATGTTGATCTATAACTATTACCATTATTGCTATTGTGTTTTATCCGATTCATTATTGCTATTACCATTATTATTGTGTTTAAATGTTTGATTTTTATATATATATCGCAATTATTTGAATTGTTTTAGACCAAATTTTATGTTTAATCAGGCTAAGTGAAGTGCAAAAAGGAACGATTGAGAAGCCAACAAATTTTATTGAATAAATCTTTTGTTGTTGTGATTTTATTATAATTTTACTTTTGAATTTTTGCTAGTATATGATGTAAGCTGAAACGCTAAATAAAGCCAGCAAACGAATTTGAATATTATGATTATTTTTTGATTTATTATTAACCCCACATCTTATTTGCAAGACCTGATTTTTCATTGAGTTGGTGTGAGTATGTTTTGCTATTATATCTTATACTTTTTATGCTTTGTTTTTTATTCTTTTTCACCAGATAGAGAGACTGAAGAATATTGACGGAGCCCTCGACCTATATATAAATATATATTAATACAGAATTATACTAATTTTGTAAACTATCTTTTTTCCCCAAACAGGTGGAGAACGGCGACCAACTGGAGACCATCACCATGTCGCCGGGAATGCACCAGATGATGATCCAGGGCGGCCCCGGCCAGGAGCCCCAGCTGGTGCAGGTGGTCAGCCTGAAGGACGCCACCCTGCTGAGCAAGGCCATGGAGGCCATCAACTCCGGCAACGTGAAGTCCGAGGACACGATCATCATGGAACAATAGCTGGAGCCCATAGACGGCATGATCTCGCCCGGATTGAGCGAGTGACCTGCCGTATCCCCGCCCGGGCATCGCAGCTCTCCTGACTGCTGACCGCCCACTGCTTACTGCCCATCCCAAAGTTAGGGTTCCTTTTGCCCCGCCAAGAGGATGTTTTCCAAGTACCTGAAAGGTGTTGCTAACGTAGGGAGGAGCAATGGGAACCCCTCGGACTCGAACTCGTCTATTCAACCATCGACCATCGACCATCTAGTCATCTAGTCATCGCATGTCTAGTCAAGAGAGCGTGCTCTGTATAAAGCGATCAATCAGTCTAGTCTTCGCATAGAAAATTATCTTTAACTACTCGTAACACCCCAAAAACCCTAATACTCTATATATATTTTTTTTTTGAGTGCTGTTCTTTTTTTGCTCTATAAATAGTTCAATTCTGGGCTGGATACTCATAGCTATAATATATCGTAACATACATATGCCTAGGTCTAAGCATTATAAGCGTTAATTGTACGTACAACCCTCTCTCTCTCTATATATATGTATGGTATATATACTCGTGTAACGTTTGCAATAATTAACCAATTGAATATTTAACGAAACGAGAGAGCAGAGATTACAAATGAATTATACAATTTAGGACAACTGATGATGATGAAGAACCCCCATGCAATGTAAACAGAGAGCATCACTTTAAACTTAATTAAATTACCTAATTACTAACGATAACGAACCTATGCATAACTATTGAATAAACCAAAAAGTGTACGACAAAGTGAGCCTCTATTGGGGATGTGACCCAATGGAGAAAGGATGAGGATGATCAGTAGTTTCGTAACCACTTGGCAGGATGCGGTGGCTCTCGATTTGCTGATTTATTTGGCCGGCCCATCGAAGCAGGAAACCCGCTGACGCAACGATCCGGAAACTGGAAGGTCTCTGTCTCTCTCTGGCCTGATCCACTGAGTGCTTTTGTCTTGCTGGCTGAAAACCCAGCTTCGATACGAAAATTACACGCCGAAATGTGGGAAATAATGGGAGGGAGGAGTGGACATGCGGCACACACCAAAACCAAAAGTATCATAAAGTTCATAGAGGCAGAAAACACGTTTTCCTTTGAGCTTCGAGCATTGAGCTGCATTGTAATTTAAACTAAGCCCGCGGAACGTTGACCCGCTGCTCCAGTACACTACAAAAACTGGCGGCTCCATGGAGCGGAGGTCTGCAGCTGGAGGTTGGAGGCGGAGGAGGCCCAAATGGAGACCTGCCATGGGTCGAGGTTGCTGCGCTTCCTCGTTGCATGTGGCTCGAGGCCCCGTCTTCAAAAGAAAAAAACCCCTATATCAATCTGATATTTGCCGGTACGTATTCACAGAAATATAATTTTGGCATTTTCTGTTTTACAGAGATTTATGGAGGCGATCAAAAGGAGTTTGGCCAACCATTATGGCTGTGATCCCATCTTAAACGATCCCCCATCTGAGTCATCAGCTGTCTGCTGCTTAGGAGTTTGATATATCCAACAATCTGGGATCGCCATCCGCCCCCTTTTCGCTCACCTTCAGCTCGTTTTTGGGGCTGCGATGTAGCGTCTTCGGCTGGCAACTTGCCACTTGCAATGTGCAACTTCAACTGGCGGCGACAGCAGCAACTTGCAACTTGCATTGGAAATTCGCGTCTGGGTCGTTTGCAATTGACGCCAGTTTTGTTTACTTTGTTTTAGCCGCCTTTGTGCCCCTTTTCCATGTGTCATCTGCCCCTTTCCACCGATTTCCATATCTATGGATGAGTTTGCAAGTTGTGTAAGAGATGCTGATGCGGGATTTATTATACCGCTGAAATTGCACTTTCGTCTGGTGCCATCTGCAATTAGTAAAGTGTGACCACGCCCCCGAAAATGTCCCGAAATCCGCCCCCTTTTTGCAGGGCATCTTAATGAGGGAGCGGAAGGGAGGAGTTTTCGCATGTTAATTGCATTTTACGGGAGCTGAAAAAACATCTGCAATATATAGGTATGCAGGTGTTTAGGTTTGAAAGTTGAAGTTAAGTCACTGAATGATCCATATTTAGTGGGTTAGATAAGCAAATCTCACTTTTGTGAGGTTGCATTATAGATCTCTTTTCAATTACTCACATTTTTTTGGAGGTTTTCTTTTAAAATAGGTCATACATTTATTTTCTATAATTTTTGTTGTTGCCTATTTTGTTTTAAAATTAAAATAGTGAAAACTATTTCCTCGAATGTCTTGCAGACAATGTAAAAATCAAAGATGTTGCATAAATCGAATTTATGGTGATGGCTTTTACAATAAAATTTCGCACCTATGCTAAAAAGGATGTCCCACTTTTTACACCCTTGTCTGTGGGTAATTAAAAAACTGAATAATGGCTTACGTAACACTTAATCATTGTTGCTGAAGGTACATTAAAAAAGAGTATTGTATTAGATATAAATCTTATTTTAATGAGCTACTGATTATGTGTAAGTGGACATTTAATTGCTTTTTTGCTAATATAGTAGTTAATTTTTCCTTTGATCAACTTGAAAAATTACCATATGGCACTTTTCCTCCATAGATCTTCATCTTAATCCCAGCCTAACGAATTGGACATTTTTTTGACCATGTTTTGGAATTGGCATTTTTGCTGCGGCAATTTTCTGGTTTCCTGCGACTCGTGGCTGCATCGAATCCGCCTTCGTCACGCCCAAAATGATGGATCGACTGGCACTGGCCAGTTTGATCGCCTCCGCCGCCGGGCTTTGTCATCGTTTTGGGCCAAATTGCCAGCGATATCCCCCAGATGCAGATGCAAATCAAATAATGGCATCAATTGTACAGCGCCGCAAGTTGCAAGTTGGCCTGATGTTGCTGCTGCTGCTGCAGTCGCATTTGCTGCTGCGGATTATGCAATGGGAAAGGTGCAGCAGCAACTTGTCTGGCGGGAGATGCGCATTTGCTATACAAACAAATCGCTGGCCGACTACAAACTGTTGCAGATGCGACAATCGAATGGAGTTGCAGTTATGAGTTGTCTGCACTGCAGCTTTCGCCCGCTGCCTGCTGCCTTTTGCCACCCCATCCCAACGTCGCAACACTAAAAGATCCCAAAAGTAAGACCCATCGCCTGAGTCCGCCCCCCTGACTAATGGCGACTTCGCGACGATGATGCGGCAGCATTTGGCCCACATTGCGCCAATGTAGTGGCTCCCCCCAGGTGCACTGAGATAAAATACCTGGTACTACTATTTGATGTTACAAAAAATCGAAGATCCATCAAATATTTAGTAAATACTTAACCTATCGGATTAAATATAACCCCCTTTAGGTGCCCAATAATAGTAAGTTCAGGATATAAATTATACCTGATAATTGGGTTTCCTTTAAGAAATATATACCATTCTCAAAGTTCAGAATGATTTACTTATAAATCAATGAAATATCTATTAAATACTTAATATATCGGAGTTAACATAAGTATTTTGAGGTGCCAAGTATACTATTTAAAACTATTAAAATATCCCTGGAAAAGGGTTAAGTAGACGTTCCTTTTAGGAATATATATATCTTGTACAACCGAGTGATTTACTTCGGCACTTTTAAATCATTTTAATAATTGAAACAAATTTAGTAATAATAATAATAATCTAATAGATCAGATTTGAGATAGAAACTTTGGGGTGCCAAATAATAGTAAGTTCAAGTATATTCTTAGATCTTTTTTTAAACTGTTAGAATATGCTTTTAGAAATACATATCTGAATGTCCAGAATGATTTATTCTACATAGATAATAGTTCAAAGAAACATACTAAGCTTATAGTCAAGTAATTAAATGGTATACGAGATCCCCTAATCAAGGAATTCGTTTTTAGGTGACTCCAAACATACAAAATAAACAACCGTATCAATTACCATACCAATGTATCTTATTTTTCGCAGTGCCCAAGCAGTACCTCCAACATCTGCCAACCACACGGTGAGCGTGGAAAACGGTTTTTCCTTTTGCTTTCTGGCAGAGCGAAGCTTTTCCGGTTAATGTTATGTTGCCTGTGGTTTGGTATAAAAACTCTGGCTGCCATCGGTGGTCATGTCAGTTGTGGATTCGCACTTAACCCACTAGTTAACCCAAACGGAGCGTTCCAAGCGATGAAAGTACGGCTCGTCGTTCGTTATCGCCAGGATAACTATAGAATATTACTTATCTAAAAATATTACGCATGCGCAGCGTGTTTTTACATATTTTTTTCAAGTGATTCTCATGGAGTGTTCTCTTACGTTTCAGGCCTTTGTGTGTCTCTTGCTCATTGGAGCGGCCAGTGTGACGGCCAAGCCGAAGCCCGGCGGCGGAGGAGGCTGGTCCTCCGGCGGAGGAGGAGGCGGCGGTGGCGGAGGCTGGTCCTCTGGCGGCGGAGGAGGAGGTGGTGGTGGCCATGGAGGCGGAGGTGGTGGAGGAGATGTGCAGATCATTAAAGTGATCACGGAGAGCGGCGGAGGTGGAGGTGGAGGAGGCTGGTCCTCTGGCGGCGGCGGAGGAGGAGGTGGTGGCTGGTCTTCTGGAGGCGGCGGAGGAGGAGGTGGTTGGTCATCCGGCGGAGGAGGAGGTGGTGGCCATGGAGGCGGCGGCGGCGGTGGCGATGTGAAGCTCATCAAAATCATTAGCCTGGGATCCTCAGGCGGCGGCGGAGGAGGACATGGCGGTGGCGGAGGAGGAGGTGGCTGGTCTTCAGGAGGAGGCGGCGGCGGCGGAGGTTGGTCATCAGGCGGCGGAGGAGGTGGTGGTCACGGAGGTGGCGGCGGCGGCGGCGGCACCAAGGTCATCAAGATCATCAAGCTGAGCTCCGGAGGCGGCGGCGGTGGCCATGGAGGCGGTGGTGGCGGAGGAGGAGGCTGGTCCTCCGGCGGAGGCGGCGGCGGTGGCGGTTGGCAGCCCGCCGGAGGTTGGGCCTAATCCCAGCCTGGAATCCCAGGAAGCCACCATCGAGGCAATCCACGTCCACTCTTGTAAATACTGTACATATCCAAGAAGCATTTATTTTTTTTGTTATTTTGTTACCCTGCCCCACAGAACTGTTACTAAATTAAGCATGAGACTATGTAGCAAATGGCATTTGCCTGAAACACACAATTTGTATATTAAATAAATGTACCCTAAAACTGTTAATTCTTAGCCTTTTTATATCGTGTGCCAAGGTCAAGATTATATAAATTTACAAAATAACCTAAAATCTTTAGAATTTTCATGCCTTTGTGACCAGAACGAGTTGCTCATCTCTAATCTGAACTTAAAATTTAAAAATTACCTAATTTTAAATTTTGATGTGATTTGTTAACAATCAAAATACATAACATATTCAATTAAATAGATCAATTTCTAAATTAAAAAAAAAAATTTAACATAATTTAAAAATAGTCAATAAAGTATGCATTTGAATTCAATGTTAATGCCCAGCAGCCACTTGCTAAATATTATGTTCGTCTGGTATCAAAAAGCGAGAAATTTGGTTTTTGGTAAATTTTGATCCGAGTTGTGGTCAATTTTGTCGGGCAAATTGGGAGATTCTCCGATTTGAAGTACCAGGCGAACAGAAATTCCAGTAGGTCGACTGTGAAATCGGAATTTCCAGCTGCCCCCAAGTGTAGGCAACAAAAATTTCATTGCAGGTCATATATGCGGCAGCCCAAAAGTATGCCACAGTATTTTTATACAAAAATTTAAACAACAGCACACTTTCAGGCATCACCCAAAATATTCTTTAATAAGAAAATATGTAGTTTGTTTTATTTTGTTATGTATATGTAGTTACAAAATATAGAACTTGAATTAACTTACAGTTAATAAAATAAAAATTTGTTCAAATACATAGAACTTAAACTAACAGGTTTATTTTAATTGAATTTACAAAATCAGTGCATGCATTTGAATATCCAATTAATGGAGCTCTTGGCTGCCATGGTAGGCTGAATTCCAGGTTCATGTGCTTCAATTGAAGTGCTTGGCACTCGAGACGTACGTTCTGTTTGCTTTAATGTTTGTTGCCTTGCTCCCCCATCTTCTGGATTTTTATAGCAGGAGAAAGTCGAAGGCATCGGGGGGCTATCAAGGTCGGCCATAAAGTGCAAAGAAGTTCCAATAAGAAATAAGAGAGAAAAATTAATAATATATAGTAGTTTCAGCAGATCAGACTTTAAAAAGTATTTAAACTTTATTACTCCGGTGGCTATGTGAATGTTAAAGCTCAGATACTATCGATTATGAGTTAGTAAAACCTGAAAACTAGC
Organism: Drosophila suzukii; assembly: GCF_043229965.1. Taxonomy (NCBI): domain Eukaryota; kingdom Metazoa; phylum Arthropoda; class Insecta; order Diptera; family Drosophilidae; genus Drosophila; species Drosophila suzukii. The sequence goes on from NC_092084.1 coordinate 8,541,536, forward strand.
AATACGTTATGTATTTATCAGTATAATAACAAATGTGCCAAGTTTTACTGTGCCAAAATTACTGTTTACTCTTGTATGCTTAATTACAAATGAACTTGTTTGTATGTTTGCTCTTTCTCAATTCAGATCTTAACTAACGGGATGAGAATACGAAGAGATATTAAATCATGTATTGCTTGAACTGCGACCCGGATTGCCTCTACTGAAAGCCCAGGAAACTTGGGACTTCCAACCAGTTGGAAAGCATCCGCATTTTCATTGGAGCTTCCTTAAGGCACCTGCTTCGGTTCAGGGGAATTTTCGAGCTTACTAAGATATAGTTATGCAGCTCAGCTTTTCAATTGCTTCTCACATACTGATGAGTTTAGAATGAAAACAATTACTTATCTTAACGAAGTCGGAATACGCTTACATTGAATGTACTTGTTTGGCTACAGAAAAAGAACCTTGGCATATGAAGATGTTCTACCATCAGACTTCTGGACAATTGATGATCCGAGTTACATCTTAGTTGACCCTTGTAAAAATAAGGCCAGGTTAGATACACTGGTTCTATCTCCCCCTGATTTATTCACCACTCTGTCCGATTCTCTCCTATTTAGCAGATGAGTAAGAGGGATTTTCCAGCAGATGTCATGCATATAATTGCTCATACTCTCCCCGATTTCGGGTACACCTTGCGTATGCGTAATCTTTACATTCCAGTACTATTACAATATCGATATTATCGTTTACGATGGGTTAATCTGTAAAGGACTTTTTTATATATCTGTTTTGTTTTGATTTCATAAGTACTATACAATACAATACAATTAAAAACTGTTAAAATGTTCAATTCATTTTTAATATATTCTGCGGTTAACCACACAATTTGCGGTTCAAACTATTTATTCATACAGTAGCTTTATTATAAACAGAATATTCATATATTCTACGATTAATGGAACTTAACCCAAATAATATTTAAAGAGAGGGATAGAAAACTGGAAGGCACAGCTTTAGAAAACTATTTAAGAATCATACAACTCGTTGAAGAGCATGGGTTCAAAGGTAGAACTTTGTAGAACTAGTCAGGGCATTGGTAAGTCCCCGATTTTAGTATCTGCACTGACCCATTGAGTAATTAATGTTTAATGCCCGCCGGCCAACGTTATTGTTGTATAAGTAACTCCCCCTATCTGTTCAAACCCGATCGCCTGAGAGAATCCGATGGCTCCCAGTGATGACGACAACGATGCAGCGTCAAACAATGGGTGTCATATATAAAGATGCACCCTACAGGTTGACGACTAGTTAGCCACCAGCATTGCACTCGAATAGAACGGATTGGAGGAGCATCAGCATCAGCAGTATCTTCAACCGGAACCGGAACTCCAATATCAACTACTCAACTAAGATGAGGCACTGGCAGCTCTTTGCCTTTTGGCTGCTAATCCTGGCCAGCTGCGTGGACTTCAGCACTCCCCATCTGCTCGAACTGAAGAAGAAGCTGCTCTTTGGCGGCGGAGGACTTGGTGGCGGTGGAGGAATTGGAGGTGGTGGAGGATTCGGTGGTGGCGGTGGAATCGGTTGGGGAGGTGGAGGTGGTGGAGGCCATGGCGGCGGAGGAGGCTACAATGGAGGCGGAGGAGGCGGCTATAATGGCGGAGGAGGTGGTTACCACGGAGGCGGAGGAGGCGGTGGCTATCCCGGTGGAGGTGGCGGCGGATATCACGGAGGCGGAGGAGGAGGCGGTGGACACCCCGGCGGAGGCGGCAGAACCATAGATGTCTATGTAGTCAAGCCAGTCTACAGCGGTGGCGGAGGAGGCGGTGGCCATCAGTGGGGAGGAGGTGGTGGAGGTGGCCACAATGGAGGAGGCGGCGGAGGAGGACATAACCAATGGGGTGGTGGCGGCGGCGGAGCACCTTCCCAGTGGGGTGGTGGTGGCGGTGGAGGCGGCGGAGGCAGTGGCTCCTACGCCAGCAGCAGTGCCAATAGCTGGGCCTCCGGAGGAGGAGGTGGTGGCTGCCATTCCTGTGGTGGCGGAGGTGGCAATAACGCCTACGCCAAGGCCTCTGCAAATGCCTACGCAGGCAGCTGGTAACATTCTAAATCCAAAAGATTTTCAACCTGGATACTATCTTTTTTTTTAATATTGTAAGCTGTTCTGTGAATATTTAAAACTTGTGAAAGCCGAAAAACATTACTTAAGTGAACCAATTCCATTTATAAAAAGTTAATAAAATGAAAAGTAGCAAGCAAGAAAATAATGAAGACAACTTATTTAAAACTCAAAAGTGGTTCAAATATGGAAATGTAATACCTCATTAAACAAGACGGATTAGCAAGACATGAGGTATCCCACTTCAAAATCGGGATCCAATTACCCAAGTTATGGAACTTAGAAGTGCAATTTTGGGTCACCATTTTGAAATCAATTGGAAATACATACAAAACGAACATGAAAATTGGTTAAAATTGTTAACCGTCGTTTAAAATAAAGATTTTAATGTAGAATATTAGAGAACTCAACCACAAGCTCATAGAGGTATCAACCTTTAAAATCGGGTGCTAATAACTCAAGTTACAGAATATAAAAGTACAGATTTGGGTTCCCATACTGAAAGCAATTGGAAATACGGAAAACTCTAACATGAAAATGGGCTAAAATTTTAACCCTCTTTAAAAAGAAAGATTTTAATGTAAATTATTAGTGAATTTAACCACAAATTCATAAAGGTATCCCACTACAAAATCTGAGTTCTACAACTCAAGTTATAGAATCTGGAAGAGCAGTTTTGGGTCACCTTCCTGAATACCATTGGCAATTGGGAAAAATCGAACATGAACAAGAGTCAAAATTTGGACCCTCTTTGAAAAGGAATATTTTAATGTAGATTGTTGGGAAATTTAAATACAAACTCACAGAGGTATCCCACTTCAAAATCGGAGTCCAATAACTCAAGTTATGGAATCTTGAAGTGCAGTTTTGGGTCACCCTTTTGAGTACCATTGGAAATTGGGAAAATCGAACATGAACATGGGTCAAAATTTGGACCCTCTTTGAAAAGGAATATTTTAATGTAGATTGTTGGGAAATTTAAGTACAAACGCATAGAGGTATCCCACTTTAAAATCGGAGTCCAATAACTCAAGTTATGGAATCTTGAAGTGCAGTTTTGGGTCACCCTTTTGAGTACCATTGGTAATTGGGAAAAATCGAACATGACCATGGGTCAAATTTTGGACCCTCTTTGAAAAGGAATATTTTAATGTAGGTTGTTGGAATATTTAAATACAAACTCATAGAGGTATCCCACTTTAAAATCGGAGTCCAATAACTCAAGTTATGGAATCTTGAAGTGCAGTTTTGGGTCACCTTTCTGAGTACCATTGGAAATTGGGAAAAATCGAACATGAACATGGGTCAAATTTTGGACCCTCTTTGAAAAGGAATATTTTAATGTAGATTGTTGGGAAATTTAAATACAAACTCATAGAGGTATCCCACTTCAAAATCGGAGTCCAATAACTCAAGTTATGGAATCTTGAAGTGCAGTTTTGGGTCACCTTTCTGAGTACCATTGGAAATTGGGATAAATCGAACATGAACATGGGTCAAATTTTGGACCCTCTTTGAAAAGGAATATTTTAATGTAGATTGTTGGGAAATTTAAATACAAACTCATAGAGGTATCCCACTTCAAAATCGGAGTCCAATAACTCAAGTTATGGAATCTTGAAGTGCAGTTTTGGGTCACCTTTCTGAGTACCATTGGAAATTGGGATAAATCGAACATGAACATGGGTCAAATTTTGGACCCTCTTTGAAGAGGAATATTTTAATGTAGATTGTTGGGAAATTTAAATACAAACTCATAGAGGTATCCCACTTCAAAATCGGAGTCCAATAACTCAAGTTATGGAATCTTGAAGTGCAGTTTTGGGTCACCTTTCTGAGTACCATTGGAAATTGGGATAAATCGAACATGAACATGGGTCAAATTTTGGACCCTCTTTGAAGAGGAATATTTTAATGTAGATTGTTGGGAAATTTAAATACAAACTCATAGAGGTATCCCACTTCAAAATCGGAGTCCAATAACTCAAGTTATGGAATCTTGAAGTGCAGTTTTGGGTCACCTTTCTGAATACCATTGGAAATGGTGAAAAATCGAACATGAACATGGGTAAAAATTTGGAACCTCTTTGAAAAGTAATATTTTAATGTGGATTGTTGGGAAATTTAAATACAAACTCATAGAGGTATCCCACTTTAAAATCGGAGTCCAATAACTCAAGTTATGGAATCTTGAAGTGCAGTTTTGGGTCACCTTTCTGAATACCATTGGAAATTGGGAAAAATCGAACATGAACATGGGTCAAATTTTGGACCCTCTTTGAAAATGAATATTTTAATGTAGATTGTTGGGAAATTTAAATACAAACTCATAGAGGTATCCCACTTCAAAATTGGAGTCCAATAACTCAAGTTATGGAATCTTGAAGTGCAGAAGAAATTGGGGAAAAATCGAACATGAAAATGGGTTTACATTTTGACCCTCGTTTAAAAAAAAGATTAAATTGTAGAATACTAGAGAATTCAACCACAAATTCATAGAGGTATCCCGCTTAAAATTCGAAATCCTACAACGCAAGATATAGAATCTGGAAGTGCGGTTTTGGGTTCCCATACTGAACCATTGGAAATACGGAAAAATCGAACATGAAAATGGGTTACAATTTTGACCCTCTTTTAAAATAAATATTTTAATATAGAATATTAGAGAATTCAACCACAAGTTCATAGAGGTATCCCACTTCTAAAACGGTATCCAATTACCCAAGTTATGGAATTTAGAAGTGGAGATTTGGTTTCCCTTTCTGAAACCCATTGGATATACAGAAAAATTGAAAATGAGAGTGCATTAAAATTTCGACGCTGATTAAAAGAAAGATTTTATGGTAGAATAATAGAAAATTCAAGAACAGCACCGCGATTTTTAAATTTAGTTGATCGTTCATCATAGGAGCCCGAAAATGACAGGCGCATCTCAGAGGGATTTAAAACTTGAATCCCACAGGCATTTTTATACCTACCCCTCAACCCTTTAGCGGTGCTGGCTTTCGCACAATTTAATAATAACCATGCCCACATATTTGCAATATAAAAACCAGTTTGCCCACAAACTTGGCGGGCTGTGAAAAAATGTAAACAAGTAAAAAAGGAAAACAACGAACGAACATGTTCGAAAAATGCCAAAACAACTTTTGCAATGGGTGAAAGATATTTACAGCCAATTTCATGCTTTCCCCACTCCTCGCTTTAACGCCATATTTGTGCGTGGGTGAGTCCGAAAATTGAGGAAGTCAAAGGAATATCTGGGATAACCGAGGATCATAAGATGGTGTTGGTATTTTTAGATTTTTTAATCAATTATAAAGGTAGGATATACAAAGTTGCATCGCTTTTTTGTCGTTTCAAAGGGGTTATAATAACTGAACTTTGATTTTACTTAATTTTTTGATAAATAAGATGATTTTTAGGTGACCTCCATTTCCAAAATATATTTACTTATATACTTTAGCCCAGTTATTTGTGTTTGACATTTGATGACTTCTGCTCTCTTCTTTGTAAATGTTTTTGAAGTTCAATCGCTGAGATATGGATCAGCAGTCTTAGGCCCAATCATCCCAACCGAGTTTCGACATTATTTTCTTCGCTTCCCTTCAGTGGATTTGATGAAAAGGTTATTGATCGATTCGCCTCGAGATTCTTGACAACTTCTCCACTTGTCCCCTCTCTTTTGATTTTTTTTTTCGATTTTTCTGTCTTTCAGCGAGCAGCTGCGGATGAGCCAGATTCCTCCGACTTCTACTGGAAAAACTCGTTTCGCGTTTTTCCTCGAGCGTTCAGGCAAAATGGTAACTCCTTTGGCGCCTCTCTTCTCTTTGAATTTCTTGGAAATCAATTGAAGGGGCAGAAAGAAAGATTTGTTTATCACGCACTATTAATTATTCACTTGTTTTACTTGCCTAAGGGCAAAAAATATAATATTCAACATCATCTACCATCTTCAAAAGTGCCCTTGTTTTCTCTGCGTGTACATTTTCCTCTCTTGGCTTCACTTGAGCTTTTCCTTAAAGCGTCAACAGGTTTTTGGTCAACTTGGCCAATTGCAATTGGAACCAATCCGCCTCTCACCCGCTTTTTGCCCGCTTTTCTGCCAAGCTGAAAGTTTTTCTTGCCTTGCTGGTTTTCCACAGAGGAAAATTGAGGGGTACAACTCACCCGATTCTGCTCCCATTCTACTAATACTCCCATTCCCATTCCCAATCCCGTTTCCCAATTTTATGCATTCCATCTGGCGCATTTTCCACTGCAAATTGCACTCTTGATTGGAAAGAATCGCATCGAACTGTCTTTGGTTCTGCTCCATTTCAAGCGGAATTTTAATACCTCCACTGGGGACTTCATTGGCGGAATTGGGACAAGCGGAAAATGGAAAATGGCTGGAGAAAGGAGCCATTAAAGATGCTGCAACGGGAGTGACAGGAAGCGCAAGAGCAGAGAATGGATGGCCCAATTATTGTATGTAATTTGGGATTGAAGTTATCTTTAGACAGAATTAACCAAAATCAAAAATATCACCCCAAGGTGGGATTTAGCTATATCTGATATTAAATTATACAATTTATTATAGCTTTATATAAGAACAATACCCTAACAGTTAATAATATTATATTAAAAACATTATAATACCATAGATCAATGGTATGTAATTCTTCACCTATGTATATCAGAAGATATATTGAGATATATATTGCTGCGATATAAATGTTAATATATAATCTAATTCATTATTATTTTCTGGTTATTACCTGACTTCCCTTCGGCTTAAAAATAAATAAAACCACTTTTGGCAGGCGAGACCCCAAAAAGATGGGGTATACGCGTAGTGTTTTAAGACCCCGTCGAGTTACAACTGTAAAACCAGTTAAGGATCCCCAGCGATCGTTTGACATTTTGTCGCCTGGCGCACGATCGCACCACAAAAAGGGGTTACCAGAGGGGGCCTTTGCAACTAAGTTGTGGTAGGGGGCCTACGACTTTGGGTGGTGGGGCCGAAAGACCTCGTCTACGCGACTTGCTCTTCGGTTTTCTTCGCCCGTTCGGTTTTCTTCAACCCGAAATTCAAGCCGCCAGTCTTCGGTTCGAGCTCAGCCAACGAAGTCGCAGAGCGGAGAAAAATCGCAGAGAATCAGAGAGTTAGTGTGAGGGAGAGACACATAGTATATACCCTCTCTGTCGCACCCTATACGATCTAGGCTTTTGGCCAAACTGTGCGTGAAATCGGTAAACCAAAACCAAAACCGAAAACAAACTGAAACCGAAATTGAAAACCCAATCCAAAAAATAAGCAAACCTTTAGCCAAAAAAATAAATCCTTTAGTTCGCGTCGCGTGTTTTGTACCATATATACTATTTTTTTATACATTTTTTTATGGTTTATATAACAAAGTTTTGAATTAATTTCATATTTTTTAGCCAACACGAATTTGAATTTAAAATTGGACACATACGAAAAGGTGAGCTAAATCAATATATGAACTAGGGGTCTAAAGACTAGTTTTTAAGCGGGCTGCGAACGGGTCTCAGAGCTCCACTCAATGTCAAAAGTTGGGCTATCGAGTGGACCACCCCCCGCCCACTGGAATTCGCTAATTAGCATGCCGAGCTGATCTTGGCTTTAATCGCAGATCTTTGAGATCTCTTTCGAGAGCCCAGAGACCCAAGCTCGTGCCGAATCGCTTGAAAGCCATCAATCTCCATTTAAACCAGCAGAGACAATAAAGCGACAGATATAATTATGCGAAAACAACGCAGTCTGAACATTCCTCAAGATACTTCATAGTATCTTAGTTCTTATTCTTGGCTGAATGAAGTCTTGGGAATGCGTAGACAAAAACCCCGCTTGAATGGCTTGGAATGCAGGTTATGATATTTGAAAAGACGTGACAAGGTCAGCGGGCATTCTCGGGGGTTCAAAACGGGATCCTGTTCTGGAATATCTTTCCCTGATTCGGAGATTCCTTTGTTTCCCAAATTCCCTCGCAGTGCTCATCAGAAATTCCGGTCAGGCACAGGCACACACGACAAAAAGACAAACGTTGAGGTCATTGCTCAAATCATTTAAGATTCAGATACGTTCTCGGTCTGCCACTTTAAGATTCGGATACATTTTCTGCCCGGCTCTCAAGAACGACCGACTTTCGGCTGGGGTTTCGGCTTTGGGGATTCATCCAGAGGAAAGATGATATAGGGTCAGGTCTCGCGATTTAGACATCAAAGACCTCTTCACGCCACAGTCTTTTGTCTCTGGCTTTTGACTTGATTTGACTTCACTTTATCTCACTATACTTAACTATGCTCTCGAGTTGACGTGACTCGAAGCGGGCTAATTGAAAGTCAGGGAGTATACCCTAAAAGTTCTGGTACTGCCCACTATAATAATGCAAATAAACTGCTTTGTTGGCTTACTTGCAGATACATTAAAATATTTAAATCATACATTTGGCAGTACACCAACGAATTACACACTCCTATTGTCGAATAATTGGTTAATAATAAACCTTTTACTGCGCCTACCCAATTAGGTTTTTACAATAGAGTTTCATATTCATATTTTTAAACAACTGTTATTACATATATTTTTTTATAAATCCACATTGTAACCTTCACAGCTTCCATAGAGCAACTAAAATTCGACCTTAGTATTTCTTCCCTTCGCTCAAATTTGTCTGTGCTGTCTTCTCTTTACTTTGTGGTTCTTTTTATGGTCGTATGTTCAAGTGAACGGCATTAGAAATGGAAAGAGGGAAGTACGAGGGGCCCGGGGGCAAATAGATCTACCGAGAGATAGAAAGATGCTCGAGTATCTTGTATCTTCATATGGTATTCGGCATTTGGTCGCTGTTTGTTTTCCACTTGCTGGATGAGCGGAAGATCTGGGTGTGGTCCCCGGTGGAAAGTATCTTCTGCCCGTTTGGACAGGCGCATCTCTCGGATTGATTGCATCCTGGTTTCGAGATGCATCCAAAGTGAAAGCCAGATCGATTTACCTGCCCTGTCGCCCTGCTCGAAGATCCTTAACTAAAGGCCTAACTTAAAGCATCGACAGCTATCGAACCACGAATCCGGCCAGAGACAAAAGTGAAATTGCAAGAAAACTATATAAGAAAAAAAACCTGCACATAACGACAAACAACTAACAATAAACGACTTTGGACAACCGAGGACGGACAAACAGTTGGCCATAATAATTGGCGGAACAACAACAACAGCAACAACAGCAAGTAGGACGCTTGAGTGGCTGCCAAATGCCCGGAATCGATCCGATCCGATCCGATCCGAACCAATCCCCACTCCACTGCAATCCACTCCACTCTAATCCAATCACATCAAAATGTTTACTATCCAAAACCGAAAAATTAAGCTAAAAATTACCAGCAATAAAAATACTCTAGCAGCTGGGAGTACTAACTTCGCAGATAAAGGGGGGAAATTTAAAATTACACCTCTAATTCCCAGGCACTATAATGTTTAAATACCATACTAAAACGTAGCTTAAACCGAGTTGAAATGTTTTGGTAGGCCATGGGAAACAATTTTAAATAGAAGGTATTACACTATTATTTCCAATAAACCAAGTTCAGCTCAAAGAGAAAATGTTTGCTGATCCAGAGTATCCATCGATTCGGTTTGGATCCTTGGCCAGCTCGATTCGTTAATCGAATCGAAATGGAAACCAAATTGGCCTCCGTGGGGCTGGCAAAGCCAAATGAGAAATACAAACCACACAGAGGTAAAAACAAATAATTAAGCATGTACGAAAAGAGAAATATGATTAAAATTCCCGGGGCATACGCAGATCACCCCGTCAAGACCTCTATTATAAGGTGGCTACGCCAAGAAAGGAAAGCGCGTTCGACGGCACGAAAAATTATTTCAAATATTTTCGCAATTTGTATTGAAAGTGTTTTCGATTTTTTCCGACGCCATCATGCCAAAAGGGGTTAATGAGACAGGGGGTGTGTGTGGAATTCACCGGCGGCAGGTGTTAAATCGGCAGAATATGCCATAAAAAAATCTTTATTGCCATTGTTCATTTTGAATTAACGTCAAGTGAGGTATTTTTTGTTCAAAGCTTAATGGGTTTGTCTTTGTATTTAACTACAAAAAGAGGAAAAAGAACTGCTAGAGAAATATAAAAGATTTTCAAGCTAATTGGTAGTTTAAACAGATAAAAAAAATGTTTAGTTATAATGCCAGTTTATCTATAACGTTTCCAAGAACTGTTTCCTTTATGACTATTCTTAAACCTTTTTTCCGATACCGTAACTCCAATTTCTTTGGTTCCATTCGATTGCATTCCTTGCTCTTATCAATTAGTCTGCAAATTTTTCTTGTGGCTTTTATTTTTTTATCAACTTTTTTTTACGTTCTGTTTGTGTTCCATTTGATGCGTGACATTCGTGACTTTTGCGACATTCCCCGGAATATACTCATATATATACATATAACCCCCTTAGCTGCAATTGCACCAAATCCCACCTGTTCCAGTGTCCATTGCCAACTGGAAAAAAAAAGCTAAAAAGTGCATAGGAGGCAATCCAAGTGGTTGCCAATGGAAAAAAAGAAATAATAAAACAAAAAACTGAAAACAATCAAATCCGAAGAAGCCGAAGAAGCAGTTGCTTTTGTAGCAGTAGAAATAGCTTTGAAAGTGGCACAAAGTAATTTTAATGCTGAATGGAGCGTAAAGTTGTTCAACTGCAATTGCAATGGATTTTTTTCGGTTTTTTTTCGCCTTTTTGGCCAACAAAAGAGGCAGAAATCCAAAATTAAAACCAAGTGCAATTATTTTTGACACACACGATGCAATCGCACACTTGCTTTTGTTTCACTGATTGTTTCTTACAAAAGCTTACAAAATCTCCGAAATTCAAAGGCTTTCCAGAACGGAATAATTTTGCATATATCGAAGCCGAATCAATGACCATCTTCAAATCGATCGTAAAGTGTTTAGGTTTATTGATACGCATTGGTCTCAATTTGCATGAGAAAGCGAACGAATGGGGGAAACAAAGACGCCGATGATGGTGAGGTAATAGGCAGGGAAAAAGCCAGAGAAATGCCTAAATTAAGCTCTTCTTCGCCGGGTGACAAACTCAAGTCCCCCATTGGTCAACCTGAAAACGGAATGCGTATCCCCCGACCAAATCGAATCGCTACTTATTTCTACACACAGAAAAAAATGATATCAATTTGATTGAAAAAAAATTATATTTTGATCGAATACTACTATCATTTTGATATTTTTTTGATAAGTACTTCCAATTTAATAATTGTAATAGATACAGTGGTTTAAAACTATATGAAACACCTTCAAAGTGCATATAATATTAACATAATTTTTCTCTGTGTAGTGGGTTGTCTTTTTTTAGGTATCGTGGGACCCTTTGAGTGGGGAATTACCTCATCCACTGCATCAGCCGCCCCTTGATTATGAGCTGTATTAATCCCCACCCAAGATGATGATTAAGTGCAGGTGGCTCACATTATTTTCAGTTTATTTTCAAGTTATTAGTGTAGCATTCCGTATTAGATCAGTGTTTCTTAAGCATAAAAGTTTTCTAATGCATTTGAAACAGAATTTATAAGTTAGATTGTTCAATTTATTATTTTGGAAAATACTTAGCTCATAGAGGCAAAACTTTAAAGCAACATTTGTTAATCATCATGTGAAATAGGTGCATTCGTTTGGAAACTAAAGCTAACCAATTTCAAATCAATATTTAAGAGGATTACCGATTCCAGTTGTCCATCACGATCAGTAAACGAAGCGGAACAGATTTATTTTTGGGAAGGGTGAGACATTGTGACCCAATTATCTTTGGAATTTGTTCGAAATAACACTTCTACAGATTTTCAATCAGTTTGGATTACAATTTTAATTGGAAAGACTTTTATAAAGCTCGAAAATATGTTTTTTACTGGGTAATTATAATACTTTTTATTTACTATATTTTCCATTCCTATAACATCTTTCTTAAGCATATTAAAAATATTTAATTCCAGAAGTGAATTTTATTTTTAGAAAGCTATAAAATGTAAATTCTCCAAGAGTTTTTTTATAATTGGGTCAATATAAGCAAAACAATAACCATAAATCCCGTCAAAAATTCAACCAGAGAGCTTTCTTGTCGTTGCTAAATTTGGCAAGATCATTTTCGAAAAATTAGAAAGCATTCTTCAGGACTGTCAAGATCCGAGCTCCTCCCTCAAAAAACTTAGCATTCTAGTCCACTCCCACTCGATATGGTCACAAACTGATGGATGGGTCGCAATAATGCTGTCATACGATCCCAAAAACTCGAATCGAGTGCCATCATCGCAACGCCCGCGCTTAGCTCACTTGACTGGATGGCGATGATCTAATCTCAGATGGCAAATGGCGACATCAAGCGACGCCACTGTTTTACATCTGAACTTGAAAATTGCGCGAGTGGGCGAAAAAAGGGGGTTTTGCGGAGTTGGGCACTCCAATTGAAAGACAATGCCGCAGACTCCACGGAAAACTGGGAAATATACGAAGAAGAAAAGAGCGGCGAAGATTTGTGGTTAAGAGCTTGTTTGGGGGAAAAGTTCATTGCACTTGGCGGTGAAAAATCGCTGACTGTTTATTGCTGTTATTTGTTGTCATTGTTGACTTGTTGTTTTCGCTGTAGTTGTTATTTTGCAGACCAAATTGGCGAGGAGGAGGCAAAAAGTAAAATAAAACAAGGTTCGCTGTGGGTCTCCCATTTTGCCCCCACCTTGAAATATTGCAATTCAATGACTCGAGAAATTTGTCGGCTGCGTTTGTCGCTAAATTTAGTTGGAATTTCGATTCGAAAAGGAAAGTGCTGCCTGGCTATATAATAGATGGTATACCTATACAAAGCAGTCAACAAAAAAAATGCAATCCAAAGAGGCAAGCACAATGATTTGAACGCCATTAGCAAAGCCGCTTGTATTTTTATGATTCTTGTTAAATGGAAAAAATCTATAGATACATTTAATTGCTTAATCTCTTAATATATGATGATATATGATTAACGGCGTTTGTATATTATAACATGTAAACAGGTGTAATAACGTTTAAAAATACATCATGATTTTTTAAACAATTTCTGGAAATGTTTGATAAAGTTATAGTAGAAAAATGTATAATCTTGGTTCGAATTTTTAAAGCTTATTAATAAATACGTTTCTTGTCTTCGAAAAGTTATTTGAAATTTGGGGAAATTTCAGTAGATGAACCACTTTCCAAAAATCCCTACAAAAACCAGGAATATCTATACGTTTTACAACACTGCTCTTAGTGCAAGACCCAATTCATTCCCCTTGGCTTGTCCTTCTACCACTCTAAAAATGCAATGGCACTCGGGCGTTAAGACTGTCACGTCCACTTGGACAGGAGTTTCTGCTGCTGGCGCATGCCACGGCATAAAAATATAAACAAAACAAAGAAACAAAAACACCAAGACCCATAACACGAATTATTGAAATTCATGCCACCTACACAAGAGTTAAGACGCGCCAAAACAAACCCAAAAAAAAAATAAAAATAAAAACAAGCAAAACGAACCAAGATTTTGCATATTTTCACCTTTTAAATGGCGGTGTGGTGTGTGTTACTGCTGTGCTTTCGGCCATCTCCTGGTATTTAGGCCAAAACTGAGGCACTGGCTCTGGCTCTCTGGCCAAATTAGCACTTGGGCCCGGCTGAAATGTTAAATGTGTTAAGGCGAAGTAGAAATCTCGATCGCACCTGAACATGAAATGCAAACAATAAACAACACCCAAGTCGGCAAATGGCCAAAACAAAAACGAAACGAATTTCAATTGGAACACACAATCCAGAGAGGGGTGGGATATGTGTACAGTAGATCTTCCATAAGTCGAGCCAGAAAAGCGCGCTAAGAAACTTTAAATTCACAGAAATGTTAAAAAATCGTAATTTATCAACAGTGTTTAAGAATTTTCATTTGTGAACAGTGTTCAAAAATCTTTATTTGTGAACAGTGTTCAAAAATCTTAACTTGTGAACAGTGTTTAAAAATCCTAATTTTGTAAACAGTGTTCAAAGTTGATAGTTTGTAAAACTGTTTTGCCCTATTTCTGTTTCTGAAAGTTACATTTGTCGGCATACAGAATTGTTTTTAAAAGCCATTGACACTTGATTTTATTAAAGTTAGGGAGGTTTGACTGTATCACTCTTTTCTCATTGTTTTTACCACCGTCGAGGTGCAAATTAATTGGGGCTACTCGATTCGCTTCGTTTTGGTTTCGTTTTGGCTGCGTTTTTTCGCTCTGTCTTTTTCTTTTTTTTTTGCTTGGCGTTTTTCGCTATTTCTTCGATCGATTCTCCAATTATGGCAATTAGCCAACAATTTCGCTTTGCATGTGCATTAAAGCAGACGGAGGGGGAAAAGGCCAAGCCCCAAAATCAGTTTCGGTTTCGATTTCAGCCATATCGAATATCCCCTCTGAATCAACATTTATCGCTTCGTTGCATTTGAACTTTTTCAACTAATTTTCGGCACTGAAAAGGGGGTAGAGAGGGGGGACTCAAGTGGGTCTTTTAATCTACGGGATGCACGAGAAAAGAAATGGAGACTGAAACAAGGTTTGCCTCATATGTTGTAATGCGCCATAAAATATTACTTTGTAAACAGTCGGCCAAGCTGGAAGTTTGTTGCCTGGCAAATTATAATAAGGTTTTTATAATTTCAGTTTAAATAATTACTTTACCAACACTGGTTAGGCATGTTAGCTAACCATCCAAATTAATCATAGTTTAATAGAAGCCTACAATAGACTAATTCAATTTATATAAGACTCTAAAAAACCGCTTCGCCTGATAAAAATAGCTTAAGAAAAGATTCAGTCTTAAATAATTGGGGATTTTCGATTACCAACACTTTATTTTGTATTCTATACAACTAACCAACACTAATTAACGAGTCAAATAAACACTTGCCAGAGAAAATAACTCAATTTATCCACATATTTATCTGTGCCCCTCCGTGAATCAGCCGAAATCATTAATCAAGCGACCCAACTTGTAACAAACTGCATTCATAATCGCAGCCACGCTGCGTATACGTAATGTGACTACATAGATATTTGGCTTTATGGCCAAAGTGCCGAGCCTGCTGTATGGATATCGATCTCATGCCATTGGGATGCCTGTCTGGCTGCCGACTGGCTGACATATTTGGGTTGAATGTTAACAGAAAAAAACAACAGAGGAAAACAGAAAACAAAAGCCAGCCAAACAAATGAGAAAACCGACTCGAAGTCGAAGCTTTTGAATGCCTGACCACAGCAAAATCGGCAAATGTCGCAATTAACATATTTCTCATGTGTGCAAGTGCACATGTACATATGTTGGTGTTTAATGGGCCCAAAAAAACACCATAAAATCGGGGAATCGGGCCGAGATCAATGGCGTTCTTGTTGTAATTTGGCACAGGCAAATAATACCTTAAAAATGTGACTTTACATCGTTAAAACCCTCTAAAAATCAGCAGTAAATACGCCCCTGGGTAGTCGTATTCGTATTCACCTGACATTGTCTCGAACTTAACCTAAAGTGTGAGTAAGGCATGAATCGTGGCCCGAACAAGAAACAAAGCGTTTGTTCAAGTGATTAGCCCAACCCTGAACAGATTTTGGACCAACCCCTCGAAACTGGAAACATGTATGAGAAAGATATGCGAGTAGATTTAGGAGTAATCAGTCTGAAAGGTGAGGAGAGCCATGTATTACATAAAAATGTGACTATGGGAAAACTCACAACTGCGTATCGGAATAGTTGGGGATATAAAGCTGAAACTGAGATACAAAGGAGATTAATCACAATAAGCAGAGTAAAGATTTTATAAAAATACCATCTGAATATGCACTCTATGTTGTATGTATGTCGGCTATCTGTAACCTCCAACTATCTTCCGCCATAGAGTGCCCCATCCTCGCTTAAACAAAGATTCGTTTTATGTGACATTTCAATTAGCGCTGTGTCAAGACCTGACATCAGCATAAAAACAGTTTAACTATGGTTGAATCACAGCCACATAGAGACAATAGAGAGATAAGCATTGAAAGATAGAAGATATATGCATGTTGTAGAGTGATACCTAATACGAGCACATTACTAGAGATATGTACCTATAATATATGTATGATTGGTGGGGCTTGGGGTAACTAGCCCACCTGTCAATCGTTAATCACAGGCGCAGTCACTGGCTAATCACGGCTGGAGTCACCGGCACACTCCACGCATTCCCAGTCGTTCGATGCCGATAATTCCGGAATAATTGCATCGGATCGGCGTAAGTCGAGCTCAGTTCATTACTGACACATTCAACCGGCGGCTAATGACACACTTGGTTTGGTTCACAGCCCGACGATTGGCTTGATTGAATGATTGGCCAATTGATTGATGCCAAAGTCAAAGACCCGCGCATTGCGTTCAATTTGGGTCAGCTCCAAGCATCAAGCTCAAAACTCCGAGATCCATTAGAACCGTCCGGCAGTTGACATAACCACTTGCGCAACCAAGAGCCACCAATGGAACCAGTTACTAGAGATCTTGGCTAATGAACCAACTCATTAAGGCAGCCGTTCCGAACGCAAAACAAATATACCTATTAGAGAATTTACAATGAGCAATTACATCATTATATTTTTTGACTATTTCATACATTTTTTTAATGCAATCAAATAGAAAACCCTACAATATACAAAACTCTTTTAGTAATCCCTTAAGACCCTTTAAAACGTAAAACTGCAGTTCAAGTTATGCGAACCCTGCTCAAAATCTTTCCCAAAGATCTCGCAAACCTCAAAATTTCTCCCTGCGTTTTCTCCAATTTCAACTTATCGTTCGGTTGCCATAAGGCATTTGTTTGTTCCGCCGTTTGTTTGTCTAATTACGCAACCGGCGGCGGATGCAGTGCCGCTGCATTGGTGGTTTGACCAAAAGCGACTCCGGTTCCGTTTACCCCGCCCCCGAATTCCGAGCCCAAAACCGCAGTGCCAGCAAATATGGCAAACCCATTTCCGCGTGTCAACAAACTTCTGCAGCTCTGCACATCAGTGAAATTTTAAAGAGCAGGGTGGCGCAATAAGGGGAACCACCGGAACCTGGAAAGTGTCCGCTCGAGTAACTGCACCCACAGCGGGTGCACCGAAAGAAAATACTATACGCATTTGAACTCTCTCTCTCTCTTTAAATATTACGAAAAGAAAGACTAAAGAAACGTTAGAGTATTTCGGAAAAGGTATATCAATAAGATAAGAACAACATTAAAAAACCCAACTATTGATATCCTATATCATATTTGAATATTTGAACCAATATTATTATTGGAATCCATGATATATTATCAAAATATCAATATAAATGGGATCATATAGGTGTGAAATATCATTAATAATCCCACTTTTTGGCTGTGTGACTGGCTGAAGAAGACTGCGCATAGATCTCGGGTTGCTCCGTCTTCCAAACTGCAGTTGGTTGGGTTCCAACTTTTACTTTGGTTCATCCTCCGCCTCCGAATGGCCCATCCCCGATCCCAATCCCCTCCTCCTCGTCCCCAGTAGTGAAAAGCCAAGAAGCACGTAGACATAATTTATTGCCAAATGCATGGAAGACTCGCAGTGGACACGCCTCGCTGGCCACGTTCGTGTGTCGTGTCCATGGATCCACAGATACTCGGATGGCTATCTATCTGTATCTGGCTATCTGCCGTTCCCCCTCTTGGAACTTTTTCGATTTCTTCGAGGGCCCGGCCGTAAATTGTTAAAAACTCGTCGAAAAATGTGCAATAATTAAAGCGTATTAAATAGAAAGAAAGAAAAGAGTGCAAGGCAAGCGTAAAGTTGTTACTCGATGCGTCGGCAGCCTAACGAGTCTTAATTAAAGTGAAAATGCCAAAAGATCGACATGGATACGGCTGTGAATACTATATATCCATGCTATAGATATCCATCCACTCTAACTCTATCTCTATCCATTGCGAAGTGCAGTGTCTGGTTACCCAACTCTTGAGGGTGATGAAACCCCTTGCCTGGGAGAGAGTGTCCATTGGTGCCAGATATAACAGGCACTTTTCCACCAAGTGGGATTCAGATATCAATGACAGACCTACAATATATAACGCTAAGCTCTACTATATTGTTTGCTGCTGCATTATAAAAGTCTGTCCGTTCAACCAAGCTTTAGATCAAATTTAACTCTCTTTTAGTCGTCAGCCATAATCATCATATCTAATAATTTACAATAAAATTAGTTCAAGATACTAGCCGTTAAGTTCAAGCAAAGTCACATGTGCTAATTATAATTAAATGTAATTTTCACTCTTCAATATTTTCCTATCTCATCAGCTGACCTCAATAGACTAACAAAAAATACAGTTTGCTTAAAAGTGTCAATTGAATTTTGGGTGGCAACAATTCTATACGTGTACTAAAGGATTTATGGGAATTGTAAATATATTTCCTAACTGTTAGTATCTGTACTAGCTTATAATCATGTTGTTTAATTTGTTATCAGATTCATGAATACCATCTTAATAGTAATACGTATAAAATTGATAATCCTATAAATAACCAGTTCTTAAATACCCAGTTTACTCACCTTTGACCTCCTCTTCCTCACATTGCAGCGATGTCATAATGGAGCCAATGACCATGCTGGTGTTGGCCTTCCAGCTGCTGGCGCTCTTCTCGATCGCCGGCGCGCTGCTCATCTACCTGATCTGCAAGGTGCGCGAGGATAGCGCCTCGGCCAGTGCGGATTCCCAGCCCAGTCGGGTGGTCCTGGTCACCAGCGCAGATACCGCACTGGGTCTCCAGCTGTGCACCCACTTGGCCAACAAGGGATGTCGGGTTTTCGCCGGAATGAAGGAGGCCCACGACTCGCTGCCCGCCAAACTCCTCTGCGGCTGGATGAAGATCCGCGAGTACAGTGAGGAGCCCATTGCTGGCACTATAATTCCGATGCGTCTGGACGTCACCCGGGAGGATGTGCTGCGCGAGGCCACCGTTTCCATGGGCGCCCACCTGAATGCCGACGAGCGCGGCATTGCAGCCGTAATTAACACCAGTGGCAGTGTGTTTCGCGGCAAAGTGGAGTCCCAGGATGTTCAGCAGTGGGAGCACATGCTCAAGACCAATATCCTGGGTACGCTGCGTGTGGCCAAGGCCTTTGTGGGCTTCCTGCGTCCCACACGCGGCCGGCTTCTTTACTTGGGCGGTGGTGGCGGAGGCGGAGGAAGTGGAGCTGCTCGCACCGGTGGCGATGGACTGGTGGCCTTCAATGCCTCCCGCGTGGCCGTGGACAAGTGCGCCGAGGAGCTGCGCAAGGAGCTGCAGCCGTATGGCGTCAGCGTGGTGGCTCTGGACACCTGCGGCATGACGGCGGAGTCGTTGTACAAGGCGCCAGTGGCACAAAGTGAGTAATTCCCACGGTAATTTGGGAGAGAAACATAACATTCCTGGTTTGCCATCCCTTGCAGCCATGTCCTCCACCGCTGGAGCTCCCACGCAGTACACGGCGGACGTGCTGAGTCCGGGCGCCCTGCAGGTGATCGAGCGGGCCCTGTGGGACTTTGCCCCGCAGCAGCGCTATCCGCTCCTGAGCCACAACAAGTATCAATTCACGTTGCCATGCCGCTCCTCGCTGCGCCTCCAAAGGCCGGTATCTCCAGCCGTCGGCGAGTCCGCCACCCAGTCGGTTTGAGACCCGCTTCCTTCCACTTCCTGTATATATGCTCCTGATCCCGTCCCGATCCCGATTCCGTTTTTCTTGACCTTATCCCGTTCCAGGTCCTGCTCTCCGTACTCTGTTTTAATCTATCTGCAAATTATTTTTGTTTGATAATATTTCTTCCTTTAGGAAGGCCTTTATAATATTTACTTTATACTCGTTTTTGTACACACTGCTAAAGGTGTAATTGATGGACATTGTACGTGATGTTACGATATATGAAAAAATAAATCTTTGTGCTAATCTACGAAGGCGTATTGTCGTGTTTGTCTAACATTCGAGGGTTATGCAGGCTTCTTGGCGTCTGTCCTGGCAGCTATTCCTATTCGTACTTGGAGATAAAGTCGTATCGCAGCACGGAGGCGGGGAAAACTTCGCCAGCTTTCGCCAATGGGCGATCAGAGGTTGCTGCTGGCAGGTTGATTAAAACATCCGCACCCACAATGCTCTGTAGGCGGCTGCTTATCTAGGGTTCGCGCAGGATAATGATAATTACATGGACTTCATTTCAAAGTAACCCGGCTTACCTGATCTCCATTAACACTGGCGTACAGCTCTCCAGATTTGGAAATCACTGAGGCTCGAACAAACTCCGGACGGCTATCCAAATAGAAACCGTTCAGCAACTATAAAAAATTAAAACAAATTAGAATTGAAAATTGCTGTGAACATTTTACAAGTCATTGACAAACAATCCCCAAGAGAAACCACTAATCACTAGCTTTTAAGATAATTGTCCCTAATTTCAGTAGGTACACAAACTTCCGCGTTTACCCAAGCTCCCTGTATTTAAGGTGACTTTACAAACTATTTTTTTTATCGCCAGTAAACAAACGGATCGCGTTATCTTCCCACTCGAAAGCAAAAGTGTCAGCCAAATAAAGCGAACAGCGTCACATGCGACGACCTACAGCAATGAGCGTTCTCGAATCCTCTGATTGATTGCCAGCAGATAACCATCATCAATCATAATAGTCTGTCGCCACTGAAGATTTCGCAATGTGGTTAAATCAAAGAGGAACCCACCTTCACATTGATCACGGGCAGGGAGCACTTCTGGCGTTCCCAGCCGGCAGCCCAGCGGATGGCGGGCAGGGCGAACAGGTGGAATGTGACGAAGGCTGACACTGGATTCCCGGGCAGGCCGAAGAAGTACTTCTCATTGCGGCTGGCGAAGGTCATGGGCTTGCTGAGGGGCACAAGGCATTAATATGGAATTCTGGACTTTTCTTTTCCCGGTAAGGAAATCTTACCCTGGCTTCATGTTCACCCGGCCGCAGTGAAGTTTAAACTGGAGGTCCTCCAGCACGGGCTTCACAAAATCCTTGTCGCCCATTGAGACACCGCCACTGCAGATGACAAAGTCCACCACCTCAAAGAGATCAGACAGCGATTCCTTCGTCTGTTCAAAGCTATCGCTTAGCACGCTCGTGTGCACGCAGTCGAAACCAAAGTAGAGCAGCAGTTCCGCCAACATCGTGGTGTTCGAGTCGAAGATCTTGCCCGGAGTGGGTTGATCACGTGGAGAGAGTAGCTCGCTGCCAGTGGACACTATGGCCACCCTAGGCTTGGGCACAGCCAGACGGTTGCCCACGGAGGCCAGCAGGGATTTGACCACCACAGGCGAGGGATCTGGAGCGGGAAAAACACGATCCTTGGTGCTCAGGTCGTGACCCACAGGCCTGTAAGCAAAAGAAATGCATTAGTTGCTTTCCACAGGCTAATCTTAAATACCTACCGCACGTCTAAGCCAGCCATTGGCTCCACTATGATGTCCACCAGGCTTTCCCCGCCGTGCTTGTCCCGTTGCAGCAATATTGTGTCCTCCACCTGCACCACGCAATCCGCCTCCAATGGTAGAGGTGCTCCGGTGTTGATTTTGAAGCACTCATCCTCCGCCAGTGGCGATGAATTGGGCTGAAAGGCATACGGAAAATGGGATTAGGAATCACGATCTTAACTCCAAACTAGACTCACTGCATCTCCGGCGGCTATGCAGCCCAAAACGCGCTTGCTGCCAGAGAATCCGGTGGACTTCATGGCGTAGCCATCCTTGATGGAAGCCCTGAAGGGTGGAATGTTCACGGGCGAGTTCAGCTGCCACAAGATCTTGTCCAGACTGCTGGTCCTCTGCACCGTGTCGAAGATTATAGAGAGCACCTCCTGGACGGGCAGCATGGGAAAAGGGGAATTGCGGTCGGAATCACTACCGGCCCCCGTTTTATGGGGGCAAATGTGACCCCTGGGCGCGGATCCTTGCACCTCCGCATGGGTTTTGCGCACCAGAGACACCTCGTCACCGATGAGATGCAGAGCATGAGGCAGGAGTTCCCTCACGGTCTCGAAGCACTCTTTAACGGCCTTTTCGCTGCCCGGAAAATTGAGGATCAGGGTATTCCCCGCAATGCCACAGAGCCCGCGGGAAAGAGCCGCGAATTGGGTCTTTTTTAGGGATTCCAAAGTTATGACCAACGAAAGTTGGGGGCACTCCTTCTCCAGCAGCGGTCTGGTGGCCTCTGGAGTCACATCCCGTGGAGCGAATCCTGTTCCCCCGGTGGTCAGGATCACCCGCAGCTCCTTCCTATCGATCCACTTGCGCAGCACCCGCTGGATGTGGTCCTTCTCGTCCGGGACAATACTCTCTATCACCTGGGCATTGGTGAAGGACTCGGCGATCAGTTGCTTCAGCCTGGGACCACTTTTATCCTTTGCCGGTTCCTGGCAACAGGTGTCACTAACTAAGGGGAAGAAATACAGGTGAGTTGCAGGTTTCTGGACGGATTCAGGGCCACTTACTGGTCAGAACTCCAAAGGTAATCGACTCCATTACGTCATCTACGGCGGTTTCAACTGCTCCCTTTGACGGTTCTCAATTAAATTGTTAAATACAATACATAAATTAGCACGCAAGCTTTCCGCTTGCTTTTGAGTTATCGATACTCGATTGCCGATACATCAGTAACGAATTCTAGTGTGTGAACACTGGTTTCGCCGGCTGAAGCTTTAACCCTACAATGGGCATGTCAATAAATGGATATGCAATATAATAAATAAATACAAATATTTGGGTTTCCACATCTAATTTATATAGTTTATCAAGTTTGATATACTCTATGTATTCATGCATTAGCTGGCACTTTTTCATAAGAACTTTTGGCCTTTAGTAGGGTTAACATGCATAGATGTAGAAAACCTAAATAAAAAGTACATCCATTTGTAGTCATATAGCTAGATGGGTTATTTATTTACACTACCCTACAACAGTACAAAAACACGGATGACTGATGGCCACCGGGTGCTCCTGGCGTCCTGGTCGGGATTCAGGATCACTTGGCCTGCTTTTCGGCCCGCGCACGCTCCTCCAGGGGATCGTATCCCTTGGCCATCTTCTCCTTGAACTGCTCGTAGGTGCGCTTGCGATCGAAGTGCTTCACCCACTGGCCTGGACAGGATTGCTCGAACAGCTTACGGAGGCTCTGGCAGGCGGAGGGCACCTTCTCCCCGCTGGTGGAGCTGTGCTTGGGAGCGTGCTCGTCCAGACACTTCCAGTACTCGTCCCGGTTGCTCCAGCACTTGGTGCGCTCAGCTTTGTCCGGGAAACTCATATTCCTGCTGCTTGGGGCAGTGATTTCTCGATGGTTTTGCCGAGCCGGTTTCCGGTTACTTGGGTTTTCTTCCACTCCTCTTCGCTGTCAATGGGAATTCGACTGAATTTCCGCTAGAGATCCAACTCTTCAGGTCTTTGAAACCGCTTTAACAGAAAAACACACCATTCAACAATTTAATTTAAGAAAATAGCAGGAGAACACAGAAACCAACCTCAAATATTACAAAACAAAAAATCAGCTGTTCTGTCCGATAACTTTCAGTAAACATTTAAGCATGTGGCAACACTGCAAAGCCATACTTTTGGCGCGCCAATTTAAAATTTAAAATTAAACTTTTTGGTTTTGTTTTTATTTTAATAACCCCAGAAAGCCTTTTATTCCTTAATAAGACTTTGAAAAACACAATTTTTTTTACACACTGATGATATTTTTTATTTATCGCAACACTTTTGCTGTTCGTAATTATTGTTTATTTGATTGATTTAATATCTTATGGCTAAACGTTAACGTAATTGCAAAAAAATAGTGTCTCCCACGGAGGTAAACTTTCGATTTTCCAACTGATCAGCAATTTTTGGTTAAACAACTAAAGAAATGTCTTGGCAAAAAAATAAGCGAATCGAAGCAAACAAAACAAATAAGATGACAGCTTGATGGCTGTCCGCGATAACAATTAAAATTAAGAACATACGTGTTTTTTTTGTGAGTTATGCTATAATTTCTAAGTGTGATCCGATCCGGATGCAATAAACCCGGGGACATCGAAACCGTACATATTCATTATAAATCTTGTTGCTTATCGTAGGTACACAAATACGTATAGAAATGCCAGTAGAAAGGTCGCAGGGGGGCGTCCTATGCCCTTTGGCCCTTGACCTTGTGGCTGGGGGGGGGAGGGGGTTTGGTGAGTGGGGAGATGGATAACCTACATCTTAAGCTACATACATACATCCTATATTGTCGTTACAAACATTTACACCTTACACCTATAGACGCAAAACACACATCGAAGTGTATAGCCCGATATCCAAGTCTATATAGCACACACGAGGGGATCGTTAGACGCGGGGATATGCTACGAGGGTTGGGGTCCCTAAAATATATACGATCGGAATCGGAGGGGCTCACACATTAAGTAGGCCGCAGTCCTTCGTTTCAATGCTCTGTCGACTATCGAGGGGTCGTGTCCCAAAATGCATTGCAGTTTGTGATCTTGGTCGGGTGATAGCTGGATAGAAAGTTCCTGTATAATAACCATGTTGGTCTGAAGCCATTTCGGGAGTTTTCTAGGGCGTGTTTAGGTTTAGGGCTAGGGTACTATTCTCTTTGAGGCACTTGTGGCTTGGCTAACGTTGCTTGGCAAACTAAAAAAAAACACTAATACGAATTGTGCAATAAAATGCTTACGAATTTGGATTGGATTGGAGGAGGAGTTGGTGTCCAGTTGGGTGCGTGTGCGTGTGTGTGTCAGTGGGCCTGGCTAAATACAAAACAACTTCAACTTATTTTGCGTTAACGACTATCAGTACTTTACCCTGCACAAAGACATATATATGTTAAATATATATAATATATGGTTGTATAGACACTGTTTTCTTTAGCTTATCAGCTATATGCTAGTCTTAATCAATGTTCGATATCAAAAACATATTTTCTGTTTAATAATTCCTCGTTTGCTTTCGGTTTATTGTTACATTCACGCGCTCAGTACAGTGCACTTTAACGATCAATATTTTCGTTAAATTGTTTCCAATCTCTCTAAAGAGATTTGTGTGGTTAAAATGAGGGGCAAACCTAGTGAAGAGCTTTTACACTGGTTTATTAAACAGGCTAATACAACTATAAAAAAAACACTGTATTTAGACAATTCCCTCGAACCAGTTTTTCTGCTCATTCTATTTTTAAACCTCTGTCTCCCTCGTTCTTATGACTAGATGCACTTCTCCGCCACTATGTTCCTCCATTATCCTGGTAATCCCTAAGTCTAGTTTTAAGTTTTGAACATTACATTTCGCACACGCACACCCAAAACGTCGGAAGGGGAAATGGGAGTTCTCATATTAGTTAGTTTCTCGTAAATAACATAAAAATAATAATGGGTGATTACAGGTAGCGGTAATAAAAATATTAATAATAAGGGGGGGTAAGGTAAACAAATGAATAAAACTCAAACAAAATTAATAATAAACAAAACACTAATTGTATACGTAAAAATAGACAAAAATTTGTAAACCATGAAACATTTGGCAGTCGAAGAAGAGGGCCCCTCCTGGGGCTCCGATTTCGATTTCGATTTATCATGCGTACTATATGATATATACTACATATATGGCGATCGTTCCTGCTGGTGCTGTGATGTCTGATGTATGTGGCTTGGTGGGGATTCTGTTGTGTCGGCTGAGACTGACGAGTCTGGAATCATTTCGAGTTGAGGTTCTGGTCCTGGTCGTGGTGGCCTACGCCTGATCCATCTCCTCCGGGGCATTTGCAGATAGCTGCGCTTCCGTTTCCGGTTCCGCTGCAGTCGCTGCATCCGTGGGCGAGGCATTTGTGCTTGAGGATTGGGAGGCGTACTTGCAGGAGGCCGTCAGGCAGCGACAGCCCACACTGGAGCGGTGCTCCACGCGCCAGAACTTCTCCCCATAGTCGTAGCTGAAAAGAAACAAATGAAAGTAATTAATGAAAAACAATCAAGACAAATTTTTGGTGGCAATAATTAGCAGCTTCTGTGTAACATGATAATTGAACCATGCCATTTTAATTTTAATGTTTATTTTATTAACTATTTCTACCCCATCATATGCTTTTTAAGTTTTTTTAATTGGGGAAGAAATAGTTCAATTGGGTTTATGAAAAAGAATTGGTCAATAATTTGATCAATTAGCGACCCAGTAATTATTATAAGGGAAAAACACAACGTTTTAATCTAACTTAAAGTTGTATTCAAAAAAAACTTACTTAAACGTATGTAGGGTTGTATACAAATGTATATTATATTACAAAAACTAGCTAATATATATTTGAGGTTTAATTAGCAGTTTCCTCAGCTATAAGTTTGGGTCAACCAATATCGTTAGATAGACTCACCATATCTCCTCTCCGGCATCGATGTCGCGGCATGCGAAGAAGGCGATCTTGGGAAATCTGTAGTCCTGGTGCTCGTAGAAAACGCGAACGGGCAATATATTTGGCTCACACGAGTGGTTGAAGAACCGGGTCACATTGCCATAGTAGTTGGCGTCGATGCAGTGCCCGTTGTCCAGGTCGAAGTAGTAGCTGTCATCGGTGCGCCGATCGGCCTCCATGGCGGTGAGAATCTCACCCGTGTAGCTGGCCACAAAGGTGCCCTTGGGCACATTGGCCAGCGCCCGGACTCCCCAGCCCTTGGCCTGCTCCTCGCACTCGACGATCTGCAGCGGTGTCCTTGTGCCATTCTGCACCACGCGGTTCTTGCAGGAGAGCTGTGGCAGCAATAAGATGAGATAGTCAGTACATAATTTCTGAAATGGTCACAAAACTCCTCCCGCTCACCTGATTACAGCCGCAGACGTCGTTGCACTCGAAGATCACCGCCGGATCCTCGTAGTTAAAGTCGGCGGTGAGGCGGCTCTCCGCCGTGTACCAGTTCTGCGAAGAGGCTCCGTTGCACTGGCACCGATCGCTGCTGCAGCTATCCGGGCAGGAGCAGATGCGCATCTGGGAGACGCGCCGGTCGATCTGCACCGAATTCTGCTGGATGATGCACTGGGTCACGTAGCGAAAGTCCGGCCACATAAGCGAATCGGCCTCGTCCTCGCTCTCGGACATGGCCAGTTCGTTGCGCACCGCCTGGATGGGTCGTGCTTCCCGGCCATTGGAGGCGTCCGCGCAAACCACAAAGGTACGCAGGCCCAGCGGTCGGAAACTGCGCATCTGCATGTTGAAACCCACGGTGCGGCCGCACTCAGACTCCTCATTGGGGATGCAGTCGAAGGGCAGCTGCTCCGCCTTGTTCTTGATCATCAGATCCGCACCATTGGCAATCAATGCGATGCACATTCGGGTGACCGAGTGACGACAGGCAATATGGCTGGAAATCATTCACCTGATTACTTCTTACTCATTAATGGACTTAGCTATACTCACAGTGGAGTGTCCCCTTCCACATTCTGCACATTACAGTCCGCTCCCGCTTGCAGCAGCACCGTAATCGTGTCCAGACCATCGTTGTGTAGCGTGGACCAGTGCAGCACCGTGTTGTTGTCATTGTCGCAGATGTTCGGATCGGCCTCCTGGTTGAGCAGGAAGCTGTGGAGGAGCAGAGTATTAAACAGCTTCGAGTGGCCAGCTTAAGGATAAACCCACCTAACGATATCCGTGTGTCCCAGCTCCGCTGCCCACACCATGGCCGTCCAACCGCCTTCATCCTGGGCATCGATAAAGCTCAGAAAGCTGGTGATATTCCGCGAGGCTCGATAGCTCTCCACAATCAGCTGAGTGGCCTCCACGTTGCCCAACTTGGCTGCAATATGCAGACATGTCTTGCCATCGGGACCCTTTGGAAGATGCATATATTAGAATGACCAAAGATTCTTTGACGCAGGCAGGAATAAGAACCTTGATGGCCACATCGGCTCCACATTGCAGAAAGAGATTGAGCATGTCGCACTTCTCGTTCATTACTGCACACATCAATGCCGTCCGCAGTTCGCTGTCCACAATGTTGACGAAATCCTGTGAGCTGGCTCCCTTGCAGAGCAGCAGGTATGCCATCTGGAGAGTGCCCGAGTGGGCCACCAAATGCAGACAGGTGCCATTCAAGTACTCCCGAATAGGTGTCAGCACATTGAAGTCGGCAGCTATTGCAAAAGAACAAAATAGCAAATAAGTTGAGTTAAAGATAAATGGGGAAGGCAACCCAACCAACTCACCCAGAATCTCCGCCACTCGCTCCAAATCATCGTTCTGGACCGCATAGTACATATCCCGCGAGGTGAACTCCGTGGTCACGCGTCCACTGGCCGAAACCACATGGCCACGTAGTACCACATTCATCACGGAGTCTGGAATCAACTGCGCAAAGTTGATCGTGTTAAGAGCCTGGCTGGAGCTCGAGTTTGAACTGCCCGCCTTGCCTCTTTGGGTGCCATTTGTCTTCGAGACGGAGGAGGAGGACGCTGCGCCGGCGGCGGAAGATCCCCCCTTGCTTTTGGCCTTGGCACCTGGACTGCTGGCCTTTCCAGCGGCTCCAAATTGAGCCAGATGCGAGGAGGTAGTCAGCTTGGCGGGTTTGCTGTGTGGATGGTACAGGAAATTAGTCGTTTGTTCGACAATATTGTAGCTAAAACCAATCCCTGATAAAATCAACTTACATCTTGTACTTCTGGGTGGGCAGAAAGACGGGCAGCGACTGGCACTTCATGGTCACCGTGGAGGTGCGCTCGGGTGTGTCCAGTCCGCAGTGCGGGCACTTGAGTACCAACATGGGACTGCTGAACTTGGCTCCTTGATCCTCCCGATCGCCCCGACCCTCCTCGTAGGGAGTGTTCAGAATGAAACGCTGGGCACAATCCGGGTGAAAGAAGTGCTGCTGCTTGCACAGCACAAATTTGCCCTTAAAGAGAAAGAATATAAGTATTCTTTTTGTGGTTAATCAAACAGATGTGGTTCTTACCTGTGTACAAAAGATGCCACATCCTGCACAGCAATTGTGCGAGTGCAAGCGCTTCTTGTGCTCGTCGCACAGGATCATGTAGCTAACCCTTTGGCTGGGTCTCAAAAGATTGTGAACCTCCGAGGAGAGCTCGTTGCAGCAGCCAATCTTCTGCTCGTCAATGTGATCGATGGCACAGCAGTAGGAGGAATCCGGCGCATTTCTGGCATAGTACTGGGAACTCTTCTGGCACAGACAAATGAACTTGGCCGTTTTGGAGGTGCTGGGCCTGGCATCCAAGTCCCTGATGGGCGTAACATCGGCCAGGATCGAGGTGTTCAGCGAGTGAAGCTGTTCTGCATCGAGGGTGGAAACGGATACTCCAGCTCCGGCTGCCACAGTTCCGCCTCCGGCTCCCCTTCCACCCACTCTTCTCGTCAGCTTAGCTGGCTGCACAACTGGATTGCGGGATAATGATTTCTGGGCAGCTGCTGATGTTGTGGGCAGCTCCTTGGTAACCGTGTTCCTCACCCTCAAGGTAACACTTGGTTTCCCCACCTGCACCCTCGTCGTGGGCACAAACTCATTGTCCGTGTTGGAGCTGTCGTTGTCCGAGGCCTCCTCGCTGTGATTCCTCTGCAGTCCCAGATGCTTCAGGTGCTTCTCCTTCTGCTTGGCCAGTTTCCGTTGCTGTTTCTTGTTCAGCTTCCGCTCCTCCGGAGATCGATTCGCATTAATGCGCGACGCCTTGATGTCGCTGAGGAACTGCTCCACATCCGGACACGGGCGCACCTTGCTCTTGGCCAGCATGGCTGCTCCATAGTTTTCAATGTCGCGCTGGGACTTGGAGAAGAGTCGCTTCTTGATGGCACTTGTGCCAGCTGGATGTCCCGGACCTCCTTCGAAGTTGCTGCCATCGGACTTGTCACTCTTTTGCCTCGAGGTTGACGAGTTGGAGCCACCTCCGCCCGTTGGTGGAGTCTCAAACTCTCCATCTGCCGCTGCAGCTGCTGCACTCTCCCAGTGGGTCATTCGCTCAATGTGCTTCGTTTCGAACTCACAGCGCAGTTCATCGTTTTCCAGAATTTTTGGCGTCGGTTTGATTCTCCGCTTCGAACGCTTAGGCAGTTGCAAGTCGGCTCCTCCAGTGGGAGTCGTTTTCTTGTTGCCATTGGTTAGGGGAGGGAGTGCGGAGGAGGATCCCGGCTCCAATTTCGCACCGGGCTGAATCTTGGCCTTGCGCCCTCGTTTTTTTGGTGGCGTCTTCTCATCCAGCACGGCTGGTGGCAAGGGCACTGGGGTGACCTCCATCAAGGAGAGCTCTGCAGGCGGCTGCTGGTGGGAAAGGGGCTCGGTCTTCACCTCCTCCCAGGTGCTACCATCGGCGGGTAACCGATTGCCCAGCCGGACACTGCGACGCATCCTCTTGCCGTCGCCCGAGGGAGCATCTCCCAACAACTCCTCCTGCTCGGTTTTCACCACAACAAGGTCGCCGAGTTGCGCATGTTCCAGCTGTTCATCCGGCATCTTCCTCTTGCGTCCCGGCTTCTTCTCCACCACCGAATCCTCGCCCAGGGGCAGAACTTCATTGGAGTCCACCACCACCTCGGCCTCTGGTCGTATTTTCTTGGCTCGACCCCTTCCTCGTTTGGGAGCAGGTGCTGTGTTCTCTTCGGGGGATGAAGTAGTCATTGGAGACGGTTTCTCCGGCTCTTTCTTCACCTCTAGACCAACAGCTGCTGTAATCTCCTCCAGTGCTGGCACCTCCAGACGACAATTAACCTCCACTTGCAGCTCCGTCAATTGCGGCTCGGGTTCTGTAATCTCCACCTGAGCAGGCTCATCGGTGTTTGGCGTGGGCGTGGCACTGGGCGTGGGCGTGTCTGTGGGCCGAGGGGTTCTCCGAGAGCGCCGCGTACCGCCTGGCGAAACTTGTTCCTGCAAGATACAGACACTCATTCAGCAAATCCTCAGTATCAGATATTGAATATATACTGTCCAGAAGGACCAGCCCTGAAGGAATGCTTCGAATGGCTTCGTCGGTTGCCAAGACAACTGGTTCTACCAAACACACGGTGCCAGCTGGCCAAAAGGATGAATGGAAGGTTAATAAATAGTCTCATGAATGGATGCCATAAGTTTAAGTTCAGAGAAATGTGAATCCAATCCCTCTTGAAGTACGGCAAACTATTTATTTATTTGCTTTCATCTTCCTGTTTATCATTCGAGGGAACTTGTTTATACTTTAATGGGAATTCAACATAATACCACCCGGAAAAATGCTATGTTGGCCAATTTTGTTTAGGATCGCTTAGGAGAATGCCCAAATAACCGATAACTCGATATTTCGTTCCGGTTTGAGTGGCATTATATAAAGCCAAATTGAGAGATTATTATTTTATTGTAGGGCAACTTTTCCCCACTCCTCTCAAACTAATTGATTTCTCCCTTTCTATTCTGAATCGTAAAATTTACTTTATTAATTGTTAAAGTTCGCTTTCGTTTATTTTTTTATCAAAACACTAATTTAAGGCAATTAACATGTGCATTTGTTAATTTTTTGCATATTTGGCTGAAGCGAAATATGAGTTTTAATATTTTTCTTCCCATTCTCTGGTTATTTTTATGAACAACTAATGGAAAAATATATTTATGGGATCTGTAAATACCAATCACAGGCAATATCAGGTACCTTAACTATATTATCATTTCGAAATCGGGGTTAATGAAGATAATATATAGATCTTTTCCCTCAATGAACTCAAAGATCTCGACCATATCATACAATCAATAATGAGTTGCAAGCAAGAAACCTATCTATATTTTAGTATGATAGATAAGAAACTTTTGTATGATCATAAAACATTTTGAAGAACAGAAATTCGATTTTCTTCACGATTACAGCTTTTACTTTATTACAGCTTGCCGGGTAAAAGGTTTTATATGTTTTCCGGTCATTAACGTAACTATTCACCCAAGTTATGAGTTATAGTTTAACAGAAACTCGTTATCTGCTCCTAGATAATGATTAGGAATCAAAAGTGAGCCAAAGTCTCAAGTTGAAATGGCATAGAAATAAGTTGGGGAGTTCGAGTTTGGGGAGGTGTGTTAACTTGACTGTAAATCATTTGTATAAATTAAGGCAAAATGCAAAGCTTAAAAGCTCTACATAGTTAAATTTTTTTTTACTCAATACCAAAGCTTTTTCCTAGGCGACGATAAAAATTAACAATGGCACATCTGTTGAATAGCAAATGTGACATTTAAATATAGGATATAGATAAGGCAAAATTGCAGACCTATAAAATGAAGGGGGGGGGGCACGAACCCCCCTAACACTTAATGCAGTTTCTGTTTTGCTTGAGATTTAGATTATTTATGAAGTTTAGCTGGTAAAAACATTTTTATTGCCAAACTAACTGATAATGCCACTAAAATAGCTGGGCCAGTCAAGGGTTAACAACTTCTAAATTAAACCAAAAAAAAAAAAAAAACAAGCAAGAATTTCGAAGCTCACACGCACACCACCACGCACTCACACACATTTACTCACATTTTTATCAGCTGCTGCCGCTGCCTCAACAACAAGTGGAGATGCTGCCTCTGCCGCCTCAATTGTTGTAGTTGTTGCTGCTGCCTCTGCCTCTGCCGCTGCTGTTGTTGTTGTTGCTAATTCTGCACTTGCTTCCTGTTTTTCGGCTGTTGCCACCTCCGCTGATTCCGCTGCTGCTTCTCCTTCTTCTTCTTTCTGCTGCACCTCCTTTTCCTGCTCTTCTTCTTCCTTTGCCAAGGACTTTTCCTCTGCTTCTTCTTCTCCTTGTTCTACTACTTCTTCCTTGTGTTGTTGTTGTTGTTTTTCAGCGCTTTCTTCTTCCACTTTTTCGGCATTCTGGGCTGCCTCCGCTGCAGCTGCTTCCTCTTCCTCCAATTTGACAGCCGCCGCATCCACAACATCCGCCAGAAGACCCTTAATATCCTCGATTTCATCCAGATTTTTGGATTCCTCCTCCTCCTCCTTCCTGCTCTCTCGCTCCTCCTCCTTGTCCTCCTTCTCCTTGTGCTTCTTGTCCTTGCAGGCGAACTGATTATTGGCCAAATTGCGCCACTTGAGCGTTTTATCCTCGGCCAAATCCAGATTGAGGAGCGTGCCCCCCTCCGCCGTGGAGGTGGCACAGTCGCTGTTGAAAGTGCTGGACATGCTGTTCAGCAGCTCCACAAAGTCCGTCATCTTGGCAGCTACTGTTTTTCCGCTTTTCACTTGGTGTTTCCCCTGATTTTCTTTGTTTTTTTCGCGGTTATTGGAATCAATATTCCATGGTTAGACCATCGAAAGAAACCCTCATCAGTTTTGGGCTCTGGAATATTATATGTATTTTTTTTTTTAGGCGATAAGATTGCTGCCTCTGTGGCAGCGCAGCAGCAGCGCCAGTGCCTTTATGTTCTCTTGGATTTTTTCACTATTTTTACACGATTTTTCTTGTTCGAAACGCGAATGATTCAATTTCAATACTTAAATATCAATATCGAGAGCTCCACAATCACAATCTTTTTTCCCGTTTTCTTCTTTCCCACTGCGCTTTTTGGTGGCCACAAAGTTAACTGTTTTTTCCTGCTCTCCCTCTCTCCCCTTACGGTCACTCCTTTGTTGTTGTTGTTTCTTATTGGGCAAAACAAAAAGCACGCGACGTCACTTAAATAAATCATTAACTAAATTATTAATAATTTGTAGCACTTCTTCTCCGAGTTTCTTCGTTTTTTTTTTTTTTTGGTGGCCTTAAGAAGCAGAAAATGTTTGTAGAAATCGCTGCTTTGCTGATTAGCTCACATGCTGTTCGAATATGGCCCTCTCTCTTTCTCTCTTCACCACCTAGACCGTTGTTGTTGCTGCTGCTGCTGCTGCTGCAGTCACTTTTCTGTGTGATTTTGGAATTGTTAAGCTGAAGTATTCGCAGGCGCAATTCGGCGACACTTTCTGGCTCTCACTTTCTTTGGCTTCTTCTTCGGCATAGCCCGCAGGTTCAGAAGAATTATTATTAACAAAAAAAAATATTAAGAAAAGCACACGCACACACACACACCGTCGTTGTGTTGGGGACGCACGCACACGCACGCACACCGCGAGGAGCCGAGAAACAACAGAAACAACCGTTCACCGCGCGCGCACAAAACAAACTGAAAGATGCAAATACACTGCAAGATATATACTATGTTTTTGCTCGGGGTTTCATGATTGCTTTAAAGCGTGAAATTGAATCTGCTCCTGTTTTTGCGACATTTTTGCATTTATTAATGCATTTATTCAATCTCAGCTGACAGAGATGACGGACCGGCGGAAAAAGGTGTGACCGATTATTAAACCGATTACTTTATTCCATTCGCCTGGGGTAAGCTGGTTTGTATTAAAGGAAAAGTGTGTGCTAACTAGTATTACATTTTATCTTTTGTCAAAATAAAACTTGCAAATTAATTTCCATAGCCACTGAATATTAAAACAAATTGTTAGAAGTTAGACGTATTTATGTATTTCTATCGATCTGGCAACTCCGATAATTATATAGAGTTAGTCCCATCGGCATTCGTAAAATATGATGTATATTTTACCGACTCTTTGTTAACAAAAAAATGAAAGTAGCCATTTTAAGGTACAATTTTGTAAACACTGACTTCCCCATCAATTTACCTAACAGGTCATCAACTAAGGGAATCTATGCACAGTCTAATATCCCCCGATTTCTTTTTTAGTTAAACAATCGGGGAGGATTACTCCGGTCTACAAATTTTTCTTTTTCGAAATTGTTTCTAAATTAATTTTTAAATCGCAGGTTTTTTTACATTTCTTTCATTTTTACACATTACACACAATTTGTGTAAGAACGTAAGTGTCAGCAAACGTAAACAAACGTAAGCCACCGTAAGTGTCAGTAAAAAGGGAGACAGCATCAGCGTAAGTGTCAATAAAAAGCGAGATGCAAGATTCTGCGAGAGAGAGAACAACAACAACAACACAACAACTGGGGCCGGTGTGACCGCGAAAATATCGATAAATTTTACCATCCGATTTAAATACCGCTTTTAAATCGTAAAATATACCAGAACCAGGGACTTGCTGAATTAGCGGAGACATTCAAAGAAGACCTTTTGGTTGCTGTCTGTGCTAACTTATTTTTGGGTGTGTGCACACTGGCAAAGGCGTGAAAATAATTATTAAAAAAACAGCTCTTTGTTGTTATTGTTGTTTATTAATACCTGCACAGTGATATTATTGTCGTTATTAATTATAGCACACACCTGCAGGCACACACACACAGAAACACAGAGTACAGTCGGCACGGGCGAGGGGAATCCCACGTAGAATGTGAGAAAGATGCGCATGCGCGGACGAAGATTGCTTCCGATTATTTTGTCGCTACTCTTGATCGTCCTGCTGAGCCTGTGCTACTTTTCGGGTCACCTGCGGGAGTCCAGGGAGTCCCCCGTCGACCAGTTCCTGCTGCACTTGCCCCCCGAAGCGGAGGAGGAGCCACCTAACCCCAATCCTCAGCCGAAGCCAGCCAATCCTCTCCTGAATCTCACGGATTTCCAGTACCTGCTGGCCAGCAATGTGTGCCGCAAGGCGGAAAGGGAACTCCTAGGTGAGTGGTTCACTGAAAATGCTGGAAAACCTTATAAACCCATTACTCCTCCTCCTCCTCAGCCATTCTGATAGTCACCTCTTATGCTGGACACGATGCCCTGCGATCTGCCCACCGACAGGCGATTCCCCAGAGCAAGCTGGCCGAGATGGGCCTGCAGAGGGTCTTCCTGCTGGCCGCCCTGCCCGCGCGAGAGCGTTTCATCAGCCAGGAGCAGCTGGCCAGTGAGCAGCAGCGCTTCGGGGATCTTGTCCAGGGCAACTTCATCGAGGACTATCGCAATCTGAGCTACAAACACGTAATGGGTCTGAAGTGGGCCTCGCAGGAGTGCAGGAATCATGCCAAGTTCATCATCAAACTGGACGACGACATCATCTACGATATCTTCCATCTGCGCAGGTACTTGGAGGCACTGGAAGTGGGTCAACCTGGACTGGCCACCTCCAGCACTCTGCTATCGGGCTATGTACTGGATGCCAAGCCACCGATTCGCCTGCTTGCCAACAAGTGGTATGTCAGCAAAAAGGAGTATCCACATGCCTTGTATCCCGCCTATTTGTCCGGCTGGATGTATGTGACCAATGTGCCAACGGCCGAGAGGATTGCCGCCGAGGCGGAGAGGGCGTCCTTTTTCTGGATCGACGACACCTGGCTGACGGGGGTGGTGCGCACTCGTTTGGGCATTCCCCTGGAGCGGCACAACGATTGGTTCTCCGCCAATGCGGAGTTCATCGACTGCTGTGTGCGGGATCTCAAGCAGCACAGCTACGAGTGCGAGTACTCCGTGGGACCCAATGGCGGCGACGACCGCCTGCTGGTGGAGTTCCTGCACAACGTGGAGAAGTGCTACTTCGATGAGTGCGTCAAACGGCCGGCGGGCAAGTCGCTCAAGGAGACCTGCGTGGCGGCGGTCAAGTCCCGAGCCCCGGAACATGGTTTGGCTGAAGTGAAGCCACTGCGGCTGAGGTGACCTCGGACCTCCTGGACACGGACACATTGGCCCACCACCAATGCCACCTTCCACCGGCGAAGCCAGCTCAGTAAATAGTAACTAAGGACTTCCATGTGCAAGAGGACGCGAGAGTTATCCCCGTGGAGGGGATATCATCCACCCGTCACTCATCTTAGCTTGTAGCTTAGCCTAGGTATTGCAATCAGGGGTGACCCAGAAATCTTTTCCAATCGAATTCCTCAAATCTGAGCAAATTTGCTCCGAAACACATGTAAAACTACAAATTTTGGTATATAGGTGGATTTCTTAAGTATCTCAGTATATTATGCCCCAGAGATGCAGGAACTTGCCTTTTTACCACTTTTTTGATGATTTCTTAATTTAAATTGATTCGTACATTGTGAAAATTACAATATACTGCAGAAGTATTCCATCTTCAAGATTATATGGTAATAAGTTGTATGTCCTCTGAATTTTCTTACCGAAATTACTCAAATTTTTGAATCATTTGATTTGTTGTGAAAATCATGAATTGCAAATGATGGTTTTACGTCAATATCATTCATTCAGCTTAAAAGGACATATTGTTTTGCTTGGGACATATTTAGAATTCACAACTAAAACCGAATTATTAATTGAATCGCGTTGATGAATTCAGATATAGTATAAGCAGAATAGTTACAATATTGTAACAATAAAGTTTTCAACTTAAACAGACTCCGTCCTCATCAGATTGTTAGATCTTAATATTTGTCTAGCGATTAATTATGAATAAAGCCCGCATTTATACAATATAATTTACATAAATAAAGAAAATTCTTACAAAACTTCCGCAATCTACAAAACATATAAGCAATAAGTTGGCACTATAACTTTAAAATATCTATTACTGAAAAACCGATAAAAAAAAGAGAGTTTTTGACTAAAAACTGATACAAACCCTTAACAAAAAATGGAAAAATTTGCCAAAAAATAAATTTCTCTTAAAGTAATTGAAACTGTTAGCCTAGGATGTTAGCTGCTCAAAACTGTCACTCTTTTGGCTGTACGTCTTGATTTGGCCAAACTACGATTAAAAAACTGTTAAAAAATGCGTATTTTTGTCCAAAATCTGAATCCCAAAAATAGATGATGCAACTCCTTACAAAAAATGGAAAAATGGGTCAAAAAATACATTTTTCTTAAAGTAATTGAATCTGTTAGCCTTGGATGTTAGCTGCTCAAAACTGTCGGTCTTTTGGCTATACATCTTCATTTGGCCAAACTACGATTAAAAAACCGTTAAAAAATGAGTATTTTTGACCAAAATCTGAATCCCAAAATTAGATGATGCAACCCCTTATAAAAAATGGAAAATTGGGTCAAAAAATAAATTTTTCTTAAAGTAATTGAATCTGTTAGCCTTGGATGTTAGCTGCTCAAAACTGTCGGTCTTTTGGCTGTACATCTTCATTTGGCCAAACTACGATTAAAAAACCGTTAAAAAATGAGTATTTTTGACCAAAATCTGAATCCCAAAATTAGATGATGCAACCCCTTATAAAAAATGGAAAAATGGGTCAAAAAATAAATTTCTCTTAAAGTAATTGAATCTGTTAGCCTAGGATGTTAGCTGCTCAAAACTGTCGGTCTTTTGATGTACGTCTTCATTTGGCCAAACTACGATTAAAAAACCGTTAAAAAATGAGTATTTTTGACCAAAATCAGAATCTTAAAAATAGATGATGCAACCCCTTATAAAAAATGGAAAATTGGGTCAAAAAATAAATTTTTCTTAAAGTAATTGAATCTGTTAGCCTAGGATGTTAGCTGCTCAAAACTGTCGGTCTTTTGGCTGTACATCTTCATTTGGCCAAACTACGATTAAAAAACCGTTAAAAAATGAGTATTTTTGACCAAAATCTGAATCCCAAAATTAGATGATGCAACCCCTTATAAAAAATGGAAAAATGGGTCAAAAAATAAATTTCCTATAAAATGATTGGGATTGTTAGCTTGGGATGTTAGCTGCTCAAAACTGTCGGTCTTTTGGCTGTACGTCTTGATTTGGCCAAACTACGATTAAAAAACCGTTAAAAAATGAGTATTTTTGTCCAAAATCTGAATCCCAAAAGTAGATGATGCAACCTCTTATAAAAAATGGAAAAATGGGTCAAAAAATAAAGTTCCTTTAAAATGATTGGGATTGTTAGCTTAGGATGTTAGTTGCTCAAAACTGTCGCTCTTTTGGATGTACGTCTTGATTTGGCCAAACTACGATTAAAAAACCGTTAAAAAATGAGTATTTTTGACCAAAATCAGAATCCCAAAAATAGAT
The DNA here is from genome assembly GCF_043229965.1 of Drosophila suzukii. Classification (NCBI taxonomy): domain Eukaryota; kingdom Metazoa; phylum Arthropoda; class Insecta; order Diptera; family Drosophilidae; genus Drosophila; species Drosophila suzukii. The sequence continues at coordinate 8,580,542 of NC_092084.1, forward strand.
GATGCAACCCCTTATAAAAAATGGAAAATTGGGTCAAAAAATTAATTTTTCTTAAAGTAATTGAATCTGTTAGCCTAGGATGTTAGCTGCTCAAAACTGTCGCTCTTTTGGCTGTACGTCTTGATTTGGCCAAACTACAATTAAAAAACTGTTAAGAAATTAGTATTTTTGTCCAAAATCTGAATCCCAAAAATAGATGATGCAACCCCTTACAAAAAATGAAAAAAATGGGTCAAAAATTAAATTTTCTTTAAAATGATTGGGATTATTAGCTTAGAATAAGTAAAGCCCTACAAACTGATCGTTGGCCACCTGATAATTCTCCTGTTTACCTGGTGTTTGAAATTGAAAAAATCGCCCATTTACTTCAACACATTGAAAGGCATCGTAACATTTTTTCAGTCAGAATGCTGGATTTGTGGCTCTCAGACACCAGGCAAACAGAAATCTTAGCAAGTGGCAGCTGGTACTTTTAGCAAGTGAACTTAAATAGCTGTTATTTTTCAAGATGGCGGCCCTTTCCGTATTTCCCCACCTCCTTTTGACCAATAGGAATCAATCTCCATGGGAAAGAACCGTAAGTTGTGAGCCAAACGCAGACCAGAGATGAGCATCCATGGCCGTGTCAGGAGCTTGTCACGAGTTTGTCGCGATCATGTCACGAGCTTGTCACGATATGCAAGAAGTAACAGTTAAGTCCTATGCATTTGCTCAGGCCGAGCCAAAAGGAAGAAATCACGAGGGCATCTCTATGTAAGCTTGGAATAAGTTAATCAGCTGATCGTTTTATACCTACTAAACGTTTATGTTCGCCTGGTGTCTGAAATTAAGAAATGAAGAAATCTGACCATTTTTCGGCGAGCAAAGAAGGTATTTTGGTTTTATGATTTCTATGAATTGACATTTCAATGAGGTCTGAAAATCAATTTCTTGATCTATGACACCAGGCCAACATAATCCGTAGCAAGTGGCTGCTGGGTTTTAACATTTTCTTAATGGAAGAGAACCGTTAGTTTAGTGTAAGCCGACTGGAGGTGGGCTGTCGCTTGGTCGGCAACAAAAGGCCTTACATATTTTGAAATGGCACACCTCTAGTAAAGCCTTAAAAACTAATCGTTGGCCACCTACGAATTTTCCTGTTCACCTGGTGTTTGAAAATGAAAAATCGCTAATTTACTTCAACAAATTGAATGGATTCGTAACATATTTTCAGTCAAAGTGCTGGATTTATGGGTCTCAGACACCAGGCGAACAGAAAACTTAGCAAGTGACAGCTGGTAGCATGAAGTGAACCTAAATAACTGTCAATATTCAAGATGGCGGCCCTTTCCATATTTCCCCACCCCCTTTTGACCAATAGGAATCGATCTCCTTGGGAAAGAACCGTTAGTTGTGAGCCAAAAGCAGACTAGAGATGGGCAACCATGGCTGTTTCACGATCTTGTCACGAGCTTGTCACGATATGCAAGAAGTAACAGTTAAGTCCTATGTATTTGCTTAGGCCGTGCCAAAGGGAAGAAATCACGAGAGCATCTCTAAGTAAGCTTGGAATAAGCTAATCAGCTGTTTGTTTTACACCTACTAAACGTTTATGTTCGCCTGGTGCCTGAAATTAAGAAATCAAGAAATGTGACCATTTTATCGACGAGCAATGCAAAATGCAAACGCAAAAAATGTTCAAAAAATTATTTGCTGGAAAATTATGGAAAAATCAGTGCTTTGATCAAAGATACAAAAAATGGTTCAAATATGTCATTATCGTTTCTTTATTATCATAAATAAATTTAAATTAAATAAATGCAATACAATTAAGCACAATTCCATTGATTTGCTATCGATGAAATTACTTTTCTTGTCTCTGCTTCTTCGATCAGTTATCCTTAGTTCCGTTTTGATTGCTCTTGTTTGCTGTTTATTGCGTTCAGTTTACAATTAAATAAATGTGAGTGCGTGTGTGGGTGTGTGTGAATGAGTGTGGAAACGGGTGAGTGTGTGGGTGAGTGTGTGTGTTTGAGTGCGAGTGTGTGCGGCTGCAGTCTCTATAGAAGTTACAAAAGGGATCATGATACATTGTCCTTGTTTCTCTCTCTCCCACTTATCTGCCCTCTTTTTCGCGCTCTCTCTCTCTTTCTCTCTCTCTTTTTCTGGCAAGGACAATGCTCCATTCCCGTTGTTCCCTTTCGTAACTTTATAGAAAGTACGCGCTCGCAGCTTTTTTCCTTCTTGCTTTTTTCTTTTCTTCGTTTTTTCTCTTACTAATTCGCATACGTGAAATGTGCTCGTGTGTGTGTATGTGTCTACTAGGAAATCGTTTTCTATTCATTGCTCTCAAGGGAATTTGTATCTCACGCTCTAAGTCTAAATAAATATAAATAAATAAATTGTATATTAAGTAATTAATTTATATGTATATCGTTTAAAAAAAAAAAAACAAAAAATTATACGGTTGTCAGTAGTGTGTGTGAGTGGGAGGGGCTAAGCCCGCCTGGGCAAGAGCGAGACAAAGATATAGAGTTAGAGTGTCTATGTGTGTGTGTGTGTGTGAGAGAGAGAGCGTATGTGTGTGCAAGTGACAATTTTGTTGTGTATTCTCTTTTTGTTTTCTTTTCTTTCTTGTTTTTTTTCTTTTCTTCTTTCGTTCTATCGCTTCTTCTTTCAGATTCCGCTCGTTCCACTTATGCTACGATCTTGTGGGGCTGCATCCACTTCTTCATGTAGTAGCAGAACAAGGTGGAGATGTAGAGCAGGATCATCAGCGCACAGGTGACCGCGAGGGCCAGCACCGATGTCTTCGTGGGGCAGGGCTCGATGATGGTGACCGTTTTGTCTGCGGAACGAAATGGAATGGAATGGATGTACAGTCAGCACTGAGAGATCAAATGCACTTTTCCACACTCACCTTTGGCAAAGTCCGTGCTGGGATCCGCCTTGAAGAACTCGCGCTTCTCATCGCCAAAGTCCAGGACCAGAATCTCCTGGGAGATGTTCATATCGTCCTCGCTCTTGGTCTCATTGCTGGAACGAATAGAATGAAACAGAGATTTATATCATGCCGTTGCATACTTTTAAGCGCAGATTTTTGATCACCCTTAATGGTCAACCCCAACCTACCTCTCGATGGAACGACGACGCCTCCTGCCCAGAGATTCAAACGACTCCATGTTCCATTCGCACACAGCCGGCTCACAGGGACCCAGACAGTACTTGACATTGCACTGGAAGATGACACCGTAGCTCTCCGTGAACCGGAAGGCCTCGTATGTGGACTGCAGGGCATTGCCGTCGGCGGTGAAGCCGGGGAAAATGGTGGGATCGGTGGGGCAGCCGTCGTCGTCGATGATCTTGAAGCTGGTGCGGGCGTCCTTGGCCATGGCCACACAGGATCGAGCAAAGATGCCATAGGGAGCTGTATGACAAAGGAACCGATTAATAAGATAGCCCCTTGAGAGACACTCTCCATACTCCACACTTACTGTCTTCGGGGATCTCGATGCGGAAGTTGAGGCGATCTCCAATGCGCACAGTCTCCACCTCGCGCTGTCGTGTGTCCAGAATGCGGATCCTTGGTGGTGGGGCCTCTGGCGACGAGTTGATGTGGATCATCTCCGGGTCGCGGATGGGCATCATGCCGAAGGTGATGTTCTTCGAGCTCATGTCGTACGTGCACTTAACCTTGTAGATTTTGTCGGCCTTGGTCATCACCACGCTGTGATGCTGCAGCACCACTGTGTTGGAGTAGACACCAGTCTGGAATGCCAAGTGATTAGTATGCTTTTCTACATAAGTTCTAATGATCTCTCGTTACTCACCACACTCTGTGTGTTACAATCCTGTCCAGCCATGGTCAGATCCAAACGGAAGGCGTCCGAGTTGATGACATCGATGTTGCAGGTCTCCGAGCGACCCAAAGCGTAGATACGTCCATTGAAGGGCTTGTTGGTGCGCACCTGCACGGCAATCCTGGTGTCCTTGCAGTGTACGGAAACTGGAAATAAACCAAATCGATGAGGCAATGATCCCTTTCTACATTCAATCAACACTCACCATCGTAGCAAGTTCCGGTCTTGTCGCAGTTGACGTCATTGCGGGTCAAGTTGGTCAGGTTGGGGTCCTCAATGGTGTCCAGGCTAACGGGCAGGGTGTCGATCTTGTCGAGAGTTCCGGGCGGAGAACCAGCTCCCGCACCGGCGGCCTTCTCGCACTGATTCTCAAAGTACTGACCAATGGGCTCGCCATGATCGATCAGCGGGCGCTCGTGGTTCAAATAGGTGGAGGGTCCATCGGGCAGGGTCTTGTGATCCAAGTGGTACAGTCGGCAGTTGTACTGGGCTCCCTGGGGCTGGCCCAGGTACAGGAAGGAGCGGCACAGGAACTCGGATTCAATCTCACAGGCCAAACGGCAGGCGGACTCGGAGGTGACCTGGAGTTCCTTGTCGGTATAGTAGTGCAGACCCACATACTGGGCCACCTTCTCCTCGGAGACGCCCATCTTTTGGGCATTGCCAAACGAACGAGTGTTCTTGCAGGCCTGGGCGGGCTTCAGGCAGAGATTCTCAAAGTAATCCGTACCCTGGGCATCCACCAGCTGGACAAACTGGCCGGAACTGCGTCGGTCGGAGTCGCTAAGCACACACTTCATGTTGTTGTAGTCGTACTCCACCGATCGGCAGACGAAGCGGCGCTCGTTGAGGCAGGCGGACAGACAGGCCTCCTTGGTGCTGGTGTAGATCAGGGCATTGTCCAGGCCACGGATCACCTTGTTGGGCACCCGCTCGAAGCTCCACGGACGATGGCAGACGTTCTCGCTGCGCAGCTGCAACTTCACCATGTAGTACATGTTGGCGCTCCTTTGCGGAGCTGCCGACGGATTGGCCGCCGAGGAGTCGTTCTGCAGCTGGCAGTGGGTCTCCTGCGATGGCGACAAGGGGTTCACCACGAAACTGAAGGCCGCCGCCTGGCAATCCGCCTCCTCGCGACACCATCCCTGGCACTCGTACAGGGACAGGTTCTTCACGCTGTAGTACGTGTTGCCTGGAAAATCGAAGTCCGTCAGCTTCTCGAAGGCCATCCGGGCATTGATTTGACCGGGCAAAGCCACCAGGAGGACCAACACGGCGGAGAGGAGCAGCGGACCCATGTGGAGACCCATGTGCGCCGAAGATCGGTTGGGATTTCTCCTACTCTCGGCTGACTGCATTGCGTTCTGGAAATGGAAAATCAAGGTAAGGGTTTAGTAATGTATTATTTTTAAAGGAAATAGCTCAAAGTATATATCAACTCTACAAAACTATTGAAAGGTACTAAAGACCATGGAATATAAGTGAGTGGATCGCACATTCTTTACAAGTGAACCAATCTTCTTGCCCAGAACTTAAGTGTTGAGTGCTACTTCCTTTCCTCACCTTCCTGACCAGCAATCTCCGCCCCTTTCGTTCCACTTCTCTAACTGCCAGTGCTGACAGCCTCCATTTGAATGGAGGAGTCTTAGCCATAGATCAAAACGGGCAGAAGGGAACTAAGTGGGGGGACCAGAAAGTGGTTAGTGCCTCACAGTTGAGGTGGTTCAGTGGTGCAGTGGCTACTACTTCCGCCCTTGGAGTGGCCCATTACACGCTTAACTAAGCGCCGAACCACCGAACCAATAAAACCGAGCCACAACAGCTCTCATTCCGCAGACCAGTTCGTTGGCTCAAGTGCAAGACATCTTCCCACATCCATGTACACATCAAACTCTTTGACTTTCCACGGACTTTAATGAGCTGTCCAAATGGGGAAGGGGTTTTGGAAGGAGATTGGGAAGGGGAATGTGAATGTGAATGGGAAGAGGGCTACGTTTTATTGACGATCTGCGGTCTGAGCTTCTAACGGCCCACTCCATTCCCGTTCCACAAATCCTATTCCTATTCCCCTATACCAATAGCAATTCCAATTCCAATCTCTGGCAGCCGCTGCGCAAAACAACATTTTGGCATTCTTGTGGTTTCGTTACCATTGGAGCAGGCAGCAGCAAATTGCTTTCTGCGGACAGAGCCAACCCATCTGGGTAATCCAACCCGTCCACCGTACCAACCAATTGACCCCGGATGGTGCATGGCGGTTCAGGAAGTTGACCTGCAGGTGCAAAAGGAGCGAATGGTTGCCATGTGGTGCCTGCTCATGTGCCAATAAGTGGGTGGTCCCCACCCAAGAAAAGCGAAATCGAATCGATGGGGAATGGGTTCCTTATGCATTGAATAGGTTATTGATATTTTGAGTAATTCATTCAACTGGTAATGAGTAACTTATGGGTAATGTTACTTATTCATGAGTTGGGTGTGAGTATTAATGAGTTTCTTGTGGTGTTGATGGTTTATTGATATTTTGGGTAATTCTTTATATCAGTAATATGTAACTAAAGGGTAATGTTTCTTATTCAAAAGTGGGAAATGAGTATGAATGAGTGGATGGTTTTTTGATATTTTGGGTAATTCATTCAATGAGTAATGCGTAACTCACTTATTCATAAGTGGGTAATGAGTATAAAAGAATTCCTTGTGGAGTAATGGTTTACTTATATTCTGCGTAGTTCATTCAATCACTAATAAGTAACTAATGGGTAATGATCTATAACATAATTCATTTAGCATGCATTGAGTGCAATTATCATATGTTGATCATTTACCGTTCCCAGTTAAACAAGTAAAATGGGTTAATCCTTTCCCAGGCTGAGTTATTCATCTAATGGCACACCAATTCGGTTAATTATTCAGCATACATTCATTCGACGGCCTGAGGGGCTGGATCCATTTGATTCATTCATTCATCCCGAGTCATGGATTATTTAACTGCATGCATTTGCATTCATTTATTCATTTCGCAGTGCCGTCTACAAATGGTCAAAGTCTTGCGGAAGCTAATGCCATATATGTTAGCCAGCTGTTGGCCATAGCCTCCTCTCCTTCGACTTCTTAGCTCCCTTTTGGCAATGGCAATGGTACTGGTAGTAGTGCCTTCTTTTTCCACCTCCCGCACTGACTTATAGAGCGGCATTTAAGTCGAAATTTATGGGTTTTTAAACGCCCCCCATAAGAAGTGGTTGGGGGGATTCGTAGAAGGAGGTGGAGGGCAGATCGCCATAGCCCCCAAGGCAATTATATTTACATATTCAATTCAATTTGTTTTGCGAAAATTGTCCAGAAACGACAGAAACGGACACAAAACTTGCAGTTGGCGTTGGACTTGCAGATGGAGTTGGACCTGGAGTTGGGCACTGCCAATGCAATTATTTCATGCACTTCCATTTCCCCCGCCGAACCGCCCTCTATAATCATAGACCTCGGAACGTGGCCATTACCAGCGATATTAAACCAGCCCAACACGAGCTGCAAATGGCCAAATGAAAACCGAGAATCGTTGCCACACAGCACAAAAGCCGCAGATGGTTTTACGTTTTAGCCAAGCCTATGGAAATTATATACTTTAACTTAGGGTTTTTCTCCCTGTGCACTGAGTATTTGGAATGGGAAATGGCAAGCGATATAGCCGGGGCATCGAATTCTCCGCGGGCCAGTGCCAAATGTTGCCCGTTGCCGGCGTGTCCGATTGCAGGGCAACATCAGCAACATCGACAGCGACATCAGCAACATCAGCAGCATCTGCAGCAGCAACAACATTAAACAGCGACAACAAATGTTCTGTATGCTGTATGAAATAGGTGGCAAAGACAGCGAAGAATGCCCGCTGATGTTGCTGTTGCAACTTGCGATCCCCCTCGAAGCGCACGACAGCAACAACGGCAACAACTGCGACAGCGACAAGAGCAACTGCAACAAGAGCAGCAATAGCAACAACAACAGCAGCAACAGCAACATCAGCAACCCGCAGCATCGCCAGCAGCAACTCAACGGGAGCCAAACTGAAATTGTCGTTGCCCCAGCTGCAACTTGTGTTGCATCTTCTGCAGCAACAGCAGCAACATCTGCGATTGCTCTCGTTTTGCATGGTCCAGGACAAAAAACAGGGGATGGGGCAGGATTAATGTCCAAAAGTCAGAACAGACAATGCTACACAAGTCCAAGTAAATACCTTAAATTACTTGGTACTGATTTTTAATTATCCTTAAACAAAAAAGTACTTCGAAGTGAAATCAATGTGATCTAAGAGTTCTTATCACTTAGACGCTTTAATAACCATATAACAGCTTAATTCGCTGGAATTCCCTTATAATATATGTTCTTAAGGTTTTCGAGATATTATCTTTTCTTTTTCGCATACTCCCTCTTGGAGAATCTACAGAATTCAGAGCTTGAGCAAATGAAATGCATTTGAAACGAGGCAAAAGAAACACTGGGCCCTAACAGAAGCCAATTACAAAGGGCCCAGCCAGATTGTAGAGATCTGAGGGCCGAGATATATATTGCCCAGAGATTCGCCCTGGACATCTCCGGCTGTTGACGTCATTGTTGCAGATTTGCTGACTCTGGTTCTCCGGCTCTTTCTTCAGTTTCTTCGGGTGGGTTCTTCTGCAGAAGAATTGCAATTGGCCCCCGACGATTGCCAGCTCACGAATCTCGTTATTTATAGCCGGTGTTGGGTTTATTTTTGGCCTCCGTTTTGCGTCCTTGACCATTTCTAATTTGAGGGTCCCATCATTTCTGGCATTTGCCTACTGCAATTATAGAATCCTCAAGGTTCATGAAGGTCACCACCCCGCAATGCCAACTGTTTGTGTTGTTTCTTCTCTTGTTTTTTGTTTTTACTGCGAATGGTAATTATATAGCCAGGAATCGGAGATCGATGGACTGCAGCGCTTCTCATCAGCTGGTGGCCATCTCAAATGGTCAATGGTCAGTGCTGGCACGCCCCCTTTAGCCCCCGCCTCTTTGGCCCCTCTTGGTTTTTTTTTTTTCTTTTTACTTTGGTCAATTCTTGTGGCCAGTGGCGCGTACTTGGATTTAAGTTGGCTACCCGGTAATCAAGAAAATTTGCAGTTACGACGGGGAACGCGATGGGATGGGAAAGGAGAGGAACGGGGGGAAACGGGAACGAAACGGAATCGAAACGAATCGCAGAGAGAGAGCTGAGGACCCGAAGAGGGGTCTTCAAAAGGTTATCATTAGGCACGCTTACTTTTGCCATCTTCCACTCATTCCCATTCTCATTCTTGTTCGGGACCTCTAATTACGCCAAAGAGAAAAGCCAGAGAACGGCAATTGCATCATAAGCAGATACGATACTATATGAATAACGAAAAGAAACGAAACGAAATGAAAAGAAAATAAAAGAAGAATGGACCTGATCAGTGATCACATCATTAGAGAGTGAAGGGAAAAATGAAAAAGAACGCATAATGAAAGGTCAAAGGGGCTTGGCTTACACTAATGACAATGACCAGTGAAAGTAGCTTGGCCAATTAGACAAGATGTGGAAATTTCCATTTCTTTTGCAGCCAGAAGAATCAACTCCCACTCTGGCGTGACAGTCACAGTGACAGTCACATTTACGGCCACAGTCACAGTCACGGCATAACCAATTAAACGGAGATGAGCAGGAAACAGTAAATGCCAAATAATTGGTCATGCCAAATCCAATGCGATTTGCCTGTCAATCAAAGGAATTTTTCATATCATACAAGATCGAAGAAGGAGCGCAGATTCATTCAAAAGGGGGGGGGCTGGATGGCATCCTCGACCATTCACTTTGCACACGATGCTAAAACTAAAATAACCTCTGGAGTGCACACGATTTCTGGTTTTCAGTCACAGTCACTGTCAATAGCAAAGTGCCAACTTGGAAATGCAAACACTCACCGCCAAAGGAATTATGAGGCTTCAAGTTGGTTCTATTGAGTACCCTGTATTTATTAAGCCTAGTTGTTATACCAAACCATCTTTATCTTTCATATAATATCGTTTAAGGGATTTAATTCGATTGATAGTAAAGTAATATCAATACTTCAATATTCCAAATAGAAGATTAATACAAAAATCAAGGGAACCCTGTACCTTGTGGACCCCATAACTCCATTTCAGCGTTCTTTTCTCGTTATGAGTGTGAACGGATGTCAGTCCGTCTGTCTGCTGTCTTTTGGCCCTGTCTTTTGGTGTTTGCCTGTCCACTCGATCAATTGGCGCAAAAGGAAATGGGAAACAGCAAATATACACACATTCGCCCAGGAGAAACCTTTTCATTTAATGCAATTTGTTGCTGTTGTTGTCACAACACGCGAATGTGATGGTTACACTACAAGAAAAGCAGCTCAAATATGAAAAAAAAATCGTTAAATATCGAAAATATCATATTGATATGTGGCTCAAGATCATTTTTAAAGTTCCATAACAAGAAGAAGTTAAATAGTTTATGGATTTATTAACATATCATCGCAATGATCCTGTTTATTTAATATCGTTTAGATGGTTCAGTTTTATTTCTTCTATAAAGTATTTTTGGCCAATTACATACAACTTTCTCTATTTTAGCCGATTTATCATTTGTATTTCGATCAAATAAATATTCTAGAAATATCATAATGAGAATGTTGAGAGTTCGAGCTATAGAGGCTCATCTTAAACCTAATGTTCCTTTATCATGGTGATTTTTCTTTCTGTGCAGTGGAAAAGGAGGGAGACAGAACACACTCAATCACTTAGTTGGTGGTAAAAGCCCCTTGTTCCTCGACTTTTTCCACGTTATGCTGGCACCTCTCTCGCTGCTTTTTGCAATTATGTAATTTTCAATCATCGCCGGCTTAAAGATGCGCACTGCGAAAACGTGCAGCCGACCAAAGTTGAAGCACCTGCCATGCACCATGCGTGCTGCAACTCCCCTTTTCCCATTTTCCTATCCACATACATATATATGTATATATGTACCTATATAGGATGGGGCTTTTGTAATAGAAGTGCGAAGCAGCAATAATTGCTATCGAACAATGGAAGCGCTGGCCAGCTTTTCCTTGCCCAGCTGGCTTTTCCCACTCGGAATTCCCACTTTTCTCAGGCTGTCGTTCTCATTCCCATCCTCAGGTGGTCAAACGTGCATTTGGGCCTGCTTCTAAACGAAAATATTAAAAGTTATAATTAAAAAAGAAAAAGCCAGAAAAAGAGATGGGCACTTGAGTGGCGAAATTAAATGGAACGCCAGATCAAAGTGCTTGCCAGTGTTGCTTGAAAATACGTTCTATACGTTTTTTAATTTGGAGCAGACATTTTACGCCATCATCATCATCATCCAAGAAATCATGCCAAGGCGCCATCTATTAGACCGCACATGTACCATTAAGAACCGTTACCAATATAATCGAGTTGACACCCACTTAGTGATAGGAATCCGGGGGTAAAAACAGGGCGGGGAGCTACTAAATTTGATCACCCATATGATATGGGAAGAGAAAACTAATCAAAAGAGTTACAAAGTCTGGAGTTGGTAACCGAAAATGGGAGTACCATTAGAAAGAACATATAGCCAGTTATCAGGTAGCAATGTTTGGTAGAAATGTTAGAAGTAATACCTATGAAATGTTAAAGAAAATGTTTAGAATGTAGAATTCCAGGATCCTCAGATCTTCCGTTTAGTATGGTGTAAAAACTGATGTTACCCACTGCAAGGGCATAGTGATAGCCCACAAAATCAAGTTGGCCAACAAGAACAAGGCTAAGAGAAAGGTGCCGCTCCCCAAAAAACATAAATACGAAAAAATGGGGGGGAATTTTCGCGGACAATGTTCTTTGGGCATGTGAAAAATGGTTGCAGCTGTTTGGCTCTTTGTTTTTGTTTGGTGGCTGCCCGTTGTTGCCTTTTTTTGTTTTTGGTTAGAACCGGAAATTTATTGCATAACAAGTTGGCAGAAACGATATCCTCTTCTGGAGGAGCTGCCTCAAGGTTGTTGCAGCGCACACATAGCAACATGTGGGGAGTTATTTGAAAGTGCTGCCCCATCGACGATGCAGGCAACAAGATATGCAACACGGCAGTCCACGCACATAGATTCGATGGGGGTTTCAGGGGGGGGGGGGGGTGGGGGGTGGTCAATCCATGGGCGGGACAGCAAACGGGTGTGGTTCCAAACCTCCTGGTCAGCCGATGGAACGTGCAACATTCAGCAGAAAACGAAAAAGAAACCCAAACATTTCATAAATTCTTCGCCACGGCATAAATGTTTTGAATGTTGTTCTTCTTTTTCTTCGCTCCAGATGCCTATCGATAAGGGGGGATACTACGGGCTGTACCAGGGGGATCCCACGGGGGGACCTATAGGTAACCGTCTTTGGCCCCACTCTTTTTGGCAGTTGTCTCATCAATCGCTCATTGTCAGTTGGCCCGAAAAGCACCGAAAGAAAAGTACTACATCAATTTTGAGAAATGCTTTAATGCTATTGTATTAAATATTTAAGCCATTCCAAGTTTTAGATTACATAACACCTAAAAAATGTTTTTTAACATTGATTCTCTATCTTTAAAGGCATTACTTTTAAAAAAATATTGTATTTACTATTATAAGCCATTCCAAAGACTCGTAAAAAACTCTCTACAAGATCGTTTCTGGATCGTTACTTTTAATAAAAAACGATTCTGGATTCTGCAATCAGCTGTTGCTATAATTTTAATTAACTTTTTTGAGCAGTGCAGCAAGTGCAGGGCAAAAGAGACTTTTCGTTCTTGGAATCAGGATGGGATGGCGGGCACTTCGTTCCCGGCTCTTTCGCGGAAGTTGGCCAACAAAAGCCATTAGCCAAAGAGCCAAAGAGTTGCACTGAAAGATGGAGATGGGAAGATGGCTTTGGCTGTTGCTGAGAGACTGAAACCGAAGATGAGGTTGAGGATGAGCATGAGGATGAGTAGAGGATTGGGGCTGGCAACAAAGAACAGGAGTCATTAGAGGCGCATTTGAGGCCGCGGAATGTGTCGGAGCCGCAGAAACCAGAGAAACTCTCTCTCTATGTTGGAAGACTGAAGTCGAAAGAACGAAGACTGGAGACTGGAGACTCCAACTCCAACTTCAACTTCAACATCAAGTTTCAAGTGGCGGGCAAAAGAACGTTGCATGATTTATGGCAATTATGAGCAGCAACCTCCAGTTTTGCCACGCCAAGAGAAGAAATGATGATGATGACACGGGGCAAAGGGGGCACAGAGTTGTGAGCTACAAACTGCAAGTGCAGGCTTCAAAGTTTCAGCAATTAATTGCAATTGTGGGCCCTAAAATGTGGGCATGGTCAGGGAAATCAGCGGTGGAATGCCCGGCAAATGGAGGCAAAAAGCCAGCCAAACCGCTGTAGTCATCATCCATTGCTCGGATGAGGATCACCATCAGCGAATGCTGGAATGCCAGTCAGAGTTCCGATGTGGAGAGTCTCAAGTTCAGGTAAATGAGAGGTGATCTCTTGGAGAGGCGACTTCCTTGCGATAGCTCAAAGATTTTAAGATCAAAGAAAGTGGTTCCTGGAATCTAATGGATTTAGGATTATTGAAGAACAGATCAGTGCACTTCTGATGATCAGGTTTGGTTACCTATTACCTTGTAATGAATACTATGTAATAATGGAATGTCCCAACTATCACTCCTGGTAAAACACACATTTATTCTAGGCCATCATCTCCCCGGGGACGCTCCACATTCCAACACCAGGAATCCTCCCGATTCTTCCCACTGATCCGCCTCCAGATTGGAAGAGCCATTGCTCATCGATCAACGAGTCGAAAAAGAGATAGGGAACTGTCAGGCGGCATCATAATCGAGATTGTCCAGCGGATCGCATCGGCATCACTTTGTGGTTGACATCTCTGTTCGCTCCGATCTCAGTTCTTGGTTTTCTGTCCTGCGTTCCTGCATTCTGCACTCCCCGTTTTGCCCAGTTTTCCAGGGGCTATCTGGGATGCATGTATTTTTAGCCATCTATCTTGGCCACTGGCTCGAGGAACACGGCTCATTACAACGCGACCGACACTTGGCCGACAAAACAACTACCGCATCTGCATATGGATAACCCATTTGGGTGTGGACCTGGCGCTAGACATCCACATCCTCGGAATCACAATCGGCTTGGATGGCTGGGGCTGGCTTGTATGGCCGGCCCTGGCGCGGTAGCCCTCATTAAAAATATTTGCAATTTAAAGAGGAAAACAAGAGTCTCTTCTCTTACTGACCACTTCGGCCTATTTTTAAATGCAAAACTCGCGCCGTCGCACGACAAGACAATCAGGACATGGAAATAATTGAATGCGCCAGGCTGCAAGTCGGGCTGCATGAATGGGAAGGGGTGGCTTACACTGCAAGAAATGCCCTACGTTGTAAAAAAAAAAAATTCTTAAACTTAACATGACATGTAAATAAAGTCTATCCAGTTAAGTTATTAACTACTTGCATGAAGAAAACAGAATTGCTAGTTTGCAATTACCCAAATTGTTTCTCCCTGTGCATTTAAGCTTAACTTGGCCACAGAAGCCAGTGGAATGGCAAATGGCAGCAGATGAAGATGACCAATTTGCTGCAACATGTGCAACGGCCAAACCCCGAGACCGATAAGCAAATGTAAACCAACTGGCCACAGTTGCCCCTTCTTAGCCACAAACTTAAGTTCGCCTAAGTGGCCCATTGTGGCTCATTTTGTAGTTTGTGCAATTTTAAGAACAACATTTAATTAAAGGCAGCCATGGGGTGAGGGGTTCTTGGGGGAGGCAGTACGTGACGTCCACCTGATCAAGTGACTCTAATGTGTGTGTTTCTATCTCTCCTTTGATTTTTATTTCCTCCTCGTATCCACTGGGAAAAAGTTAGTACCATTTGCTATAAAATAGTTCCTATCAAAGATATAGTTTGGATTAATATTTAATAATTTAAAAAAAAATTTAAACTTGAAATGGTACTGGTATTTGTCCTATCTTTTAAGTATTAGCAAACAGTTTATTTTTCTACAGAACTCTTAAGTTTGTTTAGGAGAGAAGGTTCTTAATTGGCCACAATAGTTATTTGGACAAGACAAAGCTTTTCAATTTAAATATTTGCTTGGCTATTTTTTACTTTAAAGAATAGGTTTCTATTGAAAAGAAAACTTTTCCATTAATTTGTTTAGCTCTAGCTGCCCACAAAAATATTGACTTCAGCCAAATAGAGGGGTACAAAACAAAAGACTTAGGCAACGAACTTGGCTGAAAATCGAGTCAAAGATTGCGGATTAACAGAAAGACAGAGAGATACCGTTTCGTTTCATTCAGTTCTGTTTCGCTGCTAACTGTTCAAGGCGATTAGGCCAAATTACCAACATTTTTCTAACAATTATGGGCCATTATTGGACCAATTAGATGCCCGCTCTCAAATGAAATGCGCAAACAAATTGAAATTGAAAGAAAGTCGTATGCAAATTTGTGCGTAGCAGGTGAGAAGAAGTTGAAGTTGATGGTAGTCGAAGTCGAAGTCGTAGAGGAAGCGGCATTCGCTAGATAAACAAGCCAAACGAGAAGATGCGGGCTTACTGAATACTGAATACAGACTACAGAATATGGAATACAGAATACAGAATACAGAGGATCGGAGGGGGAAGTGCTATTTGTTTAAGTTGGCTTTAACAGCTTGCGGACGTTCGCCGTTAGTTGACCTGGTTAACTGTCAGTTGAATGAGCGATAGAGAAACGGGGCGGCGGCTTATACTTGTACTTGTACTATCCACAATTTGAATGCTCAAAATTTCAAACAGCCAACAGATGGCCAAAAGGTCGCAACCCTCCGCGTTGAACCCACACAAAAAATGAAATGAGCCAGTAGAGAGTATGAAAAAAAAAAACACAACGCACGTACTTAGGAAAGATGATCAAAGGCTCTCGTCGGGATTAGGATTAGGAGGAGGCGGATTTGGCAGGGGGCGGGGCAGGGGCAGGGGCAGGAGGCGTGGCCAGGCACTGTCATTAGCCAGCCCTCAACCCACTGGAGATGATCATACGATAATGCTGTTTGCTCAATTCACTTCTCTCTCCAGTATTTTGCTACACAGAAAAAAAAAATAGCTTACAGATATGATTAAATCTTAATATAGTCACGTTTATAAGAAGATTTAGTTGTAAGATATTATATATTTTTCCCTGTGTAGCCTTATCCTGTCTCTCTCGTTTGGTTGCATGTTAATGACGCACAATTGCAGGCTGCAACATCAGCAACATTGCAGGAGAAAAAACGCATTGGAATGCCAACAATGGCAACTTGGGCCCATTATACTCCAATGGACCCCACGTCTGTCGCATTAGCCGATTTTGTCGATTTAGTTGCGGCTAGTTATACGCCTAGAAAACTGAACAAAAAAAAAAAAAAAATGAAAAGCCCAACGAAGACAAGCTGGCACCACCTCCCATTTCTGCCCACTTCTTTCTTCTGGTGCGTGGCCCATTGGATTTGTTTTGGCCATGTTTTCTTTTTAGCCATGAGATGAGTGCTAATGATGATGCCTGCCCTACGCTGTTCCCCCGTAATTGACCTTTTCTTTGACGACTCTATCTTTGCCGCAATCTTTCTCTTTCTTCGCCACTTTCATTGTTATCCGAAGTATGAAATCTTAACGAAAAGTACATGACTCGCGCTTAATCGAACATTTCTGTGGTTATTTACTATAATCGGTAGTTATCTTTTATCGATAATACATATCGAAATTTCTTAGAATTGTAAACTTTCCTTTTGATAAGTGGGATAACTCAGTATTTTCTATCTTCTTAGCTTTCAATATATTATTGTTAAGACATGCCTCTCTTTAAAAGATACATTCAACGAGTTTACTGCCAGAATCCCTAGACCTATCGAACTAATCGCCGATTATCTGGAGAGGATGTCTCAACCATTTCCTAATGCCATCGAACGTCTGTCCCATGGGATCGATCAAACAATCGGCGATAATTTTTTGCCTGGGTGAAACTTTTCCACTTTTCGCTCAGGTGTCGAATGGCTTGGATGTGCTGCCTGGATTGGGAAAGTGCGTTGTGTGAGTATTACCCTCCATCCTCCCCATTCCCATCGACCAGGTTCTTCCGCCAAATCACACTCAATTGCAGTAGGAGAAGTTGGAGAGTCTGAAATGCTGGGATCGAGAAGTGGGAGCCCGAGTCGGGAAAGCGGTCACATGGAAGTAGGCCAAGTTCTGGCCAACACACATACTTAATCGTACATACAGACACGTCGCCACTGGCGGTTTCGGTTTGGGCTTGGGTTTTGGGAAGCCATGTCAAAGATTCCGCCATTTGGGCCTGAATTTAAGCTGCAATCTCTTGGACTGGGGCATGCAAATCCGTTCAAATGCTGCAATTGGATGTGGGTCAGGCGGATATTCCATTTGGCTGGGTCCACTTGGGTCCACCGATCTTGGACACTTGCTCCCCCGGTTCCTTTTCCCACTTGAGGTTGGGGCCGAGGTGTTTGGGAAGTTGGCTGAAACAAACCAGTTCCCAAGCCATCTTTCTTTCGCTCTTTCCTGTGCCTTTTCTCTACACAGAACATGCTTTTTGGAATAGGTATACCCATGTTATTTTTTTAATTTCTTAAACGGAAATCAAAAGAAACCACAGTCGTAAAGTTAATATTTATGATATGATATCTAAAGGATTACGACTCTTTTCCTATGTTAAGGAATGACCTTGTTTTTTTCTCTCTGTATGTCTCGATTGTCACTTCTCCTTCTCTTTCTCAATTGAGAAAATGAGATTGTGCGGTTTCTCGGTTCGGTTTCCTACTCGACTCGCTTTTTATGCCGCTGGTAATCATAATGATGAGAATGGAATCTCGCGTATTTATGCCAGGCATTAATCGGTTATAGGTGCCACAAAGCTGTTCACAGACACCAATTGAAGAGGCACTACTTAGAAAACTGGATGTGTTACCGGGACCCGTTTAATGTGTAAACCATAAATCTGCAGTTTCATTTGCTACCTTTCATTCCGAGTTCGCCATGTTTATTACCTGTAATTTCTCCTGCCTTGCGGTTAAATTTATAAGATGATGCCTGCGCTTAAGATGGTCTCATTAATCGGCCGATTTAACGAGCTAGTATTGCTTTGTATTTTATTTAAGCACTTTTTTTTACACTTAGCTACTCGTATAACATTTATTCCCTATCATAGAATCTCGAAATTGGTAGAGTTTTGATTCAATCGAACCAAACAAAAACGATTTTTTCGATACACAAGCTATCGTAAACTGCAGAGTTGCTTCTACTAATTTAATGGGTTTCTTAAAGAAATGTTAAATTTGGCAATAAAAAAAGACACTGATTTGATTTACAGGAAATGCTATTATCGTTTCTTTGCACAGTTTCTCTTTTGCCAATCAACTGTCAATCGATCAGATTCTGTCATCGATTTCCTAAACACTAAACTTTTGCTGCTCTAGTTTCAAAAATTTTCACCACAACTATTTGGTGTTCGTTTTTGTGCTAATTGCCAACTAAATTTTGCTGCTTTCCGGCCTCTTGTCTTTTGCATTTTCGTTCACTTTTTTTTCGATTGTCACTTGAATGTGGAGCGACCTAACCCAAATGCTCATTATGCGCGGTGCAGTGCCAACTGGGATAGCCCCCTTTCCAACGATTTTCCCCTGTTTTCCCCTGCTTTCCCCCTTTTACCCACGACTACGTGCCTTGTCAAAAGGTTTCAACTTTTTTTCCCCCACATTTGTCGCTTGAGAACTTTTCATTTTCATTTCCCTCGGACGGAAGGAGAGGAGCAGAAGTTTATTATGCGCATCGCTGTTTGGCACGACCTAAGACAATCTGGCCCACAGAAGACCTGTGTACCAAATTTCCAGCCGAGAAACCACCTCATTCACATGCCACTCAGGCTCCGCTGACTTGGACTTGGACTCGCATTTGGATTTTGGTGTGGCGTTGGACATGGCCAGAGGTGGAGTGGAATCGGAGGCGATGGGAAGTGGGAAGTGGGAGGAGGAGCCGAGATCGTGGCACGCCGACATGTGACTGCGATCTCCAAGAGCTGTGACTTCGTGGGCACAGTGGTTCACAAGCGATTCCCAACTGAAAACTGAATATTTTTGATACAGAAAACTCCTGTTTACTATATGAAATTAAAAAAAACCAAAGGAAATACATTTAAAAAATGTAGTATTATGGAATATTTCAATTCTACTGATATAGAAAACTTCTATTTTTTATAAGAACTTGCAAAAACCAAACGAAGTACATTTAAAATAAGTATTTTTTTTGGAAAATTCGTATTTATTTGTAAGTGAATAAGCTAGCTGCACACAAGAATCATTTTACATCTCTTTCCATTATTTTGCTTACTAAAAACCGAAATCGATTCCATTGTACGACTGACCATTATTGTTGTTGTCATAACATATGCCAAATGAATATGGCCAAGTACAACACCAACAATTGGCAATAGGCAGCAGCAAAAATGGTGGAAAAAGGGAAGTCATGGAAGCACTGGACAATGACAATCGCCCTCCGCCCATTTTATTTATCACTTTTGTCGATATTCTTGACTTTGAGTCCACCTTTAGAGAAACGATAACTTCAAAAACATTGAAAAAAAAAATTATATTAAAACCATTTTAATTATCGTATTCTAAATATTTTTGAGCTTAAAAAAATGTGCAAAACCATTTTCAATTTTGTAAAAATATTTTTTTAAATAAGAGAACTTGACCATTTTTTCTAGATTTTAAGCCTAAGTATACAAAAATTTTTTTAATTGATCGTTTTCGATTTTCTTCTGTGTATGATATATATGTGTGAGTCATAGATATACCGACATGCATGTTTCGTTTCGATTCGTGAAAACGTGCCTGACATGCAGAAAATTCAATAAATAAAATAAAATGAATTCGGTGAAAGCGAGAACTTTGGGGGGCGGTAAAGGGGGCGGCAGAAGTCGTGTTGCTGCTAATGGCCTCCCCCGTCCGCCCCCTCATAACAACCCACTCCCCCTTTTTGGCATTTTCCCATGGATCTCTATTTTCGTACTTCTTTGTTTTTATGGTTCAAACGCGCCTCACGCTTTGCCAAAAAAAAAAACCTGACTCTCATAAATCAATCAAGAAGAATAGTTAAACAAGAGGAACGAAAGGAGGCGGTCCAAAAAACAATATAGAAACCATCAGACTAATTAAAAAAAATGACGAACGAAAGCAAAAACCATAAACGAAATGGAAATTTCTTTAAGCCAAACAAATTTTTGCCTACCTGATTTGCTTTCGATTTCTTCTGGGTCTTCAACGTCTTCTTCTGAAAGTACAAACAGAAAATAATAATGAGCAAATTTGTATGTGGGTTGTCTAGGCAAACAATAGAAAATAGAAAACAATATGATAAATGAGTCAAAAGAAATGGTAAGCACTTCTTTTGCTCAATTTTAATGAGTTTACAAAAAGGGCCATAAAAAGGCTATCAAACAAATGGTGGGCAAAAAAAACTAGATATACATATATCCCAATAAAAACCCACATCAGCTTAAAAACCGTTGGCAAATGACACACGACACGTTTTTTTTTTTCAAGGCACAGGGGGCGTATACTTAGTATTTAGGTTGCTTATGGGGGTACACTAGAAAAAAGAGCGGGAAAAAGTCTTTTTGACCGTGACACAGAGATAAAAATGCAGAAGACAGGAAAATGTAGGGAAGGTACAATTTAGTTGGCGGAAAGAAAGATCATATTTAGAAAAGAGCCAAAGTGAGTGGGAAAATGAGTGAAAGTTAAGTACTTTACATAAATCATGCTTATTAGGGTTACCTCAAAAAAATCAAGAAGGTTAAGTAGTTAAAATCCTCATAGCTTGTTTTCTTTAAAGAAGTTTTAACAATCTCTTTGGAAATCAAAAGTTTAAATATTTTAATTAACATAAACTAAATTGGGAACTATTTCAAAAATCTTAATCCGGACTATAGAGTTCTTTGGTTTCTCATCGGCTTAAATTACTTTTTGTGGTTCTGGGCAATCATAATCTTCGCCTGCTGCTTCATAAACCCATTTACCCCTGCCTTTTGGCAGACTCATCTCTATAAACAAAGCCCATCAATCTTGTGATCTAATCAAAAGCCACCGATCGAAGCTCGTAGATCACACTAAATTTTTGTGGTTTGCTGCAGTTTTCTACGCGAAGTCTATATCTATACAGTTCTAACGGTAAGTCGCAGCTCATCCATAACATTTTTGGTTTTTTTTTTTACCTTTTTTCGATTGTTAAATCAGGAGGAAGAAAAAAGAGAAAAAAAAACCGAAACTGAATTGCGTTCGCTCTGCATAAATTGCGGTCCAGAAAAGTCTCCCTGTGGCCAGTCTTTTGGCCACTTTGCAAGTCTTTATAATAAACCAAAAAACAAAAAAAAAACCGGAGAGAAAAGAAAAAAGTGCAGGGCCAAGGCAAAGAAAAGAAAAATATGTTATGCATGGCAATTTTCCATTTTGAGGCCTCCGACTTTGTCTAATGTCATGTATTATCCGAGGAGAGGCGAAAAGAAGAACAGGCCAAGTGTCCAGAAGGCCAGGTCCATTGTCTTTTCTTATTTTTCTTTTCCTTTCTTGACTTTTTTTTCCCTCTTTGTGGGCAGGGCGCTAGCCAAAAGTGAAATATTTCAAACACCAAGTCGTGTCGCATTCCCAGAGATCTCTGCCCCCTCTATAAGTCGTATCTTCAAGATGCAGATTGCCATTTTTTTCTTTTCTTCAGGCTGCCTTTCTGGTGTGTTTGCAGTGTCATCTTTGCTTGAGTAAACAGAGCAGCACAAATGGAGAAAGGGTTGCAGAGGAGATGGGACGCGAAGAGGCGTCTTCTGGGCAGCGAAGATTTGCATTTGCCCCGCAGATGGATCTTCTTTTGTTCGGCCTTCTCATGTATGCAAATCCCGGCAAGATTTAATGGTCACACACAACGGATATGGATATGGCCAGATGGTTAGACGGTTAGAAGGTTCTTTTTATCCATTCTAATCAATTCAATTACACTTCAAGTCCTTCAGATAATTGCAATGGCGGAGATAGGGTCAGGAAGTTAAGAACAAGAACTGAACATAAAGATAATTTGTATGGGGAAGAGTTCGTCTGAAGGAGTGTAATACCTTACTTCAACTTTGAAGTAAACGTAAAAACGAAGAGTTAAGATTACGAAGGGCTTCCAAAGGTCTTAACTTTAGATTTTCTGTAATGAAGTAGAACGGAGGTTTTTGGCCATCGTACTTCAGGTACTTTGTAAAATCCAATCATAGGATTAGGAATTCATGCTGACTTAGTTATAATTAAATCTATTGGCTTGGATAATAAAGGTCTTATTGAAAACCCTGCCAACTCTTAACATATTGCTACACTCGAAATACCAATGCATATGGCTAACTATAAATAGAAAACCATTATTTTAATATCTGTAGAATATATTTCAAGGACCTCCCTTGGACTTTGTTAGCAAGCCATTCTGCTCCAGATCTCCCGAAATTCCCCATGGGTTTCGATCTCTGTGCTGTACAAACGATGTCTCTTTCTTGGTCCTCTATTTTCGCCTTGTGTTTCCAGCTGCTGTTGATTTTTTTGGCCATTAAATTCGAGCAGCGACGACATTACCCAAATGGCTGACATGGCTGGGACATTGATGATGTGGATGTGGATGTGGACCCCAGAATCTAGAGTCCAGTATCCAGTATCCAGTATTAAGTATCCCGCATTCAGTATCCAGAATCCAGAGCCCCCAGACTAAAGTTCTCCTTGGGGATCGCTTGTGCGATCTTTTGGTTTCTCGTTGTTCGGTTGTTCGGTTGTTCGTTTGGTTGTTTTGGCTTGTTCTAATTGTTGTTTTACCTCGTTCGTTTGGCGTTTGCGTGTGTGATGGGTCGGTATACATAGATATAGCAATGCCTATATAGTGCCTGCATATCTTCTGGCTCCTCCGGTTCGGTTCGGTTTGGTTTGGGTGTTTAACTGCGATTTGAGTCACGTTTCATTACTCGTGATGCCAGACAGTAATCACTTGATTTTCCAAGCGGCTTTCTTGTTCCAAGGAGTTGCTAGTTGCCAGTTGCTCTTGGTGTTGCTGCTGCTGCTGTTGCTCTTGCTGCTGCTGCTGCTGCTGCTGTCACAGACCAGATCAGACACGGAAAGCTGGCCAACTGGCTGGCCAACAGACCTTGGCCAAAAGGTGCTACCAAAAGCGGCAGCAAAAAGGCACACAAATCTTGTTAGGCAAGTACAACAGCAACATCACAGCAGCAACATGGATTCTTCACCGGGTTTTAGGGGTATTCTTTGGGGGTCATAAATAGAGCTTTGCACTTACGCTACACAAGAAAAAAAGGGGCTGCAGATAACTCTTTAATAAGTAAATATTGAAGAATAAATATACATAAAGCTATTAACCTGAAACCGATAATCAATGCATTTCGGAATCCGTTTCAATGAGACTTGTGTTTCATACATATTTAAAAATAATATTTATAGGTTATTAATTTGAGATATTGATTTTTCTCAGTGCCACGTGACTCACGAGTTCGTGCCCTCGGAGGATTTGGAGTTGCCAATGGCCAGTTGCTTCTAATTTGGTTTTTATGCTTTGATCTCATGACGCTTGTCATTGCGGTCACTCGCACATAAAGAGAGCCAGATAAAGTTGGGGTTAAAGGAGGGAAAAAGAGAGGGCAAAAAGGAGGATAAAAGGTGGCCAAGGGGAGTCCAAATTGCCGGCGACGCCAGCGATAATCAATTAACCTGGCTCACTGGGCAGTCGCCTTCGGATGTGGCCGAGATGTTGCTGCGGTGCATGCTGCATGTTGCATGTTGCTGCGGGGATAACCAATGGATTCGCCGCTGGAGTCCTCCTCCCCACAAAATCTCCGCCGTTGATGAAGTTTTCCGCTGACTTTGATTGCGGTTGAATTTTCATCGCCACATTTTCCCCCGACTAGGAATTTTTTTTTTCAATTTTCCTTTTTTGCGGTTAACCTCGAAATGAGGCCCAAAGAAAATTCCGCAATTGCTTTTCACGGAAAAACTCAAGGCACATTTACATTTCTTCTGGGAGAACGCAACATGTACTTAAGATTTTTTACGCTTTTCCATATTATCCCCGGCTCACTTATAATATTTACAATTATAATTTGGGTGCAGTTAAATCATAGCATTAATGTTGCGGTATATTTTTAGAACATTACCATGGTTTTGTAGGCTATTTGATACCTTAACGAAGTCTAAGTTTCCCATTTCCTTGTGGAGAAAATCGTTAAGTACACATAAATTGTTAACAGATTGTTTGGCGATAAAGCGATTGAAAGTCTGGGCAGATTTGTGGGCGTGTCGTCGGTGGGCGATTTTCCATCGCGTGCGACATTTGACTTGGTTTTCGGCTTTGACTCCTTTTTCGACTCGATCTTTTGGTTATTTTTCCCAGTACGAGTAGGTCCGCCTTTCTTCCTGCCACTCTTCATCTGATTTTACATGGCACGTACCGCAGATTTGTTTTTCTTTTTTTGTTTTTAACAATTTTTTGTTTGCTGTTTTGTTGTTTTTTGGGCAGAGAGGCAAGAAGGAAAGGCTTTGGAGGCCCAAAAAAGACGGCAGCTGGCCAAAGCCAAGTCATCCGAGTTGGCCTCCACTCTTAAGTAGGTTAATTTTGACCGGTTTGTCTTCGTCTTCTCGTTGTCTCCATCTCTTTTCTGTCCCGAGTCTCAAGCGGGGTAGACATTCTCAATTTCTCAGTTTGTCCGTGGTCGCTGATGTTCCTGATTGACTGGCGACTTGGGACTGCGGCATTTGCCTGATTAACCCAAGTTTCAGCTGCTTTAATGAGGCAGCCACATGTCGCCTGGATGCTCCCCCCTGGATTTTCCTTTAACAACTCTTGATTATCCCTCGACTTCATTAGAGAGATCTTGTTGTGCATTAGAGGAGCTTGAAAAGTTTGTTATAATAGCAGAAAGAAATTGATAGTAGCTATTATTATTACTATTAAATAACGAATTCTATAAGTACTATTATAATCTATGCAAGCAAAATGAGGCAAGCTAAACCCAAGATCGTTCTAAAGATCATACCAAAAGAGATTCAGATTCTAGCAAGCATTTCTCTTTTCTTTATAAGCAGAAACGCGAGGGAGACAGATGCCTAATTCTCGCTGCGAATGAGTTGGCTAAAGACTTGTAAGACTTGCTCTACTCGATAAGCCTTATTTGAGATCTGCGGCAATTTCTTCTTTCTATATCAGCCTGATGACGCTAATAATGATGTTGCACATAGCAATGATCGTGATCATCGTGATCATTATGATCAAGTTGGTCAGCACAGCGTGGAAATGGAACAGATTGGAACGGAGCGGAGCGGATCGGATCGGAGCATTTGTCGCCATGAAATCATGTTAGAAATTTGAGACAAATTTCTTTGTCGTTTGCTTTCAAATTGCTTTTGGCCATTTTGCTGTTGGCGACGGCTAACGGCAATCAAATGGCAAACGGAATCAGAACGGAATGCCAAAAACCGGAACGGAATGGAATGGAATGCATTGACCAGGGAATACATCTATGGAATATAAATTAATTTATTTCAAAGTTCTCTTATAAAATGTTAGAAAAAATCAAAGTAATTACAAATTTAATCAATTTAAGACAGACCTAAACCACAAAAGGTTGGTTAGCCTTGAAAAATTGTAGCCAGTGGAACGATATAGTATGAAATGAATCTTAAGTGGAATGTAGGGTCTGATCTATAACTGATTGAAAATCGATGTAGCGAATTATTTAAATTCTTTGGCAGTGAGATTTTCAGCCAAGGCTGCGACTTCGACTCCTACTCCATTTGGATTCCACCTTCTCTATCATCTCAATACTGCCCACTCCCCACCTTCGTTACCTTATCCCAAACCCTTTGCTTGATTTATGGAACCATTCGGATCACTCAATAAGCGACTTCTTCTTGGGGCCTTTCGACACTTTCAGTCGAGTGCTGGCCAAGATCGGTAGATATACCACGAGCATACATATGTATGCGTGTGCGGAATGGGGAATCGGAAATCGGGGAGGAATGCACCTCGATGGTTTCATATATTTACATAGCCATCAGCCCCAGTTAGCACTTGGCTTAACCCACAAATGGACAGGGCCTGTGCGACTTGGAAGCGGGTCACAAGCAGCCCATCCAGCTGCCAAAGGGTTAAGGCTGAGGCGGTGGGCTGTGGTTTGTAGTTTGTAGTTTGACTTGACTTGACTTTGGCTTTGGCTTTGGCCAACATCAGAGTCAAAGTCACAGTCGTTTTGGCCTCGCTGCCTTAACAGGCGAAAAAGCGACCAGAACGGCGAGTGCACTGAGAAAAATAGTATCTAACTAACAGGAATGAGGGGAGTTGAATAAATGAAACACTAAGATTTAGAATTTTAAGGCAATTATGTTTAAGACAGTTTCCAAAAATGATAATATGGAGATGATATTAAGTGAAAGTCCACTTAAGATCATCAGAAACCAATTAGTAAACATGATATATTTTTTTTGCATAATATCTTTCTATATTTTCTCCGCGTGCACCACCTATAGTGGACTCTATATCCAGTCGCTGGTTATCTTCGTCTTGGTCGTCTGCCCCTTTAGCATAAAACATAAATAGCAACTGCATTCAAATGAGTCTGACAAACAAACTGAGAAACTGAGAAACTGAGGGGCTGTGTGGCGTGGATGAAAAATGCAAATGCTTAGACCATGTTGGGTTCGAGATGTCGGTTTCTGTTTCTGTTTCTGGAGGGGCTTAGCCAGCCGAGCGTGGGCAGCTCCATAGATGGCGATGCCGCCTCAAAAGATGATGATGTCCTTTAGCCGCATTTGGGGATTTCGACGGCCCCTTTTCGGAGACCAAAGACCGAGGACCGGAGATCGAAGATCGGAGACCGAACATCGAAGATCGAACATCGCAGGAGAAAAAGCGACCGCTGAGCTCAGCAAATATTCAATAATTGCAATTATTTCTCATATTTAATGAAGCCCCTCGCTTCGGCCATCCGGAGTGATTTTTTTCCTTTAATGAGACTCCCAGTTGGCAATTTGGTCGCTCGTTTATGGCTAAATTGCTAAATTTGGCTCGACTGAAGGGGATTAAAGCTGAACTATTGAGCGTCCTTTGTTTTTTACAGTATTTCCTGTTCCTAATTCATTCCACAAAATGTAACTCCTCTAGAATATCACGGGTTTTTCTTTCCTAAATTTAATCATTAAGTTCCACACAATATTTTAAATCCGAAATATTTGTATACAATTAGATAGTCAGCCCTCTAAGCTAATTTCAATGTTATTTATTGAGATACCCATGATTTTTCTTATATATTTCTATGCCTTTTTGATATATTTTTCTGAGTACCTCTGCCAGTTAGCTTCCCTTGAAGAGCTTTTCGCTCACTATCTGAGATTCCGGGCCGAACTTGGATTGAATTCCCGGTAATCGCTGGACAGAAATCTGGCCACGAAATGGGTCACGGAGAAAGACAGCTTGAGCGGATGGATGGATGGTCCCGGCTCTGGTGGCCCTGGATTTTTTTCTTTTATTTTTTTCGGCAATTAAACAAGAACCAAACAGACTGTCAACCCTATTTGACTAACGCCAAGTCCGTGGAAAATCTGGCCCCAAGTTGGGGACGGTGAAGAGGAAACCAACCCATGCCGATGCCATCGAGAAGAGTGGAAAAAGAGTGATGACAGACAGTCGGGCTGATTGACTGATGGGCCCTAAGTAACTGAAATTGCATAAGTCCGCGCGCTAGTCCCCATCCTATTCGTATTCCTATTCCTATTCCTATTCCCAATTCCTTGGCGGATCCTCTGGGCTCTGGCTCTATTCCCGATGCGATTCGCTTTGGTTTTCTTTGCTTGGCTTTAATGCTAATCGAATGTCTCCCGTCTGGATCTTTGTCTTTTGGCCCCCATCCGCCTGTCAGTCAGTCAAAGATTCTTCTGCTGCCGAACGAAGATGAAGTTGGCAGTCCACACAAGATGGAGAATACAGTATACTAGACCCCAAACAAACCTTCACCACACAGCTCGCTCGGTTTCATAAACTGAGCAAACAAATGAAAGCTGCCAGCCACCGTTGCTTCTGTTCTGCCGCCAAACGACTCTTTCTTTTGAAAAAATGAAGAATATTTCTGGAGATTCTGTTGGGTTTTCCATTATTAGATGTTGCGTGCCTTAATATTTCAAAATGTTTACTACTCGTGTATAAGGTTCTTAAAACTTCCTTACAAAGAACATTTTTGGATCTTAGTTTAAGGTATAGCCGTTTTATTTTTTTACTATTATAGAGATCATTGTTCTTTTTTCCTTCCAAAATGAGCGGTTCTTGTTTGATTTATAACCTTACCCTAAGTCTGTCTTGTAAGCCCAGTGTTTTCCTTGTTCAAAGTGAAACTGTACAAGAGACTATGGGTGCTTTGGGCCCCCGTAAATCAAAAATCGTTCTCATAATCTTGTCTTATCAGCGCCCCATCAACAGATTTCTCCCCTTTCTTTCTTTCTTTCTCCGGCATCTTTTACTTTCATGCTCAGCTGCTTGTTTTTCTATAGATGTTGCTATGTTGCTGCTGTGCTGTTGATGTTGCTGTTGTCCGTATTAGGCAGAGCTTATCTCATTGAGGTTTTTTTTTTGGATGGTTAGGGGGGCTGGATAGATCTTAGATCTTAGAAGAGGGGGGTTTTGGAAACAAGCTGGAACACTGTGTGACAATTTGTAGTGCACAATGCCTGGCTTTGTTGCCTGAGCCAATATTGCTGCCGTTACTCAGCTTGTTCTTCAGCCTTTTCTTCCATATTTCTCCGTCTTTTTCCTTCGCCCGGGCCTGGTTATTTCTTCTTAACTTCTTTTCCTTGACTCTGTGCCTCTCTGGCTCTCGAAATTGCCCATAAAGTACAAAAATGTATGTGAATGGCCTTTGGCAACGGCTGTGGCGGCAACTTCGCTTTTGCCATTTGCCATTGGCCAGTTCATGAAGAGCACACTTTTGTTGCCGCCGTTACTGCCGCACGCAATTTGGAATTTATTTACACAATAATTGGCAAGCTGAATCAATACAAAACGCTCTTGGCTGCCCACAAACAATAAATTAACAATTGCCACTTGATTGCTGAATAAAAAGTGATTACCAGCAGGGCAGGCAATCGATAAATGTAATTGAAAAGGTAAAAAGAAAATATAGGCAAAGAATAATAAAGAACAGAGCAGAAGAATTGGAACTGGTACAGAAATCTATAGAATAATGGTCCACTGAATTAATCGATATCCACTTAGGGGTCATACAAACGTTATTGCTGGGAGGGGATGATATTCGATACCTACTTATTTATGGAACGATTTCTACGGATTCTACGATTCTTCTATCTTCCCACTCACACTGTTTACCCAATTTAACTTGCAGTGTATATCTCTCCAAACCACTTTTACCACTGTACTTTAGTGCAAGCAATTTGGAATTTGATTCCGATTAAACTGACCATAATAAAAGATTTATGATTTCGCCTGAGAGCAATAGCAAATAGCAACAGAAACTTTTCAGATTTTTGTGTGGAAAACAGAACTTCCGCTCGCCACCAGAGAAATGGATAAGGAAAGCAGGCGGAGTTTGGAGGGGAGAACCAAAGAAACCGCAGAAAAGCCCCAAACTCAGATGCCCATGGCTTGATAAGCACTGTGGTTGAGTCTCCAAGTTCCACGGCTTTCAGTTTTAGTCCAAGGCATTCTCTAGATACAAGCGATAGATACATCCAAAGACCAAGACTTCCTCATAGCTAAGGAAGAAGAAGAAAAAAGAGTGGATGGGCGAAAAAAAAGCCCAAGTGCATAACTTAATTAGTGCATGGACAATGACCGAAAACTTTGGCGAGGCCGCGACAGAGATTCATCGCTAACTATCGATTATCGCCCAGGCATGTGAGAACTTGTGGTAACGCCCTCAGAAAAAAAAGACCGATAAGCTATAAGGCCCAGTATAGAGGACCGAGACCCCGGACAAGCCCAGAGAAGAAGCGAATTAAGAATAGACAAAGACAAAATTAATTGCAATGACAGGCGACTGCAAAAGGTGCGGCTCTCCAACTGAAACGCATCTTGGCATCCACATCACCTTTCCAAACAGCATCCACATCCAGATAATAACTTTGAGGGACAGGCGACTCTGGCCTTCTACACAAAGAACTATTATGTAGATTTTATATTTTCCAGATTTAAATTAAACATTTTAAAGTAATTTGTATAAGAAGAGATAGTTCTTTAAAGTTAAGCAAGAAAATTACATATTATATAATATCTGCCTAACTGGCGCCCAAACAGGGACTGCGAAGCCAGCATTTTACTTGAATATTGTCTAGATATTTTTGTTCTGTGTACACGCTCCAGTCTTTTGTTCTCTTTTTCAAATTCTACCATTTATTTTCGTTTTGTCAGCAGTAAGCCAAGTGGCCAACTTAATTGTCGAAGAGTCGTCAAGGCGGCTCAAACAAATCAAAGCGAGCTGGACTGAACCTGAACCTGGAAGCACTGAGCCACCGCACCTCTGCACCACTGAGCCACTGCACCACCAATTCCCTCCTCCTTCGGGCATTACTCAATGTCACCAGGGGGGCGGAAAACGGGAGGCGAAGAATTGGTGGCTGGGCGGTAGAATGCCGCCAAAGCGTTTTGCGTTGATCGTCAATTAGTTACACTAAGCCGCCACTGGACAATTTATGGCTGCTGGAGATGGGAAAGCGAGTCACTCACGAGGTTCTAAAGTAGAATTGAGATTGTAGAGGTTCCTTAAAATACCTATACTATACCTATAGAAAGCATGTTAGCTCCATAATTAAAAGGGTGCATGTCATAACGCCCAGTGTCATAACGTCTATGGCCTTATAATTTAAATAAGGACGCTTTTAGAACTCATACATTTTAATTATAAACATTACTTTATTTTAAATGCACCTAACAAACATTTGGAAGTTGGCACAATGAGACTTCTGAGTGGGTGTTATGACACTTCCTCGAGTGTCATAAAGGGCGTTATGACATGCACCCAGTTAAACAAAAATATGTTTGGCCCTGACACAACTAACAGCTCTATTCGTGCCTGAAAAAAAGGTTTTTTAAAAACCTCTTTAAAAACATGTACCATGTATGCAATAACGATCGTGTCACGCAGTCATCCCTAAATTTGGCAAAGTCAGACCTAAATAATTGTAAAGACGATTGTGAGTCGAGGGTGCGCATTAAGGCCGCTGCAGATGGAGAGATGGATAGATGGATGCGATGGCCAAGTGGACAGATGGATGGACGAGGTTCGTCTGAGTGACTAATTGCCGGGCGATTGCCTCCTGCACCTCAACTAAAAATAGAAGTGGACAACCGGAGAAACATAGTGGCAAAAAAGAGCCTGGCCGCAATGATGATTAGACTTAGATTGGATTGGGTGGAAAGCCATTCTCCATTCTTCTCTGCCGTTTCTGCCATCTCCCGCAACCTCAACTTCTGTCTACTGTCTTCGGTCTTCTGTCCGATCCAATCCACTCAACACCTGCCTTGATTTGTGATCGCAATTACAGCGGAAGACATAAAATACACAAGTCCAGGTTGAACCGAGCCCAAGTTGAGTGGAGTTCACTTCAATCTCCCACCTAAAACAAGAGTTTCCACCACAGCCTGTCTTTCTTCCATCCGTCTTGTCTTCTTACCTTCTTCAGCTCAAATCTTCTCGTCTGATTCTTCTGCGATTGCTTAGGCGGCTTGAGCTGCAAAGAGAAAGAGAGAATTTGTTTCTGTTTAGATAAGGTTTGATTAAAATTTATTATTCTACAGGGATATTTGTTAAAGGGAAATATGATGATTGTTGATAGGCCTTGTTCAACGATCAACAATCACTTCATTCACTTAGATAAAAATGAAGTGGTCTCCGATTTCTCTAGGATTTTGACAGCTCTTTTTGTCCACTTAATAAGCACTTTCTCCGCTGACCATTTTTCACAAACATCTTAAGTACACAGGTATTTTTTCCGATAGAAAACCCCAGCTTAATTCAATCATCTTATCGAAGCTGCACCAAATTTATTAGGAAGATTGTTTTCTCACTTTTCGGGTTTTGGGGAGACAAAAAAAACTTGACTTTCAACATGTTATTGAAAGATCTTGAGTGAAGTGAGCTCAAGATGATCCCAATTCCGGCATTTCTACGCTTCAAGTTCGTCTTGAGATTGGGATCTTTTACTCGACCAAGTGTTTTCTCTAACGGACCGCAGTCCACTCCACTCCACCTGAAAACAATGCCACTTAATTATAACATATCTTGGCCCCCCATCGCATCTCTTGCCTATCCATACATATATATATTAATAACAGCAAATGCACTTTCCAGTCAAATGATGTTGAAAACGAGTTTCCAATCGATTTGTGCGGCTGCTGCAGCGCGGCTTCTTCTTCTTTTGTTATTTTCTCCTCTCGTTCCGTTTAATTTAAGCCACTTTCTGAGAGGGGGTTACATATATATATATATATATTGGCCTTTTACGATGGCAAAAGTTGAAAAATGAAAATTCCATTTGAGGCGGCGAGCGCGCCTCTGTTTTCAGTTACCATTCAGATGCCGAAACTCCGATTCTGGTTCTTTGAAAACATGTTTTCTGTGGCATCTTCTTGCTGCGTAACGGTAACTACTAGTAGGTAGATACACAGATACAAAGATACACGGCTTTTACCCCGCCAGCAAAAGCTAATGGCATATTGATATACACAGGCCCCCCTAACTATATAGCACCACCACTATATGGCTGCCACACCCATTTTTGTGGGTTAAAGTCGCTCGGGTTGAGCGTTCTTCATTTTCTATCTTTTTTTTCTCATTTTCCTGCAACAACGAGATTTGCATGCAACATGCTGAGTAATTAAAACAACAGTGAGCGGTGAGCGGCGCAACATGCCGGCAATTAAGGCGGAGAATAAATGATTACTTGACCGAATTGCAAGTCTCCACCACCGAGAGCCCCCATAAAACAAAAGACTCAAGACACAAACGCGACCAAATGCGGCTAGGGAAAGCGAAGAAATAAATAATCATTCTCCATTCAAATGAAATGGCTATTGCCATTGCTAATGCTATGCAAATGTGAAGTGCAACGCCTGGCTGGATTTGCTCTGGATTTGAAAAATCTGGGGGAGTTGAAAGATGGTAATACCAAGAGAAAGAACATTCGTACACTCCAAAAACACACTTTCCACCGCCCAGCCCTCCTCCAATTGCCATTTGCATACGCATGACGTTCGTAATTAGCCCTTTTCTTTGTTGTGTACTCATTAAAGTCCGAGTACCGAGTACCAAGTACCAGGTACAGTGAACCCCAGTCCAGCCCACCTGAGCCAGGGAATAGAGCACACATAACCGAGAACAACGAGGTGTATGAACCTAATGGGCGGCACTCACGCACCCAAGAAAAGCTTATGTCTTGGCCAACTCGTTTTCCCCAAGCACGTCAAGTGCACCAAAAAACGAAAAACCAAAAAAAAAAAAAAACAAAAACAAAATATATAAAAAACTGAAGAAAAAACATTTGGAATGTGTCGAAACGAGAACTTGAAATTGACACTGGTCACGGACCCTAAGAAAATGAAATGGGAACACTTTCACACGTTCACCGGTTAGTTTTTCTGCTTTCTGCTGGGAAGAAGACCTTTCTTTCAGCGCCCCATCAATCAATTTAAATTTAAATTTGAATTTTTTGGTAATTTACACCGAGTTTAACCAAAAAAAGGAAAGGAAGAACAGACGGCTTTAATTGGCTGTAATTATGACCTGGGCATTTCGTGCTTTACGTAGATAAGCTTGTGAAAGTTATAAATGCATAAAATGCCTTTCTTTTCAAAAGCTTTTTTTTTGTTCTGAAGAAAATATGCTAATTTAAAATGTAGGGAAATTGTAAGCATTCGTATTTTGTGAAATTTCTTTTTGCTGCTTGTCGGAGGTAATTATTTTATAAATACAAAGGTGTTAAAATATAAAACAAGCAAGCCAAATGTTCTTGAAGTTGGTTTCTGCTTTCTCTTAAATTAGTTTATGTGATTTGGAAGACAATATTTGTTCAATGAATGAAACCCATTCATCAATGTTTGATTGAATGATTCATTCGCAAATTACCGACTTTGACCTCCATAAAATGTGTGTTCATTCTTATTTAAGGAAAAAACATACAAAATTCCATTCAGAAGGTATTCTGTTGTAAATCATAAACTGGTTAGGATTTTATCAGGTATTATTAAGACCCTTAAGTCCCTACAACCTTAAAACTTTATTGCCTGATTTCTATTTTATTATTCCCAAAAAAAGTGTAATCAGAAAAGTGATATTCTATAATCAGAATTTAATTGTCCTTATGCATGTATGCATTGGGATTCACTTTGTGAGTAATTTATTACAACTCAATCGGCATAAGTGATTCGCTTTGCTCCGGAACAATCAGCTATTCAAATTAGCCGGCAGTTGGTTTTGCATTCGTTTGGAACCGGGCCATTCATTCCATTCATTCATTCACTTTATCATTTAAGTGCATTCATTTAGCGTTTACTGCTATCGGCCTCATATTCCATTGAATAATTTTATGGCCTAATTGGGAACGAAAGTTTGGGTCCACATCTATGGCAGCGTCATTGTGCTATGACAACAACAAAAAAAGCACAAGAAACCATAAGCCAATATACCGAATCCCAAATACCGAAACCAAAGCCAAAAACAGAGATCCGAACACCGAACACAACTTTGGCCCACATTTCCTTCCTCTTTCTCTGCGCCGCCAAGAACCAGCTATATAAGTCATAACTAAGAAGCATTTCGTTTTAATATGGCTTATAATACCAAATATGGGGGGAAGTTGGGCTGGGAAGTCGGGGCTGTAAACAAAACAACCGTTGGAATAGCACAGATTCCTCAAGCGAGATCTTTGATGCTTTTTTTTTCGTTTGATAGCATTTATAACACTGTGTTTTCGTTTTGTTTCCGTCAAAAGAAAACGAAAAGATTTCAGCTGGAACGACAACACAAGTGCCAGATCATCGTCATCATCATCACGATGGCCGAAGAAGAAGAATCTACCCCATCACGATGATGATCTGGCTTATATTTGGTGTAATTACCATGGCCAAACGACGAAGCAAATTCGATTTGGAACAGTTTTCGTTTTATTGCCAAAATAAAAACGAGAAAAGAAGAAAGACGATCCCAAAGAGCCACTTTCCTGCAATTTCATGTCTTTCGCTTCAAGGCCAGTTGGTTTTGGAGTGTCTTTCTGTGTTATTTTGGCACTCTAATCATAGTATCCTATGGTTATGTTCTACTTTTGGTTACTACTCATAACTCTGTTTTCTGCATATGGATATAATTGTTAATGTGATTTCTAAGAATACCATTTATGGGTATATAGGTTTGCAATCATTTCAACTCATTTCTCCCTATATATTATATTTAAATGCTCTCTACTTTTACCAGAATTCTAGCCTCTTGTATGCAGAATGAAGCAATGAATGTAATCCTTTAAGCTATAATCAAGAAAACATCTCTTTGCCTTTAAGACAAACTCTTTCGCTGACTTTGAGCCAGCCTGAGTACCCATGAGCCCATCTCTTCAGAACCCACTTCAATCATCACTCGTCACTCATGTGATCCTCACTCGCCACTCGTTGCTCATCACCCATCACTCGGTCTTGTATCGCCGCACCATTCTTCAACAGACCCTCGAAATCCCAAGTGGCAAGTGAGTGGGAGAGCTCTGCTCATTCGCCTGGCAAATCTCCAACTCCAATTGTGTGTTGTCATGCGTCTGGCCCGAACAGGTGCCACCAATTGAATCCGACTCCGAATCCGAGCTGACCCACATAGGCAACCCAAAAAGAATGAAAGAATACTGGGGAGGAGAGGAGAATCTGTGCCAAGCCAAGCGGCACAAGCCAAAAAGAAGGCCACCAAAGCGGGAAGCTAATGAAATCGGAGATGCTAATGAGGGGAGGCTGAGAACACGAAGAGTGCTGTTCATTAGGTAATCAAACGTCAGTCAAATGCTCTCAACACGGTATTAAAGTGAAGATCAAAGGAAGATCAGGATAGAAAGTCCAAACATTATATAAGGAATCATTATTCCAATCTATGTATGCCAACGCATTAGCGCATGGAACCCCTATAAAGAAGTTACGCAGTCTGTAAATCTATAATTTATCTGTTGGATTATAAAGATAATATATAACGTTATTATTAAAGAATTTAATATCCATTTAAGACAGTTTCAATACATATTAAAGAAAGAGGAAGCAAAAAAGCAGCTGCAGCTGCAGCCACCGCCAGAGGGCGCTGTCTTAATAAAAACCAACTTTAATCTCCCCCTTGAAAATTTCCAAAGTCCGTTGATTTTTGTGTTTTGATGTGCCAGATTTTAACCGACCGAAGAAAGGGGATCTCGAACAGAGAGAAGAAAGACGAAGAAACGGGAGAAGAACGGCCAGGTGGAGTGACCGCCAGAGGGCGCTTTTCCCGACTCATCTCAATCAGACCGAATTCATTCGTTTCATTTGGAATTTCAAATTAGTCGGCCGCCCGCAACCAATTTCCGCTTTTGGCTTAAACTGGGCCAAAAACGTACGTTCGCGTTTAGCATTAAATCTTTACTTTTGTGTTCTGTTTTTCCTTTGCTTTTGTTTCTTCTGTTTTTGGGTCAACTTTGAACACGCATTGGAAAAGAGAAATGTGCCGAGTAAGTTGAGAGTTTAAAGTGGAAATCCGTCTTTAATGAGGAGAAAATGCGATCTTATTTGTCTAGTTTTTCTCCATTTTTTTTTTATTTTTTCATTTTCTGCCTCAATTGATGGATTGCGAGGCTGGTTTAATGGCTCTGTCGTTGATTTGCATCGCGGCAAGACATTAATTGATGTTGGGATGCTAATGCCTGCCCCTTGGGGTCGGCATTTCATTTCGGTTCTTTGTTTGCCGCTTTTCTTTCCCGAAGTGCAGAAGTTTTCCGCCTGCAGGTTCCTGGTTCCAGGTTCCATTTCCCAAATCGCCTTTAATGGCTCACTGTGTTCCATGTTTTGTGTTCTATGCTTTGTGTTCTATGTTCTTTGCGCCTCACTTTTTTTCGTAACTTTTTACGATTCGATTATAAAAGTATAACCCGCACTCTTGGGCCGAGGTCGTTTTAATGCAAGATTATTACATTATTTCCGGGGTGCTGAAAACAATAAAGTTTTCATTCGAACCGAGTTCGTTTTGCTACTGGGAAACCCATTAAACCAAACGCCAGACACCACACCACATCTGGGGGCCCCCCTAAAAATGGGGTTGGGTTGGGTTCGGTTTTCGTGTTGTCCCCGGTAGCTCTGCCTATGTCTCCCTCTCTGTCCCTCACTGTTTCTTCACATTTCCAACCGCAATGTTCTTCTGCTACTGCTTTTCTTCAGCGGCGGTGGTTTTTTTAATGCGTTTCTCATGCTCTCGGGACCGTTGCTTTAGTTTTTCTGCGCACACGCACAAGAACACTGGCCACTAAATGCTTTCCTAATGAATTGGGTGACCATACCGCTGGGTAATAACGGTTAATTGCGTTAATGACTTTAGCAGAAAACTGAAACAGCCAACAGCCAAACAGCGAGAAAAGAGCATAGGGGGCTAACCGCCAAGTGCAACTTTTCATTTTCATATTCTAAAAGACTTTTTTCTAAACCAAACCTTTTTGAAAATTGTAAGTGAGTTAATAATCAGGTATTTTCCACAAAATTGGGTCAAAATGGGCATCACTCCGTACTCTTACGCTTTCCAATGAAATTGAAAATGTTGCAAGTTCTGCAAACGCATCCCTCATTGGTCATGCACATAAACAATGTGCCACGGACTTTCAAGGAAATTTCGAGTTTGCCGCCTGAGTCTTTCCTTTTCAAGTTCGTTGCCTAAGTCTTTCGTTTTCAATGTCGTTACGGGGGAAAAAGGCGTAAAAAGGTTCACGAAAGGGGGAATTTTGAGCAGGTGACAATTGGCCGGGCAAATAGCAGTGAAAAAAAGCAAAGAGACCTCCTGCACAGAAACCTACTCACTCCGAAAGGTGTCACTTTTGACGACGAGAAAGGAGGCAATCATGATCGTAATGGAAACGAAATAAAAAAGGGAAAGAAGAGGTGCAATAGAATGGGCGAAGAAACGCACGCATTTTTTAAATGGAATTTTCTGAAATTGTTTCTTTGCTTTGGGTGTAGATATTTAAGGAGATATATTTGTAATTTAAAGTTTTTGGAACTGACTATAGACAGGATGGTTGGGCCTATAAGTTTAGGAAAACAATTTTTATATTAGCAGATTGTATTATGAATATGAGAAACTAATATTTCAAAGTAAAGAAACTTTTTGTTAGAAATCCTTCTAATTTTATATTCAAACTTAAATTTTGATCTTTAAAACTTCTTTTTTTTACGTTTAACCAAAGAGATTATTTCTTTTAATTTTGTTTTTATTTTCATTTCATATTTTAGGTCCTTTTATGGTTTATTATTTTCAACTTTGGTACATAATCCTTGAGCTCACAACTTTAAAAATCTTGTTATCCACTTTGGTTTTGAAACAAAAAAATGTAAAAAAAATCACTTTTCAGTTTTTTTTTGATTTCCGTCGTGGTCTTACCTTCTGCTTAGTTAATATTGCACTAGTTCCGTGGCTTTTTGCGTTAATCCTTTAGCGAGTGTTTTTCAGTGTGTTTTTGCACTTTCACAGTTTGTGTTTTGTATTGATGGTGATTTTCGGTGGCTGTTCACTTGTGGTTGTGTTCACTTGCCAAAATCGCAGCCGCAAGGAGTGGGATTTTTCACACACGCGATTGAACCAAAAAAAAAAAGAAGAAGTACAGAATGTGTCCACGCTGCTGATGATTCCGCTGGTGAAGATGATTTTGGTGATTGGCGATCCACTGCTGGCTGGAAACTCGAGCGGTACGAGGTGTTAGCACTTCAATTGCATCACGCGCAATGGCTGCTGTTGGCGGTCGAGCGCCACTTTTATGCCTTTCCCAGCGGTCCGATCCGTCCAAGAAGAAGAACCATCCAAGCCCAGACCCAAGCCCGAACCCCAATCCGAATCCGAAACCCGGAGAGCGGCGAAGAACGGACAGAGAAAGCAGCAGCAAGCCCCATTTCCACCGCACACGCACACATACATGGCGCACTCACACGGTCCAGCGATCGTACACAAGGAAAAATTTATTTCTGAACTGAACGGAAATAGTACGAGTGCTTTGATCAGTACAAGACCTAGGTAAAGTTTTTGGAAATATGTGTTTTAAGTTTCTATAGGGAATTTTAAGCGATAGACAATCCTATAAAGAACACATGAAGAAATCTTTTAAAATTTAATAAAATGAAAATTATTTAAAAAAATAAACACAGGAATAATAAGTTATCTTGAAGAAATGTTTAAATATTTGTACTTGTTAAAATGTATTTTTACCAATATTTTTAACAAAATTTTGTTGGTTAGTTTCAAGCTCCTAAAGGTCTGGTCAATAACTACATATTTCTTATTAAGAAAATTCTGATTATCAACAAACTTTTTCTAAGTGTAAAAAAAGTGAGAGAGCTCACTGAGAGAACGCTCTTCAAGATTACAACTCTCTTCCGAGGCCGCTCTCTCCCTCTCTTTCTTGTAAAGTTCATAGCATTGAACTTGAAAGAGAGACAGAGAGAGTGAGAGAGCGAGAGCGCAGAGCGACCTTCTTCTTTTGCAACGGCACCTGTTAACAGAGTTACAACCATTTGCATGTACAGTGGGCCCCACGCATAGGATATATATTTTATTGCAGTTTCCGAAGAATCAAGCGTTTCAAAAGTATATCAAAATTCAGAAGAATAATAAATGATGTATAATATTGTAAATATGTTCGTAAAAATAAAAATAAATAAGAAAATGGTCCTTATCATTAACTGGACATATTTAACAAGGTTACGACCTTATGTTTCCATTAGATCACTACTTCGAGGTTGCTCTGCATGCCATATTTAAACGTCAAGGAAATGTTCATATTTGAACCATTACATAAATATTTAACATTACGGTCTAATAACAACTTAAAGTTAGTTAGTATAACCCAACTTGACATTGCTGATCCTTACTAATAATGTGTCTACTAATATTTAAAAAGAAAAGAGTTTCCCCCAAAGCAGGGATAATAAAACGAAAGTCCTTCAAATAAGCAGCTTCTTGCGATTGGAAAGTTTTTATCTGCCCAATGCGTACAATAGTGGTAATAAAGCTGTTATTCCAACCACCCAGGGCGTTATTTCTGGCAATGCCACCTGATACACTCACAGAGATATATTATATTCCCCACGATGAAGTATAGCAAGCCATAGCATGGCCATTAAAACAGGGTCGTAATGGACAAATTTTGATCGCCCGGCAAAAGTGCGGAACGGAATGGAACGGAACCAAGCGGCACTTTATTTGAACTGGCTCGGTGAAAGGGGGATTCCGAGGGGTGGGGGGCCAAGAGAAATGACGATGTGAAACACATATTTGCATTATACATTAACGGTCGCCAGTGCCAGAGGGGGATGGGCAGGGGCGGCGATGGGGGCAACTAGGGGAAGCGAGAAACCAAGAAAATAAACATTAAACTGAGTCGCGGCGGGGTTAGTGAGTAGTGAGTGCACTCAGACAAATAAGTTATTATATTTTAGTTATTTTTAAAGACGACTTCTAAGAACCTTTCTTGAGAACCTAAAGAATACTTTACAGAATGTTTTCATCCCATTTCAAAGGATTTATATGAATTCTTTCAATGCCAATATGCACATATGATGTATTAGATCTCATATTAGATGATCTCAATAGATGAGAAGATCTCATACTAATTTTTCTTTCTGTGTAGCATTGAGTGAACAGTGAGCAATGAGCAATGAGAACTTAGCCAAAGTCGCTCCACGCACTCAGGTCATTGCCATGCTGTTGTTGCCTAACATTTGGCCAACAGCAAATGGCTAACAGAGAGCGCGAAGAGTTGGCTAACAGAGAACTGCTCCTTCTCTCTTCGAGTGCAGCTGCAATGGCAATCATAATTCATTAGAGCAACATCAATCGGTATCAAAATCGGGCTTTGCACGCAAAAAAAATGATATTAAATGATGATCGATTGGGTT
The DNA here is from genome assembly GCF_043229965.1 of Drosophila suzukii. Lineage (NCBI taxonomy): Eukaryota > Metazoa > Arthropoda > Insecta > Diptera > Drosophilidae > Drosophila > Drosophila suzukii. Next base: position 8,621,629 of record NC_092084.1, read on the forward strand.
CTTAATTAACTTCAGAAGAATCTTTATAGAGTGGTAAGGAATAAATTACGAATCCTTAAGAAAGAAATCCAAAAATTGAATTAAGTTCCGCTTTGATTGTTGAAAAGTATTTTCTCAGTGGTATTAAATTCTTCCAAAACTAATATTAGATAATGAAATTTCATTTGAAATTGATCAAATTTTTTTTATGTGCGGAATCGGGTGTGAGCAAAGCTTGACATAACAGCAAAATGAATTGCTTTTCACCGAGGTGTGGAGATGCAGTTGCAGTTTGCTGCGGTTGCAACAGTTGCAGTGGCAACCGTAATTAAGATTGGAACGAATTGCAGAGCAGAGCAAAGTCGTAAGAATTCAAGAACAGGAATAAGATGAAGAAGCAGCCACAGAAGCCGTCGCAAAAGCGTAAAGAAATCACTTAAATTGAGACAAGTACGAGCTTGGAACTTTTGTCAAAACGATATGGGGTATACGCTTTATAAGCAATAGATAGTAAATTTAATTCATACAGAAATAAGCATATTTTAATTATGTAGGCGATGAAGTTCTTATAACTTAAAATTTCTAAACTATCATTACAATATCAGGAACATTTGATTTATAGACCTCTTTTTTATTAGTATGACAAACTTGGTTAGAAATTTATGATGATCTCTTGGGATAAGAAGCATAGAAGAATTGCTCGATGCGCTTTTTGAGTTCCGCTTATTTTGCCACCGCCCCCCTTTCTTCCGACAAACATAAGCAAACATGTGTGCATATGGAAAAGCACCGTTGTGTCAACTGTCTCGCTCACTGGATTTTGGGCGCCATCCCCCAGAAATTCTTGAGCTTCAGCTGCCACATCTTCCAGATCTTCTGGTTCTGGCTGATGCATTTTCGATTATCGTAAATTGCCAGCTTTCTGGTTGTGAACCGCCTTTGACCATCACATTTTCCAGTTTTCGCGCCATTTATTGAAAAATTCTGGACATGATCTAAATATTTTCAGAGGCTTTTCAGCATATTTTTGCTATTTTTTCCGGTCTATCAGCTGATCTTAACAAGCGTACAGCGGAGGTCAATATAATAGGGGATCAGTACTTCTATTATTCGTTTTTAAAGATTGCTTGGTATAGGAAAATTTTTAATTTCAAATTAAGAAAATTTCGCCAATTAATCTTTGCCAACTGACCTATATTTTCCCATTATATCTCTTACTTTTACTCCCAGCTATATAATTTTGACCCGTATGGTCGGCGGATAACCTTTCACTGAATAATCTTTTGTTGATTTTAGACCGCTGCCTGATTTAACTTCATTCCTTGTTAATTACTTTTTATCATTGGCTCGTCTATTTGGTTCGAGATGCAGGCGCCGATATGGCCCACAGATGGCCATTAACCCGTTAGCTTTCTTCCAATGGGAAATTGATTGTTCCAACTAGATTCGTGCCTCCGACTTTTACGAGAGCTCAAAAAAAAAGAAACAACCAAAAACATCGAAACACCGGCCAAAAGTCGTCAATGGATCCCGCCCCGTTTGATCATTATAACCGGAAGCTGTTGATCGCCAACGGGAGAAGTGGAGAGGTCGAAAAAGTCCGAAGAGGAATGGTTTAACCAAATGACGTAGAATGAGGAGATATTATGATGGATTCCCTTTATTTTTCGGTTGGGTAGGGTTTCAGGGGCGGTGTATTAGATGTCTGAATTTTATGGGCTGGGAAGCGGAATGTGTTATTATCTATTGCCACGGGAATTCCTCAGGGAACATGTGATTACATAATTAGAGGATCATCTAAGAACTGTGAGCATTCATTCAGAAAAAAAATCAATCTGCTCAGAATTAGATCATTAAACTTGAGGAAGCCTGATTGCCTACTTTTACTGGTATGGCCTATAGCAATCATTTCTAGAATTTTAAACAATCATACTTTAGTGGTACTAAATGGTACTAAATTTAATACTTTTAAATAGTAAAATACCTCCTATGGTACCACCGGACAAATATTAAAACATTGGGCGTATGTAGCTTTGATTTATTACAACTTAAATCTGGCCTTAAGCCATAACTGGTAGAACTTAGAGCCTCTTCGGTTGGGTCTAAGGCTAAATAATCTCTCCTAACCAGAACTCACGGCATTAGCGCTAATAAAGCCGAGAAATCCCCATGATCATTGCTCATCTGCGTCTGCAATCCAATCTCTGTGCTGCGGACCGCTTCCAGGTGTCCATCATGACTTGGCCTAAACCCTCCTCCAGTTAGTTACCACTTTCCTTGGCACTCTTCACACCTTTGCTGAGTGCGGAGTGCAGAGTGCCGAATGCCGAGTGGCAGCAATTCCGTTTGTCCGAAAACAAAACGGCCAAAAAGGCCCAAAAAGCCATTACCAACACACAATCAGCCAACGTGGCTAATTAGCGCCTTCAAAGGCAGCAGTAAAAGCGGAGGAGCAGGAATGCACTGGGGAAAACTGTCGAAAGGAAAGGGTCTGAAATGATTCTGAAATGGTATTTAATACAGGAAGCAGCATACCTAGCCAACCTATATCATTAGTGTGATTTTATATAAATGGCTATTTGAAAGTATTTTCATAGCAAAAAAAATGACATTTTCAATATCAATCTAACATTTTTCATAAAAACATCAATTAAACTTGTGAATATCAACTGGATTTCAATATATTTTATCTGTGTGCAGACAAAGCGATTTCGCTAGCTAATCTTAACTAACAGTCCTATAAGAACGCTTTCCTATCCTTTTTTTCTCAGTGTAACCGCCCGAGAGAGCGAGATGGAGACGTCAGAATGGTGGTTTGGGGGGGCGCGAGGATCGGGATCTGGAATGGGGATAAGCCCGGTCATTTATTATGGCCAACGGCTGACGCTGAGCCACTGAGCCACCAATCCAGGTGATTAGCGTGGATTGTGGATTGGGAACTCACTCGGATTTAGCAGAGCAGCAGCAGCAGATCAGGAAGCATTTGGAGGACTGGCAGGCGTTACCCATTTAGGAACCTAATTAATTTTGTCCCATTCGCCGGCTGCCCTGACATTTATCTTAATATTTTTTGGCATCACCTGTTGACAAGATTGCGACGAGGTGGAGGTGGTGGCGGTGGTGCTGGTTGTTGAGATAGAGATGGAGGTGGGCAGACAGACGACAGTGATTGCCATTTTGCATTTTGCCAATTTAAATGAAGATGCCGGAGACATGCGAAGCGCACATCGATCATCATTTGCGGCACGATAAAAAAAAAAGAGAAGAAAAATAGAGGCGGTGGAGAATCTGCACAAGATGGGGAAAAAAGTGAAATGCCTTGGAATCCATGGAGGCGGGACTGAAAAAGAGATGGAGGAGGAGGAGGAGGAGGCGGAGGCCCGCTGGTCATACAATTGCTGGCCAAGATGATGATGATGATGATGATGCTCCGCCATGAGCTGCAGACACTGTCTCTCGCACCCTGGGCATTAGAATTAAGCTGTAACTTTGCATCAAAATTAAATTTATAGCTCCGCAAGACAGCCAAAGGAAAATCAGAAAAATTGCTGGCACAAAAACCACAAAGAAAATAGGAAAGATTTCCGTTTGGGTTTATCATCGAATACCTAAATGCCCTGGGATTTAAAGGCAAGGCTATAAAAACAGGAGCTAACCACAAAATCGGAATAAAAACAATGAAAATTCAAATTACAAAGACAACCACAGGAATTGCGAAGGGTTAAGAGGTCACCAGCTATCAAAGGAAATTTAGTTATCTAGGTGGTAGTATCTGAAGACAGAAATACTTTGATAGATTGCATTGTGCTCTTTAAACACAAATTTTATAAAAAACAATACTTAATATTATAAAATACTATCATATATCATTAAACCAATCTCTAAAATAATTTTAATAAACTAATTATACTCGTATACCCGATATGATCTAAATTTCCAAATATAACACACTTCTTAGCTATTCCATCACTTCCTTGACACCCTGTTAAGCACAAATCAGAGCTGAAGAGACTAAAAAATATATATAGGAGAAAAAATCACCACTATAATAACCGATGCGGCCAAGACATTAACTCGACATCGGGTTGGGGGGCGGAGAAAGATGATGATGGTGGGGTGGTGGAGAAAGGTGATGGAAAGGGGTCGAAGAAGAAGGAGGGGGCAGGCGATGACGGCCGTCGTCACATTCACATGTGAAAGTTGTACGAAAACAAGAAAATTTATTTAGAAAATCACAAAATGAGCCGCCAAGGCAGCAAAAACAAAACCGAAACCGCGACACAAAAACAGTTGGATACTATAAAAAGGGGAGGCTAAAAGGGGGTGGGGATGTAGACGGGATTGCATGCTGGTCGAAACGACCTCAGATCATGACATATGAGTCAGTTATGATGATCTCGCCGTTGGATGGTCCACAGTCGCCAGTGTTGGGAAGTACCTAGATATGTGCACCTAAAAAGGTACCTATAATTAGGTATAGCTTTGCATTTAACTTGAAAATGTGCCAAAACTAGGCAAGTTGGAATAATATCACAAAACGAAAAATATTGAAAACATTTTCTTAGTCAGCGGTGTGATTTGAACCCGTTCTTTTGCTTGCCGAAATAGGTACCTGTAGGTACACAATTTTGAAAAATTCCTTCGACATAGGTACAACACTAAGCTCCTTTCTCAACACTAACTATCACTCATCAGCGAATCCACATGACCCATTTGCGGTGTATGGGATGGCACATATATGCAGATGTCGGCGAAATTGGGTTTATGTTCAAGACCCCAAGTCGCCGCATGAGCCCCCAACTGCAAAAAAAGGAAGTCCAATCAGCGGGTTACTGATTGCAAAGACTCGCCGAGTGATCAACACCTCTTTCTAATCGTTAAGTTGATTTCGCCCGGGTGCATCACAGATCGTTAATCGCCACTACGGCCTTATAATTCGGGGGTTCTCGTTAAAAACCCACTGATCGTGCAAGTCCAAATTCAAATTAGCCCAGTAGACGGGTAATGAAATGTAGTAATGACTCAAGTGATCTTTATGTTGATTTCAGTGCTCATTGTGATTTTTTCATCGCGGTTCTGCAATGGAAAATTATTATTCTGCACGAGTTCTAAATACAAATGAGGAGCATGCAAGAGTTACAAAATAATTACAATGCTATAAAAAATCTAACAATGTTCTAATATCTTTACAACCAACTTAATGACTTTTTCGATACATTAACCACGGCTTAAAAAGCCTAATCATTGGCATTAAAGTTCCTTAAGGGATTATTAGTATTTAGGAACATAACAACCATTTTTAAAAGAATACAGTTTTTATAAGTTTATAAACAGTTTGCCTGCTTGCTTATAATATTTTTAAGATCACTACTTTAAAGTCAAATTCCATTTAGATGACCATTATTGATTTTCGATACCATCTCTATTCTATTTTTGTTTGGCAGCAACCCACTTCCTTTTGTTTTTTCCTCTGCCGATCTCAGTTAAGTTTCCATTTGCATTTGCATTCTTGTAAAGAATTTTCTATTTGCTCAGTCGAGTGGTTGGAAAACAAACAGCGTACAACAATGCGGGAATTAGTGCAAACTTGGCACATCATTCCAGGTCCGTTAGTCAGCTAAAATCTATATACAAACAGATGGAGATAGACGGCGATTTATGGATATAGAGCACGCTGAGCACGTATAGCGGAGGGGTCAAAATATTCGCAACGGAAGAGGCGAAAAAACAAAAGACTTAGGCAACGAACTCGCCGCCTCTTTGGATATAATTATCACCCTGTCCATATTGTTCTAACGTGAAAGTAAAAACCGTTAAGAATTAATATCTATTTGGTCAAAAAGCGCAAAACAACTAAAACTATAACGAACAACAGAGCCGGCAAAAAAAAAACGACAAAAATAAAAAATAAACTTTTTCTTTTACTGGGTCAGCTGTGATGTTTTCTTCAGTCTCAGTTATTTGCCTTTTCTTTTCTGTTTTACCTCTTTTATTTCGGTTTGTTTTCTTTCATTCCCCGCAAAAATAAGATCCCACAATTGGGGGGCAAACAAACGCTACCAAATAGAACCTCCATTTGGCCAAATAAATATTTGGCGATTTATGACGATTATCAATAGGAAAGTGATACACGACCCACACACAAACCGAATCCAGAATTGCTGACCCCAAAGAACCCAACCCAAATTTAAATTGGCTAACGGAAGAAAGTGAAGAAATCTGAGGAGGATATTAGGGATTACTAATACGACTGACACGGTTTCCATATACTCTTTCTGACAAACAATAGATTGTCATTCTCTAAAAGACCATCATCTACATAATAGGCAAGCTCTACAAGATATTCCACATGCCCCAAGCACACTTTACGATCCATAATGAAATGGCAAGACAATGCTAATCAATTTGCATACAGAGAAGGCGTCGGAGCAAATCTGGTGGGTTGGGTTCGGGATTAATGATGATGGTGACGCCGATGACGACGATAGTGAGTCATCGTTAGACGTTAGACGACTGGTAATGATTGCTCCCAATCCAGACCGGGAACGGGTTTCGATTCGTTCATTCGGCAATCATGTGCCGTTTTCTATTGCCATTCCTGTTGGACTCTATTCCAATCCATGACGATGCGATACCACAATCTGCTCCGTGGTGGTCGCTATATCGGTATCGCTTCATATAGTTTTGTATAATATCAATCATAATCAACGACAGATGTGTGGTCGTTAATTTGGTTGGGTTTTGTCAATTTGCCTGGAACGCGACACATTCTGTCAGCGATCGCGACAGCTAACTGCGAGATCATTATCGCTAGGTAATTATCTCGTGGCCCATTCATTATCATTATGCTGATTAACAGCGACAACAGTAGAACACGCCAAAGAACGGTTAGGATAAGTTTAAAGATCGTTTAGGAGGTGGATCGCTTGGGGAACTCTTTGGCTGTAAAAAAAAAACCCTTATGATTCATTTTTAGTTTTTGCTGGACACTTTAAGTCCAGATCTCTAAAGTTAGTAAAATTAAATAGCCTTGAGTAAACTTAAATTATTATCAACTTGTTTGACACATACAAATTATCATTAAGTTTCCTCACCCAAAAATGCAATCAACACATATAACCCCTCCCATAAATAAATAAATATGAGCAATGCATACTTAGAAAGTGGGGGCTGGCTATTTTCATAAAATAAACCCAATGGATTTGCCAATTTATTCCAATGGCCATTTGTGTGCCAAAGTGTTTCGCCTATAACTTCATTTGCCGAGGCGCAGTTCATTGCCGAGCTGCAACTGGAAGCCCCACCCCGAGAAAATGTTGAATGCACCGGCGATGTCAAGTCTCATTACCATTTGGCCATTGGACTTCACCTTGTCCCACTGCCCCGCCGGCTCATCTGGTTGTTAGCCGTCTTGCCAATCCATTTGGAATGCCATTTAGGCCAAAAAGACAATATGGCACAAGACCGCTTGGCTGACAGTTTGACCAGGCGGCAACAATTGACCGATTTCCATTTTGCGGTGGCCTCTCCACCCTCCTCCCAACCTCCCAACCACCCATTCTCCCATCCTCAATCTCCATCTCCATTTTCCAGCTGCAATCCTCAACATTCAAAACATCCCACTCCTGGGTTTCGCCTGTTCCGCCAGCCAACTGATAACTGAATGAGACGTTGGCCAACACCAACATGCAACATGCAACACACTGGGAGAAAAGCATGGCTTCAAGCTGGGAAACCTTAGAAACCTTTTTGAGACATTTTGTTGGCATGATCAGTATTCAGTCTTGGGACTTTAAATATTACTATCGGTTCCTCACCAAAAAGATGTTTATTTTAAAGCCAAATGAGTTTGAATCGCAAAAAGAACTACATTATTTGTTTAGAAAACCTTTGTTTTGATTTAAAAATATTTTTTCTCTGTGCAGCAACTCCGTTTGGCCTGCTCCTAGTAGTCAGTGACCTAGAATGCAGACTCGGGTTTAACTTGAGACGAAGACTCAGCCTCAGACTAAGATTCAGATTCAGCTTTAGCTTTGGCTTTTACTGTTGTCTTCTTGTCTCTGACGTTCCGTTGTTGCTGTTCTGCAAGCTGTTGCAAGTTGCTGCTGTTGTGGTTGCTGCTGTGCCATGTTGTTGTTGCCCCCGATTTTATACCCTCGAAAAGGGTGTTCAAATATGACTACCAAGTTGGCATGCATTTTTCTAATTACTAGGATTGTAATGTAACTCAATGTTGTCTTTTTAATTCTACATTGTTTATTATAGGGTAAGTTAATAAAGTAAGACGATTTTAAGTATTTGATTTTAAGCAATATTGTTTTATTTTGACAATACTTTTAACAGCGTATATAATAAAGCCCTAAAATACGTACTAAGAAGTCCGTTAGCCTGGTATTCCAGGGTATTACAGTCTTTGGTCAATTGTGTTCTATTCTAGGTTTTTGTGTCGCAGTCGTCGCTTGCAGCGTTTTAGTTTGGTTTGGGCCAACTCTTCGGTTACCAATACCGTTTCGGCCAACAAAAAACGCGGCAGCAGCTCTCCAACTTATTAGCATAATCTCAGGCATCGCCAGCCGTCGCTCTCCGCTGGGTTTCTCATTATGCCTGCAGTTTTGGAGTCTTTCGAGTCTTCGCAGTCTTGGCCAGTATCCAAGACGGGGTCTTGGCCAGGGTCTTAGCCGGAATCTTAGACTCAGTCTAAGCCTTACTCTGACTGACTGGCAGCTCATCATCGGCGGCATCAATTCGCCGTTTGCTGCCTCGCCGGTTGGCGTGTGAATGCGAACTGTCCGGCACTTGGAGAAATCCCCTCCAGAAGCTATAGATTGTACACAGATGGAGAATGTCACCCAACTTGTACATTTTTCCTATTCCTAGCGGCATAAAAATGGTATTTAACATAGCTATATCACAAACTATCATAAAATAAGAAAGATTTTCTTTTGTTATACCCATTAATAATATAAAACTTCATTCTTAAAAATCTTTAAAATTAACTAAACCATAATTGTTAACCGATTCATTTACATTATTTAACTCTTATTTAGTCAGCATAGAATATGATAATATTTCCCAGTCCCTTTCTCTCAGTGTACTTGCATGTTTGGCATTCTTGTGCCAGTGCAACGCAGTCCCAGGCCAACAAAATTAGAAGCGACTGGGCTGGGATTCTTCAACTGACTCTCTGTCTTTGTAAGATTTGGCATAATTTCTGACTTTATGGCAGACTGTCTTGATGCCAGCTAACGGCAGTTATAACCTTTTCATTAGCTTTTGATTTGAAACTCAAATTTGTCTGCGATTCTACTGCGATTCTCCCCCGATTTCCCGCAATTCTTTGATTGTTCCATTCTATCTTTCCGCCTTGGCTTTTGCCAACTCTTTGACCATGTTTAGTCGACTAATTTCGAATGAGGGCGGCATCTTTTTGCCATTTCTCGACTAATTTCGAGTGCAAACAAATCTGTATTGGGATCACACAGCGATGACGAAAGCCAACAATTGATGATGACTCTACAACTCAATTGAGTCCAAGAATCGAGAATGGAGAATTGAGAATCATGTGGGAAGCCCTGGAAGTGTGGCACTATGAGATTGCGAACTAATAGCAGATTTTATTTCTAGTCGATCTAGTTCGAAGCCCATTGGAATGGGAGCACTGGGCTGAATTCCCAACAAGAGGACAGCCTCATTTCTAATTTACTTATGGCATTTTAAGCTGTATCGATTTTATTTCAATTTTCAAACTTTTTTTAGTATTTATATAGACTTTCCAAATTCACACGTAATTTCTAATATTATTACTTGTCGAATTATTGAGCATCATATTTTGATAAAAAATAAAATCCCTCGACATTCCGTAATTCCGATTGAATAATGAAAACAAAGAAAATCCAATCAATCAACAGTCAATCAAAGAGTTTTCTTCGCTGGCTTTTCAAAAGGGAGAAGAGTTCGAGGCCCTCGCTCTTACCCGTTTGTCATTCACAAAATAAAGGCATAAAAAACGCCATGAAGATTTCACTGGCCAATGAAAACGAAAACGAAATTAATTTCACAATTGTGGCAATTAAACGCAAAATAAATGCGGCCTTAAGATGCAGTAAAGCCCCCTACCCACTACCTTTTTGCCCCTTGTTTCTTACACAGAAAACAAAAATATTGTTCTATAAAGATCTATGTTTTGACATTTTATATGATTTTTGAACTATAAACCAACATATCAATTTCATGTGTTTTAAGTGACAAGACAATATTTTGGAAATTAAAAATTCATAATATTATTAAATAAAGGATAAAATCAAGTACAAAGGCATATTACTAAGGGTTTGTTCAATCGTTAAACGGCTTGAACAATATTACCATATATTTTACCAGTTAATATTAAATTTAATTCATTTTTTTATCTGTATATTACCTCTCTTTCAAAGAAAGCCCAAAAAAATGCGAGAGGAGGAGGAAACTTGGTAATGATTTACGCACTTTTCATTGCCGACAGTGCGTGTATGTCCCTGCTTTTAAGTCTTCTTTATTTTTAACTTTTCATTATATACCCTAAGTTGATGAAGAGTTAATTTACTATGAAACATAAAACCTTATAGAACTAGGTGGAAAAAAGGGTAAAATTATGTTTTTATTGTTTTAAAATCATATGATACTAGCATTTTAGTTATGGCTTTATGAGACTTGCTGTGTATACATGTTAGCTTTGATTTAATATATAAATTCACCTTTCTTCTCTATGTTACCACTTTTTTTTTCAAGAGATCAAGAATTCCGTAGTCTTCTAAATCTTCAAAACATGTCTTCAGATCATACGAAATTCGGTGCTTTAAGAGTGCGTTAGACATTTTCAGTTGATGCAAGTAAAATTGCTCGCTTTTTTGTGGCTGGGGCCCCCTATTGTAGACTTAGTGGCATTGAAGGAAATTTCACTTTGAAGAAAGGGCACACGCCGCTCTTCCGACTCGGATTCGAACTCGGACTGCTCTTATATGTTAGTTATTTTTCTATTAAGCCTTTCTTTTCAGAGCTTCTTCGCTTTTGACAATTATTTCTTTCTTAATTTTTTGTTTGTGTTAACTTGATTTTATTTTAATGTCCGGCGTGTTTACCTGCTTTCTTGTTATGGTCATCGTCGCCACCATTCAGACTTGAATCTAATGGGTTTTACTTTCATTGCGACCAAATGCCGAAAATAACTTCTGGTTCCCCCAGCTGATTTCACTCGAGTTTTTGGCTATTCAGACTCTTGGACCAAGATGCGAAGGTCTTTCGTCTTTCTTCGGCTGAGATAATCTCTTTACCTATTTCGAATAGCCCCCCGAAATGCAGAAGCTTTTGGGAAAGGCCATTGATTTATGACTTGAAGCCCGGTTGGAATTCTCGAAAGAAAAGTCCAAAATCAATGGGTGAAAGTGGCAGACAAATGGAGATTCTATTCTGTAATGCAAATGAGCTATAGGTATGGGTAAGTATCTGGTATTCACCCCATAAGAAAAGCCAAATTAATAGAGCTTTTCGATCTTAGTCAGGTCCAGTTCGGTTTCTCCCCACCATCGGACAGCTTGACTTGACTTTTCTGCCCTGTAATGGCTTCTAAGTAATGCCACAAACTCCAGTTTCTGGTTCTGGACTCTGATTCTGATTCTGATTCTGAACACCGGAAATGCGAGAACGAACCACAAAAGACAAAAGACGGCAAAACGAAACGAAGCAATAAATCCAAAGAGCGCGGCAAAACGTCGGTGAAGAAAGTGAGAACAGTTATGTAGTGTAACCGATGCCGTTAGATAGCTCCGAACTCCCCAACTCTGATTCAGATCCAGAACCAAAATCACACCAAAAACAAAAAGAAAACAAAAAAAAAAACATAAAAGAAATGAAAAAAGAAAAAAAAAGAACAAATGAGGGAAAGACAAAGGAATGAAGGCAAAGACAAAAAGCCAAATCTTTGGGCGATCTGTATTTTTCGGCTGGCGAAAAACTTTCTTTCCCAAAAGGAAATGCAAGAAAAGCGATTCTCGTAACGGGTCCATGGGTCCACCAATTCTCCCCCAACCCCTATACCCCATACCCCAGCGGAGATTCTCTTCCACGAACAGCATTTGTCGCCACCGGCTCTCGGATTCGATCTTTCGGACCTGAGGAGACCATCCCCATCTCCCAGCTCCTCTAAACGATCTCGTCTTCGACTCTTTGCTGAGGCTGTGAAAAATAGTTTTCGATTTTCGTTATGGTTTCTGTTTCTCTGTGGCCATGGGGGCTTCACTGAAAGCCAGGATCGATCAGACTTGACAAAAACTTTGTAGAAAGCGTTGATATAAAGATGATCGTTGGGATTAAAAATATCTGTGCTATATATGGACTGCCTGAAGAATAGTCCAATCCAAATATATAGATGCATTATACTAAAAGATGGACTAACTGTACGTGGTACAGCTTAATTTGAGTGGCAACCTGTTTATGGCGTCGAAATTCCTAGTTATTAGCTAATAAAGATTTTTATTTAAAGAGGTATCCACCCAGTCCATCCCAAGTCTATAAAAGATGTCTACAAAATGCCCGTTCTTCTCTTGCAACTTCTGCCTCTGAAACTCGATTGATGGCTGACGGGCTCACGTCATCGACTCACGTTTTATGTTGTGCCTTGCGCTTTTTTTTTACCATTTTGCCTTTTGCATGATTTGAGTGCATTCCGTTAAATAGATTTTCCCAACATCACATTTCACCCACTTGGCGAACGAGGAATGGGCACAAGCTAAGCTGGCTGGCCGGAATTGGGAATAAAGCCGCGAGATGGATGTGTTTCTGGTCAGTACTCGGCGAAAGAAAGTGATTTCTGATAATTGGGGATGATAGATCGCGGTTCGCAGATCGCAGATCCCAGATTGTAGATCGGCGATCCCAGAGATCTCAGGATCTTGGTGAGTGAAAGCCACCGCAGGGCGGCACGACGATGTGTTCTAACCCTATGGACGCGACCTCAGTTGTCTCTGCTCCACTTGGGAAAGTGTAGTTGGGCCGCGAGCTCCACACGCATGAGCAGCTAAACCATAATTTGCTCGGGCTCTAAGCATTTCATTAATGGAAACGGCAACGGAGAATTGAATAGAATGGAGCATGGAGCCAAGGAGCTGCACAGGAAAAAAGATCAGATGGAATTATATTAAAGCCCTACGAACCCTATAGTATAGAAGGTCCAGGTTCAAGCGCCACTGTTGCTGCATAGATTTTAACTGACTGAATTTTAGAAATTTAGAGATACTGGCGATTTGGGTTTTAAGTTTTAGAAAGGGAAATTAACCTTATAAGAAAACAATATTTTTTAGTAAATTATAGATTCTTCATTTTTAATATTCAGGGCGAATACTTTTTTAAGTGTGCTTTATAACATTGTTAATTGTTATTCTGATTTAATATGAGAAATATAACCTTTATTTTCCGTGTGTAGGCGGATGAACCCCAGCGAAGCGAGCGAATTTTGTATTTGTGGTTAGTGACTCTCTCTCTTGACAATGACAGTTAGATGCATTCCATTTGAGGAGGAGACCGACCGACCCAAGATTCTTTGCGGTTTCAGCTTACATGCCACACAGAACAGACATTATCAGAACGAGAACCCAGAACTTGGAACCCACAGCCGAGAGATGAATCCATTTGGCTTCGCCTCGGAATCACTGGCATTACGTAAACATCGAAATTGTGTGCTGTGCAACTGTTGTGTCCATGTTTAAAAAAGGTCTCTCCCGACAATTTTCCTGGGTCTTGAGTCGAAACTCTTCGCGATCTGCGATAAATGACAGAAGACAGTAGACACTAGAGGTAAAACACTCTGGAGAACTCTGGAGCATGAAGATGGTGGCGGTGATGGAGACATCCCTTCCATTTCCTGTCCTCCAATCCGAGCACAAGTGTTTATGAACTGTTAGAGTTAACTAACTAAATCGGAGCAATAACACTTGAAGATCGGTGATGATGGGATGTTGGGTAGAACACGGTACGCAGCAAGAAATGGATCTTCCATTAATTTACCGACTCAACGAAGGTTGAAGAACCCAAACCCTTCCTCTTTTCGGCAGCACCTTCTACGGGTGCTCCAGTTTACATTACCCGTTCGTGTTATTTTGTTTTTGGGTACTCCGCACTCCGGAGTCATCAATCATGTCGGCCATGATCTATTAGGATCCAAACACGGTTTCAGTTCAATGCAATTTGTCCATATTTGCTGCAACCAAGCCTCGAGATTCCCCATATATTCCCACTCCAAGCTTCACAAACTCCCGACTCCACTCCCATTCCCCTCTAAGCTGGTAACTAAATATGGCAAAAACACCAATTGGTGTCGACAGCTCTTGGCCATTCTTCGCCTTTTGTATCTGGCTGGAATTGACACCGCCCAGAGGGGGGACGACTGGAATCCCTGTCCTCTAAAGGTATTGTTCGGATGCAGATGCTCCTACTGACACAGATTCACAATGGATACAGGCCCTTCAAATGGGTACAACACAAAAAAAAATATAAAAAATCAGGGAAAGGGGCAGCGGTATCGGAAAGAACTGGGAGATATGTTTCGGATAAGCATGTAAACCTCAACTGAACACAAAAAAAAAACAGTTATAATAAGGGACCCCAACTCTTTTGCCTTATTGATTTCTACTATGTAGATTTATAAGCTTGAGGAACTATTAAAAAAACAAAACTGCCTCTACTTTCACAAAAATGATCATATGATGATCACAGCTATAGGGTATTTATGAAAATTAGGTAAATGTATACCATTTAGGTAAGATTCAATCAAGACTCTGGCTAATGATGGGCATGGGCACAAACAAGGCAACAATTTTCCTAAACGAAACCCGAACGACAAGTGCAGTTGGCATAAATACATAATGGCCAAATGTGTTCTCATGTTTCTATTTATTTTCAGAGTTCCAGTGCTTGAGTTTGACCGACTTCCCGACTTTGTAGAGGGTTCAATCTTCTTTGAATCACCCCAGAGCCATCTTTGCATCTTTCCAGGGGTTATTACCGATGATTGGGCCACGACAAGAGGTGCATCTTGGTGGCATGTTGCATCTCCATCTGCTGCCAGTGCTGGTGGCAGATGCTAATGCATTCCACTTTGACTTCCATTTGCCTAACTGTTGCAAGCAAAACGCAACCAGAACTGGGTCATCGTCGTCATCATTGTTGATTAGATTAGAGTGGTGCGGAGTGGTGGTGGAGACTGGGGATGGGGTCTTGGGTCTGGTGTAGGTACCAAGAGTACGGCCCATGCGATTCTGATTCTGATTCCCCTTCGGGTGTCACATTTAGCCAGCGTCGGAATTGGAGCAAATATGCGCATCAGGGCATCCAGACTGCCACCTAACCCCCTGATCCCATAAGCTTTCCGCTTCTGCAAGGCACTGAGCAAAAAAAAAACAGGGGTTTATTTTCAAATAGGTTACTATAATAAAGATGAAAAATTAACTCTTAATACCCAGGCTAAAAAAAGTCCTACGAATGCGGTGAAACATTTATACAAAATATTTAAATATCAGTTCTTGTATCATCGATTCAAAGACGTTAAGGGTTGTTTTCTCTTCGACCTGTTAAACTACAAGTAGGTTTTAAGCTCTAAAAACATGTTAGTTTGATACGCAGACGAGTTCTTAGCTCTTTAATAATATTTTCAATTATCAACGTCTATTAGAACACAGATCCTTAAATGACATTTTACAGATTGTGTTTTCACAGAGTTACTTTTAATTACCTGACTAAAAATGATGTTTACAATATGTAAATTATAATTAATTTTATAATTATTAATTTATTAACGCTATTTTTTTCTCCGTGTAGCCTTAGCCATCTCTCGATCTTATTATGCGCGCTCGTATTATAACGGTCCGCAATTACCATTCACCGCTACCAACGCGAGCAGCTCGAGCAGCGCCCGCTGCTAATGTGGATCGTTCGTGGATGGTCCGTAGTCGTAGTCCCCCATTCCGGGTAACCCCCTTGAGCCCCTCGAGCAGCCCCTTCGAACCCCCAGCCCCTCTATCACTAGCCCACTCGGAACCTCGGGCTGTTTGCCAGCACGTAATTAGTCATTTTCCTGGAGCACCTCCCGCACCATTGTTGTCAAGTCTCTCTGCTAACTTGGCTTAGTGTCGTTGTTCTCGTTTTAATATTATGTGTATTATTATTATCTCGTTGCCTGGCTTTGTTTTAGTTGAAGCCCCCCCCGTTCTTCTTCACACGCCCCCAGAAATGTTCACTGAGAAAAATCTCTTGATTAGATGCTTAAGTGAGTGGAGTTGTCTGATTTAATAATTTAAGTTTCTACTTCAAAAACATTTTTTACAGACCATTTTACTGGTTTTGAATGGGTTTTTGTTTGAGTGTTCAGTTTCGGAGGAGCTGGCAGGGCAGCATCTTCGGAAACCGCAACTAAAACAGTTGTGGGTCTCAATTGGCTCAATTGCAGTCTTCAAGCGTGACAGAAATGGAGCAAAAAACTACACGGGACAAAATGAGACAAAGGTGGAAAAGGGGGTGGAGTTGGGAGTTGGTAGTTGGGAATTTTAGGTTGGAGATCCCAGCTAAAGTACGAAGAAGAAGTGCTGATGTTGCGGACTTGGAGGCGTGACGACGGGGCTCTGACATTCGCCGTTGCCCATTTTTGGCCCCTGATGAAATCATTCTAAATAGTTAGCCAGGCCAAGATCGAAAGAGACAGGCGAATTTAAACTGGCCAACGGAAAAGTGGGGAAACTCTGTCTTATAGACAATGAAGAGAGAATTTAATGGAGATGGAATGCATTTACATAATTGATTCGTTTGGGAGAGATACACTATGAAGCAGAATATCTAATCTCTCTCACTCTCTTTTAAAGATTTAATAGTCATAAGAATTAGTTCCGGTCAAAAGATTTGAACTAATCAAAATGCTGCCAACTAATAACATGGAAAATATTTTATTTTCTTAAGGAAACTGCCCAGACACTATCAATATTCATGATAAGATCATTAATCAAGATCGATTTGAAGGGACCGATTAATCTCGTGGCGCAGTCATCAAATGACTGAGTAATTAAGATTTTGTCAGGGTAATCGATAACTAATCGAATTACCCTTCCTTTTCACTGATTTTAACCAGTTATACGCTCACCATGGAACATCTGGAACCAGTGGATTGTCTCACCTCCATATCGCCATATCGCCATCTCGGTAACATCCTGCTCAAAGTCACAGAGTCACCTTCGAAACGATAACGAAACCGGAACCGGATTCCATCTGGATGATGATGATGATGATGGCCAAGAAGACCAGAGGCTGATGGGATACAACAAAAAAGAAACATTTAGCACAGTAGTCGCAGAAGCAGAAGCTATCTGGTTGCATTTGCCAAAGGTTTGATGAACTCTTCAGATAATTTGCATTGGCATTGGATTCTAGTCGGTTGTGGAATAAATTGAAATGCGAAAGGCGAGCGAGTGAGAGTCCAAGAGTCAGTCAAGGAAATCATTTTGCACACTCGACTGGGGACAGTGCTGCCAATGTTACTAAGATTGTACCTTGATTGTGTTAGAGGTACATTTTTAGTGGTACCTTACATCTTAAAAAAATTTGGTTGAAGATGGGAAAACACCAACTGTCCCTTTACCTTATTTATAAACATATTCCTGCAAATATCATCAACTTGCCTAAGTTAAAACGTTGTGAATAAGCTTATCTTGGTACTTGTTTCGGTACCTATAGATACTAATAGGTACAACAAATGAAAAACTTTTGCAACACTAGAAAACTTGAGGCTTCGATTGCGGTTAGCAAATGGAAAGCAGTTCTCAGATTCAGATTCAGTCTGAGATTCCGATTCAGATTCCGATTACTTGTGTCTGCTCATTTGTCGCTTGGCTGATGATGGCTGTGATTTTCAATCGCGTTTTCTCGTCTGGTCTGGTCTTCGCACTTCGGTCTTGAGATCTCAAATCTGGGGATCAATTTAATGTCTGCATTTTCAGCGCCGTCATTCCAGGTCCTGGCCCCGGGCTTTTTGAGTGGGTTTTCTGGATTTCCGACTTTCTGGTTGGCCAACCGCTGTTGCGGGTGCAAAGCGGCCAACCTGCATGTCTGTCCAACGCTGCGCCTTCTGCGGGTTGGGAAATCCATAAAACTCATCCTCATCCACTACATGGGTTCTCCAGCCACTTAAACTCTAGTGCACTCTCAAAAACTAGACAAATTACAAATAATTATACAACAAATATCTGATCTTAACCACATTTAGATTAAACTAATGGGTCTCCATAGTTTAACAATAACAAATAATCAAACAACACTTGTTTATTAAATGAGACTAAAGAATTCGCGTGTTAAAAATAGAAAATCCAGAAACAACTCATGCAAACCCTAATTTCGTGTTACAAAATCGTAAACAAAATATATATCACTCTAATAAAACATAAAAACATTTTTAAACTTAAAGTTTAAATAAATAATAGGAAATATTTTTTCAGTGCATGCACCAGCCCATTCATTCCTCGTCTAAGCTTTCAACACTTCGACGCTAGCTGACAGATTTCCATCAGCAAGTTCATCAATTTCAGAAATTGAAAAACCCAAAGGAGACGACGACGACTCAGATGGGAGATAGCCAGAAATGGCTAGAGAATGAATCTCAGGGCCCGGGCCACCATGAGATATAATTTCTGGCCTAATGAAGCATAAAAGTGGCCGCCCGGCGAATTCTTTCGATTGTGAAAGTCGGAAAACCGCAGATGGGCAAGTCTCCCTGATGGATTCCCATGATTCTAAGCATTTTGGACATGAAGAAAACCCGCGACCTGACCCCGATGAGTTGACCCCCCGCCTGGGTTGTGGCCCTTTAAAGACAGCCTTGAACCCCACACTCCGCAGCTAATTCGCTTATGACAGTTCAAGTTAAGCAACACATCAAAATCAAAAGGGTCTTCAAATTATATGTCTGTCTAGATGTTATTTGATTGATTCTGATTTCTGATTTTGTTTAAGCCCAGCTAGCCAGCTAGCCAGCTCTTCACATTTCCATTAGGAATGCATTCTGGTTAGCAGACAGGCAGAGAACTTTGCCACCATTAAAGCTAATCAATTTCAACCACTGGCCGTCCATCAAAATTTGTAACAAGCCCCGCGGGGCGTTTGCACAGCAGATGAAGATCAGGGATCACTTGGCTGGTTGGTTAGTTTGCTTGGTTTTGTTAGCTGTTTTGGTCGGCTAGTCGGTTGGTGTTGGCCAGAAAATAAACAGCAGGAAAAATGCAGGAGGAGAAGCTATGGCTATAGCTTTGCTCTGGCTGTGTGATCTCCATTTGACATGGCCTGATGCTCGAAATGATTAACATGTTGCACTCCTGGTAGCCGCCGAACACGAGAGGATGGAGGATAAATGGCATGGTTAGCTGGAAGCCAAGTGGGTTGGCCACTTGGCGTGACGAAAGCAGTCAATCAACAGAAGGATCAACAGGGTCCAGGCTCGGATCCTTGGGCTTGGCTTGGATAATTTCCATTGGCAAATGTGTTTGCACTCAAGTAGATGGCTTACAAAGTGTTTGGGGCAGGTGGATGGGTCATTAGACCCGACCCTTTAAGCTAATAGTGGTGGAACATCGGATGGAGTTACCATTAAAAGGTAAGAGCAGGTTGGATGTTTGTATTAAGATAGAAGAAAATGATACTCAAGAATTCGCGTGGCAAACCTTTATAAGGAGGAATTCCCATAAAGTGCTTTATTAAAGATTTTCTTAATTACGTCATTATTTAATTATGTTATTCAGAATATAAAACATACATTTTAGAGGTAGAAGAAAAATGATGCTCAAGAATTCGGGTTGTATACATGCAAGAAGTCATCCTCATTAGGTTCTCGATTCAATTAATTAAATTAATTTAATTAAATTTATATTGTTCATACTTCTAAAATAATACTAAACCCTTAAGTCATTTAAAATTGTAATCTGCATAGTTTCAGCTACAAATCCAATGATTTGTGGCCATAAAATCGGACTAATTCGCATAACCGCAGGCCATTCGTTCGGCCAGGCTTGTGGTTATGAGCTATTCGGCTTCAGTTTTGCCTGAGCCTAGGCTTAGTACCAGACCAATGGATTTGTCACACTTCATTTGGGTAATGGGTTTTGGGCCTGGGCTTGGGTTTTGCACCAGTCCCAACGAGGAGGGCCAAACACCAAAAGTCAACGGATATGTCAACGCTGATGGATCCCCAGGCTCATTAAGCCGTGCACTCCACTCCACAAGGAATGTCGGCGGGCTTTGGGGCACCTCCGAGGCACCTTTTCCTAGTGCGGTTTTGACCAGCACCAGCACGAATATTCAATTAAGGCAAATTACAAACTTTAGAGCAGGAAAGTGATTCGCCGGGGCAGCATCAGCATCAGCGGCAGAATGGCCGCCAGCGGCAATTTGCACACTCATCGAGGACCCGGGGCTACGAGGCCCCAAGATTGCGATTGCGACCGAGTTGAGTTGTCAAAAGGTTGAAATTAGCCTTGACCCCTTGGCTGATGGCTAATGGCTGATGGGCTGACGGCTAATGGAGATGCCCAGTAACAGTAATGGTACCAGAACTACACGCAAACAGGAAGATATAAATATAATATATATAGCTACAAGATTTTCTTCAAAATTAATAGCGGGAAATAATGTTTCATGGTAAAAATCATTTCTACAATAAGAATATATAGTAAGAATCTGGGTGCTGCAACTTTATTAGTTCGGGCCATGCATTTAGCCTTCTCCTTCTCTTCTATATAAATCTATTTAAAGGAACCTTTTTCGATAATCATGAATGCATTCCTTTTTCTTTCTGTGCATTACGGTTATCCAGTTCACATCCTTGACTCTAAAACACCAAGAAACATCGGAAAATCAGGCATGTCCAATCCAAGCCCAATTAGTGGGTTGAGACACGCGGCCCAACAAGATCGTCGGATTGTCTCGTCAATGACAAGAACAAAACAAAATAGAGCCGCGGGTAAGATAATAGGTAGAATAGGAGCCCAGGAATGGGATTATGATTAAGTGCGTCCACGTTCCATGTTCCGCGCTCCGAACTTCAGTTTTTCCAGCTCACAAATGAAAGTTACCTTGACGAATGACCCATTTAGCCACAATACCAAAAAGGGTCAAAGATAAATGCGGAGGCACGAGTGCAAAGACCCAGAGCATTGGGCCGCTCGTTTTATTTCAAATTAAATTATTATTTTCCTCTCTTGTTTACTTAAGTCTGTGTTCTGGGGCCAATTATGTCTTTATGGGCATAAGTAGAACCCCAGAGCAAGACAGGGTAAACCGAAATCTAAAAACCAAACCGAACCAGACCGAATCGCAGAGCTTGAGGGTATGCCCCGCATAATTGCATAAAGCCAAGATCAGGGAATCGAAAATCGCTAAAGCTTTGGGTTTTCCACTTTCGAGTGGAGAAGCCATTGAATCGATTCGAGTTTTGGGCCATGTAATTATATAAATTAAAGAGCATTTAGAAAATTTAGCAGTTCTAATGACCTACAAATTGTGAATGCCCATGAGAGACCAACAGATATTTATCTACGATAGGTGAGTAGGTAATGCGCCCCGAGTTCCATTTATGGCAATTGGTTCGAAATGATGGGAAATCGGCAATAAAGCAATCACTGCAAATTACAAGCTTCTGTTGAAAACGAAATCTGAAAATGCTTAAATCGATTTCGGATTGCTAGAACCTGTGCGCCGGAGGAGAAAGTCTGTGTAGAATTTTGAAAGTCTCAGTCTGGGCCCCCAATTTAAATGGTTAGCCAGACTTGGCTAGTGTGTCAACCATTAAAGAAACGAGGGATATAAATTATGGCAACTCTTGCACTGCACTCATGAGTTATCCACGGATCTGTGAACTCTGCGAATGGTTACACAATCCTATAGATAGAACTGCAGCCCTTTCCTAAGTCCGATTACAAATGGGTTTCTCATAAATCGCCACGACAGCTTTGAAAGTTATTGGTCCCTGGAACACCTGTGACCCCCAACGATGATCGCTGCCCAATTGTGCTGACCACTCGAATCCAGAGGAATCGCAGGGACAGCGCAAACATGCAGATGATACAAATGACCGGCACAGCTGGACGATCTCCTAACGAACTGGACAGCCGCAGTGGAGTAGTGGAAGAACCTCTTCCGAGCCCGTTACCTTTGCCAAACTTGGAGCCCAGAGTTCCGTCCAATTGACGAATTGACCCAACCATCAAACGGAATAGAAGAGGAGACCACACGGAAAGAAAATTGTATGCGATACAAGATATCACATAAAAACTTTATATAACTAGCTTTCCCCTTGGGTTCCCATTTTGAAATGCGGTAAAATCGAACATGAAAATCGGTTATAAAATTGGCCCTCGTTAAAAAGAAAGATTTTAATGTAGAATATTAAAGAATTAATCCACAAACTCATAGAGGCATCCCGCTTTAAAATCGGAGTCCAATAACTCAAGTTATGGAATCTTGAAGTGCAGTTTGGGGTCACCTTTCTGAGTACCATTGGCAATTGGGAAAAATCGAACATGAACATGGGTCAAAATTTGGACCCTCTTTGAAAAGGAATATTTTAATGTAGATTGTTGGGAAATTTAAATACAAACTCATAGAGGTATCCCACTTCAAAATCGGAGTCCAATAACTCAAGTTATGGAATCTTGAAGTGCAGTTTTGGGTCACCTTTCTGAGTACCATTGGAAATTGGGAAAAATCGAACATGAACATGGACCCTCTTTGAAAAGGAATATTTTAATGTAGATTGTTGGGAAATTTAAATACAAACTCATAGAGGTATCCCACTTCAAAATCGGAGTCCAATAACTCAAGTTATGGAATCTTGAAGTGCAGTTTTGGGTCACCTTTCTGAGTACCATTGGCAATTGGGAAAAATCAAGCATGAACATGGGTCAAAATTTGGACTCTCTTTGAAAAGGAATATTTTAATGTAGATTGTTGGGAAATTTAAATACAAACTCATAGACGTATCCCACTTCAAAATCGGAGTCCAATAACTCAAGTTATGGAATCTTGAAGTGCAGTTTTGGGTCACCTTTCAGAGTACCATTGGAAATTGGGAAAAATCGAACATAAACATGGGTCAAAATTTGGACCCTCTTTGAAAAGGAATATTTTAATGTAGATTGTTGGGAAATTTAAATACAAACTCATAGAGGTATCCCACTTTAAAATCGGAGTCCAATAACTCAAGTTATGGAATATTGAAGTGCAGTTTTGGGTCACCTTTCTGAGTACCATTGGCAATTGGGAAAAATCGAACATGAACATGGGTCAAAATTTGGACTCTCTTTGAAAAGGAATATTTTAATGTAGATTGTTGGGAAATTTAAATACAAACTCATAGAGGTATCCCATTTCAAAATCGGAGTCCAATAACTCAAGTTATGGAATCTTGAAGTGCAGTTTTGGGTCACCTTTCAGAGTATCATTGGAAATTGGGAAAAATCGAACATGAACATGGGTCAAAATTTGGACCCCCTTTGAAAAGGAATATTAAAATGTAGATTGTTGGGAAATTTAAATACAAACTCATAGAGGTACCCCACTTCAAAATCGGAGTCCTATAACTCAAGTTATGGAATCTTGAAGTGCAGTTTTGGGTCACCTTTCTGAGTACCATTGGAAATTGGGAAAAATCGAACATGAACATAGGTCAAAATTTGGACCTTCTTTGAAAAGGAATATTTTAATGTAGATTGTTGGGAAATTTAAATACAAACTCATAGAGGTATCCCACTTCAAAATCGGAGTCCAATAACTCAAGTTATGGAATATTGAAGAGCAGTTTTGGGTCACCTTTCTGAGTACCATTGGAAATTGGGAAAAATCGAACATGAACATGGGTCAAAATTTGGACCCTCCTTGAAAAGGAATATTTTAATGTAGATTGTTAGGAAATTTAAATACAAACTCATAAAGGTATACCACTTCAAAATCGGAGTCCTACAACTCAAGTTATAGAATCTGAAAGTGAAGTTTTGGGTTCCCATACTGAAAGACATTGGAACTTCGGACAAATTGAACATGAAAATGGGTTAAAATTTAGACCCTCGTTTAATTGATAGATTTTAATGTAGAATATTAGAGAATTCAACCGAATCAATGGTTTTGTCATTTTTATAATCTAGAAATATGAAATGTCTTCCATTTTTTGCCGTGTAGTCACTCGGCCAACTGGATTGGCTAACTGGATTCTGGGATTCTGGGACTCTCGATGGGCCATGGGAAAATGCAAATGACCGAGACACAAGGCACATTAGCATATAGCAAGCAACATACAGTCCCGATTATGGTTATGATCAGCGTCCGCACATGTTAACAATGTGGCTCGAGTTAACGGTTTCCCCAACCCCCCAACCTACCAAAAAAAAGTATCCCTTTTCCATCGAAAGGGAAATCCCTGGGTAAGCCTCTTGCCATCCGAAAAACGGTAGCTTGATCTTTGAGGCTCTACTGATGGATTCATTGACCTGGTAACCCCTTACCAAATGGTGATCAGCCCATTGTCTTAGTTCCTCCGCTTCTGGGTCATCAACTATCAAAATATTTTCGCCATTAAGATCGGTGATTATATATTGTACTCCATTCCATTCCGCTCGCGAATAGTGGAATTCCTGCTGTATTGCCATCGCCTGCTCCGCACTCAAATAGATGGGCAAAGCTTCATTTGGCCTGATGATGATTACTCCACTCGCCGCGCTCCCTGGCTCCTCCGCCTCCGGATTCCCAGATCTCCAGATGCCACACGATTTTCTGCTCCTCGTCGACATTGGCTAATGTCTTCTGGCGTACCGTTAGTGGTCGTTAGGCGCTAAAATCGTAATAAGTAAGCGAATTTCGCCGAAGCACCGAGAATTTGTCATCATTTACCTATCTATGGTAATCCCAAAATTCATTTGCCAATTGCCTTTATCTTTGGTCTTTAGAAATTTCTAATGACCTTGACGTACAATCTTAATTTTCTTATACCAAAGGCTTGAACTTTTGACCCCTGAGACTATTTAAATGGGTTTATTCTAAAAAGTAATGGCCACCTAGAGAAAAAGTTATCTAAAGAACTTATATATTTAATCATGTTCAAAGTAAATCTAGAGCGATACTCAAAAAGATTTCAAGATTGCTTTAAAGTTTTTGAGTTAACTCCAAACAATAGTTTGATAGTTGAGTTAGGATACGTCTTCAGGTCTAAAATCTCTATTAAATCTTAAAACAAGTTATTTTAATGTTATTCAGTTTGTAGCCCAAGGTTTTTTGAAATCATATCATATCAATATCACATAAAAACCCCATAAATATGCCTAACTTTACTTCCCAAGGCAGCCCAAAAGTGTGCAGCAGATAAACTCGAGATCATTTTAAGTAGACAACGTGTAAAGATTAAACATTGCTATTGGGTTAATAAGTATAGACCAACTAGAAAATTGGGGAATTTTCCTTGAAGTCTTTTTGGCAGAGCTTTCATTGAAAATCAGGTTTTATTTTCGTGAAAAACCAGGGGAATAATTCACTCGTTGCCCAAGAAATCGCCAAACTGCAATAACTTAAGGCATTTCCATTCTTTTGGATACCCTAAAAAGAGCAATAACATTAACCCTCTATAGCTTATAGCTTTTAGATTACATATGCCAGGGTTCTTTGAGAATTTTCTCGATTGATTTATAGGCAGTCATTCCCAAGCTTTTGAAAGACACTCAAATGGCAAAACGATGGAAAACCAATCGGTACAATTTGTTCCGGTATTGGCAAAGAAAATTTGTTAGCGTGTTTCGGCCATCGGTTTTCTATACTCGGCATTCGGTTTTTCGTTGGCTTCTCTTTTGAGCTTGCTGTTTTTATTGTTCCACCGCCTGGCCAGCGTAACCATGGAGTTTCTGGCAAATTGCATCACAAATACGGCTCCGGCGTTTACCAATCCACACTCGCTGGCACACTCACTTAATGACGACGACTATCACCATCACCCAGTCGGCCTAGCCAGGCTAGCTGGGCTGCCCAGTCATTGGAAACGTTGCCTTGTTGTCGGCTCGTGCTGATCCAGAGATCCAAAGATCCAGAGATCCAGGGGTGTGTGCCCACTGGAGGCACACAGAGAGAAAATTCGATACGATACGGCGGTCTAGTTGATGATTTTATACGCCATTTAGGAGCCATCACATGGTTCGATATTTGATTGAGATCATAATATCAATTTACCAAAATTTATTAACATGATATGATGTCACATAATATAGTTTTCCACGGAAGCACGCAGAAAGATCATAATATCGAAATAACATTTATCAACGCTCACGAAAATACCCAAGTGTATTATTAAAATAATATATTATACTTGTTATTCAGACATCTGTTGTTGATATCCACTTGGATTGTTTTCCGTGCAGGAGATCATTTTTATTTTTATGGAGCCTCGGCTTCCCTTTTCGCAAGTCCGAGGTCGTTTGTTTCATCTATTGGGCATTGCAACATGCTGATTGTCTATCTCGTAATGAGTCGCTTTCTTTACGGCTGACTTCTGGCTTGACCAAAAACTTTTCCAATTACCCAGCGAACGCAATTGGCTGGAATCACCTGATCTCAGGTGTTGGACCTCCGCTGGAATCAAGTATTTCATGTTCAAGTCCCGTCTCGGGTTTCAAGTCCCAAGTCCAATTACGCATTAAACGCAGACGCAATGCAAAGGAAGAAACGTGAAATAGTTTGTCAACCTTTCGGTGGATAGCTGGATAGTTGCTAAGTCTTTACGGGCATTCGGCTCTTGAGGTTGGCAGGTGTTTTTTTGAGTTTTCCATGAGATTGTTTACTTATCCTAATACCTTATTGATTTGTAGAATAGTTAGACCCAACATAATCGTGGTAAACCTTTATATTTACTTTATTATTACTCGTAGAATAGATCCACAAGGAGTTGTATTAGGGAATATCTTTCAGTTCCTTCAATTGATATATTGATTATATTCATTTTATCATATTTATTCACAACAATATTCACTTTATAATTTGGCCTTCAGATATTCTATTTCTGATAACCTTTGAGTACTAACATATCTTTCATTTCTTACTCTTTAAAGAGTTTTGCCCTTTCAGTAGGCAATAGCTTATAATAACTTGAATTGCTATATTGATTATATCAATTTAATCACACTTACTCACAATACTACGCACACATTTTACTTAAGTACTAACTGTTTTTTTTTTGTTCTGTTTCTGATAAGGTTAGGTCTTTAAGAATAACTTATTGGCAATGTGGGTTATACCATTTTCCAACCCATCTCGGCCCCCAGACAACTTTATGCAATCGAAAGTGTTCCAAGAGGCGGATCAACTTGTTCGCAGGCTTTCCACTGGACATTGGACATTGTTTTGTGTGTGCGAATGAATGGATTTTGGATTATTGCGACATTTCGATGCCAGGTGCCTGTCGTCGTGCCGCCACTACTAATACCAGTATTATTATTGTGGTAATTGTTTTGGGCCATGCATATGGGAGCGAGTTCTGCCAGTTGTCCGGATCAGGTCACTCCACTCTCGGCCAAACTCCACTCCACTCCAATCGAATCGAATCGAATCCAATCCAAGCCGAGATCACCTCTCTTGGGCGGCACACACACTCCACTCCCAGCTTTTTGCTGGCGAAAATTGATCATAAAAAGCATTCGTTTGGTTTCATTTAGGCAGTCGCCTGCAGTTGCCCGTTTGCATTCGCAGTTGTCAGGTTTTTGCGAGTGCATATACTATGTAATATGCCTTCTGCATGTTTGCTTTATAGCGCTTTTTACCACACACACACAATTCGGAGTCGGTAGTCGCAGTACCCCCCCATATAGCCACGAATCCGAGTCTCAGTCCGAATCCGAATCGGAGCTCCGAGTTCCCAGCTCCCAGAGCTCCCAGCTCTTAGATGCCAACGTTGGCGGCGCTTGATCAGTTGCGGTTTTTACTTTCATCGGTTCGGTTGTCGTCGTGGTCTAGCCCAAAACCAAAAACACAAAACAATCCCATACAGTACTCTAAAGACCTGTCCAGAAGAAAAACACACACATTTTGGTTCGCTTTTCTTTGCATTGGCTTGGTTTTGCTTGGATTGGCTTGGCTTGGCTTGGCTTCTCTTGCACATATGTTTGTCCATTCAATTGCCACTTGGATTTTGTTATTTGTTTTTTGTTTGTTTTTTTGGGTTTGTAGTTGGTGGGGAAACAATTGAATAGCACAGAGCCACCCACCAAAAAAAAAAAGTGTGTTTACATATGGTGAGCGGGGGCCAAAGCGACCCTTACCTTTCACTTTTTTCGCCAAATGGATATTCTAATGACCTCACTTCTCCCAACTCTTGGTCTCGAAGACTGAGTGGATTATATATGATCAGCCAAGAGCAAATTTCATAATGTGGTGCAAAAAGCCAGTGGGCAGTGGCGATGATCATCGGCACTCCATCTTGGCGAATTGATACGCGGAAGTTATATAACCAATGATACCAATAACCTCCCGACGCGTCGACGCTTTTCCAGCTTGGCCACGACCACGACTGCTGGTGGTCACAACACGTTTAACAAGTTTTTCTCTTTCGGTTTTTGAGTTTTCAGGAAATTTTGCAATTTTCCCCTAGCTGCTACTTTTTTTTTCCTCGCAGACACAGCCTGCATGGAAACAAATCAAAAATCGATTCATAAACAAGTGGAAATTACGCCAATCCAAGATTATCCAAGTAGCTCATTGTAATCTTCCAAATCCCATACCAAATCCTTGAAGCTCTTATCACGATGAACCAGCTTCCTTTTTAGCCAGCACACCCATGAGCCAAGTGGCCCAGAATCTGAGATTGCGACAATGACCGCGGAGGAGCACAAGGGATTAGTCAACTGTGCGCACAACTGCGTCCCGCGGGAAAACCAGCAGAATACCTAAGACAATGCTGGCCAGAGATTAGCCGAGCATTGCACCAGAGATTCCGAAAAGCAGGTCCACAATTAGAGACCAGAGACTCCGCGAGTCCCAGTGTAAAGTGGTCAAGTGGAGAGCAGTGGGGTGAAAGAAGAGCAGGATCCACTGGCAAATATGCCATACCCAAGGATTGCCTTAGTGGCTCTTCTATTGCTCATCTCCAGTTGCCCCGGCAGGTCCTCGAATGAGACACAAAAACAGGAGGCAGAGGCCCTCACAGGACATCGGTTTTCGAGCAACATCACCATCCTGCATGAAGTCGAGGACTCTGAAACCGAAACACCATTAGTTTTGAACACACACGAGATTCTGCCTCTCAAGCCGCTGAAGAAGAAGGCCTATCTGCCGCTGGAGAAGATCCTGCCGAGCATTGAGTATGTGAAGCCACCGCATCCGCTTAAGGACTATGAACTACATCCGGTGACCTTCGACTTCAACTTAGGCGATCTGGAGGATTTGGAGCACGAGGTGATCAAGAAGGGTGACCTCAGCAGCCAGGAGCAGCATGTCCTGGCCTCGGGCACCAGCTACAGTCCCTCCAATCCCGACGAGAACGACACCGTGGACGTGGAGCTATCCACCGAGCCCACAACGGCCACCTTGCCGGGAACAACCACAACCTCGACGACTGGATCTCCGGTGACAACCACCACCTCCAGCACCCACATCCTGAAGATCCTGCGCAGTAAGCCCCAAATGGCGCCCAAGCTGGGACGCGATCTGCTCAAGCAGAGTGGCGATGATGAACTGCAGGTGAAGACCCTGGGCAGTACCATCAACAGCATCAATCGCTATCTGGTGGCCAATGCCAATGGAACGGGCAACGGCAGCATGGCCGAGAGTCTCTATGGCCAGGCCAACTACTTCCAGCTGGTGGCCAATCTCTATGACCACTTCTATTGGCAGATATCCGAAATTCGGACAAGCGTTCGCACAGGTTGTGGCCTGGAGATGCAGGCCTATCTAACTGCCCTTCATTCCAGTTATGAGTGGGCGCAGAAGGGTGAGTCTTAGTCTCTTAAAGGGTTTTATCCTTGATGAAGGATCTTAAAACTTCCTTTCTTCCAGCTTATGACTCCTCTGGACGCTATCGTGGCCAGCTGCTCTTTGGCAACGACAAGTGGCTGGGTCAGCTATCCTTTTGCTACGAGGTCAATCGCCAGAGTTCCAGTGAGGAACGGAAACACTTCGACATGGAGTTCTATGTGGCGGATGTGGCACTTCACTTGCCCCGGCTGAATCGATCGGTGGGTTTTTGGTGCGCTGAATAGGCCACATGGGCGTTATGACACTCTCAAAAGTGTCATAGGGCCCACGGGCTCATCGCCCCATCGGGCGTTATAACACTGGGCGTTTTGACTTGCACCTGGAGAATCTTCAAAGTTCCTAGCTAATCCTGCTTTTCTTCCTCTTCAGATGCTCTTAAGCCTGGGCGAGTGCCTGCCCAAGTCCTGCTCTGCCCACGATGTCCAGTCCATCTTGTCTCTGGATCCATATGCTCGAATGCTCACCGTTCTGGGGGCACACAATACCTCGGTGCAGCAACCTCCGCTCCAGGTTCTGCACGTCCGCACTGTGCCCGGTCTCTACAGTCACTGGCGACAGCTGAAGTTCCAGGTCTTCATGTAGGTTGTCATCTTAGAAAAACCCTGTACTTAATCCAAGTTAATTCCCCCTGTAGAAGCTTTATGCTCACACTATTCCTGGTGATCCTGGTGGCCTCCTATTACCAACTGAAGATCGACGAACGTCGCTTGGTGGTGGCCCCGATTGCGGCTATTAGTGGCAAATGCGATGGAACCTCGGCGAAGAATGGTGGCTTTTATGCCAAGCCCTTCGAGCTCTTTCAAATGCGTCCCTTGGGCAGCACAAATCCCACAACTGATGGTCCCGACATGGATGTCAATGGGAATAGACAAAGATCGGGGGACTCAACCGATATGGCGGATGGTGTAAACGGGGTAGTTGGTGACCCCAACACCTCCACAGCGATGGGCTCGATGGCGGGCAAGTCGGAAATGACCGATTACCAGGTGGAAACCGGAAGCTGTGCCGGAGCCACGGGAACCTATGAGGCAGAGCAACCCATTGGTAAGTGTGGTTTACAACACATTTCTAGTCCTAACCCCTTAATCTCTTTTAGCCCTGCACCAGCAAATACTCTTATGCTTTGCCTTGCAAACCAATGCCAAGGCCATCTTAAATATTGACAAGACCAAGGAGGTAAGTTTAGAGGTAAAGTATCCACAAAGTTCAATTCATCTGCTACTGCTGGATTCCCTTAATAGACTCACACTTCCTGTCTGCATGGTCTGAGGGTCTTCTCTGTTCTGTGGACCATGATGGTACACACCTATCTGCAGATGTTCGCCATTGGCGAAAATAAAGTAAGTACTTGGCATTGTAAATAAAAGAAGACCATAATAACCAAGCAAAATTGGCAGTTTGAAAGGGTCATCACGGAGCGTTCCTTTTGGTATCAGGTGATTGGCAATGCCACCTTCTCGGTGGACTCGTTCTTCTTCATCAGCGGCCTGCTGGTCACCCTGCTCTACCTCAAGCAGGATCGCAAACATCCTGCCGAGACTTGTCTCTTCATCAAGCGCAGTTGTTCGGAAACCCTGATGATGCTGCTCTATCGCTATCTGCGACTCACTCCAGTATATCTCTTTGTGGTCATCTTCAATGACTTTGCCGTAAGGTGAGGTATATTTGGTATGGTCCATTGTAACATTCTTAGTTATAATGTGGATTGATTTCTTTGCAGACAAGGTTTGGAAACCTCGGTCTTTCAACCGGCCAAAATCGAGCACAACACTTGCCGCGTCTATTGGTGGCGCAATATTCTGTACATAAACAACTATTTTCCGCAGACGGAGATGTGCATGATGTGGAGTTGGTATATGGCCAATGAAATGCAGTTCTATGTGATGGCTGCATTGCTCTTGGCCTTGGCCAGAAAGTAAGTTAAAAGGTGGTCTGTGTAGTATGTCCTGTATTTTTGATACATTTCCTTTTTAGGTACTTTAAGGCCGTGGCTGTCACGTTAATCGTATTTCTACTTAGCTCTTGGAGCATCTCTGGTATTATCTCCCTGCAGCACCAGTACACCCATAAAGTGGCCCTGCCCTTCGAGTCCTTTGACTTCTTGTATGACAAACCCTGGCAGCGAGTGGGCTCTTATATTGTGGGTGAGTAAACTTTTTATAGAGTATCACGGACTTATAAATGCAAGAGCACTCAAATTATAACATTTTCAAAAGATATCAGAGATATTTAAAGGTATACCAATTGAAAAAAAGGATATTATAAATAAGTTGGTCTATTTGGTCATAAAATATTGTCTTGATATCCAAATAGTTTCCAAATGTTTACCAAATATTCATAATACAGTGTGGGTTTGTGCTATAAACTGTTTCCACCCCAAAAAAATGTATACAATATTTTTAAAATTAGTTTGACTAACAATAATTAGTAAAAATTTTTGAAGCACCAAGGACAGACTAATTTTTTCTAACATTTTAGAACGAAATATGATGTATTCTTTATAATCCTTACTAAAAGTGATGAAAGTTCTGAACTCACCTGACATAATTTAACGTTTATTTTTCAGGAATGTGTGCTGGCTACGTTTTGTACAAGGTAAAGACTCCGCCGCTAGTCTCCAGGCGATTAAACCTATCCCTTTGGGCGGGCAGCCTGTTTGTGCTCCTCATAGTGGTCTTTGGCGTTTGGGAGGGCCAACTGAGCACCGTCAGCAGCGCGTTCTACGTGGGCGTGGCCCACACCGCCTTCGGATGCGGACTGGTGTGGATCGTATTGTCCTGCTGTTGGGGCCTGGCGCCCACCGTAAATGCGATCCTGTCGTATCGCGTTATGTGGCCCCTGTCGCGACTCACGTACTGCGCCTATCTGATCCATCCCATCATCATGTTCATCTGCTCCTCGCACATGAGCGGCACCGTCCACCTGAGCAATCCCCTCATCCTGACCCTGTTCCTGGGCAACGCCGTCGTGTCCTTCGGCTCAGCCTTTGTCATATCCGCCTTCTTCGAGGCGCCCGTCATCCGAATACTCAAGATCTGCTTCAAAAAGTAATCGATCGGTACATCCGTTGGGGAACTTTTGTTGATTATCTAGTTGGGTAGCCGATTTCGTTAATTGTTGGTCGAGCTACCCATACAAACTTGGAGTCTGGTTGATTCTTCTCCATTATGATTTTTTTTTTGTCCCCGTGTCTGCAACGAAATAAGGCACATAACGATGTCAGCTAATGTTTATACATATCTCTAGGCCTAAGTATGTTATATATTTGTATATATTAAGAGGGTTTCGTCAGTGCGAGTGGAGTGTTTGAAATAAAATATACCTAAACCAAAGCTCGAAATGTGTTTTTAAATAATACCAGGAGCTTAGAATTTTCAAATGTTATTAGGAAAATATACTTTTTTATAGAAAATACAATTTACATATATTAAAAGCGGGTTCTTAGTGCAAGTAAAGTGTTTAAAACAAAATAAACTTAAACCAAAGTTGGTAATGTTTTTCTTTATACACGATTATTTAATGTTATTAGAAAAAATCCTTCTCAATACATATATTTAAAAATACAACTTATTACAAGGCCTTGCTTTGAAAAATGCTGTACAAATTTTGTAAGTCATATAGTCTCATACTTTAACGTCAGCTCTACTCAAACTGCCTTGCTTTGAAAAATGTACTAGAATTTTAGTCAGACATACAATCCCGTACATAAACGTCAGCACTCTCAAATTCAGGAGAATACATTAATAATAAAAAATGTTTCTTATACTATTCGGTACTTCGATACATTTCGTAACGCTCGTTGTGCTCGTATTATATAGAATATATTCCAAATTGATGGAATGGAGTCACATTACGAAATTGAAGCAATCGCACGACGATATACTGGAGATCTTGCAAGAGGAGCAGGAAATTATGGACTTGGTGACCTACTTGTTTCGATCATCAAAATATACCAAAAAAGAACGCTATCCTAGAAGGTTGGTTGTCGAATTGGAACATCTATGTGGGCTTTTTCATGACGCAAATTATAAACTGGAAAAGCTGGAGGACATGATAGTAGAAATCAAATTATAACCAGAAAAATGAAGCCCTTCCTAAAAAACAGTATAGTTAGAAAAAAACCGTTAGTTTATCCTTGCAGCATTTTAGATATTTGAATTTGTTCGTTTTATTCGATTTTCAAGAAAATCGATAAGTCAAGAATGGCAATAGCCTCTAAATTATTATTACCATCTCTAGTCAGTGCTGCCAGCTAGCAGAACAGCAGAAAAACAGCCAAAGTTGACGTGAAAATAGCTAAGTTCGCTACACTGAGGAGTAATACACGTGCGCGTGTTTTGATTTGTTCGTAAACAAAAATGCACTTGAATTGATTTTAAAGCCGCTGCCAATCGAATAAGTCACAAAATGTCGCGTATTATAGTGAAGCAGCTGCCCAAGCATGTAAGTAGATTGGATTTTATGGTCACACAGGAAGATATAGCCCCACAATCCCCCGATTTCAGATCACCGAGGACAAACTGCGTCAGATTTTCGGTGCCCAGGGAACAATTACGGATCTGCAGCTAAAGTATACGCCCGATGGGAAGTTCCGGCAGTTCTGCTTTGTGGGCTACAGCTCCGAGGAGGAGGCCCAGTCGGCCATCCGACACTTCAACAACACCTGCATCCAAACCAGCCGGGTGCGCGTCGAATCCTGTGCCGCCCTGGGCAGCGAGGATAAGCCCCAGTCATGGAGCAAGTACGCCAAGGACAGCAAGAAGAACCTGGACAAACTGAAGGCCAAGGAGGAGGAGGAGGCGGCGGCCGCCAAAACTAAGGAGGCCAAAAAGAAAAGCAAAGAGAAGACGGACAAGGTGGAGAAGATTCTGGGCAGGCACAAGGACGATCCGGAGTTCCAGGAGTTTCTGCAGGCGCACGACAAGTCGCGTACTCTGTGGGGCAACGATTTGGGCGTGAGCAACAACAAGGAAGAGCAGGAGGATGGTGAAGATGCAGAGGACCAGGAAGATCCACCAGGTGGCAGGGATGACAGTGGAGTGGATGCCGATGCAGGGGATGAGGATGGCCAAGAAGATGAGGCCGAGGACGATGACGAGGAAGAAGAGGCCAAACTGGCTGAGAAGCCCATCAGCGATCTGGAGTACATGAAATCCCTGATGGCACCCGCAACCGGAGATGCCGCCGCCAAGAAACCCAAAGCCAAGGTGGACAAATCCAACCTAGAGCTGTTCACCATCAAAATCCACAATGTGCCGTACAACACGAAGCGCCAGGAAGTGCTGAAGTTCTTTAAGCCCCTGAAGCCCTACTCCGTCCGACTGCCCAGCAAAGTGCACGGCTTCTGTTACGTGGGCTTTAAGACGGAAAAGGATATGGCCAAGGGAATGCTAAAGAACAAGAGCTTCATCAAGGGCAAACAGGTCTTCTTCTCCGACTTCACCGAGAAGAACAAGGTGACCAAAGCGAATAAGAGTGGACAATCATCGGTGGATCCGGCCGCCGCAGATGCGGGCAATGCGAAGTGGAAGCACCAGCAGGACAGCTTGTCCAAGGAAGATGACATCTCCGAATCGGGGAGGATATTCTTCCGGAATCTGGCCTACACCACCACTGAGGAGGAGCTGCGCAAGCTGTTCGAGCAATATGGTCCCGTGGTGGAGGTGAACCTGCCGGTGGACAAGCTTACGCGAAAGATCAAGGGCTTCGGAACAGTCACCTACATGATGCCGGAGCACGCTCTGAAGGCATTCAATAGCCTGGACGGCACGGATTTCCATGGACGTCTGTTGCACCTGCTCCCCGGCAAGGATATCGAAAAGAATCCACAAGACGATCTGGATGAGAACGATGCCAGTCTCTCGTTTAAAGAGAAGAAGGCCCTGAAGCTGAAGAAGAGCGCCCAGAAGCCGATTGGCTGGAACACACTGTTCCTGGGTGGCAATGCCGTTGCGGACATTCTGGCCAAGCAGTTTAAGACCTCGAAGGAGCGCATCTTGGACACCAGCGACGGTGGCAGTGGAGCCGCCGTCCGCCTCGCCCTGGGCGAAACCCAAATCGTCATCGAGATGAAGCGCTTCCTGGAGGAGGAAGGCGTCCGGCTGAATGCCTTCGATGAGCCCGCCAAGAAACGCTCCAACACTGTGATACTGGCCAAGAATCTGCCGGCCGCCACTGAAACTTCGGAGCTTACGCCCATATTCAGTCGCTTTGGCCCGATTGGCAGGATTGTGCTACCTCCCAGTGGGGTGACGGCGCTTATCGAGTACTGTGATCCCTTGGAGGCAAGGCAAGCCTTCAAGAAGCTGGCCTACAGCAAGTTCAAGAATGCCCCGCTCTACTTGGAGTGGGCACCCGAGCAGGTCTTCACTAAGACCCTCAGCGGCGAGCCAGTAATTCCCAAATCGGAGCCCGAGCCGAAACCCAAGGAAGAACCAAAGCAAAAGGAGAAGCCAGAGGTCAAGGCAGAGGAGGAGAAAAAAGAGGTGCCCAGAGCAGAGGATGCCGATGATGAGCCCGAACCAAATACCACACTCTTCTTGCGCAATCTGAACTTCAAGACCGTGCAGGAAACCGTGGAGAAACACTTCCGCCACCTGGGCAGCATTCACACCGTGGAGATCGCGAAACGAAGGGATCCCGAGAATCCCCGGAACTTCAATTCCCTGGGCTACGGATTCATTCAGTTCAAGAAGTCCTCGGTAGCCGAGCATGCCCTTAAAAACTTGCAGCTGACCCACATCGATGGCAATCCCGTGGAGCTCAAGCGCAGCGATCGGGTGCTCAAGTAAGTAGTGGAATCCAAATAGCAAGCCCCAGATGATTAAACCCTTCCAATCTTTTTCAGGACCCAAGACAATGATGGAGCACAACGTCGACTGGCCTCGCAGAAGAAACAAACTGGCACCAAGATTCTGGTGCGGAATATTCCCTTCCAGGCACAATACCGCGAAGTTCGAGATATATTCAAGTGGGTATTGGTCATACCTGTTGGGAGCTCTTGTTCTTGATATACTATTTCTAATCCTCGATTCCCAGGGCCTTTGGAGAGCTGCGTTCTCTGAGGATTCCCAAGAAGGCCACCACTGGCGAGGAGGCGCACCGTGGCTTTGGATTCGTTGACTACATGTCCAAGGCGGAGGCCAAGCGCGCCTTTGAGGCCTTGAGCGCCAGTACGCATCTCTACGGTCGTCGTTTGGTCCTCGAGTGGAGCGCCAATGATGACAGCCAGGACGTGGAGAAGCTTCGCAAGCGGACGGCGGCCAAGTTCGGTGATAGTCAGTCGGCAACGGCGGCGAAACGCAGCAGGAAATCCTTCTTCGATGTGGAGGGCAGTGTGCAGCCAAATCAAGACGAGGACGAAGAAGAAGAGGAGCAGTAATCCCCCGCAATTAGTTAGCTTAAACGTTGATTCAAATGTATAAAGTAAAGATTATAATACATATAAATTATAATTTTATAAAATCGAACAAAAAACCCTGCTCTTCGTTATTTTCTTAGTTTTAACAACTCCGCGAAATCATTTACCGAATCTCGATGGCAATTTCTAAATAGAATATACTTTATTTTACGCTTCTGTTTATATAAAAACCTAAATAATTAATATAAAACAAGACGAGAAAAAAAAAACAGAATTTTTTAAGCAAACACATACATCGTATATCAATCATTGATCAATCAGCCGGGAAAACTTGCTACCTCACTTTAGTAAATTATAGTACTAGTAGTAGTAATTAATTATATATAGGTTGGTATATATGTCTCTAGATATATACGTGTAATATTGAAAATATTTGCAATTTTATGCTTTCCCTATCTTTTTTTTTAACTTTTTTGCAATAGTTGCAGTAAGCTGTGGGGGTCGCATCTAAAAGGTAA
Organism: Drosophila suzukii; assembly: GCF_043229965.1. Lineage (NCBI taxonomy): Eukaryota > Metazoa > Arthropoda > Insecta > Diptera > Drosophilidae > Drosophila > Drosophila suzukii. Next base: position 8,659,537 of record NC_092084.1, read on the forward strand.
AGCATACAGTCTACAGACCTACGGAAATATCTGTAATACATGGGAATAATATTTAGTAAGCGGAGGAGCAGCTATTCAGTGTTAGACACTTGATCATCCCAGGTGTGTGTTGTTGCTGATGTGTGTGTTGTGTTGTGCGTGTGTGAGCCCGCCATTGAGCAGATTTGTTCACATCCCCGGATCCATTATTGGATGTTGGGGGCATAATATTCCGTATTCCTCGCCAGATCCATCCCTATCTTCAGTTTTTAGTTGCAATTCCGGTTTCTGGTATATACAATTGGCAGCGCAGGTGTAGTAAAGTGTTTTCACGTGTGATTTTAGGCGAATTTCAAGCGTTTTCAATGTGTGTTTTCAGGCGTTTTCCAGAGTTTAGGCGTTTCTTGTGTATAATTTGTGCTGGGGGCGTGGCAGACAGGTGGGGGCGTGGTGCATGCGTAGGCTATCCATCCAATTTCGTTCGTATTACCGCTATTGCTATGTAAAAAAAATATATAATTTATGTTTATATATATGTATATATATATATATTCCATATGTATATCTGTGCAGACGGCTTTCTAAGTCCTAATCCTTCTTGATGCGTGCCTGCAGGAAGCAGTAAAGGATGCCGGCCTGGGCCATCACGTCGACGGTGCTGGCCGCCAGCGGATCCTTTTGCTTCACCTGCGTTTGGCCCGGCCTCAGCAAGGTGGGCCCAAAGACCATGGCCAGATTGTGCAGCGACATCTTGTTGTCCGCCTCCTTTTCGTGGACTCTATAAGGATGAAATCAATGCATAGATAAAAAAGGTTTTCGCTTGATATAGAAGTCTGCAACCAACCTAATTAGATGATCTAGAATCGAGTTGATGGAGGCCTTGTTGACCTGCGGCAGCTCCTCGAAAACTTTAAGCAGCTCGTTGATTCGCGTTGATTCGTTGTTGTTGCTAAAGGCGCTGAATGTGTCGAAGAATCGCGGATACAGCTGATCCGTGAACAGGGCCTCGGGCAGCTCTCTTAGGAAGGTCTTCAAAATGCCAGTCACCGAATGGATGTCTACCTCGCGCAGCAGCTGCTCCGCCTCATAGGCATCTGTTTAAGATATATTTAAAGGGTTCATTAGTAAGAAGTATAGGTTACCCATTTAAGCTAGTTACTCACCCGACTCAAAAGCCTTTTTGAGCTTGGCCAGATCAGAGGCGGATCCACTGACGCGATAGCAGCCAACCTCCAGCATGCCCCGCCGCTCCACCTCCCGAATGCAGGCACTGATGATGAACGGAATGTCGCGTTTCTCGCGTCTGAAAGGGCACGAAATACTTATAAGTATGAAAGAGCATCGATGGGAGTTTTATACCCACTTTAATACTTGACTCATTTTGGCACCGAAGAGGGCTCCTGGCTTGGTGGTGGCGCGGCACAGCTCGCCGGGCACAAACCGGAAGCTGCAGCCCAGCTCCAAGGTCTCACTAAGCTTAATGGTTCGCGGCTGTGTTGTCTCCGTCAGCCAACTGAGGCTCAACTGGGGGATCATAGGATAAGATTAATATGAAGTCTTATATCACATTTAAAAGTAGCTCACCTTGAGTATGTGCTTGGCCCTGAGGAGCGGTCGCTCCTTGGCCTCGTAGAGCAGAATGCGCACATTCTGGCTGCCCTCCAGCTCCAGCATAAAGCTCTCGTTCCACAGCGGCGTTTGGCTGCGGCACACCATCTTGGTGGTGGCCTTGCGGAAGTAGTGGCCGTACGAATCCACCTCGATGCAGATGTACAGGTCGGCCGCCTGCTCCAGTCCGCCCAATCCCTGGACCGCCATGTGCAGATCGCCAACCAGCAGGCTCTCGTCGTTGGTGTTGCGCATCAGATACGAACCCATTTCAGTCTTCATGCCCTTCTGCATGGCCACAATGAAGGCGGTGACCTCCAGGGAATTGATGGTATTGGCTCCAGGCAGGTTACACTTTTGCTACAAATACAAGACATATGTTTAACTCCAAATTCAATTGAAATAAGAAATAAGATGGAGAACTCACCTTGAGCGACGTGATCGAGTCGATCCACTGCGTCCGCTCGAAGTCCGAGCTGAGGAAGAAGGTCATGGTCTTGTTGTTGGCCTTGTTGCCCAGCCGCAGCACCAGATTGGGCGTGGCCAGCACCAGCTGTGACTCCAGATCAGCCAACTTGCGGCGATACTTGTCGCCGGAGCGCACTCCACCGCCTCCACTGTTGGCCACCTCCATGGCCAATTGATCTCGAACCGAGCGCAGGTTGCGCTTCACTTGCGAAATATTCGCTGGACTAGATTCCTTCAGCTCGGCCGCCGGATCCGCCTCCTCGTAAATGGATATCTCCTTCAGCGGGATGAACCATTTGAGCTCATAGTCGATGCGATCACGGCCCAGTGCCTTGTACTTGGCGCACGCAATCACATCGTTGAAAAGGAAGAGATGCCTCAGCTTGCGGTGACCATCGACCAGCTCCACAATGAACGAATTGCGCACCATGCGTCTCAAGTTCCGATTCGATTCGCTCGGCAGCCGCTGATTGACCACATTGAATTGGTTAAGGAACATCTGAATGATCTTCTGCGCCTGCCGCAACGGCTGGTGATCCGGATGGGCATTCGGGGTTTCACGCAACAGATCGTTGAAGACCAACGCGTTAATCTGCACCCGTGCAACCGGTTTGTGCAGCAGATCCTCCAGCGTTAGCGATTGCTCCGTCTGCAGATTGACCACAATGGTCGAGACTATCTTCTTGAATTGCGGATTATTCGCACTGCACTTCTTCACCGTCTCGATGGCATTCTTGTAGTTGTGCAAGAAAGCGCTATACAGGTCGAACATCTCGGCCAGTCGGCGGAATGGCTCACCGATCAGCACATCGCCGCCCTCGTGGGACACTATGGTCTTCAGGTCGGATAGGAAGGCGGTGTGCAGATCGTGGAGCTCGTCGATCTTGAAGAAGATCGTGTTCTCCTCCTCCTCCTTGATCACAGGCTGCGAAGTGTTCAGGGTTGCGTGGATGGCCTTCTTGTACTGCATTTTGTAATAATATCAATTAGCCACTTTATTAATTTAATCACTTTCATTGCTTCACGTCGCAACTTCTTTAGGTCATACGACATGATTTTTTTTTACTTTTTCAGAAACTACCGAATTTGACAAATATATAAATTCGAGGTGATATTGCTTGGAAATTTCTAAAAATTTCATTTGTTTTCTGCCCCTCTCCCACAGTATACACTATAACGTTTGGTCCTTCGAGCCGAATTACTCACCTGCATCATTTTATTGAGGCACTCCACGTAGATCGTCTCGCTCTGAATAATGGAGCTGAGTATGGATCGTATTTTGGCACCGCGCGCATTTCCAGAAACCTAGGGAACGGAAAAACGAACCACTTGGATGAGATGGGGGGTAGTGAGAGTGGCATATATGTACACACAAGGTATGGTGGATGCGGGCTATCAAGTGTCTACAACCCTTTCAAACCGTTTCCAAAGCTAAATACCATTCGCTACATTAAGTAACCTTGCAAATCGGATAGTTGGGCACTGCCTTTTTGCAAGGCCATGTAAACATTAAAACCAAACCAAATCTGGCATGAAATGGATGAGACAGAGATGGGAATACGCTATACGCACAAACGAATGGGAACAAACGGGACAAAATCATATGGGGATATCGATCTTGGGATCGTGTGCATATATACAATTTTGTACAAAACAATAAAATGGGTGTAATTGTGGGCGTAAACTGAAGCACAAACGAAGACAGAACTCAAACAGGAAGTACAAACACACATTATAAATGGAAAGCAAGCGCATTCAAAAGCAATACAGATTATGTACACAGATATATATATATATGAATGTATATACAGTACAGTGGATGCCAGCGATGGGAAGATCGTTAAAATCCCATCTTATAAAGCATACACTGTACGGAAGTTGAATGCTACACTATAGGAAACTATGGCAGCTATATAATCCTGATCCGGGTACTCACAAGTATCGCTGAAACTAAGTTCTGTTGGGAGAAGAGAACAGAAACAAAAAGTCTTGGTTAGTATGGTATTAGTAAATAAAGATTAACTTTAAAGGGGTAAATGGTTATGAATTTCGATAGGGTAGGGATTCATAAATACTAGTGAAAGTAAAAAAAAGGTAATACAAAAATATGCTTGTTAGATTATTCACTCTTAAAAACTCTTTAAATCTTCCTTTAGATTTCGAAATTATAATAAAGCTGGCCAACTGCTCGTGACTTCAGAGATATCAGGCATTACTTTTATGTCATCATTAAATAAGTTAAGTTAATTATGAATTTATGCATGACGATTTGTTATAAATAGAAGATGAATCGCAAATAATATATAAGTAATGCGAAGCATATTTAAATGTTTTAAGATAATTAAGCTTTCTGTTCTCAGAAATATTCGATTTCAGGGGTCTCGAGATTGCACTCCCTACAGTAGCACATGCATTTTGGAATCCATTAGCGATTACGAAAAACATGTTAAGTGCTGAAGCGTGCGCTTAGTCGTCTTAATAATCGGGGTACATGGGATTGCATCAACCCTAAACTGTAAGTAAGCTTTTAGCTTGACTTGGGTTGGATTCGGAAGCTACAGAGCTACATGGATGTGAACGATGATTGGAAAGTGGTTAAGCACAACGAAATGGCAACGTTGAGTTGGCTGGGAATGGGAAATGTTGGCGGGGCACTGGGTAATGGCCACTGTGGAATGGGACTGGAACTCGAACTGGGACTGGGGCGTTCATCCGTGACATGACAACGAACCTTGCGAAGTGCTCCCGGCGTTGTTTGTGACGTGGTCTGCTCGTCGTGCGAAATGGTGCGCAATATCGGCGGACCCTCGTACTCCCCATCGCTGTCCAACGAACTGGACCGCGTCTCATTGCTTTGCCTGCAAAGAGGATAAGTCAATTTTTCAATGATATTACTAAAGAATTTAGTTCGGACTGAAACTCACTGTAGGAAGTAGTCGATGTTCACGTAGTTGGAGGTCCTGCCTGGAGATTCGGGATCCGCCACACTGGTCGCCAGGGGCAAGGTACTGCTGCCGGGCGTCGACAAATCATCGCGACTGGAGGAGGAACCAGTGCGTCCGGGCTTGATGAACACGTACTCCCCATCGCCGTTGTCCAGCGGCACGCTATCATAGTACGGCTCGTTGTCCGCTGCAGTTCCGCCGGCTGCCGCCGACTGCTGGGATGCCGCCGCCGCCTTGGCGCTATCCGAACTCAGCGAGGATACACTCTCGTAGCTTTTGATCTGCAAGGTATCATAAGGTATTAGCCAATCGTTTATATAAGTCAGAATAAATTATCTCAACTTACCACCTCTGATATGCCTTGTGATGCCAGCGACTCCTTGGAGCCCACGCTCCGCTGGTTCGCCGCTCCCGATCCGCCCTCCGCATCGCTGGCCTGCAGGCAGTTACGCGACTTCTTCTCCAGACTGCTCGTGGAACTGCTGTCCGCCGCTGCCAGTTTGGCGGTTTTGTTTAGGCTACCAGTGGGCGAGGCACCCACGCCAGTTCGTCCCGGGGTCAATGATCGCCCGGGTGTCGAGGCAGTGCGTCCTAAACTACCCCCGCCAGAGGGCGAGGAGTCGTTCCTCTTCGCCTGCTCCAGACTGTCTGTCTTGCCCACCATCTTGCGGCCGAGCTCTTCCATCAGCTCTGGATTGTTTACATTCACAAATTTGCCCAGTTCCGGTGTGGTTTTGCGATTCGCCGCATACTTGGAGTCCAGGTTCTCGGATGACTTCTGGCGCAGAATGTCCGAGGGCTTGATGTTGCGCTCCAGCGAGTTGCCTGGGCTGTCTGAGGAGAGGCTGCCGCCGGAACTGCTGGGCAGGGGCATGGTGCTGCCCACGAATGGAGTCTCTCTTTTGGGCGAGGACGACAGCTGCTGCTGGTTGGGAATGGTGGGCGGCTCCACGCGCCGAATGTTCTTTGGCGGAGGTCTATGGATGAAAAAAAGAGGGGGAATATTAGTAGGGATATTGGTAGAATCAATAAAGACTGGTTCACCTGGGTGGCATCTTCTTCTTGGCCTCCACGTGGGCAGCGTACGAAGTAAGCGACGGCGACAGCGGAGGAGCTGTGGCTTCCGCATAGCGAGCGAATGTGGAGGGCGGCGTGGGCTGCTGCTGCTGCTGTGTGTCATTGACCCCTGACGAAGAAGAAGTGGCTCCATCGTCGCCCTCTTTGTCTTTGGCCTCCTTGACCTGGATGACGGTGACGTATTGCGATGTGGACTTGCGCAATGGCTGTTTGGCGGATGTGGCCTCCTTTTCAACATCGCCACCGGCTGATCCTCCTGCTGTTGATGTTAACCCGGCTGCTCCATTATCGGGCTGGGCTTTTATGGAGGCTGCCAATTCGGTGATGCACTGCTGCAAGGCACCGTTAGTGTCCTTCTCGTTGCCACTGTCCTTGTCCCGATCCTCCCGCTCGAAGTTCAGCTCCGCTGTCCGCTTGCCCGCCCCCGTGGGCGGGGCCGAGTGTAGCGGCCCGCTTACCACCGCTCCCGCCGCCCCCGTACCGCTGCCACTCCCACTGCCGCCTCCAGCGGCATTTGTGTGTGTTGTTGTGTACTTGTTGTCCGTGTTGAGCGACAGGCGATCCTTGTCCTTGCCGCCGGACGAAGTGGAGGACTCGCGTAGATTTAAACTGGATTTCTAAAAAATAAAATACAAGTTGGTGAGCAAGTGAGTAAATCAATTCGGTGATCTTTGAACCAATCAGAGGGAAATATTAATGTAACTCAATTAAGACTCAAGTGAGTCTCAGTGAATTTACATTTTGTGATTCTAAGAACTGAAACCATATGGTCTTTATAAGAATAATAATATATAAATATAGTTTATAGATTTTTTTTTTTATCAAATGAAGTAATGTCAACTTGTTTTTATGTAGTTGGAATAGAGCTGGAATACTTAAGATAGAAGTTCTATCATGGAACTATGACTGCGACTATACTATAGGAAATATCCATTGTAAAACAATAAGGTAATCTAATGTTGAGAATATGTTTTATAAGATTTTTGAAGGTAGTTATTAAGAAGATGTTTTACATAAGAAGAAACCAAATAAATAAAGATTTCGGAATGCAGATTATGAAAAAATCTATAAGAAAACCAAATTCTAACTTATATTCTATAATATCTCCTCCAGAGTTGAAAGTTGAATCGTTCTTTGCCCCAGAGAGAGTGTTTAATTATGCAAAAGCCACCGAATAAGTAAGTTAAATTAACATATGCTAAGATCGCAAACAAGTTGAGAGGAGAAATCGGTAACAATTCTTTGATTGCAGAACCAAATCGGGATTTGGCGTGGAGTAGAGCAGATATTCTGCCCAATTTCCCCGGCCGAGTGCTAATTAAGCTGGCTCTAATCCCAAAGTAAATATCATATCATCTACCCACAGAAGGGCGCCAACGCCTCTGCAAACTATTTTTATGTACCATTTTTTATTTTGCTCTTTTTTCTGTTGTCCAATCGAGATCCCAAGCACGTAGCGCATTTCATTTCGTTTAATTTCATTCCGATTCGAGCCGTTTCTCCACTTTAAATGGCTAAAAACCGACAAAACTTGGCTCAAACTCAAAACGCGTGCGTGCGTTGGATCTTTCTTTTTATGTATTTTTTTTCTTTTCATGTCTCATGTCTTTCCACACAATTTTTGGGCTTTGAAAAAAGTGAAAACTACATGGGTAAGCAGAAACAAACAAATAAATGAAATAGAAAAAATAAAGAGAGCAGCGAACAGACAACGCGCTTATTACCAAAAAAAAAAAAAAATAAAATAAATAATACAAGTGAAAAATTGCCAACCGAAAATTGTCTGGGTAGCGGGATACCGCATCCAAGTGGGTGGTGGCCAAAGTGGATGGATAGACTGTGGATGTGGATGTGGATGTGACCAAGCGGAGCGATGAAGAAAGCGTGCCCAAGTGCGACTTGAAGACCGAAAGGTCGATGGCTACTTGGCCAGAGCTTCTGCTTCTGAACAAGTAGAAGGTATGCATAGGGAAAATAAAGTTTGGGTAAACTAACCAGTCTTCAAGGCATATTATTTGCTCATATACAAGTCTTCTTTATACATATTATATTATTTATTGGCAATATTGCTTAGAAGTTTCCATAAATTACAATCCCCCCAAAGATTTAAAGACCTCCAAATCGACCCATCCTATTATAAATATATAAAAAACTCTTCTTTAAATTTAATAAATCAATGCAGAGCTTAGACCAGTAGATTTAAATCGTTCATATTTTTACCAAATATTTCTACTACAGTGTTGTTTTTTGCTAAGAACTGATTTCTTCCCAAGTAAACCCAATCAGCTCCAAATTTATATTTGTTAGCATTGTAAAAATAACATATCATTTACATTATACGAATATACAAATAAATAAACTCATACTTTAATTGTAGTATGAAATATAAGCTCTAACTGTTAGTTTAATATCATCATATGATCTAGTACCTGAGCGTTTTTCCCTGTGTGCTCTTGGTTTCCCCCCTTTCTCGAATTTCTCGTTCTTTCCTCTCTGCATTGATACAATTACTTAGCATATTGTTCAATTAACAGGCACTTGGGGTCATAGGCAGCTTATCAGAGCCGCATTTTCTCATGGATGTGCGGGTGAGTAATGACAGGTTAACCCCTCACAGACACTTGTCCTCCAAATGGGACAGACATGCCTCCACGGCAAAGGTTTAAAATAGAATTATCACAAGAGCCAGAACAAGTTTTTTATACGTCGAGAAAACCTTTAAGGATGATTAACAATTAGAGTCAATCTATAAAAAATAAATAGAACCTTTTAATCTAGCCAAGTCTTGTTTTAGATAACAAATAAAGTAAATAATTAATAACAATAATATAAAACAAATAAAGTATGTTTATTTAAAAACATTTTTATGGTAAGCAGAGAAAAAACCTGCATGCAAATGAGAGTTAATTGAGGCAGCACTCGTGTTTATGACACAATAGTTAGTTCCAAAAAATTATGATTCAATACTCGGAGTTTCGACGGCAATTCAAAGCAGGCAATTAAGATCCGTAGCTGTTTGGATTTTTCTCCAGAATTTTTCAGGCATTTATACTATATTGATCTTTGAATTACTTAAGTGATGATGAAGACTTTATTTTCCACTCGGCCATCAGCTGACTCGCCTTTGAAATTTTCATTTCCAAACTCACAACAGCTGTTACCCCCATTTATATTCACTTTGTGTTAGTCAACTGCAAAATTGGAGAATCGTACAGGCTGTTTTAATCGTAATCTCCTGGCCAAAAGTCGCCCGCATGTAACTACAAGTACCCCTTCTTTGAATTTCCACCGAGCTCCCTTGTCCGCGGGCCTTATTGATATGGATTGCAGCTTATCAGCGGACATATTGTGCGTCGCTCACGCCTTTTTTAACCCCCCGACGCTCTTTTATTTTGCCTTTTTACAGTACAGATCAAAACAGTAGCACTTGCATTGTATTTAAATGTTTTTATAACAATAAAGTATATAAGGATTTATTTAATTCTTATGATAAACGCAATCCCAAGGAAAAAACACACAAAAGAAAAAGAAAACTAAGAAAAACAAAGGGTTAGTTTATATTTTAAAATTGGTTAAGTTAAGATCATAATGATTCTAAGAATTTTATGGGCTAATATTGTGCCAACAATCATTATACTATTCCTAACTATTATTTCTTGAGAAACCCTAAAAACTCCTCTTGTATATATATCTTAGAACCTATCATTTGTAAACCTTTAGTTATAATCCTTATTTTTCCAACATATCGAAAGAAAAACCATTATAATGTTAACCTTTACTGTGTTGTATGTATGTTTGTATTTTTCCCAAGTGCTCTGCCTTAACGCTCTTTTTTTTAGCCGCTATTGCTTAATTTCTTGGCTACACGAATATATATACGTATATAAGTAGAGAGATATGGGGGCTCCAAGATATAGGCATGATGTCTACGTGTGTGCGCTCTGTTATATGGCATTTGCGATAAGTTTTTATTGATTTCGACTTGTGATAATACAGCAACAATTGTTGCAGCTTTCGGATGTACGTTTTTCTTGTTTTTTTTTTCGTTTTTATGCAGTATATATGGTCTTTTTAGGGAATTAAGTTCTGGTTATCAACCGATTACGCACCCCTCTGGACCATAATTTGAATTTCTCTTTAAAGGAAGCCATGCTCCCAAGTCAGCGCCACTTTGTTGCGTTATTTTCCCTTTGTTTTGATTTCGAAAACACAGAACACACAATCCCTATAAATGTAATCCCGGGGGTGGAAAAAAGAGGGGCGATCCGACGACTTAGTGACGATGACTATGCGACCACGAAACTTGAGTCAACCGAAAAACAGAAAAACACGTTAACAAACACACACACTCGCGCGAAAAGCGAAAAACGGAAGACGGAGCTCTACGAATGCAAAAAAAAAAAAAGAAAAATTATTAAAATTTTTACGTAATTTTTTGTTATTGTTTGCCCTACGTTTTTTTTTTTTTGCAGGTGTTTAATTGGGCTTTTGTTCTGACGATTTTTCGTTATTTCTCTCTCTCTCTCGGTTGTAAACAACAACTCACAAGCTGGGGAACACACGCAATTTTCACTGTTTTCCCATACGGAATATATATAGATATTTAATGTTTCGACGCGTATCCGTATCCGTCCGTTCGTCCCGTCACTGTTATTCACCCAAAACTATACTGGCGACAATATATGACAATATATGCAGCGACGCCAGCAGCAGCGCGAAAAACCTAAAGAAAATAATACTCACACACACCCGACAAACCCGCGTTCAGTTCAGTATAAAAAAAATATAAAAAACCGGTGGTGTGGGTAGATAAGGGGTCGCTATTCGAGATATCGGAACGAATGATTATAGAAGTGGTAGCGCCCATGGACATACGCACACACCTACAGCCCAACCTCCGTAACGCTAACTTCCAAGTCCCAAGCCAAACGGATCGGAAACAATCTCAAGATCATTTTTTAGGGGCCTAACTGATATTTCTATAAACGTATCATTTTACCATTGAATATAGTAAACCCAAACCGAACAGATTGGAAAAAATATCAAGTTCTTTTCGATTTTTTGAGGTTTACCTATTATTAATGTAAACCCAAACCGAACAGATCGGTATAAACATAAAGATTATTTTGATTTTTAGAGGTTTACCTATTATTTACATAAACTTATGATTTTTACCATAGAATGATGGATTTTTTTTTTAAATACCATAGATCTATTAAAGTTTATCTTACCATATGTAGTAATTTTGAGGAACCTTTATTTTAATAAGTAATTCGTTGGTAATTGGTGTTATGAAAGCTTGACTGTACTTATACAGGGTCACGGAAAAAGCAGCTGTTTCATAAAACTCACCGAACCCAAGCCTGAACGAACTTAAGAACTCGGAGATTTCATTAAACTGGAGGTAAAATCAAAGTCATGCACTAAACTTTCTAAATATCAAAACAATTTTGTATTCTTCAGTTTATGAACCAGTTCACTATCGATAATTTCGAATGCTCCGCTCTATGCATTTGAACATTAGCTTCGCTGGCCCCCGATTCTCCGCTTTCCACTCTCTACTGATAAGGAGGCAATGACATTTGCGAAAGAAATTGAAGCCGAAGAAAGAGCCCGCTCCACAAAGCTGATCGCCTGGTAGTAATACCCCAGCCCTTGCCGATCGGAAAAGAGGAGCTATATAGTAGCTCCAAAGTATTACTCACGGGGATGGGGAAGACTTTACAGTGAATTCACTTGGGAACACGACAATGTCGTTAAGAAAATAATGAATGGATTTGAAATATTTATGCATACGAATCTTATCGGTATTGTTCTTGAAATATTAATTTCTGATGAAAAATCATTATTAATTCCCCAAAGGCTTTTAAAATTGAAAGAATACAATCTTAGGGGAAGTATTAAGCTGGAAATAAATTAGTGAAACATTTTAATGATCTAATAACATACATATTGTACAGAGATTCTAAACGAATTTACTTGATGTTTTATAAGCTGACTGATAAATTAAATATGTGGGTAAGTAACTTTAGGTAATTATTATCTTGCCTAATCGATTAAGGTATAATTGTGCAACAAATTCGATTAGTAAATTCTATCTTCCACAGATATAACAAAAGTATTATTTTAAAGGTGGGTTATAATACTCTCATTTTAAATATATAGTTTTTTAAATTAACATTCTCATTTATAATCATATAAAGTACAACTGAGCAAAGAATCGTATGGGTAAATGCTAGTTTCGGTAGATATACCATAATAAACTTGCTCCTTTAGAGGTGATATAATACTCTTATTTTGAAGATATATCTTAATTAAGTAAATATATATAAAAATCCTATCAGTAAAACCTGATTTTAGCAGATACAATAAGCTCGTTCCCTTAAAAGTTTGATAAAATACTCTTAATTTTAAGATATAAGTACCCGTGCCATATGATCTTTTATACTCACAAACTCCTTGTCCACGTTGGCGGTGCTTCCTGCTGGCGGAGCTCCATTGGTGGTGCTGCTGCCGTTGTTGGTGCTACTTCCACTTCCACTTCCGCTGGCCGCCTCAAAGAGGGCGGTGGGATCCCCGCCAGAGGCGCGGTACTTCTCCACATCGGACAGCAGGCGCTCCAGATACTCCACATAGAGGGTCTCCTGCTCGAGCTCCTTGCTCAGCTCGAGGATGCGCAGCTTGTGCCGCTCGAGACTGGCCCGCACGTCCAGTTCCCAGGCGTCGGACAGTGAGCTCTGTGGAAAACGCTGCATCCACAGGCGCTGGAAGTCGTCGAAGACGCTCATGGTGTCCAGGAGCTCCTCCTTCGGCTGCTCCTCCTTCGATTCTTTCTGCTCTTCCCCTGCACTTATGCCCTCACTCTACAGAGATGCGGTTGCCGATGATGCTATATATTAATGATGATGATGATTCTTCGAGATGATGACGAAGAGAGGGCGAGGTTGCCTTTTATGTAACAACGAGCACCAGTTGTGCGTTGTCGCCTTCACCGCCTGCAAGAGTGTGTGTGAGTTTCAGTATCTGTGTGCATGTCTTTTTTTCTTTCTTATTTTTCTCTGTGCGTCACAGTTGAAGACTTGAAATCTGGAATATCCTTGCGTGTGGGCAGCCACACGGCCAAAAACAACAACAAGAGCACCTCGATGAGGAGTGCGCTTTGAGGGCCCTTTGTTTTACTAGGAAAAAAGAACTGGGGGCTGTTGGGATGCTGGAGCACCAACCAGTAACTGGGATTACTCGAGTATCTTGTGGGAAGCACAACCTTTTAAGTTAGATTATCAAGCAGAATGAGTGTTAAAAACTATGGTTCTATAGATACATTCTAAAAATTGGAAGTATTACCCAGAGATTTGAGGATATAGATAAGAAATAATCAAGTTATAAAGATCTAAAATTTAAAAACTGAAACTTGCACTTTAAATCTTACCTAGACAGTGGTTTTTCTATTTATAAAATCTATTTTATCAAGTATTTTGAAAGCTACATAATGCCCACTAAAATACTCATATTGCAGGCAAATGCATCTTTAAATATTTATTCTTATCAACAAGCCTAAGTTATAATATTTTTATATATTAAGATATTGTAAAAGCTTTAGCTTATCATTAAATTATGAATCGTCAAAGTAAAATATATAAAACTCAGTTTAAGTATTTACATAAGTTATCTTGTAAAGTTTATCTCTGTTGGTTAGCAATCGCTTGCTAAAAGTATTAACCCCAGAAAGGACATTACAGACCAGCATTTTATCATAAGTTATAAAATATAATTTAAGAATATTAAAAATCAACCAAAAAAGAATTTTTAAGCCAGGGATAAAAACAATGTCCAATTAGATTTCGTTTTAAAAGGAAGCGGTTAAATATTATTCCCAATAAGATTTCGAGTTCGAAACAAGCGGTTAAATAACCGGTTGCACTTGCACTTGTGTTTGTTTTGTGGTTGTTGTGGTTTTTTGTTGTTTTTGTTGTTGTTCCAGTTGCAGATGCTCTTGTTGTTGTTGTGCTTTTGCCCTTTCAAATTGCAGCTGTATGCGTGTGTGTGTGTGTGTGTTGCCTTGCCACTTTGATGTTGTTTTCTTTTCCTTTGCCTTTTTAGCCAAGGCCGAAATTGTTTTGCTGGTCTTTTGTTTTTGCAATGTTTTTTTCCCTTGGTTTTTGGTTTTGGAGGCGCAGACGCACTGAATTTTCTTCGAGATTTTCTCGTTTTTATCAAAACGACAACAAAAGCATAGCACACACCCACACAAAGAGCAGCGCACACAGACACCGAAAGAGAGCGATGTTCCTTTAACAATTGTTGTTGCTGTTAGTTAGTTTTGTTTTTTTTGTTTTTCTCTCTTCCTCCTTCCACTTTTTTTTCTACCGTTTCTCGTCTTCTCTTCTTTTTCGAGAGACTAAATCTGTGGGCGTTGCAGCCTCAAAAAAAAAAACAAAAAAGCAATGAAATAAAAGAAGCCACTGCACTCAAAAAAATGTTTGGTTTTTACGCCACACGCACACACTGGCACAGTTATCCTTGTGTTACTTTTACCGTTTGCCATTTCAATTAGATTTCGCTTAGAAAAAATCTACATATGTATATATGTAGGTATGTATTTCACTCTTGGGCAAACACACAAGCACATTTGCATATGTGCAGCACTCAGGCGCTGCATTGGTGTGCGTGCAAACTCGGCTTTGGTTTTTTGGTTGCGTTTTCAATTCGCATTTCCCAGTGGCTAAAACAGCCGCCACTCACGTTTCATTTTCCGCCACGATTTTCATTCATTATTTTCACGATTCACTTTCACATTGATTGGATATTCGACATATATACACTACACAAAAATACCCCAGCCGATTTTATTTTACAAAAAAAACGATTTCATTTCGTGTCGAGTGGGACCGCGGTAATACCTTTCAAATATACCGTCCGGCTCTAGGTGATATTTGGTTTTATACTAACTTGTTTGCAAATATACCACAAATACGGTCTCTTTAAAGTGTGAGGTGGATGACACGGCTAGCCTAGCGGTGTCACACACCTAGTTGTTTCCAATTGGATTTTATTTGGGCAAATTCAAATTTAAAAAATAACAATTTTATTTGCTTCTACTTCCTTAAAGTTTTTAACCGTATCTAAAATATACCCTCTAAATTATTTTAAAATATTAATAAAAAATCTTGGCGTTGCCAGACTTTGTTAACCGTTAACGGTTATTTATTTTAAAAGATCACTTTAAAAAATAAAACCAATCCAAACCTATACATATATATCAAGAGAAACCCCCAAGATATAATCCATTGTTTTTCGCCAAGTACAAGGTTAAAGTCCAGCAGACTTACTTCCTTATCGAGCCCTACTATTAGTCATTGATATTAATTAGTTTCTCCTGAATGACTCCCTATTTTTAGCACAGAAAAACATCCCAGATTGACCTTAAATCGGCATTATCGCACCTTGGCAGATAAAGCAGTATGATATGCAATTAAGACGCGACTTTGATTTGGTTTCTTTGGTTTTTGCCGGCCTCTTAATCAGCAGAAATTTGTTATTTCTGACGTAGCACGGATTTGGATAGGGATTCGAAGCAAGGCACGTGGATATAGTGGGCTCTTGTCTTATCATCAATTAAAAACCAGATAACCGGATGGATATATAAGGCGCTGGATGCCGTCCGATGGCCATTTAATTAACTCCAGCCTCGGCAATTTCGCCGTATATTTTTTTTACCAGTTCCAATTTAATTTAAGTTCGTAGTCGTAGTCGTAAGGATACACACAGAAAATGTTGTAAGTACTGGGCTATGAAAAAGGATTAAAAAAAACGTTTTTTAAAAATATTCCAAAGTCGGTTGAAGAATAAAATGCTCATAAAAAAGGTGCATCCCAAAAAAAAAGAGTGAGGATTAAAAGAAAAGAAAGTGTCTTAAAAGTGTATACATTTTAAATATTATATCCCTATCTAATAACAAATATTATGAAACAAAAGATAATGGTCAAAGAAAGTTTGTGGTTGTTGGAATATTGAAAAGTTTTCAAAGAAAACCGATTCTTATAGAGAAAAACGTATATTGGGCCTTTTGATCGCAGCACCTTTTGAAATCTCAGTCTGGAATTCGAAAGAGTCCCAATATACCATGTTTTATGGAGAGCTGTTCGACGCCTTTGGTGACCTATTAGTCGGGTAGGGTGGCCCATTGGATGGCAAGTTTCCCCCCGATAAGAGCGCACTTACCAACTGAAATAGCCTCCAATTCTGATGCGTAATCCCTTTTTAGGTGCTGCAAGAAGTATGCCGTCTGCTGGATTATCCTGGCGGTGACCGCCGTGGGCTTGACCTTGGGCCTGGTCTTCGGACTCAAGGACAAGACGGAGGAGCCGCGTCGCATGGGCGCCGTGGCCTCGAACGGCGAAGGATGTGCCGAGGTGGGTGGCACCATGCTGGACATCGGCGGATCGGCGGCGGATGCGGCAATAGCCACCATGCTGTGCGAGGGCGTCATGCTGCCCCACAGCCTGGGCGTGGGCGGTGGCTTTGTGGCCACCATCTACTCGAAGGAGATGGGCCACAAGGAGACCCTGATTGCCCGCGAAACTGCACCGGCGGCGGCCACACAGGACATGTTCGTCGGCAGGGAGATCACGGGCGCCTTGGCCTGTGCCATTCCCAGCGAGATCTATGGTTACTCCAAGCTGCATGCCAAATACGGACGGCTGCCCTGGAAGACCCTCTTCCAGCCCACCATCGATCTCTGCCGGCATGGAATCGTGGTGTCCAAATATCTGGCCAGGGTCCTGCTGCGCGATGAGGAGTACATCCGCGGCGAACCCTCCATGGCCGAGATTTTCATCAATCCAAAAACGGACGAGCTCTACAAGACGGGCGAGATCATGTACCGTCACACTCTGGCCGAAACCCTGGAGATCATCGCCAACGAGGGCGCCGATGTCATCTATGGTGGCGGCAGGGTGGGTAGGAAACTGGTCGAGGACATCCAGGCAATGGGCGGCATCATTACCGAGGAGGATCTGCAGAAATACGAGTGAGTATGGGGTGTTAATCAGTCGGGAAATCCATTTACAATGCTTGTGGTCCTTCGAGAACCCTAAATTACACTACAATACCCCACTTTTAAGTTCTGAAGAGGGCTGGTGACCCAGAACTTACACATAAGTACTAGAAATCTATTTATAAGATTATTTTTAGCTTCATTTTAAAGCCGTCAGCTTGGTTGGTGACCCAAAACTATCCTAACACTAGCAGTTTTAACTAGATATTAAAGTTAAGACAAATTGTTGGTGACCCAGACCTTTCCAAACAATATTATAAATCAATTGATGTGATTATTTCCAACATGACATTAACGGTGGATGTGTTCTATCAATTACTTTACTGTCTCTAGACATGTTGGAGACCCAAAACTATTCAAACTTTAGGTATATATAATTAATTCTTCAGTTAAAAAGAAGGCTGGTGACCCAAGCCTTGTCAATTCGTATTATTAGTCATATGATAGGGTTATTTTAATCGTTATATTCGTAGATATGCTCTATGAATCATTTAGCTAGATTGGTGACCCCAATTTCAGCAGCCTATACTAGATATCACTTTGTAAGATTCTTTCTCCATCGAAAAACCCGTTTAAGACCCAACTTTAAAACTCTTTCTTTGCAGTGTTCGCTGGGAAATTCCCCTGCACGCCCGCTTTGGTCCCTACGAGCTGGTCACCTCGCCACTGCCCACCAGTGGGGCCGTGTTGACCTTCATCCTGAACGTGATGGAGCCGCTGTACACGACCAACACGGACAAGTACTGGCAGCGATTGATCGAGACCTTCAAGCACGCGTACGGGCATCGCACCAATTTGGGCGACTACCACTTCGAGCCGGAAGTGCAGGAGATCTACGAGAACCTCATCGATCCGGCCTTTGCCGCGGACATCCGTAAGCTGATCCTGGACAACAGGACCTTCGACAATATGTCATACTATGGCGCCAACTTTGCCAACGAAGAGGATCATGGTACGGCGCACATTTCCGTTCTGGCGCCCAACGGCGATGCCATTTCGGTGACCAGTACCATTAATAACCATTTCGGAGCCAAGGTGAGATCCCGCCAAACGGGCTTCATCCTGAATGACCAGATGGACGACTTCAGTACACCCGGAACGGTTAACTCCTACGGAATACCCGCCAGTCCGGCGAACTTCATCAAGCCGGGCAAACGGCCCATGTCCTCAACGTGTCCCAGCATCTTTCTGGATAACAATGGGGATGTGAAGATGATTGTGGGCAGTGCCGGTGGCTCGAGGATAACCACCTCGGTGGCCCAGACCATCCTGCGATACTTTGTGCTCAACGAGCCGATCGAGAAGGCGGTGAATTCGGGCAGACTGCATCACCAGCTGGCGCCCAATCACATCGATGTGGAGACTGCCGTGCCGAGGCATACGGTGGCCTACTTGCGAGGCATTGGTCACGACATCAAATACCTCGATGAGGACAAGGCCTACACCGCCCAGACGGCCATCGGAGTGCGGGGCGGCGATCCACATCCCGTTTGCGATCGAAGAAGAGTGGGCAGCGCCGTGGTCGTGGAGCCAGATCGATTAGATTAGGTCCTCTGGAGCTCCTTAAAATGGGGGGCACATCTCATCTTAACCCTGGAAGCACCACCGTGGGAACTTTACTGTGGCGTCCATCTCTGCATTGCATAAATTGCGGAAGCGACCTCCGCATGATACATCCATTTTTAAGCCACTGAAATTTGTTTTGTACTGTAAGAATTCGTTTGTAATGAGATTTTTTTGTTGTTTACCATTAAAATTGTTTGTTCATAGGAATCTCTTCACGCCATTGGGTTTATGAACGGGAGATCTTATTTAAGGAATAACAGAGAAACATTTGAGAAAACATTTTAAACAAATAATATTTCTTTCCTTAGGAGAGATCTCTTTTATTATGGAAATATACAAAACGTCAGGCGTTAATATTTAAACTAACTGTATAAAAAAAAGAAAGCTAACTTCGTCTAGAGTATTCTGATTTCGATTATATCAAGAACGTGTTTAAAAAGTAGCTGCCAAGGTTTTAAAAATGTAGTTAAAAAGCTGCAATAAAATGTTAGAGCTAAATATATATCCGAATGTTTCACAAATCAACTTATTGATGACAAATTTCTAATTATTTTCCAAAAACTAATATCGTATTTATGAAAAGGCTGCAAAGGTTTTTAAAATTTAGTTTTAAAACCGTAACAAAAGTTAAAAACTTAACACAAGGGTATACAAATTGGTCAGTAAACCCACCAAACGATGTCATATTCATCAGAGTTTCGCAAATACGCATGAGTCAGTTTCCGGTATAGCAATTCCAAATAACAATTATCAGATGGTCTTCAATTCAATCTATAAATGTTTATTTGGGCCTAGCTAGAGTACATGTAAAATTGTATATAAAGTGGTGCGCAAACTGGTTTTTTTAATTTGAACATGACAATTTACTGGGACATATGTACCTTCTCAAGGCAACAAAGCGGTTTTTAGAGAAGTTCAAAGCCCCGGGGCCATTAAACCAATTGCTAAGTCGACGAATTTCATTTGCATTCTCATTTTACACGAAAACTTCAGGGAAATCAAAAGTGAAATGTATATATCCGTCATTCTTATTTTAAACGAAAATTTCCGGGAAATCAAAAGTGAAATATATATATACGTCTATCGGATGGTATTCTTATACCAAAAAGACAACGGCTAGACGAAGTTAGCTTCATTTTCTGTTAGTTTCCGTTTTTAGATAGCAAAAATAGATGATTATAGATGATCTATATATAGGCGCACATACCTTGTGTGTGTGTGTGTGTATAAGTATGTGGTAGGTGTGTGTGATTTGGGTGTGCTTATGCTAACTAGGGCACATAATTAACTAAACAATATCTTCAGATATATATAAACTCAACGGGCACAGCTCCTGAATTTCAGCATCGGGCGACCCTGAGTCATCCGCCAGATAAGATAACACATAAGGTCGCATTTCGGATATTTTTTGAGATTTGCACGACGATTCGACTGACTGAAAATGTCAACAGACTAGTCGTCGTCGTCGTCATCAATGCGTTTGATTCGCTTTTTGGCCATTTTTTGCTTTTTGTGCGCCGCCTCCATGCGCATGTCCTCCAGATCCTCTTGCATTCCTGCGAAAAGAAGTGATTAGTTTGCTATTCGAGTGCTTTTTGGGGCCAATAACTTACCCAACTTCTTGCTGATGAACTCCTCCCGCTGCATCTGCGCAAAACTGGACTCCATCCCGCGATCATCGTCGTCCATTCCGCGATAGCGACGCTTATCATAGCCAAAGATGTCGCGAATGTGCGAGGATATGTCCTCCTCGCAGTCGCCGTCATCAATGAAGTCGTCCAGCTCGGAATCGTACTCGTCCTCATCATCGTCGTCATAAATGCGTCCTTAAAAAGAGTGATATATAGTGATATACTTATTTCCAAGCTGTTTTCTTACTCTTGTTTCCTGGCTGTTCCTGGGGTTTGCGTCTTTTGACATCTGCGGGCGGGAATTGGCGGCCGCCTGAAGATTTCTGGACATCAGCGGGCGGAAATTGTCGTGTTTTGGCAACCGCCGGAGCAGCTGGACGAACTTTGGGTGGAACGGCAGGTCGATCCCTGGGTGGAAACTCCCGCACAGCTCCGTTTTTGATGGCCGCCGCATAGGGATTCTTGGAGGGGGCAGGGGTAGGAGCCTTGCTGGAAACGGAGCTGGATCTCCCCGCCGTCGCCGCCGCCGACGACGATGCAGTTGCTACTGGTTTGGCGGCGGCCACAGCTGACTTACTGGCAGGCTTTATACTTGGGGCAGAATTACGGCTAGTAGAGGAATGGGAAAGGGAATTGGAGCTAACTGAACTGGTGGAGCTTGATTTGGCCTTCGCTTGCGGAGGGACTAAGGGTTTCTTGAAAGTATCACTTGGCGGATTCGCCGGTTTGGCTTGATTCAGCTTGGGTATGCGCCCGTTGGGCTCCATGCGATTGGTGGCGGCAGCGGCGGCGGCTTTGGGCCCCTCCTTGGCCTCAGTTTCCCGCATTCTGTCGCGCAGGGCACGCTGCTCCTTCTGGCGCTGGCGCTCCTCCATTTCGCGCTTCTCACGGGCGGATAGCAAACGCTCTGTTTCTTTTTTCTTCTCGGGCTCAAAGACCACCGGTTCGTGTTGCTTCTTTTCGGCTAAGCGGAGGAGGGCTTGGAAATCCATGGGTGGTGGCTGGGCAGGACGCTTCATCTTGGCCCTGCGTTGCTCCTCCTCCTGCCGCTTCTTGCGCTCCTCCTCGCGCTTCTCCGCCTCCGGATCGTAAAGGTTTTTCGAGGTGCTATAGGAACGGGCCATGCTAGGCTCCTTTGACTTGGTGGCACTGGACGAGACAACGCTACTGGTCCTCTGACGCGTGTGACTTCTGGCCTCATCCCGCTCCCTGGTGATGGCCGCCTTTACACGCTCCTTGGTCCCGGAAAGATCTCGCAGGGATTGCGGCCTGCTGGGCGCAAATCTTTTGTCCTCCTGCACATCGCGCACCTTTTCGATGTACTTCTCGTAGAAGGCGTTGGCCTCGTTGGACACATAGCCATAGTCGTCGCCCTGACCCTCGCCCGCCTCGTGGGCACCATTGGCGCCCTCGTTGGCATCCTCCAGAACGGACTTGTTGGCCGACTTGGTGACCTTGAGCATTTTCCTGATCTTGTTCTTGGACTTCTCATCTCTCTTGGCCAGCAGATTGTTGAGCTTCTCGCGCTCCTCGCGCTTCTTTTCCGCCTCCTCGGCCTCCTTCTTGCGGAGAAACTTCTGGATATTGTTGGACAGCTGCTTGGACTCCTTGGACTCCTTCTTGGGCGGCGCATACTTGGTGCTGTAGTATTTGCCCTGTCCCGTGCGCTGAAAGTGGAAACATGATCTTGTCACTGGGTGCGATCATCTCATCTGGTTTTTGGGGTCATCGGCGGAGGTGGGGATCGCCGTGCTCGCCCGTCTCCGGGTCCCCCGGAGGACTAATCTACATGCGGGCAGATGGTTACTCACCTCGTCCTTGGTGGCCGCATCGTTCTTCTTTTTCGCTAAGTGCAGCAGCGCCCCGAAATCCATTTCGAATTATCCGTGTTGTCAATTCTACTTTTTTTTACTTTTACTGTGTTACCAGATGGTGAAACGGTTTATTTCCTACTAAATTCGAATGTCAATCGGAAGCCGTAGGTGCCGATTGCTCAGGGTTTCGATAGCGATCGGTATCGATAGGCGGAACAACTTAAATTTTCATTTTTAATATGTTTTAACTTATTATTTTACCATTTTAGCGTCCCTTATCTCGAGCTAAAAAAATATCGTCACAGTTTTTAATCTACAAAACCAATATACATCGCTTATCGATATCAAGTGGTTGCACTTACACTGGCCCAACGTCTATCGATATCGAGGTGAGGTGGTTGAAAAGTATCTCGCGGTGTTGACTTTAAAAAACGTTAAAAATCTGAATAAAGGGCTTGCCGATCGGCCAACGGTTTAGCCATGTCCACCGATCCCGACCCGATGGACAGCGAGGACGGCAAGGGCGCCCAGCCCGACGCCCAGAGTCCCGGCGACAAGGAATCCCCCGCCGAAGATGCCCTCCAAGTGGACGCAACTGGGGATTCTGATCCTACGGCTTCCAATCCACCCGCTTCCGCTGCAGCCCCCTCCTGCCCGTGCCCAGACACGCAGAAGGACTCCACGGACATGGACATAGACAACGATCTGACCACCAACGAGCGCATGCCCACGGTGCTCGAGCTGGAGCAGCCGAAAGAGGACAACCCACCGTCGCCAGAGGTGAAGGAGGAGGAGCAGGATCAGGGGCAGGACCAGGCGGTGGACGTGGACCAGAAGCCCCTAGAACAGCCACCCGTCCAGCCGCCCAGCTCTCCGCCAACGATTAAAATCGAGGACGATGACAAGCCATTGAAGCCATCGCAGTCGCAAGAGGAAATCCCACCCAGTTCGCCGGAGGCACCGCTCAATCCCAGCCCGCGGCCAGCGGGCAAGATCACCCGCAGCAGTCTGAATGGCACGGGCCACCAGGTGAACACGCGAACGCCAGCCATTATGAAGCGCCTGCGGAAGAGCACGCGGTTTAAGGCCAAGCAAACGGGCAAGGGCACGCACGGAGGGAGCAGCAGCAATAGCCAGTCGAATGGCCACAACCACGGGCCGAACGGCTCCACCGGTAGCTCCACACATCTCGCCGGCGCTGGTGCCCATCCCAGTAACACCAACAAGCACGGCAAGTCCGGTCCAGCTGGTGGGCCAGGCGGCGGAGCCCCGGGATCACGGAGTCGTCGCACGCTGTTCAAAAGACCCGCCCAGAAGACGCCAAAGGTGCAGGCCTGCACCAGGTTTGTGAAGAGCGTTTTCTACAAGGGTAGCTACATGCAGATCGGGGATATCGTCAGCATAGTGGATGGGGATCAGAATCTTTACTACGCCCAAATACGCGGATTGCTGGTGGACGCCTACTGCGAGAAGTCCGCCTTCCTCACCTGGCTGATACCCACGCAGGATAGCCCGGATCCCCAGGAGGGATTCGATCCGGCTACTTACCTAATTGGTATGTCTGTTCTGTAGACCAATCTATAACTTTCTAATCCCAATCGACACCCTGCAGGCCCCGATGAGGAGCTGTCCCGAAAGCTCTGCTATCTTGAGTTCGTGATGCACGCGCCAAGCAATTACTATTTCGATCGGAGCACACCCTTTCCCCTGCCGGATGTCGATGAGTACACCGCCCAGAGATCGGGCGGATACATCTGGACGCGACTGCCCGTGGTGAAGCGGGAAAAGGGGAGTGGACACAAGACGGGCAGCGCCTCCTAGCAGGAAAGGCGGGCCAAGGGCAAGATGAAGAAAAAGGCCAGAGCCAGAGTTCTGAATTTGAATAATCTTATTTATTAAGCGAAAAATATAGAAGTGTGTATGGAAAATAAATGTTTAATTTTTAAACTTGTACTGTATAAAGCCACACACTGCAAGATTTTTAACATTACTTCCCAATACTCAAAAGTCAGCCAGATTTGATGAATATTGTATAAGGAATTTTAGTAATATAATATTTAAATACATGGAAATATTTTACTTTAAACTACTTTACTCCAATTAAATAGGTCTATAAAATATATATTCTAATTGGTAAACACTAAAATAAGAAAAAATACATACATTGGCATTTTTAGATTCATCTCAATAAACATTTTTAAAATCGAAATATGCTTTTGATTTTTTAAAATGAAATTTATAATTCATTCCAATTCAAGAGTTTTTTTTGAAATGTTTAAATATGAGTGATTATACAATCAAAATCTTTTCTGTTTAATATGATTTACTTATAGTTTTATATATAATTTTAAATATTAATTACAATAGTAAAGACAATAAATTAATAAAATGATGTTGTTTAAATTTAAACTAAAAAGTTATCGAAATTAAATGTATCGAATAACCAAAGTAACGATAAATATTTAAATACCGAGAAAATCGTCTTAACTGCCAACCGTCACACTGGCACCCACACCATTTTCGATTCGATACGTTTTGCTATCGAAACGGAGTCATAAAAAAGAAGAATTAAGTGCAAATAAATTGCGAACTAAACTATTTATTTCTCAGGAACTAACAGCCTTAATAGCGGCAATGGAAGTGGACGAGGAAGAGTTCGAGGTGCCATCGAGCAGCAGCAAGGGCGAAAAGAAGCGCTTCGAAGTGAAAAAGGTAGGTGATCGGTGAAAAAAGCTGGGTCATTGCCATTGAAAATATCCATTGACAACCCTCTTCTCTTTCCCGAAAATGTCCATAAACCATAATTCAGTGGAACGCCGTCGCTTTGTGGGCCTGGGGTGAGTAATAAACCAAAATTTGCAAAACCTACAAGTGACAAGAATAACATTCAAATCCAATCCCCTCCAGACATCGTGGTGGACAATTGCGCCATTTGCCGCAACCACATCATGGACCTGTGCATCGAGTGCCAGGCGAACCAGGCGTCCGCCACCAGTGAGGAGTGCACCGTGGCCTGGGGCGTTTGCAACCACGCCTTCCACTTCCACTGCATCTCCCGGTGGCTGAAGACCCGCCAGGTCTGCCCGCTGGACAATCGCGAGTGGGACTTCCAGAAGTACGGCCACTAAGGACTCCGGGATTTCTTCCCCAAGAGCACCCAGGCGGAGCAGCACTGAGGATCCGCTTAACCGCACACCCCCACCCCTCATTTGTTCTGTAATTCCTGCTGCAAGGCAGTCACGATCATGTAATACCCTAGTAGATCTTAAGCGACTGGGGGAATTCGAGTGAATGATTACGTTTATAAGGGTTCGCCCTTAGACCCAGTCACCGATTCCCCCCCAACAAGCAAATCTTTTTGTAACGCAAGAAATAAACGCTGTAGAGGATGGAGAAGACACGCTAATGTATACCTTTCGTTCTTGGAATTGGCATGAAATGAGGGATATAGATGTATATTTCGATTTTAATTTGTTGGAGTCCCCTAATATCCCCTAGATTACTGAAGATAGAGAAAGAGACTAGTTAAATCAAGACATTCAAGATATAAAATGATACCTCTCGTTTTTGAAAACGGAATGAAGTCAGATATATCGATATATATTAGAGTACTGAAGATAAAGATGGCGAACTCGATCATTATTTTTAGGATATAACAAAAGAACATTCGATTTTTTTTCCTTGTTTAAGCGTTTTACACACTAATTGTGAAATAATTTTATCGCATCCTGCAAACACTAAAAAAAACTCAAACTTTTACTAAAGGCCTTAATTTAATCAATGAAAAATTTTAATTCAATTCGATCCTATCCAATGGGTGCCACACAAATCCCTACGGTTTTAAAATCACTTTTAAATGTCATTTCAGGTGCATCAATATACATATTCCAAACCGAGAAATACAACGAATTCTTTCAGAAAAACGACTGTTTTTTATAAACTGCATACTTATGGACACCTAAAGTTTGATTTCAAAATCCTGGAGAGTTTTATGGTATCCCCAATAAACTCGATTTTAAAGAGTATAGAAGAATTTCAAGTTTTTTTTAGATAGCTAAGCTTTTAAAACATCAAAAAACAAGCTTATTTAAGAGTTTTCTAAGAACTCCAACTGAAAAACGTAAAAGGACAATCACAGACATAGTATCCCTCGGGCAACTGCTCCCCAAATGTCATTTTCACGAAAAAATAATTAAAAATAAACAAAAAAGTAATGTGATTTCCACAAAAAAGCACTGTGACTCGCAATATGTCCTTTGTTCAACATATGAATGGCAAAAAAGAGGTGAATGGGTGTGACAAAATCAACTGTCGATAGGAATAGATAGAAAAACCATGCATTTGTAAAAACTAAATGTTCTTTTTTAGTTTATTATGAATGTTTTGCGGCCGTGGCTGCTGTAAATTGTTGTTGGTGGCTTACAAAATAATACACAGTAGTTACACATATGAATAAAGTATATAATATATATTGAATATGATTAATGTATAATTATATATGCTAGCAACTAAACTTATAGGTAAACAAAAAATAATCGTATCGTTAAAAAATCATATTTATATTTATTACTATGGGTAATAAAAATATAATCGAATCTGTGTGTGGGCCAAGTACATTTTGTGTGTGTGTGTAGTGATGGTAATGGTTTACTTTTTAGTTTCCTAACTGCGGGGTTTTGAAAACTAAACGTTAAAGAGAACAACAACATGAAACACTACGAAAATATGGATAAAATGGTATCAGGGCTAGGAATAAAATAATGGTTAAGCATGTGTGAGCTGGTTTGATTGGATAGGATCGAATTGAATTGATTAAAACAATTTAGGGGTGTATTGTAAACTAGATTACTTAAATCGCTGAAGCCGAACCACTTGAATCACCAATTTTATCGAGTTGTTTTTAGCAGATTTATTTGTATGTTCGGTTTAATCATTTTCGCTTTTGCTAGCTTTAATTTAATTCTCCGTTTGTTTTTTTTTTGGTTTATATACATGGTATTCTGTTATGTGAAATTGTTTATGATTTGCTAAGTTCCCCTTTTCTACTTTTACTTTTTCGATTTGTTATTAATATTAAATTTGTTGTGTATATATAATGTTTAATTACTTAATTGAGTGGTTTATATATTGCTGTTCTTGTTGTTGTTGCTGCTGCTGCACTATTGTTTTGTTGTTGGCTCTTGTTGGGATTTTCTAAAGTATGCTTTATATTTATTTATTGGTTTTCGTTCTGTAAATATAAGGTTGTTTTTTTTTTATATAGAGTTAACGTTAGATGTTGTAAGGCGTCTAAAACCGCTGCTAATTGCGTTGTTGTTGTTGTTGTGTCTGTGTGCATTGCATTTAGAATATGGTTTTTACTTCTGTTTTTTAATCCTTCCACACATTTTTTTGTTTATTGTTTTAATGGCTCCTGGGCTTTGCTCATCCTGCTATCCTGCTGGCTGGTTATTCCTCAACTGTACATGATTTGTATGCGATTTAACTCTATTCTTAGCTTTTTAACTATCAAATTGCTGCTGGTGTTGCTGCTGCTGCTGCTGAAGATGTTGCCGCCGCTGCTGCTGTTGCTGCCGATGCTGCTGCTACTGTTCCTGTTGCAGTTGCTCCTGTCGCTGCTGTATCTGCAACACGTTGTTGCGTTCTCCTCCGACCTTTTCCTACTTTTAAGCTTTACATTTCCACCTGCAAAAAGAAAAGCACACCAAACACACACACACACACACACACGCAACATGCAACGCCAACACAAAATAAAGGACACCAAAAATGATATATATAGAGAAATTGGGAGTAATCACAAAGAGAAAAAAGAGAGAAATAGAAAAGAAAGCAAAAAAAAAATCAAAGTTATAATCAGGTATATGTATATATATATCCGAATTCGATTTTCAAAAATTTGTCAGCCTGTTTTTTTGCTTTCTGAATATGAAAAATCAAGGTTGCAACAAGGATCTACATGGACTATAAGATCTTAATCTAGGGTCTGGTATCTATAGGGTGTCACAGGTTCATCAGCAGCAGCAGAGGCAACGACGCCAGCAGCGCAGCCATCCGTAGTCTCCACCCGTTGCGTTTCCTGCTATGCTTCACCTGGTGCTCCTCCTCCGAATCCATTTCCATATCCATATCCTTGTCCTGGTCCTGATTTTTCATCCTTCTCCTCATCGTTCCTCCTCCTCTTCTCTTGGCAATGGCAGCTGTGCTTAGTCAATTTGCTTGGAGATCAGTCGTTGGTTATTTCTGGCCATGATGGTTGTTATGATGATGATGCGAGGCGGCCGTTGCTGTTGATGTAGAGGTGGCCACCACTGCTACCCCTCCTCCTCCGCCACCACCGCTGGACTTTTGCTGGTTTATCTGCGGCTGATTCTGCAGACTGGCGAAACTGGTGGGCGCCAAAAGAGCGCAAGTGCCGAATGTGTGCTTGGGCATGCTCAGGAATCCAGCTCCACCTCCGCCACCTCCTCCCGAGGAACCACTGCTGCTGCTCACAATGGCCTGTCCCTGTCCTGGGCTCGAGGTTCCAGCAAACTTGCCCAGCTGGTAGTAGTGCATCGCATAGGAATCCTCGCCAGCTCCACGCTGCTTGCCATTGGGAAAGTAGCTATTGCTGTTGGTGGTCGATGTGCAGGCCGATTGAAAAGAGCTGCTGGTCGTGGATGAGGGCGATTGGGCAGCAATGGTTCCTCCTCCACCCACCGTGGATGAGGAGTCCACCGCCTCGCCAGAGGATGAGGTGGCACCTCCCCCGCCGCCGCCGCCACCGGATGAACTGGTACTGCTGGAGGAGGTGTTGACCGTCAAACTAGTGCTGCTGGCATATGAGACATTGAAGGACTCATCGCCACCGCCTCCGCTGCTGTTTAGGTCATCCATGCCGCTGCCCGCTCCCTCGGCTGCTGCTGGTGGAATGTCTATGGTATGGGATTCGTTGCCAAAGATCAGACGGAGTCGCTTCTTCTGCGGAGTGCCATATACACTGCTACTGCTCGGCGCTGGCGATCTGCGTTGGCTGCTCCTGCTTCGGCTGCGCTGTTTCTTCCTCTGCTTCTTGGTGGGCAGCTGCAGCTCCTCCTCCTTTGGCGGCGGCTCGTCCTCTTCTTCCGCAACTGGCGCTTCGTCTTCCTCCTCTTCCTCCTCCTCTTCGTCGTCGTCGTCATCGTTGCCATGCTCGGAAATGCCCTCCATGCGCAGGATCTCGTACTCAATGCCATTGGAACTGCTGCCGGTTAGATTTAGCGCAGCTCTACCAGATCCATCTCCACCTGTTCCTCCGCGATGGGAACCCGATGCATTTCGACCAGCGCCACCATTGCTCAGACTCGTTCCGAGCTCAATAACTTCGTCCAGAATTGGGGAACGCTTCATACGTAACGTTAATTTCAGCCGGCGCTCTGGGGTTTTGAGCAGCGGCTCGACATTGCTGATGCTCGAGGAGGAGGACGATGAGGTGGCAGCTTCTCCTGCTGCCTGGTTTGCTTTCTTGCGCTGCCCACCACTAGATCCCGATGAGAATCCACCCAAAGCCTCGCAGTGGATACTCTGCGCCGCTGCCAAGGCAGCTGCCCTGCGACTTCGTTTCTGTTTGACCGGGGGATTTGTAGCTCCCTCGTCCCTTTGCTTTTGCTTATCCAGCTGTTGTTGCTCCTTGATTGTTGCTTGGTTGGAAGGAATATCGGGATCGAAGCTGGCTAAAAGGTTCTTCTTGTAGGCGGGACTCGGGCTGCGACTGCGACGCGTTGCCTGCTGATGCTGCTGATGCTGATTTTCTGAGGATGTGGATGTGGATGAGGGTGTGGACGAGGCCTCACTTGGTGCTGGCTTCTTCGATTTAACACTAAGTCTACCGCTAAGATTAGAATTATGATTAATTCTACTGCTATTATTACTATTATGATTATTACAATTTGTAATCGTTGTTGCTTTGTTGCTGCTGCTGCTACTGCTGCTGCTGCTGTTGTTGTTGTTGTTTGTTGTGGTTGCAATGTTATTGTTATGGGCAGTGGCTAATCTGGCTACCAATCCTCCTCTTCCCGCACTATTTCGCGTCACACGCTTCTCCTGCTGCTGCTGCTGCTGCTGTTCCTGTTGCTTCTCCTCCGTCTTCTCTGGATGTGCTTCTTCCGCCAGGATGAACATTTTGGGCGGCACCGGGTGATCCTGTTGATTGTTGTGCTCCCTCTTCTGCTGCTCGCTGCTGGTGTCACTGCTCTCGCCGTCCGTGAGCTTCTCCTTCTGGCGTTCACTGCGTCTCAACTGGCGCTGCTGCCTCTGATGCAGTGCGGCAATGGCCATTTGGGCGGGCTTGCAGCGCGGCACTAGGACCACAGGTGCCTTGGTGGACAGCGGAATATTTGCAACGACCACTGGGGCCACCACCACCTCGTCCGTGGAGGCGGTCGAGATGCTGCTGCTGGTGCTGTTCACACGCATCGATTTGCGCAGATTGCTGGAGCGACCGCCATTAACCTCGGAGCCCGCTCCGCCGGCCACGCCACCCACTGTTGTTGCTCCAGCACCTGCACCTGCTCCAGTTCCAGTTCCGGTTCCTCCACCGCCTGGCTTCTGCATGGCGGCCAATTGCTGCACAGCCGCTGTGGCCTCGGCTCCAGTACTGGCATGCTGGCCATGATTGTGGTGATGGTGATGATGATGATGGTGGTGATGGAAATGATGCTGATGGTGGTGCTGCTGCTGGTAGGCTGCATTGGCCATTATCATCTCGGCATCGTACTTGGTCATGCCCTTCTGGCGCAGCTCCTTCATGGTCAGTGGTGAGACCACAACGTTGGGCAGTTTCTTTTCGAGCAGAGAGACAGGGGCAGTGGCCTCCTTGCCGCCGCCAGTTGGTGGCTGCGATGTCGCCGGCACTGCTGCTCCTCCAGTGGCTCCTGCAGTACCGGTCGCTCCACCAGCCGCCGCTGCTGCTCCGCCTCCTCCGCCGCCGCCAGAAACAACCAATCCGTTCGTGCTGCTACTCTCGCTGGTGCCAGTGGAATCATTTGTGTTGCTATTGCTGTTTGAGGTGCTGTTCGTAGAGTTGGCCCGGCTCTTGATGCGATTAATCCGGTTGTCCGTCTCCCGCAGGCGATAGCCACCATTATTGCCGGGTCCACTGGTGGCCAGGCCGAGTCCCATGCTGAGACCCAGCATTAGGCCATCATCCTTGCCGGCAAAGGCGCCGGCTCCACGGCGTTCGCACGTCTCGCACTCGCAATAGCGATTGGAGTCCCCAAAGAAGTCCTCTCCATAGAAACAGGTTATCTCCTCGCCCACCTCGATGTCGCGCAAGACCTTAACACACGCGGTATCCCTGCCGGTGGCCAGAAACTTGCAATTGGCGCGACAATCGTGATTAATGTAGGCAGCCGGTCCCAGCCACAGTTGGGCGCAATTCTTGCGGCAGCTGTACATCACCGAAAAGTCATTCTTGCCCGAGTGCAGCAGGGCGGCCTCCTCCGCCTCCGTCAGCTCGGCGATGCAGCCCACCAGGCATTCGATCTTGTCGTTCTTTGACCAGCGCTTGGTCGAACTTATCTTGGCGCCGCGTTGCTCTTCCAGTGAATATCTATAGCAGGCCTCGATGGCAAAGCCACTGTCCTTGTCGAAAACGCGCAGGTATCGGACAATCTGGAAGGTATTAAGGAAGATTCGGATCTCGATTAATAGGCAACATATGCAGCAGAGATGCTAAATGATCAAGGATCGCATTGTAAAAGCACTTTGCTAAATAAAAACACTCGAATTCTACATAAATACAACCAAAATTGTAAGCTAAATTATAGAGGTAAAATGGATGTATCCAACTTACATGATCGCGGAGCCGCTTGGTGGCAATCTTATTCTTGTTCTTGAGATGACGCGGTATCCACGGACCATCGTAGATGCGCTGAATGGCCACATCGTAGTTCTGGGTGTGGATAAAGTCATCCACGATGGCCTTCAGCTGCTGCGTGTCCACCTTCAGAGGGCGAAAGCGTATGTTCATCTTGTGAGTCTGGAAACCGAGATGTGGATCGAGGATCAGCGATGTGGCCAGGTCATCGTTCTCGGACAGTTCACGCGGCGACATCCCAGTGGATTGCGACAGGCGACTGACGGCGCTGCCGTTGCAGCCATTGAGTCCACTGACCACCGATCCCGATCCCGATCCAGCAGATCCACCACCTCCTCCGCCACCGCCATTCGAGGAGTGATGCGACTGCTGGTGGTGGCTGGTGTGCGGATTCGCCTGCTGATATTGGGGGGCATGTGGGTGGTGGTTGGCCGCCTGGTGATGGTGCTGCTGCTGTTGCTGGTTCGCCTGGTGGTGCGCTGATGGCGGTGGGCCATGACCCTTGTGGGACATGGACGACAGCAGAGCCGCAGCCGTCGCCGTCGTGGTCGACGTGGAATTGGAACTGCTGGCTAGTGAAGACGTTGCGCTGGTGGTGCTGCTGGCCGAGGCGGTGGAGCCACCGTTTGAGCCACTGGAGCTGCTGCTGTTTGTAAATCTGCTGCCAGTTTCACCGCGCCGCGTGTGATTCGAGCCGACGACCATTCTGCAGGACAGTCTGCAAGATAAAAAAATACCATTAATATTTTAAATATTAAAATTTAAATTTCTTAAAATTTATAACATTTATTTTGTATGTTTTACTATTTTGCAGGGCGGTCTGCGATGATAAAAGAACATTCCCATTACAAATAGTTTTAAAAAAAAATTGTTCATATGGATTTTATATTGATTTACTTTGACACATTTAAACGAGTTGTATATATATAAAATAAAATTTTAATTTTATTTTTTTTGTTTGTTATACTAGAACATTGAAATTTCAGACATAACAAAAAAAATATATTTTATTTTCATACGTATATTAAAACGATTTACGAATATTAAAGCACATGTGTTACTTTAAAACTTTAAATCAAATGGTTAATTTATTAAATTAAAACCCGGCAATTATCAGCTGTTTTGGAATTCAAATTGCTAAGAACCGCAAACTGTTTTTCCCCATCTGGCAACCCCGATATTCTTGGATTACATGGTTGAGAGCGAGATGGCATTATGATTTCCAGGACTAGGACAAGTGCAAAAGTATTCGCTCGCACACACACACACACTCCCTTTCTCTCTCTCGCCACAAAGGACAGTTTTGCAAAACTGTTTAATCAGCTTAAACAGCTGTTATAGCACAATTCCATTTGTGCAATACATTTCACTTATCTCGTTCTGCTGAAATTTATGGCCACAATTTTAATTTTACTCATATGGCTTCGCGAGAGGAAGAGAGAGGGAGTGTAACTGAGGTCGTCGACAGACATCCCTCTCGTTCGCACCTATTCCAGGCTCTCAAAGCACACGCACACACACGTGCGAAAAAAATCAATTAACTTGACAAGCACATGTAAAAAAAAAAAGTATCGATCCACAAAAAAAAACAAAGACAATATGGTAATCCTGGAAAACACTCGCACACATTTACTGAAACAAGTAAAACTTGTGTGTGTTGGTGAACCAAAAAGCAAACAACATAAAATTTATTATCGATTTGCATGCGCAGCAAACCGTACTTTTCAATTTAGCATTTTCCTGAAGCTGCGCGGCAATGAAAACGGCAAACTCTTTTCTTTCTGGGCCATAAAGTAAACTAACATAAACACAAGTGGGTGGTGCTGGGAAACATGGCTGGAAATGGAAAATGAATATTTGTTGCTGGCCGAATTGTTCTGAATGGAAATGACTTTTTTTTTTGCTTGCAAATTGCTCTCTCAGCTGTTTACAAACGCATACACACACGCACTGGCACACACGACGCAGGTGAGAGCGAGAGAGCAGCATATGCGCAGTGAGATTGGCAGAAAAAGGGTTGCCAAGTGCTCGAAAGGCTTGCAAATTAAATTACTTAGTTGGAAGAGACCGAAATTAGAAACCAGAAAATTATGTTTGACTTGAAGTTTCACTGGGGAGTAGGCTTTGTATATATCAAATTCGCAAACTCCATTGTTTATAAGAGCATTTCCAGTGATTTGCCAACCCTAGACGCTCGTTACATGGGAACGAAAAATGGCGGCGCCTGTTACACACACAAACTCACATTCAAACACTCTCACACAGACACACACTCATATTCTGATGTGCTGTTTTTTTTTGTTTTTGCACTAATTCTCGATATTCGATTTGTTGTAAACATTTACCTTAAATGAATTATTCACTAAGGCGCTATTGCCTCTCGCTCGCACTCGCAAAACGATGCTTTGTCTGCTGCTGCTGCTGCTGCCCCAGTGTGCGTGTGTGTGCGTGCGTCTTTTTCCACGGCTTTTCGTCGAGACACACACATACACACAGCGATTGGAGTTGGAGTTGGAATTGGTTATCGTTTTGGATGGCTTGGATTTGGCTTTGGCTGCGTATCCAAAATATATCGCCGCTGCTGTGCCAAATCATTTTAGCTCTTGACGCCTTTGTTCCCCAAAAACATCCAAACGCCGTCCATGGCCCTCGCTCTCTGCCTCACTTCACTGCCTCTCTTTCGCTCTCTCGCGAGACGCTCCAAAAGTCGCGACTGGCGAGTCGAAAGGGAATCTATCCCTCTCTCTTTCACGCCTAGAAGCTGCTGCTGCAGCGCACACCAACACACGCACACCCAGACGGATACATATATTCCTTCGTCGAGCGAGGCGAGACGAGACGTGTGTACGTGCGTTTGTATGTACGCCTTTTTCTTCACTTCTCTGCCTGTTTTCCGCACTTCTCTTTTATCGCCGTTGTGATTTTCTGTTCCTAGCAAAAGATCCGGATCGGTTGTAATTCGGACTTAATTTACAAAATGCGGCTGCCTTTTTTTTCCGCGATTTATCCCGATTCACCAGTGTGACCGCGGCAGGGCCGTTGACGAATACCGCCGGAGTGCGAGTGGCTATCGATAAGCTATCGAGCCGCGTCACCAACCGGGGGTGCCAGCCAATGCACCCACCTGACTTAGTGGAGACACGCTCTTGACAAATTAGATATTATCGATTGTCTTTGTATTATCGATTTGCCGATAGCGAGGCTTGCTACAATATTTTTTACTTCTGTGAGGGAAAACGAAAAGTTGTGCTTATTTTCCAACACCAAAAGGGATTCCTGTGCAAATAGTTGCAGTAATTTGAAGTAACTCTCTAAGGTAAGTGGCGGTGCAATGGAAAACCCGGGAAATGCATTGGAAAAAAGATTGCAGAACAACGAGGAAAACGAACACACACACACCAGCTGCATAAGTGTGCGTGCGTGTGTGTGTGAGAGTGCGCATTTCTGGAAAGTGTCGATGTTTTTTCTTTTTCATTTCGGTTATATTTAATGTTATGTGCACATCGCAATTCATATTTTGTGGTCTAGTGCTGTAACAAAATCCCTGCAAAAAGTTGTGTAGAAAAATCTTTATAACCTGGTAAAGTCAAATTTGTTTAACTACATCATTACCTATCACTATAGGGCATGAATCATGAAATGCGAAATAAAAAACGTTTGCTTTCCCAGAAGTTTCTTAATTTGTACCTATTTCCAGAAAAAAACTAAAAAAAGTACCCTTCGTACCTAGTTTTTCTCAGAATAAGGGAATTTTTTGTGTACCGTACGGTGATCTTTGTTTACCCATTTCTAGCTTCCCAGAAAAACCAAGCAAAATGCCCAGCATCAAGTTGCAATCTTCGGATGAGGAGATCTTCGACACGGACATCCAGATCGCCAAGTGCTCCGGCACCATCAAGACCATGCTGGAGGATTGCGGCATGGAGGACGACGAGAACGCCATTGTGCCCCTTCCCAATGTGAACTCGACGATCCTGCGCAAGGTGCTCACCTGGGCCCACTACCACAAGGACGATCCCCAGCCGACGGAGGACGATGAGAGCAAGGAGAAGCGCACCGACGACATCATCTCCTGGGACGCCGACTTCCTGAAGGTCGATCAGGGCACTCTGTTCGAGCTCATCCTGGCCGCCAACTATCTGGACATCAAGGGCCTGCTGGAGCTCACCTGCAAGACGGTGGCCAACATGATCAAGGGCAAGACACCCGAGGAGATCCGTAAGACCTTTAACATCAAGAAGGACTTCACGCCCGCCGAGGAGGAGCAGGTGCGCAAGGAGAACGAGTGGTGCGAGGAGAAGTAGAGAGTGCCCTTGTCGGGACCAAAAGTTAGAGGAGGAGAAAGCAGGCGGAGGAGGAGTCATGCCCCGCATCGGAGTTGCTTTATTTAGTTGCTACTCTCATTTCACATTTTTTTTGTATTCTAACTTAATGGACCCTCATTTTGAATTTGTATAACTGATCTGCTGCAAGCGTCCTTCGTGCTTGATGTGATTCGCGGGTTTATTCGATCGTCGTACATATATCTCATAATTTATGAGTCATAAATATATGCGAAAAGTAAAACTCTATGTAGCCTACATATATGAATAAGAACATTTTGATTTCACCTTAATAAATATTTACTACCCAAACGGAAGAAACTGGCCATTTTGGGGGAATCACCGTTTTCTGTTGACTGAAAAATGTTTAGCTGTATGTATCCATTTCATTGAATTCTCAGAATCTCGACTGTTCGACTGTATATGTATACATGGTCTTCTTAAGATTCAATAGCCTTAGCAGTGAAATTGTTAAGCTCTGATTCACTGCTGCCATTAAAAAAGGCCTTCTTAAATAATCCGAAAAAAATACAATGTATAAAAACCGGATTATACTTACTTTTACCCTTATCAGAATTAATAGTGATTACTCAGTGGTCTCCTTAAGTAAATATTAACATACTTTTATTAACACATAACTAGTTAGTTATAGATGCACAAGAATATTCATATGTACAGGTGCTTGTACATCTGCCTTCTCTTGGGGGCTTCGGGACGATATCCAACACGCTTCGAGTTCTTGATGTCCAAACTCGCGCAAAATTCGTGACGGCAATAGGTGACTACAGGAATTTTAGGTAGCAGGACGCAAATGCGACACTTGAAGACTGGTGGATCTCCGGGATGTGATTTGTTCTCCTTTCCACTCATTTTGGTTTAGTTATGTTTTTCCAAACAATAGTTCGATTGAATTCTAGGTATGACTCTGATTTGGGGGTCAAAGGTTTCTGAGTGTTGAAAACTTATACATTTCGTTCATTCGAAAGCCTGCTTCAAAATTACTTTAACATTTGATTACCTCAAAATTCAAAATTATTTATCTGAATAAGAAATATTTCGTTGTTTTATGCAAGGGTAAGCATATTTTTTTAAAAACCACAGTTGCTTTTCAATTTAAATGCGCGCTAACGATTTTATTTATCGATAACATATGTAATGTAAACTTATGTAAATGTAATGACTTACAGAGCTTAAAAAGCTTTCAAGCTTGTGGTTAAATGTACCTATTGAAATGTTTAAAGTTGTAAATGATTAGTTTTTACTTACATATTTTAAGCTAGGGCTTGAAAATGAATTTTGTTATTTCAAAATTTCCTCGGTATTTAAAGAGAATAGAGAGCTTTTATAGGTAAACATTTTATCTCAACCGTTTCGACATAAAACGTAAACGTAAATGTAAAACTATATATATATATATATCGCTACTTGTAGAGAAACCGGGTTTCTGTATCAAGTGAAAATTATGTACCAGGTAGAAGGAATCGTTTCCAAAGCTGCACTTCTATATTTCATAACTTGGGTAATTGGAACACTTTGTTTTAAACGAGGGTCACAATTTTAACCCATTTTCATTTTTGATTTTTCCGTAGGTTTTCAGGATAGGAACCCAAAACTGCACTTCTGTAATCCATAACTTGGGTAATTGGATCCCGATTTTGAAGGTTGATACCTCTATGAGTTTGTGGTGGAATTCTCTTATAACCTACATTATAATATATCTTTTTTAAGAGAGTCAAAAATTTAGTCCATTTTCATGTTAGATTTTCCCGTAATACCAATGGTTTTCAGAATGGGAACCCAAAACTGAACTTCTAGACTCCATAACTTGAGTTATTTTACTCCGATTTTGAAGGTTCATATCTTTATGAGTTTGTGGTGAAATTCTCTAATAATTTACATTCTAACTTATCTTTTTTAAGAGGGTCAAAATTTTTGCCCATTTTCATGTTCGATTTTTCCGTATTTCCAATGACTGCAGTATGGTGACTCAAAACTGCACTTCTTAAAATCCATAACTTGAGTTATGGTATTCCGATTTTAAAGGTTGATATCTCTATGAGTTTGTGGTGGAATTCTCTAATAATTTACATTATAGTTTATCTTTTTAAAGAGGGTCAACATTTTAGCCCACTTTCATGTTAGATTTTCCCGAAATACCAATGGTTTTCAGAATGAGAACCCAAAACTGAACTTCTAGACTCCATAACTTGAGTTATTTTATTCCGATTTTGAAGGTTGATATCTTTATGAGTTTGTGGTGAAATTCTCTAATAATTTACATTTTGACTTATCTTTTTTAAGAGGGTCAAAATTTTTGCCCATTTTCATGTTTGATTTTTCCGTATTTCCAATGACTGCAGTATGGTGACCCAAAACTGCACTTCTTAAAACCCATAACTTGAGTTATGGTATTCCGATTTTGAAGGTTGATATCTCTATGAGTTTGTGGTGGAATTCTCTAATAATTTACATTATAGTTTATCTTTTTAAAGAGGGTCAACATTTTAGCCCACTTTCATGTTAGATTTTCCCGAAATACCAATGGTTTTCAGAATGAGAACCCAAAACTGAACTTCTAGACTCCATAACTTGAGTTATTTTATTCCGATTTTGAAGGTTGATATCTTTATGAGTTTGTGGTGAAATTCTCTAATAATTTACATTTTGACTTATCTTTTTTAAGAGGGTCAAAATTTTTGCCCATTTTCATGTTTGATTTTTCCGTATTTCCAATGACTGCAGTATGGTGACTCAAAACTGCACTTCTTAAAATCCATAACTTGATTTATTGTATTCCGAATTTGAAGGTTGATATCTTTATGAGTTTGTGGTGAAATTCTCTAATAATTTACATTCTAATATTTCTTTTTTAAGAGGGTCAAAATTTTAGCCAATTTTCATGTTTGATTTTTCCGTATTTCCAATGATTGCAGTATGGTGAACTGCAGTTCTGTAATCCATAACTTGGGTAATTGGATTCCGATTTTGATGTGGGATACCTCTATCAGTTTGTGGTTGAATTATCTAATAATTTACATTTTAATTTATATTTTTTGAAAGGGTCAAAATTTTAGCCCATTTTCATGTTCGATTTTTCCGTACTTCCAATGATTGCAGTATGGTGACCCAAAACTGGAGTTCTAGACTTTATAACTTGAGTTATTGTATTCCAATTTTGAAGATTGATACCTTTATGAGTTTGTGGTAAAATTCTATAATATTCTACATTTAAATTTTCCTTTTAAAAGAGGGTCAACATTTTTGACCATTTTCATGTCCGATTTTTTCGAATTCGCAAGGGCTTTCAGAATGGTGACACATAACTGAACTACTAAATTGGATCCCGATTTTGAAGTAAATGTAAATATGTATTCAACCTAAGAACTCACAATGGATAAATAGAATATGAAAGTCACAATATCCAAGCATGGGGATTCATAGCGATATCCATTTAAAATAGCGTATTTATAATACCCTAGATAGGGTAATAAAAGGCTTGCTATTTTCACGTTTCGCTTCTGTTGCGTTGGCGTTTTCTTTGTAGTCGCGCTTATTTTGCTGGCTGTTTATGCGTATCGCCTGCCAATACTGGACAAAGTAGATAAAGGTCCAAGGACCTCCCATTTTGGCCTCCCCTCCCCTCCGCCCGCCGGTGAAAGGAGGAAAGGAGCTTTGAGAGCGGGAAATGTATTGAACAATCGCTTTGAGTGTGCACTTGGCTTAAATGTCCGTGCCAGACTCTGCAATTGATCGATGGCCAAAACCAGAAATGGCAAAAAAATAAAATAAAACAAAAAAGGATAAAGTTGGCAAGCGGAGATCTAAAGCGAAAGTTTTCCATTTTCACCGGGATTTTTTGTTAGCCCAGCTGACATTGAACTTAAGGCATAGAAAGTAAACAAGAAGGGAAAATCAGGAGTTTGGCTTAAAAAATGTAGAAAATATTATAAGCAATATTAACCCATTCTAAGGAGCATAATATCTGATTACCAGATATTATATAGTTTTTAAGGCCCATTTGCATTTAATATACAATGTTTTTTAATTACCTAAAACATATAAAAACTAATTAAGGATGGATTGGCATTCGTAAGTGCTAATTTCATCTGTTTATTGTCTATTTAGTATACAAGTGCCAATTGAAATTAAATCGAAATCGTATTTTCAATTGGCCCTTTGTATTATGATTGCGCAGCGTGGCAAGTTATTAATATTGTTGGTTTGTTGTTATTATTTTCATTTTTTATTCGCCATGGGGTACGGGGGTATTGTGTTTGACTTGGGAGCCCCCCTTTTCGCCGTCCCACACTCCAGGGGCGCTCGCCATTTCAATTATCATGCGGAGCAAGGGGGGGGGGCTCTTGAGTGAAAGGCTGAATGGAGAACGAAAGAAGGCAAGGCAAATAAAAGCAAGGCACAGTCAAGAAAAAAAATTGTGAAAATGGCCTGGGCAGGGTAGCGGAAAAGTAAAAAGGGTTTTCCACTCCCACTGCCAAGGAGTAATTAGTGTGCATTTCCTTCCACACCCACCACCCCACCGAAAGCCCCCTTTTCCGCGTGTGTTTGTGCAACATTTGCTTTTCCACTTCGTTTGCGACAATCAAATGTAACAAAGGAGCGGAAAAAAGGTTGCACAAAAAAAAGTGAAGGAAAATCCAGTTTGGTGGATCGGCGAGTGCGGGGAACAGGATGAAAACGGAAGATCAGGAGCAGAAGTACACTTGGAACGAATAGGGATACCATTAAAAATGAATCTGATAGCATATCTATGTCGAAATGATTCTTTCGGTTATAGGAATTTTATATTACAATATCCAATATAATATCAAAATAATCAAGGAAGTTCTAGGGTGTCCAAAGGTATGCAAACATATATTTCGAATCTAGAAGTCCACCGAATTTATGCCGAAGGGCGATGTTTCTTTTTTTACAGCATACTTTTAGACATCTTTAAAATATAAAAAAAAATCAAGATAATACTAGGATGACTAAAATATTGCTAAACTATTTTTTGAATCTATAAACCCACCGAATGCATTTCAAAAG
The DNA here is from genome assembly GCF_043229965.1 of Drosophila suzukii. Lineage (NCBI taxonomy): Eukaryota > Metazoa > Arthropoda > Insecta > Diptera > Drosophilidae > Drosophila > Drosophila suzukii. Next base: position 8,700,887 of record NC_092084.1, read on the forward strand.
ACGATTTTCTTTTTCAACAGCATACTTTTAGACATCTTTTTAAAAGATCTCAAACCCCTTGTCTTGCTTTATTTTCTATATGCACAGTTTAATCACAACCATAATGTTAGAAACAAATAACTAGTTAGTTATAGATTCATAAGAATATTCATATGTACAGGTGCTTGAACATCTGTCTTCCCTTGGGGGCTTTGGGACGATTTCCAACACCCTTCTTGTTCTTGACCTGTAGATTCTTGCAGAATTCGTGACGGCAATAGGTGACCTTCGGGATATAGGGTAGAAGACCGTAGATGCGACACTCGTAGACCTCTGGATCTGCAGCATTTGGGTCGTTCTCCTTTCCGCTCATTTTCGGGGTAAGTTTTTTGCTGTTGTTCCAAACTAAAATTCGTTTTACCTTTAAGGTATAACACTGAAAGGGGGCTCAAGGGTAACTGGATTTATGATATATATTATAAGACTAGGTTGATTAAAAGTAGAGCAGCTAGATATGATTCGCAGTGCATTTGGTGGGGGCACCTGCCATTTACCATCGCCAGTCGGCACTCACCTGGCTGGGCCCTTTTATCGTCTAAGTCGTCGTCCTCCAGTGGAACGTGACATTGAATACGTCTGCATCCTGGTGGCTCCTTCTGGCTCCTCCAAAGCTCACACCCTTCTTCCGCATTTGCCCCGCATTTTCTTCCACTTTTCAGTTCCTGGCCAATGCTAATCTCTCTGTAATTAAGACTGTCACTCATTCAGGCATTTGCTTGCCATTCAGTTTGCCCATCTTGCCAAGTTGGGAAGTTGGCAACTCCTACTCCTTTTCGTCCTTGCATCAATGGCGTGGGCGGATGGATAGGCGTGGCCCCATTTGAATTGCCTTTAATTGCATGTTGTTGTTCCCACTCCCAGTTTTTCGGGTTGTTGTGCATCCTTTATGGGGAAATAGAGTCTTCTCGAGAGGATTTGCCAGTGGGTGGTGGGTGTTTGGCAATAAAAGGTTTGGATTTCAGGTTCAGGATCAGGAACTTGGGGATCACTGAGGGTGAAATTGGCTGGCCTAAATGTGATTTTTATTTACTTCCACTTGACTTAGGAGATGGCTAAAGAATATTGAGAGGATGCAACAATGACTGGGACTAACAATGGCAAAAGTCTAGTAATTAATCAAAGACTACGTTTTAGCAATGGCAGTGAAACAGGAATATAAGTAAAGCCAAGGGACTTTTTTAGTATGGAAAGAAAATGCATATCATGAAGGTTCTTAAATAATATGATGACAATCTCAATACATTAAAATTAAATTGCCATAGTCTTAGATTGTCTCATATCAATAGTCTCAATACACCATTAATTATAGATATGATGATATGATATCTTATATGATATGATGGTGTTAAGATCTTACAAGTGAAAATTCCTTAATCTTTATAATTCCTGTAAATTAAATCGATGAAATATAAATCTGAAAAATCTCTTGTTTTGATTTTTTAAATAATCAAATGTAACAAATTGGTTTACTAATTAAGAGCACTAAAGATGAACACCACCAATTTGAAGAGGTCACCTAGTCATTAAGTGTCACCCAGTAAATTTACGATAAACAGATTTTCGCTCCCTCGAGCTTTTTAAGTTTTATTCGATTCTGTTTTCGAAATGAATTGAGCAAGTGTTGTGTGTTAGTGCCATTAAGTTGCTTTATGATCCGCAGCCATAAATTAGCGCAAACATTGGATCAGTCGGAGTCTTCGACTTGGACTCCAGTCCATTCCATTCCACACACCACTCGACTCGACTCTATTAATATCCGAGTGGCGGGATTGCCCCACCCCCAGCCAGAAACTCGAGATTTATGGGCTCCAATGGGAATGCGTGGGATGTTATCGTAGGACTTGTTCTATCGTCCACACATCGGCAAATATCCACACATAATCCACACATGGTTAGGGTAGTGAGAGTATACATATATATGCGGTACAAGGCGATGTTCTGGTGTAAATTTCATCTGGCCTCTGAGAATTCCCCCTCATCTGCCCTCCCATCGCCAATGCAAATGTAAATAATGCAACTTTCGGTCGCTCCATCTATCAAAGTCTTGAGGGGCTGGGGTTTTCCAAGGGGTGTTACGAAATGGGAATGGGACTTTCGGGGGTTTCGGCGGGGAGGGGCTGCTAAAACGTTTTGTTTATTGTTGGCATCGACTTTAGTCGGCCAACTCTTCCGCTTTTTATGCTGCAGAAGATAAACTAGAAGGAAGTTATCTATAAAGATTGTACAAGATTCCCTTACAGATATTACCACAAAAGGTAGTTAAGAGCACATGCTGGAAAAATAGTTAGGGACAGTAATACATGATATGATATGATACAGATATTATCAGAAAAGTAGTTAAGAACAGTAATTTAGATACCTAAATCGAATCATAACGTTTCTATTAGATAAGTACACCTAAAAATATTGGACTGAGTAGATCTTAAAGAGATATTATATAAAGATATAAACCAAAATAAACTCATTCCGCAAAGAGCATTCATAAATTATTTTTCTATCGAAATTAGCCGTGGAAACATTAGTTCCTTCTGATTGATACTAAATCTTTTGTATCGTTAGAATAAAACTCACCCATCGCCATTCATCACCCCCTTCTCGAATCCCTCCCCTCTTTCACCTTGCAACTCTTTCATTTCAAATTCTATTTATATGCACTCACTTCAAAGTACATAAGAACTGAAATCTTTAGTACCTATGTGGGTACATATATGTATTTCTTTTGAGGCACATCTTTATTGTTATTGTTGCAGCCCCTGCAGTTTTGAAATCTTCATTGGCACTTGAACACGAAATGCCATGTTCATATCCGTATATTGCGATCATGATTTGTCTTCCCCTTTCTCCCTACGTTTTTCCATCATCTTTGCATTTCACTTTCAAAAATTGTAAACGGTCATTGACTTGGAGAAGAGTTTTCTAGTTTTATTTCAAGTCCCATCTGTTGCCAGTTCATATTGGTCAGATCGACAGTGCGTTTAATAAATACAAATCTAAAAAAACATTATTTGATATGATATATAATATGTTATGATATAATATGATGTGGTATGATATGATAAATTATGATATGATATGAAATGTGTTTTATCATTCAATAGTTTGAAAAACAAACTTACAATTTTGTACTACACCGTTGCATTTAACAGATGCTATATGCTTACTATATGCGCATATATGTTCCTGAACAGTCATAAACAGAGCGTGCTGAATGGTGCTTTAGTGGCGTCATAAACTCTCCTTTCTCATTGCAGACCTTTTCCTCGTAAATATTTCACAAAACAATAAAAGATAGGAGAAATTTACGGAAGAAAATGTGCTAAAAATTCTCAGTTTTATAGAATCACTTTGAAATCACTTTTGTTTCACACTTCTTTTTTCCAGATTTATTTTGAAAGTTTTGGGACGTGGATAATGTTTTATTTCTCCATATAGATGTGCACATGTTGCTCTGCATTTTTCTTTATGGGCATTGTGTTTATTTGAAGCAGATATATAATTTCCGTTCCACTGAATATTTTGCTGCAATTAACAGCAGAAGTTCAGCTGACAGCTGTTGCATGGAATTTCCAATCGAGTAATGGTAATATCGAATCGGGAATTCTCGACGGAGGGGTTCAAGGGGCCAGGGCTCCCCATATATTTATGCAGGCAATGTGTGTGGAATAAACTGAAACGGAACCGGCCAAGCGTCCATGCAAATTGTTGAAAATCATACGCTCACAAACACTTTTCCACAGGGGCAGGGGTGTGACTAAAAAGGGGGCCAGAGGGGTGAAATTCGAGGGGGGCGCAATGAACAGTTGTGCATGAAATTTACATAAAAAATACAGAATCAAGGAAAACTAAGAAAAATGTAGGTTAGTGTGAAGTGGAAATTACCTCAAAGTAAATGATCGATAGATGATAGAATAACGATATTTCCGATAACTATATTTTCGATAAATAAAGCCCATAAGGCTTGATAGTGACACAGTCAGGAAAACCTCTGGGCTTATATGTTTTTTAAGTTGACATCATTTATTGTTAATGCTATAATCAGTCATACTTTTAACCATTTTAAAAAAGCAATGATTTCGATTGTTACCGATAGATTTTGAACATATAGGAGGATTAGGTGTAATAGGTCTTAGCTCCTAAACTTTATTTATCATCACAAGTTCCATATACCAACCAACATGCCCCATAAAAAAAAGTATTATAACCCTGCCAAGATTGGCAGCAGCTGCTCGGATTTGCCTGGACAATCCCCATTGCCATCTTTTGCATTTGCAGCTCGTCCTGCACTCACACCCAAATCCCTGTCCATATCCAAATCCAAATCATTTAAGCAATTGCAGTTAAAGATTGGATTGACTGGGCAAGGGAATTTCGGTTGGCTGTGCCATATGTACATTGTACATATATGTATATTATATAAAGCGGAGCAGTGGGGAGTTGGGTGGTTGAGCAAATGTTTGCCTTAGATGCACACTATACCATCTGCTGACCAGGACAATGTCTTTGTGGATGAGCAGGAAAAAGGGGGGAAAGGGGGCAATGGGATGTCAAAAGACAGGAGCTTCGGAAAATGCGGGCGCAGCCAGAAGGACAACGCACAAAAGTGTGCAACAAAATACGGCAGCAATGCAATCGAGGGAAATGAATTAAAAACACGAAGGACAGGGCGGAAAATGTTCTAGGGGGGGGTAGGGTGTTGGGGGTGCGAGATGATAGATAGGCAGGAAAAGCGGAAACTTCGTGACCGTTCAAGTTCCTGCCTGATTTGCATGGACAAAAGTGAAAAGTGATAAGCGGCTTAGGACTTGGCTAATGAGTCGTTACCCCTCTAACCGCCCTTATTAAAGTTCGCTATCTATCTGCTTTCACTACCTACATATTGTATCTCCCGCTGTGCTGATATACCCTTACCAAGGGTAGGTCTTTTACTATATTCCACATATCATAGGCATATCTTTGAAATAAATGTATTATCAGTGTAGTAGTGTGAAAATATATACACAAAGAAAAATACTAATAAGATATGATGATCAATTTGGCCAATTACAGTACCAATTGTCTCTTGATACAGGGCGTACCACCTTAATATGTTTGCCATCTACCATTTTGATCTCTTTTTCTCTTTCGGAGAGTTTGGAATATTGCTGTCTCGCTCTTAGCCAGAGTATTTTTTTCAAATTGAGAGAGTTTTCAAAGAGAGGAAATTCAAGAAAGGTTATTAACCAGGTGAGTATCAAATGAAATCTTACGTTCTTTTTTTTCTCTGTAGAGAATTCATAAAAAAATATTTTCCCTAATGAAAAATACCATTAATACCAGGGCTTATCACTATTCACTGCACTTATGCAAATATAGCCAAAAATAGGATTATATTATCATAATGATCTTGAATGCCACTTATCCCTTTCTCAAAGAGCATATCCAAAGCCTCAATGACCGCATTAAGCGCCTCTTTTTCCCCGGTTTGAAGTCGACGCGTGTTTCCCGAACTTTTTGACAGCAGCCCTCACATGCCGCATCCCTCGGAACCCCCTTGGAACCCCCTTGGAACCCCCTTCGAAATACCCAACCGCAACTTTCACCACAAAGTATTCAAAATTAGCACGCAGCCCTGGCAAACCGCACACAAAGTTACTTGGCCAGGGCGCAAAAACCATAAAAGTGAAATTGATGTCAGAACAGGCGGCTGAAGGAGATTGGGGAGGGGGGCTGAGGGTTATAGGGAAAACAGGAAAAGCTGAAAACCTGAAAAGCAGGCGGAGATTGGATGGGGGTGACCAGATTATGACACGTTCCTGGTGCATACATATATTAATGGCAGACTCCTCGGCTTCCACTGGGCTGTCACCTCGTGGCAACCTCAAGTCATCTGGCGAATGTCGAGATTCTGTGCGGTTTTGGGTGGTTAATTTTGGTTGGGTTGCACAGGGTATTCAACCCAGGGTGGTCAACAATTCATTAACTGCCCAGGGTCATTAACTGCCATTAGTGCATTTCCAATTTCCAACCACTAGCCTTCGAAACCACATGGGCGGAAATTGAAGCGTAGCTCCTTGGGCTTTAGTTGTGCTCTATAAAATATATACCCCAAGATGTATAAGCATATATCATATTCAAGCAATAAAACATTTTATAAAATTCAGAATGAACTAATTTTTCAACTAAATGTGCATCGAAACTAATCGCAAACTGAGAAGTTTCGATTGCAAGTGGAGTGCAGGTGCATTGCACCTGTGATTGAATTTGTTTCGATAGCAATCTATAACACAATTCATCAGATATCAAGAGTCTTGAATCGAGTGCAATTTCTGCTAAATTGAAATAACTTTGAGACTGCCCCATCGATGCAATTACCCAAACTGAATGGAAATGGTCAACTGTAGGGGGAGTGTACACGTGTAAAAATAATAGTAAATATTATATATTTGCGGATATAATTATGGTAAATTAATGAATGCCAACAAATATGTTGTGTGAATTCCACTGCATTAAGGTATTTTTGTTACTTTTGGTCCGCCGCGCCGGATACCAGAGTTTTCTCTTTAACATAATTAATGTATTTGTGTACCGTAAATATGCGGTGAATTTAATAATCGCTTTATTTTGGAATTTATTTTTAATGATTTTATCAATTTGTTTCTCTCGATTATGCCGTTCTGGCATTTTCGCCTTTTTTTCTGAGTATTATTGGCAGTGGCCCAGTTGTGGAAACGCAGGGGGGGGCCACCTGAGTTATGCAATCCGAAGTCATTCGTTTACCTGGCACTAAAAAAAGAGCTCCTGGCTCCTTCTTCACCTTCGTTTTGCCCCTCATAAACTCACCGCCCGCCCACCTTTGGCTCACTCACCTGCCATTTGCTGTGTGTTCGCTTGTTTGTTAAATTGAACAATTTATTTTATTTTTTTTGCACTCGCCATTTCGATGTTTGCCGCCCGACACTCGGGTACTCCTGCAAGGATATCCTGCTGCTCCGTAAAGGACAACAGCAAGGAAAGCTCCTTTCACCTTGCCACTTCCCCTGTATTTTTTTAGTTTTCTTTTTTTTTTTTTCGCTCTCAAGTGGAAATGGCAGTGAAGTGCGATAGTTTAGCATTTGTTTGCCTTGCCTTTGTTGCAAATGAATGCGCTAGATTTCACTTGCATTTTATTTGCAAACAATTTTCAATGTTTTTTGCTCGTGCATCCCTCGGTTTTCCACTTGCCTCTCCAGATATGACACATCGCCCGTTTTCCATTTTCCATTTTCCGAAACGCAGCGAAAGTTGTCAACTCTGACCGAATCGGGCCATCAGACCGGAAATGTCCGGGACCCAATTAAAAAAAATATATCTGGAAATGTTATCAAAAGGGAAGTTCGAGTGCTATACTTTTTTACTTTTGAAGGGATGCTGAGGTAATAAATTCTTGGAAAATGCCCCCCAAAAAAAATAGCCACATTTTATGATATAAATAAAATAGCATACTTGCAAAGCTATCCCAATTAAAAATTATTTCAATGATCAATAAATATTTTCTCAATTTACGCCAACTTAATTTTATTCGATGGAACTTTAGCGGGAACAAACGTATATTTAATAAATATGTATTTGGCCTTAAAAATAATTGAAATGTTTCCTATTTAATGTGTTTTTCAGAGCTAGAAAGACGATTATGCAAATAAAATCCAATTAAATTTAAATGTCATCTATGCAAATAGTAAATTACATTTAGAAATTGTTTACTAACAGCCGCAGGATTCAATTTATTGATTAAATTTCAGTTGAATTAAAAAGTTAATAATAACGAAGAATTTAAGGTTTATAAGCGTCTTCATTAAAAATCAACATTTCATAGCCTCCATTTTATTGTTCAACCAACAAAATACGTTTTATTTAAAGACTTCTTTGCACTGGAATTTTAATAAATAAATAAATGGGAATCCTGGCATATCCTTTCAGTTTAATTGCCAATTAACGCCAAAAGCATTCAATTAAGAGCATTGCCTATGTTCCTTGGCCGGGCTTTTATTTATATCCCCTTTGCCATTTGAAGCCAAGGATTGCAACGACTTGGGGGCGTGGCACATCGGCCAATCGCTCCTGATTTGGCCCGCATACAATGCTAATTACGGACTTGATGGCGGTCATTAGGCTGCCCTAGAGTGCCTCCCGTTGGGCCGCCCATTTTTGGCGGTGGGCGTGGCAGTGGCCACAATTAGAGCAAGTGCATCGGTGTTGGTCAATTTTTCCCGAGACCATTTTCCCCATTTCCCCAAACAGCTGCTGCAGTTTGTGTTCCAAAGAGTTCGTCAACGAGTTTGCGTGTTGTCACGCCTGGTCGGCAATTTGATGACTGCCCATAAACAGAAACAAAAAGGAGGCCATAAAAAAGTTGGAGGATCAGTTCCGAAAGACCAAATACCCTAAAAACTAAAAAAAAATATTATAAATTTTAAACACAAAATTCGGTTAAAATAAGTTATAATATCAATGAACTTTCTAATCAATAGATTAAGAATCTATAAAGGTCACCCTATCCCAACTTTAGCTTATCATATTAAGAAATAAATTTGAAGAAAGGAGATTTATAGGAAAGGATTACATTCTATGTCATCGAAGTTTTATGTAATCGCGAATATATATTTCGATTAGCCGGGAATAGGAAAAGCTTTCCTTTAGTGTCCTCGAAAAACGCTGCCTACATTATCATACCCACTTGAGGGGTATAAAAAAGGATTGGAACAAGTGGAAGAGCCCATAAAATAAATCACTCATACGAACTGGGGGGCAGTTAGAAAGTAAAGGGTTTACCAGTGGGAAATGGTGTTCCAATTTTTATTCAGTCGTGGGGGGGGGGGGTTGTTAGGACGAAAGACTCTCCGCTCAGTATCCCATTTCAAATAGTTGTAATTGAAGGAGTCCTGTGCGCCATGTGGCAAATCCCAAAATATATTCTACGTCAATCTCTGGCTGCCTGATTCCGTTCACCCATTTTTCCAAGGGGGGGTGTGGGACTTAGCCTTGGCTCAGCTTTCCACTTAACCTTTTTTCGCTTGGCTAAGGCCATGGCTTGGGTTTGGCTTTGGTTTTTGGCTTGTCTCGGCCTTGTCCTCTTGTCATCCGCGCGCTGTCGTCGTTTCCTTCTACTTGTAGCCCCCCTTTTCACACCCCTCCATTTCGCAGATTTTCACCCAAACTTTAGGCGCCACTGAGAAAAAAAAATTGTTAAAGTCACATTCGGTTCAATTTTCGGGGAAAGTCTTAAGTTTAGTTTACATAACTTTTTCCGCCAAACACTTTATGACCATAACCTGTTGGGAATTATAGCACACTAGAGTATATTTAACGCTGTTGCCTTTGAAGCAAGATCTTTTCTCTGAATGGACGACTTTCTTTGAAGTGCATTTTCCTCCGCACTTTTTGGAGCTTCTGCATGTTCTCGGATTTTCACTTGGCAATTCAATTGCATGAAAAAGTAGACTGGCTGGGCTTCTATTTTCCGCTGCTCCATTCCCCACAATTTTCCCCCATTTTCTTAGCCCCCATCTTTAGCTCGTTCTACGCTTTGTTTTTTTTTTTTCGCGCTTTTCTTTTGGTGTGATATTAATTCTATGGGAAATCCATTTTCAGCATAAACGTGCCCATTGAATCGCTCTCTAGCAGCCGTCAAATGCTCGGCGCCAGACTTTTTGCAACAACTGTGGCTCCTCCTTCCACTTCTTTATCCTGCATTGCTCTATTGCCGCTTCCGCCTTCCTCCTTCCGTTTTCATTGTTTTTTTTTCGGTTGTTTGTGTGCCACTTGCTTCATTGGTTGCATTCGCATCGAATTCAATTGGACGCGCGACTTGTTGGGCGCCATTACGGAAGAAACAGTTGGGCATTTAACAACACTGGCTAAAATGGATGGTGGCTGGCATTGGCTACTTTGGGGGCAAGTATTGAATAGTGGCGAAAATGTTTGGGGCGGAAAACGGAAGTGGCTGGGATTCCAATTGAGGGGATCAAACGATTCAATTTGCCAAGGAAAGGGGATTTCGTATATACATAATCCTGTCAGAACTGAGTATAACATATTGCTTAAATATTTAAGGACAAAAAGAAGAGAAATTTTCTTTGTTCTTTTGTCCTATAAAATACCGGTGACAATTACTTTTACTACAGAGCACCTGACCATTCGATTAACACTATTGGCGAGCCATGAAAGTTATATTAAACTGCTATGGGGATTCCGTAAACATTCGACTGACATTTCGGTGCCACACTCAATTGAGTTTCCGTTTGGCATTCGATAAGCAGTCGATTGCCATTCGTCAAACATTCGATTGGAAATGAAACGGTGGAAAGGGGGGGGGGTTTGTGTGGAAAGGCGGAGAAAGAGGAGACTAGTCTGCACATATATCCATTTCCCGTATTCCAGATGCAGCAGCGAACAATCCATCTGTCTATCCATCTTCTCATCTTCCCATCTATCCGTCACACACCCACTTTAAACCGGCATCTGCATGCTACAGTTTTTCCACCCACAAACACCCTTTAACCCCTTATCCCTTAACCTCTCCCCCAACCCCTCTTCACACTATCCCTGTTAAACTGTTGAGTGACTTTCAACGATTTTTGGATGCATCGCAGTGACGGAAGCTGCCGTCTGCTCGCCCAAGATAAACCAGCAAGCCATCTGTGTCTGCCCCTCCTTTGGGTTTTTTTGGCCCCCTTGAAAGTTCCTTCTCGATACCCCTTGGCACGCCTCTGGCGGCGGCGTGTGTGGGAATCCCCTCACTGCAGGAGTTCAGCCCTCACCTGCGCCAGCTTGGAAATCTCGAAAAACTTTGCTTGATGAGACTGTTGCTGGTGCACTGCGAAAAAAAATGCAGATGTTTAAAGTAACCAAATGGTAAAAACGATTGGATTTTGAAGATCTACTTAAAGGTGTTTAAAAGTATGCTAGAAAAGTAGTCTAGTCGCAAAATAAAAAAAATGTGTTGCATACTTTTAGACACATTTGAAAGTGATTTCTAATCTTTAGTGGTTTTAGTGGCAGTTTTTTATTTTGATTTGTATAGTCTGCCTCTAAGACTAAAAGTACGATTTTAACATAGAAAACGTATGGACATTTATAATTTAAAACCAACTTTTAATTTATCATGCGGACAAGAACGGACAGAAAAAAAGGTTATTAAAAGCTTACACGCCAATTCAACAATACTAGGTATATTGTAGTATTTTTATATTTTAAGCACCATTTTGTAGGCCAGTGTTGTTCAGACTGCTTATGCGGGTTCAGGCTTGGGTTTTGGTATGTGGACTGGAATTGGGTAGTAAAGGGATTGGAGCCAAAAGACTGGGGTGCTGGGTGCTCCACTCTTTGGACAGGAGTCGTGCAAAAGTTAAGCAAATCGCATATTTTATTCATGTGTTCATTAGGCAGCTACAATGTGCGACCGAAAATGTTTAAAGGAAGCGACAGGGGGACAGGTAAATGGGTATGAGTATGGGTATGGGTATAGGTATTGGTATGGGGGAATGGGTATGGGGATGGGTATCCTACTCCTTTCGAGAAAACGGAGCTGAGCTGAATGTGTGGGCCAGGCCGCCTGGCAATTCATGAAGCTGCGAAATGGGTCGCCAAGCGAGAACTTCAAAAGGGAAACCAAAAAGGATGCAGGGACATATTCAGGCACCTTTTGCCAATAGAATTCAAAGGGGGTTGTCTGTTGGCAGTGAGTGCATCACTGTTCACTGTTATATAAGCCAAAAAACGGGGACACTCTGATAAAGTCACTATCCATATATACATATATACATATATGTGTGTGTATGGGGGTCCTTAAAGCCTGGATGGCGTGAGGACATAAATTTTTACTTAAATTATATGACGCGACATGACTCCAACCGACACACACAGAAATATTGCCAGAGAAAAAAAAATATGTGGAAAATGCCCGCCGCATAAATAAAACTCTTCATTTGGATGCAGGGCAACTGCAGCTAACTTTACGTATGTCACAGGGATGCCCCCTTGAACCCATCCCCTTCTTCGGTTATCCTTGTTAGCTCCTTTCACGTTTTCCGACGTGGTCAAATGCATTTCCATTTCCACGCTGCCCTGGCCAAAACTGCAAACAAATTTTTCGGTTGCCGCGCGGTTTTTGACCAAAGTCGGCAAACCGCTGGGTAAAATGAACCAAGGACAAGTGCTTCAGTTCGGAAACACGAAACTTGGTTAGTGACCACCAATGGAGATGGGAATGTCCAGGACAAATGGGTGGAAATCCTCTCAAGATGGCTTCCACCAGCTTATGAGCACTAAGGCAGCGAACTAGAAAAAGAAGGGAATCCAAAATATAGTTATTAACCATGTTAAGTCCTAAAAGAAGAAAAACCCTCATTTTCTACCAATTCAAAGTGTATCGATAGTGCAGATCGATTGCGCCACCCAATCGCTGGCTTTTCACGCCATCAATCGCTAATTACCTATCGCAGTCATCTAATGAGGGGCCTCCGATTCGTACATCATGGATGGAAATAGAAATGAAAATTCCCAGCACAATCAATGGCCACCACTCCATCATTTAGTCCCCAGTGCGAAATACCCAATTTGAAACATCGACGGTTCATTATCGAATGGCCATAATTAAACACCCTTCGCGGTGAACATTTTCGATTTTGCATTTTGAATTTTAAAATTTCATTTTCATTTCCATTTGTCAACAAGGGAAACATTTGCTATTAGTTCACATCTTATTAGTGGTTTTAGATTATGGTAGAATTTGGGTTTGAATTCGTTTTAAATAGTTATTGCTTTGTAAACATTTTATAAATCCTTTTGATATTTTAGCTTTGGTTTTTGGACGTTTGCTTCGATTCGGTTATAGGTTTAGCTATCGATGTTGCTTGTAATTATGATGGGTCTGGGTTCTCATAGGTTTTATACATATTAACAAAGCGACATCACATTAATATCACGCATACGACAGGTGGGCCGTAATTTCATTTTATGAACATTTTCTTGTCATTTTTCGGTCTCCTTTTTTTTGCCCGCTGTTTTTTTCTTCTTTTTTTTAATAAATTGACGCCAAATGTTGTTGCTGCTGTTGCTGTTTGCATAAATTAAATGTTGCATTTATGCACATCAGTGCGCATTTAAAATTGTACAAATTGATTAAGAACGATTCGCATTAAAAATTTTCAAATTGGATGAGTGCGCTGTGTTCGACGCATGTTGTTGCATTGTATTGCCGTTGTGTTTGTTGCTCTTGCCGGGTCGCATTGCTGATAAATGATGTGAAAATCAATTAAAATAAATTACCAGACTGTAGTGCGATGGGACTTTCGGTTCAGGAGAGAAATGTCAACTTGCCCATCGGAGTGCGAAGCAAACATGCGAGCCACAGTTTGTCCATGTTCCAATTGGGAGCGCGGAGTTATGAGATAGTTGACCGATATTTATCGGCTAAGCGGCAGTTTTTCTGAGTTATCAAAATTAAATATATTTTTTTTGGTGTAAAAATCATTTGTGAAGCTGTCTAAAAGTATGCAAAAATATAATTTGAATCCAAAAGTCCAAATGAATAATTCTGAAAGAAGTCAATTTTAAAAGGCATACTTTTAGACAGCTTTAAAAAAGATTTCAGGAGCAAAAACAAGAATATAATTTTTAAATTTTTGAAAATGTTAATTTACCAAATGTGTCATAGAGTGTAATAATTGTTTAAGGTTTATAGAAGTATGCAACAATATATTTAGAATTTTGAATCATTTATTCAATGCCTACTTTTAGACACCCTAGTAAAAGATTTAAAAACCCCAACGATTTTTATAAACCATTTTGTCTTATATGTAACAATTATATATTCCAAAATAATTTATAAGTAATCGTCTATTAAATCTGTATAATTCCAAGAAATCGCTTAACTCTTTTTTGTCTTCAATCTTTAATCCATTGATTTAGCTCACCACGAATCCGGCATATATTGAATTTATGCCTTGTGCATCACCGCTTGATAATACGCTGTTGATCGAAATGATTTTATACGATTTTAATATGTTGACTATTAAATTAATTTCGTATCATTATTGCGGCTGAGGCAACTGACAGATTATCTCGCACATTACTCATATTTATGGCAATAATTGCGGGTAATTCGGAAGGCTCTCAGATTCAGCACTTATTTCGAAATTCACGGTGGTTTCCAGAGCTTAGATCTAAACCATCCGCTTTACCATCCTTAATTCAACACACACAATTTCCATTTTAATTGTTTGCCATATTATGTTATAACACTATAGCGATGTTTTTCCCGCGATTTCCTTTGTCATTGTAAGCGCATTAACAAAAATGTGCAACAAAATGTTGATGGCTGACAAAGATGCTTTGCCGCTCGGCCGTGGCGATTATTTATGCATATTGTTCAGATTTGCATATGGCGAATGTTCAACAACGGATTGCCGGTGGGGGCGGTAGATGGGCGGTGGGCGGTATATGGGGGTCAGGTTGGGGGGCGTGTCACGTTGACATACAGTGTGCCACTTTTGTGCTGTGTTGCATGTTTTTAGGAGCTCGACGTTCGACGTGCATATTCATTAATAATAAACCAAATTACCTATATTCCGTGCTCTCTCTCTCTGTCTCTCTCTCTCTTTTGTGCCCCATATTGTGGCTATATCGCTTACGGCCCTCTATATCCTGTGATTTTTAAACCCCCCCCCCCACCCCAACCCATCCCCCAGTTTTTCCTCCCTTTTTCACCGCTTATCCGCTTGCCCAGTGCAATTTAATTATGCAGAACTCGACAAATAGGAGGGAAATGGGGGCTGGGCTTTTTGGAACGAAATCGGGGTTATAGAGCCTTTCTGTCTGGACAGGAACAGCGGATATATCCTACGGAACACACACACACACCCCCATGCGTTTGTGTGTATTGTGGCGAACATAATATGCATGCACACGCAGCACATTTGGGAGCAGTTCGAGTTGTTCCTGTTCGTACCGCTGTTTTTGTTGCCAATAGTTTTTTCTCACTATTTTTTTTTTTTGTGGCTTGGCGGACGGTGAAATTGCCTGACCCGGATGTAAGCCAAACGCAGTGGTCTAAAGGGATGGAAAATTAAGGTTAACCAATTTTTGGCAAGGGGTATATTATTGTGTACTAAGGTGTCTAAAAGTATGCAGCATTATATTTTAGGTGTCGAATGCGCAATGGCTTAAATTTTGAAAAAAAAAATTTTTTTTTGCTTACTTTTAGACAGATTTATAAAGGATTTTAAAAACTATAATGATATTTATACCCTTGCTGAAGGTATTATAATAATAACGCCTTGAAGAAAGCATTTCCGGCCCTATAAAGTAGTATATTCCTGATTAGCAGTACTAGTCGTCCGCTTGTCCGTTTGTCCGTCTGTCCGTTTGTCCGTTTGTCCGTCTGTCCGTTTGTCCATTTGTCCGTTTCTTGACAATCTAGTCTCTTAGCTCCTTGTCAAAATTTAAATATATTGCCTAAAACAATTTAACCATACCTTGGTCAGTGGTAATCTAAAACCAAAGATCTCTAATTCCCAATTGAGCCAAAAAAATCAGGACACTGTGCATTTTGTACTTTTGCCACCTGTTGTTGTTGCATCCGCTTGTAGTGTTGCCTCTGTTGGTTGTTTGCTGTTGTTGTTGCCTGCGTTATGCATATTTTGCTCATGTTCGACAAGTAAAGGGACATGTCGTGTCAGTTTTTTGCGCTTATATGGGCCAAGATGCCCAACACATTGGACGCCATTAGCGGCCATCGGGATTTGCATGTTTGAGCGTGTCTCGCTTTTACTTTCACATTAATTGACCGGGGGGGTGGGGGATGGTATGGAATGGTATGTTATGGGAAAAAGGTGAAAGAGGAAAACCAGAAAGCATTTAACGCGCGTTTCGCGTGAACGGAATGCCCTCCCCCACCGCCCACAAAAAGTGACCACATCGGGGGCTTTAATTCCAGGTAAACAGTTTCTGTTCCACTTCCACATTCCCCAGTGCATTGAACTGGTATTGTCGGTATGAAACGCAAAAAGAGCATAAACAGAACAACAAAGCAACGCAAAAATCCCAGTGGATCTGTGATGATGATTAACCCCTTAATGACCACTGGGCAAATACAAGGCATTTTTCGAGGCAAGAACTTTTCAAATATCACTAATTTGCTGAAAAACTGAAAGCCACTCAATCATTAGATAGAATCACCCTTTTTTTGGTAAATGAAATCAAAATATTTTCTGAACTTAAGTGCATAGGGCTTTAAGTTATTACCAATTGTACTAGTTCTTCAAATATTTTCGATTCCCTTATTATTATGCACTTTGTAAAATGCGAAAAAGTATCAATTTATAGGGATCAGACAAAGTTTGGCTAATAAATTCCGGAGCAGAGCGACTGTGTTTTTCTTCAGCCCTTTTGGTTTTACTTCTTTGGCTGCTGCCACCGCTTCCTCTTATTGTTTTCCCTTGATTTTAGCTGACTAAACGCATAAATCTGTGGCTGCGTGCGACTTTTGCCACCCACAAACCCGTTTGAGCACTTCACCGCCCCTTTTTTGCCCTTCCTCACGCTGCCGGAAGACTTGATAAAAATCTTTGTTTTCGTTTCGGGAAATGCTTAAATTATGTTGCTTAGGCGACGACGGCGACGTTTGTTGTACTTGACTGCATGGGAACCAAAAACTGCAAATGGCAAATCTTCAGTAGGAACTCGAGGGGGCAAAGTGCAGCAGTTGACAGGCAAATGAAGTGCAGCAATTTACATAGTTCAACATGCGGAAAGAAAGAGAAGTGTGGGAGTGAGATGGGAAAGGATGACAGAGAGGGAGAAAGAGAAGTGAGGCCCATCATGACCCATTCTATTTCTATTCTTAGCGAAAATAGCTATAAAGTACAGCCTACTATTTCCGAGGATCAGTGTATAGCTAAGACGTTTTGATATAGAAATCTATAATCAAAAACCGAAATTCGGAAATAATTCGCAGGGGATTCTCAATTCTACGTAACATTGAAATACGCACTTCTAAGGGCATACGAAGAAAACTGAACCAAGCCTAAGTATGAAACTCTTTCAGCCTTAAAATTACGCAAAATGCATAATTTCAGTAAGCCGCAAAAGTAGTGTGAAGAAGCAGCATCAGCTAAAGTTGTACTTGTCATTCTTGTCCTGTTGTTGCCATTACTGATATTCTGCTTCTTTTTGCTTGGCGAATGTTGCTAAAACGTGTGCACATAAATATTTAAATGCCAAAAAGTCACGTCTTGAATAATTGTTTAACTTGTGTGTGCAGAACGGGGTGGCACATGTGTATTAGGGTGGGGGTTTAGCTTGCTATAGCTATTTTAAGAACTTTTTCAACTAAGTGCAGCTGTTACTGCCTGTACTTTCCCTCTACAGCGGCCCCCTCCCCTCATATTGCCCTCATTTCCTTATTTCGACTGCGACTTGCGTCAACAGGCACAAGGATTCATTATTATGAACGCAAATTACTCAAACTCCCACACTCATGCACAATTAAGTAATGCGTGTGTGAGGATGGTGGTGCGTTTGCATGTGTGCTGCTGTTAATTTTCATATTAAATCCGTTAAAATGTGCAAATACCCAACAGGCACTCACCGAGCACGGACACGAAGCACGTCGTCTGTCTAGAGACGGTAGCGTGACACGCATTAGCAGTTACAAGTCATTTATAGGGTAAGCTGCACTCAAGATATGTGAAATAAGGCGTTTGGTAAGCAATGTACTGTTTAATTGGCGCCCAACGTGGGGCCATCATGAGGTAATTTGTGATTGGAAGTAATTTGCGTAGGTCGGATCAAATGACTTATAAAGGTAATCGAAGAAAGAGATTTGGTAAGTTTTAACTGTAATTGAGGCAATTTTTAAAAGATCTAATACGTTCTCTGTCGCTGAATGATACAACATTTCAACAATACTATAAGTCTGAGTCATATTCTGATCTGATTACTACCGATTCACGCAATCATCTCCGGATCGAACCGCACTAAACAAAATCCATTCCAGATGAGGCAAGGCAAAGTCAAGTCAAGAACGACGACGCCGTGTTCCACCCTCGGGTGGGGAATTTCAATAAACGAGCATCGTGTAAGTAAAGTTATTAAAGGTACTTATACAACCCCAAACCACCAGGAACAACAGCCCTACAGCCACCTATGTGTACATATAGTTACCTACTTACCTGTGTAACTACTTACATTATGCATATTACTTTCACCCACTTTCCACGGTATTTTTGGCTGCTCAAATGCGCAAAATGTTATATAGGTTTTGGTTGTGTGTGTGTGTGTTGACTGAGGTTGAAAACTGGATGGGCAAAGGTAGTTCACTACATCATATTGGGGAGCAGAAGACCTGCCCCGAAGGGTTTGCCCCAAATGAAGTGGGTGAAAATGAGCATCGAGGCAAATTCAGTTTATTTTAGATATTAAACTGATGAAAATAATTGGTATCATTTCAGTCCAATTACGGTCCAATAAATTGTAAATGAAGCTGAAACTTTAATTGGCGTCAATCAATGAGAAACTACATTGTAATTGTTACATTGCCGAACGTGATAATCTGGCATCTTTCAAAGTGGCAAATACTTTTAGGTTTCTAAGTTGCATCTTCCTTGCCCTTGTCTTCGCTTTGAGAATATAAATAGTGACTTACGTATGATTGTCAATTAGGTTGGCTTAGGAGAACCTAGTGCAGGGTTGCATTCCGGTCCGACAGGCATGTGCAGGTCAGCGCTTGACAGCAGAAGCTAAAAAATGCCGAGCGCAACTGTACCGCAACTGTTGTGTGTGGGGCAACATTGTGCCAGGCCAACCGAATTGTTAATAACTGGCAACTGGCACGTGCTTACCTGCAGCTAACACGACTTTCTCCACTCCCTGCTGCCGGCTCATCCTTTTTTATCCTCATCCCTTCGAAGGAGAAGGGCCATAAAAAGCCGGGGCCAAAGGAAACATTTCCACATGCCCACAAATTAGTGGCACATTTGGGAGAAGTTCGCCATGTGTTTCGATGGGGATGTGTCTTTTGTGGCTTCCGTGCAGCAAAGTTACAGCCACCGAACAACCCACAACAGGCCACAAAAACAGCATTAACTAGCTGACAATCCTTAAAGTGGCTGGAACTACGAGATTCAGGTGGCAAGTGTAAAATGAAATGGCAGAATGACCGAACCATAATGGGATGTCAAGATGTTTTTTCGGTTCTTATGTGTCCAGGGGACTGAAGTGTGAATGTCTCATCTTAATGGTTGGGGGTACAAAAATGATTATTTTCCACTAGTATTTACTGCGCAAGATTGATTTACAGAACATTAAAAATGTAAAAGAATGGAATTGATTCAGATTTAAAGTAATTCGGTGGCCAACATAAATTCATCAATTTCAACGATTTCGATAATTGGTGCCCCGGGTGGTCTTTACCGAGCTGCAATTGAAATGCCTTCAAAAAATATTGTTCTTTGTGCATATTTGCTGCGTAATTGAAAACCAACAAGATGGTAATGACAACGAAAAACTTCAACCGATACACATAACCTACCTAGGT
This sequence comes from Drosophila suzukii, assembly GCF_043229965.1. Classification (NCBI taxonomy): domain Eukaryota; kingdom Metazoa; phylum Arthropoda; class Insecta; order Diptera; family Drosophilidae; genus Drosophila; species Drosophila suzukii. The sequence goes on from NC_092084.1 coordinate 8,720,478, forward strand.
AGATATATTTGTGCAATTCGTACAAACAAAAGAACACGTATCTGTTTTTATAAGCACGTGAAGCTGTCAAGGACATGAAATCGGTAAGCTGTTGTTGATTGCGTCCAAACCAAACGAGTGGAGTAGGCATCACATCCGATTCTTTCAATCAATAAAAAGCTCCCGGGCAATACCAATCGCCAAAGCTCATTACAAACAATAAACAAACAATGATGGCCAACCAAAATAATAATAATACAGAAAAAGCCACTGTTAAATGATGGAACAATAGAGTTAAATGACGACTTTTGTGTGCAAAATTTCCATTTCAACGAAATATTCGATTTGCGGTGTTAAAAATCACATGTTCCCATAGTCCAGTGGTTGCCAACAGAAGATGGACAGGCGACCCGCGGGATAGGTAATGCATCTGCCGCTACTCTGGTCCCGCTCTCGCCACACACACAGTGTACGGAGAACAACGGCTAGGCAAATCACTCACACGAACAACATTTCAACATTTCATTGTTTGCTTTGCTATAGGTTTGAAAATGATACTTTTCAAACGAATTCCTGCCTAATTACCTGATGGAATTTTAGTCTCTTTCCAATGACTTCCTACAGTTCCATCAGGCATTTATGCATTCGTTTGAAAAGTATATTTTTCGAACCTTTACACTTTTTTCCCTTTTTGTATATTTTATTTTGAACATCTAATCACAACCGGATTTGCCAACTGATATCCTTATTGGCATGTCCTGTCAAAGGCTATCCAACATACTATAAATAAACGGCTTTCGGTTGATATCAAATGGTCATCATTATCACACTCCCCCACTTTAAAGTGCCAAAGCGGTGAGGCAATCATACATTTTATGGGCTTTGATTGCTTTTGACATTTATTGATTTATTTGGCCAGAGAGACATGCAACTGTGCATGTGCATGTGCTGGGATGTAAATATTTATAAATTGCTGATATGCAATTAAAAATTACAGCAACAAAATGACAGCTGCCTCAGGTGCAGAACCACATGCTCGTGCAAATTAAGCTCCGATGCAGGTCTTTAAAATGCAAATGTGGGCGAAAAGGGTTCGAGATTTCCACAATCTGGGATTAAAACGTATTATTCTTAAAATTCATGCCTAGCAGCTTATAACCATAAAAATAAGCAAAATCTTCGGCAGCCTTGGCTGTCAAAAGCATATTAGGTAAGAAAATATTTATCGTACATGGAAAATACAAGAGTTAAGCCTTGGAATTAAGATATTTTCAACTACATATGCATTCTTTATTGGGAATAAATTTCTTTTGTCTCATGTATTAATTTGGCACTCCTTCAACCATAGTAAGTTGTGCGGAGGAGTGCAAAAAACTGATATGACATGCTGATTACCTTCATGAAGGTGTTGAAAGATATTGGTGGAAAGGTGGGCGGTCTTATAGAGGCTGGCTTGTGACTGCGGGCAATGATAAATTTCAGGATGCGCTTATACTTGGTGCTGCAGGGTAACCAGTTCTGATTGAAGGCAGAATGGCCAATTCGAGAGCTCTAGAATATTAGGAATAGTAAATATAAAAACAAATATACATTTTCTCAAGAAAACTCACTGATGAGATCATTTCATCGCCGTAATAACAGACCACAAAGACTTGAACTAGGGAGGCCGAAAAAAAGATAAAGTACAGCACAATATCCTCCACATTTGAAGCTGTTATCTGAAAGCCCGCAAAGCAAATGACCAACGAGGCGGCAATAAAGTTCCAAAGGATCAGGAAGCTAAATATGCTGTTGACCTCCTCGCTAAGGCTGAAAAATGGATAAGAACGTTAAAGAAATATTTTTTAATTCAAAAGGAATCCCTAGAGAATATGTTGAGACCGCAAGTCCAATGGAAAAATAATATAGCATACTTTTAAGAGCTTTTAAGAATAGATTTGAAATCTCTTGAGATTTTAAGGAAACCTGAAAACTTACTCCAAAGCTCTGGCATGATAGACAACCAAATCGTGGAGATATTTGATATTCTCCTCATCCGTATGCTCTCCGCCATCGTAGGCCTCCAAATCATTGGCTATAAAGTTAAAGTGCATGGTCAGCTGGGTTATGGTCGTAATTAGCAGAAGATCCACGCAGACGTAGGAAACTCCGGCCACATAGGCACAGTGAGCCAATCCCCAGTAGGAAAACCAATAGACCGTCAGATCCGTCTCAGCATCGTAGGGAAATAGGATGTGAAAACCGTAGTTCCTTTCGAATATCTCCGATCCCATTAGGTAGTACTTAACAGTGGACTTGATGGCTGGATAAAAGCTGAACGACGAGGTATAGGTCATGCAGAGGATGGTGAAGAGGGTCATGACACTGTTCATGTGTTTCCTGTAATATGGCACTTGATATTTCCGCTGTGACTCTATGTCCACGGGGTACATCTCCTTGAGGTCATCCAGTAGCTTGACCAAACGTTGCTTGTTCACCGTCAGTCCAAATTGCTTGAAGTCGGCCATAAAACTGAAGCCAATGCAAGGGGCAACCGCTGTGGCCTCCAAAAGAGTTGTAGTCGACATGATGTGCACGATGAAGTAGGCAATTTCGCCCACCACATAGGCATTGAAGTTGAGGAACCCCAATACCAGATAAAATCGCAACAGGTAACGCCTTATCACATTGGGATCCCGGTCCGAATACAGATCCTCGCCGATGGTCTTGTAGAAAGTCATCGGGAATCGGGTGAGTTCGTCAAAGGTGAGCACCTCATCATCGCCCTTGGGCTTACGTTTGCGGAACAGCATGACGATGTGGTTTAATCGCCGTATCCAGTGGGCCTTAGGCTTTTATAGTGGTCACCAGTGAGGCGACACCATTAAATTGTCATGAGCCAGCCCGTGCTGACCTCATAATTACTTAATTGAATTTGAGGTAATTGCAGACACCTGCCAACATTGTATTGCTAAAATATTAAGCCCTTAGAACTAAGCTGAAGGAATGTTCCCATAGATACACGGAGAAAAAACTACAGATATCTCAGGATATTACTAGGCTGTTGTCTAAAGGTGTTGAAAAGTATGCAATATAAAAAGAAAAGTCATCTTCGAGATTCAAAATATATCGTTGCATACTCTTAGATACCATAATAAGTTTTATATGAAATTATGCTACTTTTCTGCACGTGCACATATATAATCCCCGATGGCTGATGGAAATTAATTCAATTAAATTCCAGAAGGATTATCAGAGGCAGGCCTCAAAACTCAACATCAAAGACAAGTTCGCAAATCAAGTGGCCAATGTAAGTACATACCATTGTGCCTGGGGAGCCCTTCATCCCAGATGCTCGCCGAATGCCAAACATATAGAAGTATTTTCTGGCAGCCATTCGGATTTGACGGATGTGTGGTTTCCATAACGCCAGGCCCCCCCATTTTCGGGTTGGGTCTTCTTCACAATTTGGCATTTTGAGGCACAAAAGGTGCTCGGACCGCTGCCAGGTTTAATTATTCATTGGGAATGCTGGACTACTTATACCAATTGTATGCTCATACAAAATATCTTAATCTGCTAACAATGTGCTGGCATATTTTCCTCATAGTTCGTGGCTTTAAGTTGAGATTAAATCGAGATGGCCAATAAGAACAATGCATTGCATTGGATTTGCTGAAACAATACCCCAACATAACTCTGCTTTTCAAAGAAAACACAGCTCTGCCTATATATGAATAAACAGGATATGGATAATGGTTCTATTGTTAAGATTAATATTCTGGGATCTACAGTTGGAATTTATGCTGCTCGAGAATTATTAGGTCCTAAAATTACATGGAGAAATATTTTTGAAGTCGAAGCAGCTTATCCATTTCATTTTAACCATTAATTTCTTGTGAAACCAGCACCTTGAAAGTTATCCTTTCGTTAAGTGTAACTGCAAATCACGTTATCTGATGCCTCTAACTTAAAATCATCAAGCTTGTGGGAAATGGACAACGAAGTTTTAGAATTCCCCCATTCAAATACCTCAATTTAATCATCTATTCAATGTCTATAATAGATAACACCGTGCCATGCACTAATTGCCAACATGCAATATAAAACATTCCTGATCATGGACATGGAAATTATAAATTTGTTGATTTGTTTACCTTACGCTTAGTTTGCGGTTAAAGTTTTGCAATTAAATGCTGCATAAATTACATGGCTTTGCGAATGCGTCAAATAATTTACGGCAAATTGAAATTAATTTGAGTTATATGGCCGCAACCGAATGCACAAGCAAATCAAATGTAAACTTTAATAATAATAATTTGCAGCAAAAAAGCCAAAGGAAGCCAAACATGTTCAGACTTGCAGGCGCCGTACATTTTATGGTCCTGGTAATTAGTTTAAAAAATACTTATATGTATATACGCATGGTATTTATGGCCCTGGCCCGACAATGTGAAAACGAGTTGATTTTCGTATTTATTGGCCGGCAGCAGCAGTCAGTGTGTAAATAAGTATGTGTGCTCTGGATAAACAATTAAATCGGAGATATCAGTGCTCATTGGGCTAATAATTGAGTTAAATATTTGCACATGGAAATTCAAAACAACCCATGGCCTACTGCCTTCTGCATTCTGCCTGCTGCCATATGCCTCAAATTGAAATACATTTTAATTTGAAGCGTTGACTAAATTATTAATGCAAATTAATTGTATTGCCATTAGCACAAGTCCAAACGTGTTTGCAGTGTTGCAGTGTGTCCATGTCGGCGATTGTTATTTTTACAGCAAACGATGGGGCAACACTTAATGCAACAGTTGTCAACGGATCGAACCGCTCGCCACTATTATATTTTCCTTAAATTAAGTTTTTAATTAGATACGACGGACATTCATATGTTTCGCACATATTGTTTGTCCTTTGTGCAACGTGTCTGCAATATTGTATTACCTCAATTAAAATAATAAAAGCATGCGGAGTCGGACCTTTGCCTGCGCGGTGCGAATGATTTTTCGACAGATTATTTGGCGCTTTTATAGGGAGATGGATTTCAGAAACACATTGTTAAGCAAACATATCAATTTGGGCTGTGGACCGTGTTCAAAACCCACTAGCAAATGTATAATTATTCTTTTATGAGAGAAAATAATTTATAATGAAATACAAAGAATTATACAAATGATTTTTTGTTTCCTAGCCACATGCAATTTATTTCAAAAGTCAATCAAAAATAAAATTTTAACCCCTTTATTAAATTTTTTAAAACTAAAAGTTAGGTTGGAACTATCATATTTTAATTTGGCGACTAAATGTAACCATTGTCCAATATTTTTCGCTTAGTAAACTGCATGTTTAGTAGTCGTGTAAACACGTGTAATATCATATTTTAATTTGCATGACATTTATCGACAAAACAAACGGCGAGTGCCCATTAATTTTCAGGGGGTATGCAATAGAATTATTTGTTTTAATTCAGTGGAATTGTGATGCCTTTGTGCCATCGACAATGGCAATTTAAAATATTCTTACGCCCACATACAATTGGGCAATTGGTAGAAGAAAACTTCATACATATAGGCCGCAGGGTTTTCCGAAGGGAAAACTTCCATCACTTGTCGATATTTGCCAATGTGGGTGTGTGTGTGTGCAGCACAAAAATTTCTATTACAATTTTTGGCTCAATTTTTTCCCACTCAGGTTTGAACTATCAAAGGCCAACGGCGCATTGGGTTTCAAAAGAGATGTGTTTTTGCCCCCCATTTTGCCCTTTCTGCATTTTCCAGCTGAGAATTGAGCTGTCGGCTGTCCATACACACAATGCGTGCATCTGTGGGGGTAAATGCTGTGCCTGTGTGTGTGTGTTTGTGTGAAAGGGTATTTTCGACCATCAAAATGTCCTTAGACATTTCGGTAAATTGTTGCCCCAAATTCCTCTCCAAGTGGCCCGCATTCCTGGCTCTAAGCTACTTTGAAAAATCAACCTTCTTGATTGTTTAGCTTTCGGGGTACTATAGGGAATATTCGAAAATATCCTTGTCAAAAACAATAAACTAAAAATTACTTACTTACTTACTACTAGCTTACCATTACTTAACTTGATTTGTGTAAAATACTTATCTTAAACTTCCTTTTTTTATACAAGAACTGTTAATTTTGCTTTCAAAATAATAATATTATATTATAATATTATATTAATTATAAATATTATTATCAGAATAATTTCAGAAAATCTTTTAAAAGAGCATTCGACTATGGCTTAAATAGTTTCCATGCTTCCAGCTTTGATCCCCCTAACGTTTTTCGCTTTTTTTTTGTTCTTTGTTGGCATAATATTCAAATTGGTTGGCCGGGCAAAGAAATGCAAACTCAAAGAAGTCCTTTCCACCTTTACTGGATGCCCATTTTTTTTCCTACCTCCGGGATGGTTTTAGAGCACTGCTTCCGACACTTCCAACATTGTTTGCGAGTGGGGCGAAATATCACCAGTCTTTGGCAAAGGTAACAAAATCTGCCCGGAAAGTGTGAGGGAATCCATTAAATGCTTGATTTGACACAAAAATTTTAGAAAAGAGGGGATTGGGAAAAAATCAGATAACGCTTTAATTGCAAAAGGTTTTTTTTTTTTAATAAAAAACAATAGTATTGGAGAAAATGCAACAAAATAAGCTCAAATCGCCCATATCCCATATCCTTTGGCTGCATAACAGTAAATGCAACGGTAAACTTGGTACTTTTCTCTCTTCCTCTTGCTTTTATGGCCACTTAACGCGTAACGGTAAAAATGGCCGTCGACCAGCAAGAAGAAGAAGATGAAGAAATTCTTGCAATTTATTGACTACCAGAACCAACGGACAGCGTCCATTGATTGCCAATTGATTTGTCGAGTGTGTGGGCGTGTCCGGGGGGGGGGCGGTGGTCGTTGGGCGGGTAACCAGTGTGTCTTTTGTGGGCGTGGCAGTCGGTAAAGAGTGGCCAAGTAAAAGCACAAAAGTCAAAGTTGATCGTCGGTTTTGTACGAGTGTCCTGCCCCACAGGCCTTAAGTTTAACCCGTTAGCAGAGCGAACATGTTTGTTCTTGTGGTGTCAGAAAAATGACTTCGGAATTATAGGCTTTTAAGCGCCTGAAATCTTCCTACTGAATAAGTTATTAAGTTGTTGAGACATGCCCTCGCTCTTTGAAGAAAAAGTTAATTTTACTTTTGTATAAATAAATATTATTCTTGAAGACAATGGAGGATCCCTTAAAGGGTTAAACAATTTCACAGCGAACTTATGACCCGAAATGAACAAGAGGAGCTGCCCAGGACTTGCATATTCGTTAAATTTACCGCAGAAGGCGAAAAGGAGGAGGAGGAAGGTCCTGAGCCTGAGAGGAGACAACCACATAGCTTATGCAGACGAGACCGAGACCGGGAATGGAGTGCCGTAAACGGAGCTGCACGGATAGAAAAATCCTACGATATCATATTATAATGCATTATAATGATATTGAACAGTGAGTTATATTAAAAATATAGGCGTACTATCATTAAAATCAGAATATAATTATATTTCATCATATATTTCTTAAAGTTTCGAGTGATAATCCTGAAACTATTCTTATACCATATCATCATCATAATAAATAAATCAAAAATCTTCATAATAATGCATTTTTTCTTAAAGTTCCGACTTTAAAATATGTGAAATAGATAATCTCATAACTATTGTAGTACCATATCATCATCATATCATATCACTGTTTCTTTCTGTGTGCCAACGGAGCCCGGGCAGAAACTATAGCCGTATCCGTGCACCAGGACTCGCACACCGGAGCTGGAGCCGTAGTGATGGCCCGTGGCCCAGGAATCGCAGCGGAAGGGGATTCCGGAGCGGTTCAGAATGGCAGGACGAAGTACCAGGAGGCGGCAGTCGGTAGTCGGCAGTCGGCAGACAAAAGCACGCAAAAACTTTGTTGCAAAACACTTAGCACACACATATGAATGTGCGACAGGCGACAAAGGTTTCAAGAATAATAACAACAAAGTCTTGTAGGTTTGGTGCTGATCTATTAGGTCTATATAGGGTATACTGTTAAAATAGTATGTCTATAAAGCCATTCAAAATGTCTTATTTGAAATTATCTACCTTACCTACACCAGATTTTACAAAATCAAAAATAAGAACATTCTTTAAAGAAATTTTAAAGTAAAAAAAAATTTTTTTTCTTGTTCCTTACGAAACTTCGGTGTCGTCATTCTTGTCGCCTGAGTTTTACATGTTAAATGCGCGCCGCCACACATTTCTCATTGAGTGCGGCTATACGGAGTGCGAGTGCAAGGATGTGAATGTGAGTGTGTTGTGCATTGTCTGGTTAGTCCTTTCCGCATATATTTGAAAATAAAGTTACGACAAGTTGCACTCAATTTTCAGCATTTACTGTCAGCGCACAGGCACGCCACGGCAGCCAGTTGAGCAGCAGTACAGTGAAGTCAGGGTAGGAGGGAAAAGTGAGAAAGGAGGAGGATGGGGGTGCTGGTGCTGGTGCTGGGTCCAAGCCACTGTGGCAACAAAAACTATGTCAGGCCGGTGGACAGTGGATATGACACACAGTGAAAATTACAACTGCATAGTTGAGCCTGAAAAAATTCCAAATAAACACTTGGGAATTATAAGCGCTAGTGCAAGAGCAGGAAAATTCTAAAGTGAAACTAGTTCATTAATTCATTAAATTCTAAAATTAAAAATCAAAACAATAATGCAAGTATAAATATTACAAAACACTTAAGAGCTGATAATTTTTTTAGGCATAGAAAATACTACCCCCCATTTCTTTGTGTGTAAAAAGAAAAGCCAAGCAACGCATAAAACGCTTGAAATGAATACGTGTTACAATTGTTCGTCCCGCAATTCCCCTTGGGCCAACTCAACCCCTTGGCATACTGCTATGCCAGGCTACGCCCATGGGCCTACCGACCCCGACCCCTTAAGCCCTTCACTGCTACTGTTCGTATGCGATTTGCAAACATTTTCATTATGCCCATGGACATGGGAGCGTGCTACTAAATTGATCAGGAATATAGTTTTACATATGCATGAGGGAAATAGAATGAAAGCTGTATCGTTGCAGGTGCTTAAGACCTAATAAAAGGGTGGGGGAATAAATTAGTCAGGTTGTAAAAATACAGTTTTTAATTGAAACATGATCCTATCATAAAATCCCTTAATTGGTATTCGGAATTCTTATGGCACAAGGCCTAGGGTTTTCAAGGAACAGCAGGAGAAATTCAACTAGTACGTGATTTTGAAATGAGACACTCATGTGTGAAGTATAATCTAAACTACTCAGTATTACCCTTTATATGAGCGATGACTGGTAAAAATAAATTTCTGGAAGTGCCGACTTAGTGATAAGCGACTTTTCCGAGGACAATGAACGGAGGACTCCAGCGGTACGTGAGTCATGGCTGATGGTCGCCGTGAGTTGTCACTTCTCGCCACCATTTCCAAATGAGTCCTATGTGGTGGCATTGTTGGTTCAGACAGCATACACTCAAAAAAAAAACTATTGAAGTTTTAAAATAATAAACTTATTTTTTAAGTTTTTAAATTAAGAAAAGTAAATTTTATGCATGGCGTAAGCTTTGATTATTCTCAACTGTTTTTTCTGAAATATGATAGCATAGCCTTAAGATTGTAAGGTTAAGTATTCGCCTTTTAAAAATTGTTCGTTAATTAATTACTTTAAGAAAATTAACTTTATTTGAAAACCATTTTTTTAAGGAATAGGTAATTTTTTAGCCTATAGAAATTTACAAGTATCAGATCGAATTGTTTTTGAGTGTACTGTTAACAATATTTATTTATAACTTCAATGTTTTAGACCTATTTTAGCTATGTTTATTGATAAAATATTAGCCCTTACGCATTAAGTAAGATTAACTATGTGTATTGAGATGAACTGGAGGACTTAAAATTGATTTATCACTTTGACCAGAAGGTTTTTTGATGTGCAGCTGGTCGACTCGAACAGGAGATAAGCTCTGCAGGTGGTTGCCCGATTCCCGGCATTTGCATATAGAATTGTGTGGTGCGTGCGAAGTAACGTCATCAAAAAGGGGGCACAGACCAAAGTGGAGCCACCCACGTCCACGTCCACGTCCACCACCCACACTCGCATCCACATCCACATCTCACTCTGAAAAGTGCCACAAGCTGGCTGTCACAGCCTCTGGCAGCTGCAAGTGTATTTAAATTTCAACAAATTAGCTTAGTAAATTAGCTGCTCATAAATCTGTGGCCATAAAAACACGGACACAAGATACTCGCCGGGTGAAGCGGATGGTTCCGGCGAATGAAAATGGAGAGACAGTTGGGACAGCCAGAGCGACAGCATCTGTCATTGGCTTAGTTTCCATTTTAGCCAAGATCCACACGGCGTTTCCATAACCATAATTAAGGGTATCCAGTCACGTACATCAGGCACCTACTTTTGTAATGGTTTTCGGTATTAAGTTCGGTTTACGCTCCATAATGACCTGCACCCCCTAGAGGTTATCCTCATTCGGATATACATATATATATATGAAGTGAAAGAAAATGTTTACCATACCATAGATTTAAAGCGTGTGTTTAATTGTATTTGCCATAGAATTAAATCGAATTTAATTAAGTTATTGCTTTTCAACGGAAAGTTAACAGCATGTACAGTCTTATTATGTGTTTATGGGCCCAGTGATATAGCAGGCTTCAATGTTAAAAATAGTTATTGGGGCCCTCCTTAAGCCCTGGAACCCATGGATGTGGTGGGTTTGCCAGGATCGGTGTCACCATGTCCACCCTCCTCCATTTCGGCAGCAGGTCCATACGGATTTCCCAGGCGATTGTGATAGATTCCAGCGGATCGGAGGCGCTCGTCCAGTTGGTAGCGATTTTTCAACATCTCGCGGTGGCCACTCAAATCCACCATGCGATTGGCCACACGGCGACCGATGGTCATTAGCTCAGCCGTGCGGTAGATATGTGTGGATCCGGCTCGAGGGCCAAACGATTCGAAGTCGGAAACGGACCTAATGCCCGACAATTCCGGGCATTTCAGCATTACGTCCCGGGAACAACACGGTATATTCAGGTTGTGTTCTTCTTCCTTGGCATAGCGTTTGGAATTTTGCTTGACCAATTTTTCCACAATCTCGCTGATCTTCACCTGATCCTCGGTCTTTATGAAATTGGCCATTCTATGTGCGTTGTGTATATTTGTATAACTCGCGAGCGATTGGTTAATTAGAAGTACGAACTTACCTGGTTTTTTTTTTTTTTGCTTTAAGGAAAAATGAAAAGATTTTATGAAATGTGCTAGGCGCAAGGCACTGAATCTGAATGAATACAAATGGTTGAACGGATTGTTGAAACAATCAACACAATTAGCAAAGGTAGAGTTGATGGCCCAAAAAGTTTTAAGCATATTTTTTTTTGGCAAGTGTTGTAAGTCAGTATTTCGGGTGCCAAATCGCAAATAAAAGTCAGAATAAGGAATGTCATACCTCGTTGAACTCGTAGTTTAATTTCCAATCCATTGGCATTAAAATCTGAAAATGTTGTATTTTTCCAATTTTCTTCAAAAAAACCTGATGCAACCCCTTATGAAAATTGGGAAAATTGGTCAAAAAATAAATTTTCCTCAAAGTGATGGGGATCGTTAGCATTGGAAGTCAGCTGCTCAGAACAGTCGGTCTTTTAGCTGTACGCCTTGATTTGGCGAAACTGCAATTGAAAAACCGCAAAAAAAAGGAGTATTTTCTGACAAAATTCTGAGTCTTATTTTTCCTCCCTAAAAAGTCAGTGTTTTGGCTTCCAAATTGCCAATAGAGGTCAGAATAAGGAATGACATACCTCGTTGAACTCGTAATTTAATTTCCAATCCATTGGCATTAAAATATGAAAATGTTGTATTTTTCCAATTTTTTTTCAAAAAAACCTGATGAAAAATGATAAAATTTGTCAAAAAATAAATTTTCCTCAAAGCGATGGGGATCGTTAGCATTGGAAGTCAGCTGCTCAGAACAGTCGGTCTTTTAGCTGTACGCCTTGATTTGGCGAAACTACAATTGAAAAACCGCAAAAAAAGAGTATTTTTTTGACAAAACTCGGAGTCTCATTTTTCCTCCCTAAAAAGTCTGTATTTCGGCTTCCAAATTGCAAATAAAGGTCTGATAAAGAAATGCCATTCCTCGTTGAACTCGTAGTTGAATTTTCAATGCGATGGCATTCAAATCTAAACATTTTTTACTAACTTAAGTTAATTAACACTCATAAATTGTTTGTGAAAATTCTAATCATATTAGGAAAAGTTTTTACCCATTTGCTTGGCGCACTTTCACTCCTCGCAATGCTCCTGGCCCTTATCAAAATCAAGTTTATTTCCTCATTTTTCGCTTGGCCAGCACAGCAGGACTACCACTTTTTCCATCGTCCTTGGACACCATACATTAGCTGCACAAAAACACATGTGTGTGGGCATCTAAAATACACAGAAAACATTATTTGATAAATATATAATTTTTATATTTTTAAAAATTATAATTCAAATTACCCGTTCAACTATAAGTGAAATGAATTCCAGTGATAACTAATTGGTAACAAATTTTTTTTAACATAATACATTTTTAATTTTATTTCATTTATGGTTTTAGGGAAAGCATTTAAAAAAATTCATGGATCGCAGGCAAAGGTAATTTTACATATCAATACATTTTAGTTTTTTTACAATTTATACAAATATTGTAGCTGGAATATTGGGAGTAACCCCTAAAGAATAAGTAGTGGGATTTGAACCTGGTCCCCTATCAGCCTTCCTAGTTTTTTCGATTTGGTCAAGTTTTGGATTGAAAACTGCAAAATTCTTTAAATATCTAATCAAAATGAATATCGAGCTGTGTAGAGGCTACATTTTGCGAAGGACTTTGGGGGTCTTGGCACGTGTGCCCCAAAAACAAGTTGTAAAGTGGAGAGTGCAGGGCGGTGAATGGTGAATGCAGATGGGTGACGGCAATTTCCAAGCAGTTAAAATAATTGCAACAAATTTTCAAGTTTTCCTTATTATCCCTTTTTGCATGCTCCTGCATATAATCCGAACGCAAACAACAGACTGCAGCATGGGCGGACCCCCCCCCCCCTTTCAAAAAGGGGGTCTTTGTGGTATGGGTTGGGAGGGGGGGGGGGGTGCTTGGGGCTGTCTGTGAGAGCTTGGGGCGGCAGCCACATAAATGTTTTAAGCTGTTGTGAATTATGGTAATGAATGTCAGCGCAAACTTCCGGATGCCTGGGCTCAGACCGAAGACCAGACCCGGCTAAAGCCTGCCATATTCACCTGACCCCCACCCCCAAAGTACCCCTTTTCAGGGGGGGGGGGGGGGGTTGTATCCAACCCATCCCTGGGCCTTTTGTTTTGACCGTCTTTTGTTCTCTCAGCCACGTCGCCACTCAACATTGGCCAGTAGCAACGGCGGCGTCGGAAATGCAACGTTTTCAACTGCATGCGAAACATAATTGACAATCGGTTACAATGACAACCACCAGAGAAGGGCAAAACCCTGGCTACAAGTCGCTGGAGAATCGCAATGTTCGTAGAAGTTCACTATTCATGAACTGATTGGCCAGCTTTGATCATGATATGAGCTGTTGCGCTGCACAGAAAAATTATTTATAAAATACTACATCGAAAATTGTAGGCAGAAATACAGAGCCCAGCTTTTTAAATTAATATTTTTAAAATTTTTTTTAAGGAAAGACCATTTTAAACCACGGTTTAATGAATTTTTGGGTAAAAACGGAAAGAGAATATTAAATATCCCCTTTGCGCAAAAGTACAGTGGTGATCATAGTAAAGGTAATAACAAACAAATTGACAAAAAAAACTGAAAGGTTAAAGAAAAATTGTATAGGATAGTTTAAATTTTGAAGTTTGGCTTTAACTATCATTCTAAAAAAAAATATAATATAAGTTACTCTTTAGATTAAATTGATTTTTATTTGATTTTAACCATTTCTTAAAATGAAAACACTTGGTATACATCCGTTTAAACATCATTGATCTCTCTCATCATATTCCTGTGAATTTGGCACCACTGTGCGCGTTGCATGCCACAAGACAATGCCAAAATCCGCAACAATGCTGCTGCCTTTGCTGCTGTTATTCGCAATTTGCTGGTGGCCAAGCAGTCTGCCAAGTGAGTCTGCCCCTGACCAGTACGTTTCCCTTGGGAATCCCCGCCAGGATATGGGGAAGTGGGAGGAGGAACCGGAGGAGCAGGAGGAGAAGGAGGCCACCGACCGACCGACCACCGGCACTCCTGATTTACGGCGTCGCGCATTGCCATTTTTACCTGTCCATAACAAATTGGACACCAGTTGATAGAAGCTCCAACTTGTCGCAATGCAGCAGGCGCCTCGGCAAAACCGCAAAAACAGCTCCTCCACCCACTCGCCATTCAAGGGAACTTACTTATCGAGGGGCTGAGCAGGGGCAGAGTTAATCGAAAAGAATCACAAGTTCTCGAAAAGTATCGGAACAAAGGAACCGCAATTTAATATGGGCTTTCGAATAAAAGGAGTACACTTAATTACAAAAAATCTTTCTCTAGATAATAAATTGTAAACTATTTTATATCAAATACTTTTTTAGGCATTTTCAACTTATAGCTAAACCCTGATCATCCCTGATTATGAATAAAAAAGAATCCCAAGTTATCGATAAGTATCGAAACAAGGAAACTGAAATTTAATGTTGTTTGTCCCTAAAAATAAAATAGTTTAAACAAAAAACTATTTCCTACAATATATCTAATAAATAATTTGTATTCTTACATTTTTTATATTATTTATTAATTAAAATTAACTGATTATCGAAAATACCTTAAACCTAATCTATTTGCATAGTAGCCTTTCCATTCCTGCTCTTAAATTTGGCTTTCACCTTCATTTATCTCCTGCCATTGAATTTTAATGCGAGGCAAATTAATTAAATTGTGCAAGCTGGCAGGCATTTAAAAATAATTGTAAATAAATGAAATTACGGTAAATAATGAAATTGCACACATTGCAAAAGAAGCTGATTTTTCGACAAAGCTTGCAATAATCCGCAACTAATTGAGAGATTATTGACAAATTCCTCATTTGGAGCAGATTTTGATAACTTAAGCGGTGAGTTTAGTTACCTTGTAATGAGACTGCCACGCCCCCTTGTCCGCCCAGCCCTTTAAATCGCCCCGGGCACGCTGAGTTGTAATTTCGTTAATCGATAAAGTGTCAGATTAACAATGCTAGACATCCAGTAATGACGGCCCACGGCCTTTACAATAGCTATATGTATGCAATATGCTATTGACACCTCAGTTTTCGGCAATTACGCCCACCTGGGCCACGCCCATTACGTGCGGTGCACAAACCAGAGTCTATCAACTCCTGAATCTCCATCTCCAGGATAACCAATAACCCCAACCCACATCCCCCATCCCATTTCGCTGATTCGCTCACTCAATGTCGCATTAGTCACACAAAGAGGATGTTTGATTAAATAAGCTGCCATATACAAACATTCTCACACGTGTGAGTGCCACGCCCACTTTTCACTGAAAGAAAATTTGGAAAAAAATGAGGATTATGATTTGTAGGTTTGGCTTGCTAGGTAGTGGATTATTTTGCTCATTGAAAATGTAACAGGGTTATCAAAAACTATAAGTAAAGTATTACCAGCAATCTCTAGAGTTATAAAATCGCTGATTAAATCATTTTAGGTGTCTAAAAGTATGCAACAATATATCTTAAACTCAGAAGTACAATGAATTCATTCAGAAACACGTCTATGATTTATTAAATGCGTACATGTAGGCACCTAAAATTACATTTAAAAGTTGTTTTAAAGCGTTTATATAGGTTTGTTTGTGATGGAATCTTAGAACCTTTCAATATAAGGAAAGCTAATTAAAATTACCAAGGCAGTAATTAAAAATATAATGAAATTACTGGAGATTAGCTGCAAAGGAAAGAATTCATGTAGGTACTAGAATCTAGGTAGTAGAATCTTAGGACCCTTAAAACATTTTCTTTCAGTGTCAAGTGCACACGTGAGATGCGCTTCATTTGACGGAAATTTAAATTCGATTAGCCAGAAGTGTTCGTGTCCCGTATCGACAGTCCATGTCCGCAAATCCGCATCCGCAGTCGTGTGTCCATTCAACATCTCCATCTTCATTTCCATCTGCATCTGCATCCTGAAGTCTCCGTCCGCATTCACGGCGAATGCCAATAACGCAAAGTCCTGGCTTATATCCCTGTCAAAATTGCATGGCCATGGGCAACGGGCCAGAGGGGGGGTAGGTGTTGATTGGCAACACAAACTGCTCATGGGCGGGCGGACGGTGGTAGAGGGGGTTGTCGAAAGAGAGGTCAAAAGTTGCAAATGCCGAAGAACAAACAGCAACAACAATAAAAGGAATTGGATTGGAATGACTACTGCAGAAACTTGTTGCGCTTGCATTCATCCAACCCCCTGATTTTCCATGGGCGCCCGCGGCCGATTTCAGTGGCGAGGGGGGTGATACGTGGTTGCAGTTGCGGTCCGTGGTCCAAGCAGATGGATTTTCGTGTGCAAATAAATTTGACAGCTGCTAGTCCGGATTAGGATAATGCCCTTCCTTTCTCCCTTGTTTATTTTGGATATTCTACATTTTTAAAGGGGGTTCCTAGACTTAGGATGCGACTTTAGGCAACTTTTCTAAAGTAGATCCCTTATTATGAAGAAACAAGTCACGTCTTACATAAATCAATAAGGAGTTTAAGTCACAGGTTCTTATTATTTTTCATATAAAAAGTCTGAAGAATTTGCGGCATGCATTACTAACGTTTTTTGATTACTTTGACCTGCTTGAAAATGTCTTTTTAACATTTTTTGACTTTTATATTCATACTTAGTTTCATTGAAGCATTTTTCGATAAAAATTACTTGGGGTGATTCCCATTTTCCAAACACAAGAGGGCATACAAAAATGGTTAGCATTTTCAAATCCTAATTTCCCTGTTGTTTTTCACCATTTTTTGTTGTCCCGGAGAGGTATTCGTGTGTTTTTGTTGCATACTTTGTGTGATTTGCCAACGAGCTTGTCAACACCAAATCCCCATGGGGTTCGGGTTCTAAAAAAAGAGGGTTTTGAAATAATGTGGGTGGGAAAAACGGTGTTTCGGCTGGGGTCAAATGGGTGGGGCTTGGTTGGCCGATTGGGATTTGTTTTTTTTTCAAATGCATTTGAAAATGCTTGCACGTAGACCACACGGAAACAAAAGATTACCCATTTTATTTATATAAAAGATATATTATATATCTTATTTAAACCCAAAATTGTGTTATACTTAGTAAAACTTAAATAATTTGACATTAATGATAAAATTGCCTACAATTTTCTGTTGCTTTCAAACTCTTTATTCTTTTCAGTGCACCCATTTCTATTTCCCATTTTCAAATTCACCCATACAAACGCACCTTTCTGTGTTTTGTTTTGTTTTTGCCGCGTCCGTGTGTAGCATAATTTTTTAAGCACATTTCAAATCAATTTGAGTGTTAAGCCATGTCCGACTGACCAATCGACTGGCCATGTGGAAATTGAATGGATCACAGGTCACATGGAAATATGGGGGAGTGAAATGCCCCGTTAATCATTTAACTCAATTAGGCATAATTAAGTTTTATATTTTTTCGTCGCTGGGTTAGGGGAATTTGTAACGAGGAGTCAAATTGCAATGACACAAAATGGAGAAATAAATAAAACAAAGATGGGTATCTGGAGCATGTGAATGGTCATTTCAATTACAATTGATAGCTGAAAAAAGTTACGTTTTTCACTTTCAGATTCAATCGCGTGGAAATTTAGATTAGGTTGGTCATTTTGTGTGTGATTTTATTTTATTTTTTGGCCCTATGCCGTTTATTACACCAGTTGAGCAATGTCAATGATTGTTTGTTTTATCTCCAGTTGTTTTTTATACTTCATTAATCTTGCATTTTGATTTCAGACTGCTTAATTTAGTGTAATTTAATTCAGCCGTTCCTTGATGCTCAATTTATTTCATTTAACTTGGCTTAACATTTTATATCATAATTTACCTAATGGAAAGGTATGAATTTAATTGTAAAAATAATCGTTCAATATAAAAACATTTTCTTATTGCCGTCGGCAAAATATCTCTGCCTTAAAATACTTTTCATTTCAATGCAATGCACTTTTTCCTTACATTTCTTTTTCTACAAATTGAACGAAAAATGGAAAACACTATCATCATTTGGCATTATAATGGGATTTCCCGGTTTATTTAATCAACTTTTTGTTTTTCTAATTTCCTTGGCAGCTATTCAAAATGTTGGCCATTTCCCGCTCACTCAACATTTATACTTTTCATGGGGTTTCGTCGCTTTTCCTGATTTTCCGGGCGTCTGATATTTCAGCTCCCAAAGGTAGGCAACACTTTTTTTCCTGCCATTTGATAGGCAAAGAAAAGTTTTGCCTGGATTTCCGATTTGCGTGTGTCCTGCTTGTCCTATATGTGTGTGTGTGTGTGTGTGTGTGTGTTGCAGGCAAACAGAGGAGTGAAAGTGGTGAAAGCGAAACTCAAACACTATTACACGGCTACACCCACACAATCGCCGAGATTCTCGTCGTCGGTTGGATTTTGCCAACTTGTTGCGCAAACGACAAAATTTCCAACTCAAAACAATACGACACATGCGTGGGCAAAGGGGGGCGTGGCTGAAATTGAGTGAAATCCCCGAGTAACTTTTCCATATTTGTGTTTTGTTTCCCCGAGTGCTTAAAATAATGATGGCATATCCGCTCGTGGAGTTTCAAATATTAGCATAATAACGAACGCTTTGATAATTTTTCTCATTATTGAGAATCATATCAAGAACATAATGATCTTATAATCAATTTATTTATTCCGCCAACGATAAATTCACCTTAACTGGCTACTCGCATAAAATAAGTACGTTTTTATATTAGAGTAAAAATATTATAACAATGCTTTAATAATTTTGTTTCATTTTTCAAACCATATATATAAAGAAAATATGAACAAAAAATTTTCAAGAACATAGTGATCTTAAAATCTTGTTATTTATTTCGACAGCTATAGCTTTAACTTACTCATAAATTATAAAAACGTTTTTTAGTATTAAAAAAATTATATATTTGTTGAAATATAAAAATTATATCAATCTGAACTTTTTTAAGCTCTGCACTCAAAGGCCGCAATACTCTTAATCGACTGCAAGTGCACTTTTCGCCCGCCGATTCCATTATATATATTTTGTTGATTAAAAAGTTCTTCTTTTTGGCGAGTCCTAGTCCCTGCCACCCCCCTTCTCGCCGCCCCTTGGCCGAGTAATTGTTGTGTTGTTAATTAACTGAAATCGCATTAATAAAGTTACTTGAAAATGCGCTTGGCATCGTATGTGTGTGGTTATTGGCGATGTGTGCGTGACACGCACGTCATATGGTAATTTTAAAGAAGTTTAAATTTATTTAATGAAATTGGTTTAATAATTGATGGTTCTTAGAAGAATT
The DNA here is from genome assembly GCF_043229965.1 of Drosophila suzukii. Taxonomy (NCBI): domain Eukaryota; kingdom Metazoa; phylum Arthropoda; class Insecta; order Diptera; family Drosophilidae; genus Drosophila; species Drosophila suzukii. Next base: position 8,740,025 of record NC_092084.1, read on the forward strand.
TTTTAAAATATAATTTTCAATAATATAAAATATTTGTGAAATGGTCAAAATGGTAACCAAATAAATAATATTAAATTTTTTATACGGTTTATTTATAACAAACTAAGTTGGCCATCTCTAGTATTCATTTTTTTTAATAAGTACTGTTTATTAATCGGGCTCTAGAATTCGCGTTTTTATATATGCACAAAATTATGGGTTAAATTTAATTATAATTAACTATAAAAAGGTTAAAAACTATTAAAAATAGCTTTAAAGAGTAAAACTACCATGAAACAATATGTAATGTAGATTTTGTGGTTGTAAGAGTAACTATTTCATTGGTAAAACTGACCATTTAACTCTTTTAACTATTATAATTAATATTTTAAATTATTAATAATAATCTTAACCTCCTGTATTTTGTATTATGTCAAGTACCAAACATTTCGCTGTTCACCTGAGCGTTAAACTCCCATTTTTTAAAGAGCTCTCCTTTGACATATCATTAACATTTTTCGATGGCGAAAAAATGGTATCCCACATTGGGGAACTGTCATCTCTGGAAAGGCTGTTTATGCTGCTCGTTTTGTGTGTGTGGAGCCGCCGCAGCGCATAAAAAGTTTTAATTGGCAGGCGACGAAGTTGACCTGTGACCTCTGGCGGGACACACACGCACACACACTCGCGGCGAGCACACACACACACAGTCGCAGAGGAGCGACAACAATTTTTAAGTGCATTTTGAAATGCACATTTTATTTCACATCTTTCTCTGCGTGTTGCGCTGCTTCTTCTTCAACTGGTGTGTGTGAGTGTGTGTGTGTGTGTGTGTGTGTGTGTGTGTGGAAAATGGGGAAAACACGCACACAACTTACAATTGCATTACATTTTGCATACATTTTGTGTGTGTTTAATTTTAATGCGGAGAAAACGCCAAGTTTAATAGCCAAAATGTGTTGTTAACACACTTAAAAAATGTATGCGCCAAAATGAAAGGCGGTGAAAAGTAGAAAAAAGGGGTAGCTTAATCAGAATTTATTTATTTTGCATTTTCGTACATGCATTTTCCATTAAACTCTTCTGGAATTTGCAATGCCAGAGGGCCAAAAGTCAGCAGGAGCTGCAATAAGACTCCGCTTAATTATTAAGGATATATTATATTAAAAATATTAATTTTTTTATAACCGTAGCCGAAAAAAGAGTTTGTAATTTAACTGCCTTCCAATGATTTGTACTCAATTTTATATGAAAAATTCTTTTTTGTGCACAATAGTTTTTGGGTTTATTTACTTTATTTTTATGTAACTGATTCAACATAATTAATGAGTCTCGTTTTTAAACTTCGCCAATCAAACGACAATTGAATTCCGCTCAAAGAAAGGCCAGTGCTCAATGTTGAGTGAAGTTGGCAATTTTGAGTGACTGTGTGCTGGTTTTGAGTGGAAAATTCACAGTGGGTCGGCGATTATTTACTGACTTGAATAAAATATGATTTTTTTAAGGGGTTCAAAACAGCAATAATAAAATGGGTTACCAGAAATGCATTTTCTTTAAATATTTTTTAATTTTTTCTTAGAAAAATGATAACAATTTTTTTTATGATTATATAGGATATAATATTATATTTATACAACGATTTTTAACGGCTAACCTTTTTTGTCGGTTGGCTAAGTGGACCTGCCTAATAAAATATGTACGTACATATACGGTCATAATCGGAGGTATATTGAAATGGAATATCATATCATATTTAAGAATTTCGTATAAAATTTTAATCAAATCGGACGACTTTATCATATAGAATCATAGGAACGATCGGATAATTAATGTGAAAATAATACATAAGCCATTATATTTCGTTTTCTGTCAACATACACCATAGTATATTAAAATGGAACATTATCTTAAAATTTGTATAATTAGTTTTTAGTTTTCTAAAAATAGGCAATGTTGCCAAGGGAACGACCTTTCTAGTTACATCTAAAATAGGTGTTTACTGTTTGTATTTAAATGTAAAATGAGGTAATATAATTGCAAATAAATATCAAATCAACTTAGTCTTAAAATACTTTTAATTATACCTGTTCATTTCAGCTGCGACCCACTTCACTGCGGTTGCGCCACTCGCTTCGTTCGTTTTGGCCCACGCGTCCCACTGTGCGCGTCGTCGGCAGAGGCCGAAGCAGCAGAGGAAGAAGAAGCAGCAGCAACAGAAACGGCAGAAAGGCAGCAGCGGCAGCGACAGAGGCAGCGCAGTTTGTTTTGTGCGCGCGTGGTGAACGGTTGTTTCTCGTGTTGTCGTCGGAGAAATTGCAGTTTCTGCGATTTGCGAATTGCGATTGGCGACTTGTGCGACTTCTACGCTACCGGATTCTCGAGTTTTAGTTCATCGTTTTGTTGATTGTTGTGGTTTTAACCACGTTGGACTTGGGGGACTAGAGCGTTTTTGTTGTCTCCTCACCTTCAAAAACAAATTTATCCAGCAAGAAGAAGCATAAGAAGAAGAAGAAGAAGAAAAAGCAGTAAGCGCGCCGTCTCTTTCGCACCGATCGCGTTTTTTGTTGGTTTTTTGTTATGTTTTATTGCTGTTGTTTTGTGTGTGTGTGAAGAAATGCCGCCAAAAAGCCAAAGGCATAATGGAATAAACATTTGTTTATTTAACAAAAGTTACTTGAAATGTTTCTTAGCCACGAATATTTGCCAGTGTGTGAATGTGTGTGTGTGTGTGTGTGTCAGAATTGCATGTGAAAAACGAGTTTAAAAACCAGTCTTAAAAACCCAAAAGAAAAAGGGTTCGAAAACAGTGAGAGCGAAAGAGAGAGAGAAGTTTTTTTTTGGTTTTTGCTTTTGCATTCTCATTCTCTCAATTCGGTTTTGATCGCGCCCTCTCTCTCTCTCTCTCCCTCTCTCTTGCTCTTCTGGCTTCTACCTGTGGCAGGTGTGCTTGTGTTTGTGTTTGATTGTGTGAGCGCGAATGGCTGGCACAAAGCAAAAACTCCAAAAGTGACGTTTAAAATTTCATGTTTCGCTTTATGTTTTATGTTTTAGCCAAAAAAGATGTGAGAGATGAATAATTAAAACTAGAAATTAGACTAAAAGTAGAAAAGACGGAGAAGAAGACGAAGACGGCTAAAAACATTAAAGGAAATCCAAGAAGTACCGAAAGCCAACAACAAATGCTCAAATCTGCGGCGTCGTCGCTGCGTCGACGTCGTCCAAAAGCAACAACAACAACAGGAACAACAGCCATTGAGATGCCGTCGCTGCCGCAGTCGACGTCGCTGCTTGCAGCGCTGCTCTTGCTCTGCTACTGCGACAGCTGCTTATTTTTTTGTTACGCGGGTAAGTTTACCTTCTTTTGCATTCCCCTCTCCTTTTGGTTCTTCTTTCTTTCTGCTTTTTTTTTTGGACGAAAACAAGTACAAAACAAACAGCCGTGGGAATTTCGAAATAAGAAGGAGCCGCACAAAAGGCAACTCGAAAAGAACCCTCGCGTTCGAATTTGAATTCGAATTCGATGATCGAATGCAGTTCTTCGGTTTTCTGTTTTGCTGCTCTTATTTTTCGGCTTATCAAAATATGGCAAGCAAACATAATAAATTTCAAGTGGAGTAAACCCACAAAAACCAAGATGTGTATATTTTATGTATTTTAAACTTGGTCTTTTAATTTGGTTTATTAAGAAAATCAAGTCGAGATAGTATTTAAAATGATCTTGAACAAAAGAATTCATAGGTTTCTTAACACAAAGAAAAACAAATAATATTAAATGTAACTTCTAGACATTTTCAATCATTGGAGTTTCCACTGTAAATTGAAATATTACAAAAAAGGTCGGAGTAAAAATAAACCTGCTTATCTAGCCTCTCTTTCTGGAGTGTGAAAATATTTCACGCTTTTCCACGATCTGTTGGAATTCTTATGATTTTTTTTTGCCGTATTTTTTCTGTGAGAAAATTATGAAAATGGAACCAGATTCATTAAGCATAACTGTGAAATGAGCTTTTACTCGGGATTCAAGAACTTGAGTTGCGTGAGTTTTTACTGGAGTTTTATTGCAAAAAAAAAAGTGATAAGTTTTGTCGCATATCATAATTCATGGAAAATATGCTGAATAGAAACGTTGGCAAGGAACTTGCCAAAGGGAAATATCCAGTTGCAGACAGTCTTATCTTAAAGTTGACAAAAAGTATTAAATAACCTTCCAAAGAAGATCTCTTTTTTGTATTTTACGTTATTTATTTGATCTGTTTGCACTGTTAAAAGCTTATATTTTCTTACTGTGCAATGCATTTTTTCCATTCACTTGCATCTTTTCAAGATATTTCAGAGAAAAGAAGAATGAGTTGAAATCTGCAAAGGCACGTAAGAATGCGATATATGTAGCATTATCTACCTCTCTAAGTAACCAAACATATGTAAAGATCACAATATACTATTACAAATTTATTTATACCAACTATAAAATCTGTACTTAAGTCGATGACTTATCGATTAAAATATCTCTAAACTTATAGCCTAATGAAACGCACTGTATACTATGCATTCTTGCATTTTGTTCATTTATGCGCCGATTTGTTTGGACAATAAATTCTTGCCCCCGAGGTTGGCGAACCAAACATTATATTGTGCATTGTATTATGTGCCCGCCAAACCAAATATTAAATACAGAATCAACAAATTTCCGATTTGAATTTCGCGAGGGGCTTACACACATAACCTCACATTTGCGCTGGGGTTTTCAACATGGGCCGACTGAATAGTTTATGGCGGGGGTTTTCAGGGCAATTTCAGAGGGGTTTTCGCCGTTTTCGGGGTATACGGGGCATCAAAAGGGGGGACGGAGTCACCACAATGAGTCCCTTAGGCTCTGTTTGTGTTGCTGTTGGTATTTGGAGGCCTTTGGTTTTGCGGGGGAGTTCCATGGAGCCTGAAATTGTTGTGCAAATTGAACTCTACAGATAGGAAGTTGTAAGCCCGCATTAAAAGTGCAATATCCGAGATTTTCAATAGCAGTATCAATACATTGATTTTAAGCGAGTTAATGTAATTAGTTAGGGTGTTATAAATGACTGAATAATATACATATATGTGTGATATGCGACGGAATAAAGTCGAAGTCAATCAGAAGTCTCGGGTCTATCAGGCTTGGGAAAAGGGAAACTACCCCCCGATCTAGTGTATAAATACTTTTGCGATATTTAGGTTTACGTTCTTTGCAATCTGACCTTGTTGGGCGGAAAAGTGGGGGGAAGTTGGGTGGGTATCAACTGCAGCTGAGCGTGGAAAGTGCTGAATTAGCTAAATAGTTTGTGAGCTTTGTATCGTCTTCCGTCTGTCTGGCTCTTCCTTTTTTTTGTACTTATTTTTTGTTTTTAGCCATCTGTTTCTGCCACTGCAGGTGCTACCCCCCACCCCCTTTCGCCCACCCTTCAGTGACTGTCAAACTGTTTGCCTGACTGGGAAAAGGAGAAATATAAAGAAGAAGACGATGAAATCTGACAAAAAATGCAAATTGTTTGTCCAGCTGCTTTACTTCTGCCTTGTCTTTCCGCACTTGTTGTCCCCCGCACCACAACCCACCCTTTGCGAAAATTCTTACACAGAAAATAATATATATAGCTTGGTCTAAAAAAAAGATATATTTGAATCAGAAATCTTGGGAAAAAACGTGTTGTTCTGTTGTGAACTTTTTGCAATTTTCTATGTTAAATAAGAGTAAGGTGTGTTTTTGAACTGAATTTTAAAACTAATATCAGATATTTCTTTATGTTGTAAGGATAAGATATTATTTTTTCGGTTAAATGTTTTAATAATGATATGTTAGTTATTTAAAACCCCAATATTTTTCCCTGTGCACTCATTTTTTGACCAGTTTTTATACTTCTTTCTTGCATTCTTTATTTTTGCCCATTTGTGTTTCCCATAGATATTTTTTAGCCATCCTCTCGGGTTACACGGCAAACACACGGAGCCAAAATCTAAAGATGAAGACGACAGTTTTATAATTGGCTTCAACTTGCTTTGGTTGTTGTTGCACCTGAGGACCCATACCATCCCATCTCATCCCATCCCATCCCCAATATGTTTTCCTTTCTCCCACTCTCCATTCATTAACTTGTGACATCAATTTAACAGTGCAACGAAATCGCTTTTCAAGCCAAAAAGACGACAAAATAAACTGCGACAAACACCAAAAGTTATGAATACGACCCAAAAAACGAACATGAAATCACTTTTTAAGCTCTTTTTTGCGCTCATTGTTGTTGTTTAAGTTGCGAATGGAGAAGGTTAAGGTGCGAAAAAAATAGTAAAAATATAAACCAAAAAAAAAACGGAAACGAAAGGAAATAATTTATGAAGATTGTCCAAGGGAATTGACTGTGAAAGAGATATATGTAATTTAAACAATATAGAGCGAATGATGATGATAACTGTTCGGCTCTATAGCGTAAACAAAGAGGCACAGTGCGTTTCATAACAGCAAGTCAATTAAACTCGAGTGCGGTAATCAGAGCGAAGCTGAAAAAAAAAAACAAACTGAGAAATAACTATCAAAAGCGAAAGTCTGATATTCGATAAGAAAACAATGATCGAAAAGTGATCAATGGTTGAATGGTCGTATCTTTTTGTGTACTTCAGGTTTCAGTTTGGATAAAAGCATTATTAAATAAACCTATGACTGTGTTTATTATCAAAGATAATCAAATATTCTTATTTGGAATCTGGCTTGATTCATTTTCATTTCATATAGTATCATTTGTTTTTGCTACTCGATTATGGATCAACGGAAATATCCTTGCGTCATATTTCCAGTAACCATTTTATCGATAGTCTGTTATTCGATACGATAACAATGATCGAAATGCGAGCATGCGTATTATTTTGTGTATTTGTGGTTTTAGGTGTGCTAATATCATTATTAAATGAACTTATAAAAAGCGTTTATTATCAAAGTTAATGAAGTACTACTAGACTATGTGTCAACGGAATTATTCTTGCTTTCGATTTCCAGTAACCCTTTTATCGTAGTCTAGTTATGTGTCCACCTACGAAAATTCGATTAGTTATCTTCTGCATTTCACTTTCCGGTTCCTGCGTTCTGTATTTGCGGTTTTTTCCAGCAAATATTTTTCGTAGAGCAGTGGAGATGTGGATGGGGATGGGGATGGTTGGGTTATATTCGTCAACATTGTGACATGATATTTTACTGTTATTCCTGTGTCTATGGCTGGAAAAAGAGTTTCCATTTCGCTCGTTGGGACTCCTTCCTCTGGGGGACACATTCTCGATGTCCTGTTCTCCTGTCAAACTGCTCCTGCCACACAATCTCGGCAACGAACTGAAAATCTCCTTTCGTTTTGCCACTGCACATTTTCCGTTAACAAGCTTGCTTTCTGGATTGCCATTTTATAAGCCAGTAAGCGCCTTTGGCTAACAAATCTCTCTCAAATATTCCGGAGGAAAAAAAAAATGAAGATGCCAATTCGATGAGGAAAAATGAAAACAACACTGCGCAGCTAAAAAGGATCGAATGTTTTTTTTTCCTTGTCTAATGATGGCCAAAAGTTAAATGTTCAGCATAATGGTTATCATTATTTGACTGGTATAATACGCATATCGCATTCCGTACAAAACACTCGCCTAATTTAATAAAGAATTTCCGATCGAAGCGACGAAACGACCGCATTAGATAAATCAAATTTTTCCGGCCAATTGTTTGAATGCGTCAAAAATTGATTGACCCACAAATGGCCATGGGCGGAGGCAGGAGGGGTTTTTTTTTTTGTTATTCCTGTTGTGGCTTACGAGCATTATCGTAATGCCTTTCTATTGACAATGTAAATCGGGCGACTCGCTTGGATTTTTGCATTAAACGGACATTTGCACACACGGGATGCCGGAAAACACAAAAGCACACAGGGGCGTAGGCAAAAAGGGGGTAACAGATTTTAAATGAAATTTTATTGACATGAAATGAAGGCTCCAGATACAAACGCTAAAATATAATTAGCAAAAAATTATATGATATGATAAGATATGATATGGTATGATATGATATTATGTGTTATAAGATACGATGTGGTATCATATGATTTTTACAAAAAATACTAGTTCCATCAAGAATTAAAAACCAGGAAAACATCAAATCAACATTTCATACAAGTTTTTACTGTTTAAATCAGAAATAAAATCATTACAGTCTGTATAACCCTGGAAAATCACAGGGGGAGCCTTTAATCCGTGACAGCATGAAAGATGGAGCATAAATAACAACAATAACAATTATCCGCGATCTATCGGAAAATGCAAAGTGTTGATGTATGGGAAAAGCGATAGAGGAAAAAGCCAGAAAAAGAGGCAGCAAAACGAAAAGCCGGTCAACAGCATTTACAATGCCAAATTACAACCAGCGGGAAAATGTTTGACCAGCATATATAGAACATTCACCCCCCCCCCCCCCCCCCCAAAAAAAATAACGACACCCATTCCCGCATTGCAGTTTTTCCCACTTTCCCGCTGTTTTTCCCTCCTTTTCGCGCCGGGATAGGTTTTCCCTGTGGAGCGATAGATTGACCAAAAGTCAAATGTGTCTCGCACAGTTTGATATTTTCGCTGGGAAACTGTGACAAATGAGTCAACAGTTTGATGATCCCAAAATAAGGCGAATTAAACGGTGGAAGATTGTTCGCTTTGAGTGTCCTTAAAACTTTGATACGGTTATTAAACAGATTAGCAAGTTTGCCGCTTCTTGTGAAACTTTCTAAAGTGTTTAAAAATCAAAAAGTACAAAATGAGCAAGAGGAACTCAGAAGGAGCAGACTGTTAAATGAGAGTTAATTACAAACTGCACTTTTGGGGAAAAGTATTTGTTTTTAAGCTTACGCGAAATATGACCAATAAAATGGAAGAGTTGGCTTTACTTAGGAATACTTAAAGATACACTCCCCATTCGAGGTAATTAAGATTCTCTTTGTTTGCCTTTAATCCGTATCGTTTAGTCCAAACGAAATCCAAGTGATTTTCAAATTGCTGCCAAACTGTGTGTGCTCAATTGTGCTTAAATTGTTTGAATTCATAGAAATACCAAAAAAAGATACAAGATTCAGCAAATACTCGTTAGTGTAGAGATATATGTACAGATTGTAACTGCTTGTGTAAATATTTCTTGATTTTTTCTTGCTTTGTGTTGGCTTTTCTGACTGATTTTCCATTCTGCTTGCCACGCATTTCAATTAGCATTGATCCACTTGCAACAAAAGAAACTTGGAAGAAGCAAGCAGTAAAACGAAAAACCATTAAAAAATGCAATCAAAAATGTATGTTTTCCCCTTTTGTCTTCTGTTTTTTTTTTTGTTCCAAACGCCGCTCAATAATGATTTATTTATAAACTTATGAAGAATATTTTTATGGCTTCTAATGAAGCACGTCTGAGGATACAGTTAATGTTCACTAATTAATAAAGCCACCCCCTTTGATCACATACACCCCCCTCCAGAATGTTGATTACCAATTTTTCATTGTTTCTGCCTTTGTGGTTACCTTGATTCATGAAGAGTTTTATTGCATTTTCCTTACAACGATTTTTTTCCTTCAATTAATATGCGAAAGAGGTAAAACCATCGCGGCCTGTCAGAGGTGTGGCAAAAGGGGGGCTTAGCTGGTGGAAGGGGGGTGACGCATGTCAAACTAAGCGAGCGAATGATTGAGTGAAGAAGAATTTCTTGCAAGCAAAAAAAAAAGAAGAAAACGCCACGATCAAGGCCAGGTTAAGAAGTTGTTGGGAAAACAGTGGGCACAGGGGCGTAGAGGGGGGTTCTGGGTGCAGGGTAGGTCATTGCATGTGTGTGCTTACCTTCGCTGGGCACATTTGCATAAGCTGCAGAGCAAAAACAACTACAACAGTCGAGACATTTTATTGTGACTTGCATACTGAAAAAGAGGTTGAGATGGGGAAACTCAGTTGCAGATCGATGGTTTTAGTACCCTATATCATGGTTAAGGTACTGGCAAAATGGGTGATATATATGGTCTTATAATGGAATAAAAGTATTTTATAGTAGATATATTATAACTTGAATAAATCGTTAAAAAAAACTCTGTAAATGGAACAAGCTCTTATAAAAAAACTCTGTAAACGGTACAAGATCTTATACAAAAATGCTGTAAATGGGTATATTAGCCCGAACTGAAGCTTAAGTATCATAATTTTATCAAAGAATGTATTTATTTTTAAAGGACTCTATAGTTAAAAGAGAATATTATTATTACCAATAGTAAAGTTATCCAAAGATCTATAAGGAATTTAAATTATCAGACGTAAAAAGCATTTTTAAAAGTATCTAATATAAAAGTGAATATTATTATCATCCATAGTTGAGATAACCAAAGTTCTATAGAGAATTTTTAGGCATACAACTTCTTTTTTATGGAACCCCAAGACTAGTTGTATCCAGAATGGTAAATCCCATACTCTATAGGGTATTGAAATGAAGAAGCGCCACGAGGAGCAGCGGACCAAAGCCAGGTGCAAATTGAAGGCACAAACACCATAAGAAGAGGACGTCGCCGAAGAAGACGCAGAATAAGTGGTAGGGGGAGGACCTATTCTAGAAGAAGACGACTGCTATCATTAGACATTTCCGGTCTTTGACTGCACTCACACAGATACTCCACACACACACACACGAGTATTCTTTGGGTTACCTTTTTGGGTTCCACGGCGACCGGCGTTTCTTTCGCCCAAAAATCACAGATACAAAACACACGCACACTCTCACATACATATGTTGCACACGTTTCGGATTGCGTGGAAAGAGACGGGGAGATGTGGTAGAAAGAGAGAGAGCTGCAACAGCGGCAGGTAAGAAAAGTACCAGAAGTACCAAAGTACCAGACCAAAAGTATGCCTCATGGGGAAAATTCCGCCTAAGAGTGCGAAAGAGAGTAAGGCGCTAACAATCTGTGCGCTGAAGTTTCAAGAGGTTTTCCACAGTGTGGAAAACTCATTGTTGGCTTTGGTTTTTCTTTCGCCATTAATTGTAGCAAAAGTTTTAACTACGAATATCTCACTGGCAGAAGACTTATTGATTGAATCGTCGCCGTCACTAATCACATGTTTTTCTTGACTAAAGTTTTCCGCTTTATCAGTCAAGTTTATGGGAATTTTGTTTATTTTCCCAGGGGTTCTTGCATAAGAAGATCATGCATTATGGAATAAAAATCTCTACAATAGATGGATAGGTTGATTACCTTGCGGTTTCTAGCATTTTGAGAACGTGTCAGGTGTTTTATATGTGGGACATGGAAAATATTCTTGTTATTACACCTTTATCCATAATTTGTAGTCCACTTATCGCACATTTCAGAGAGCTTAACCCGCTAAAACTTGTTTTTCCCTTAACTATGCGGTTACACGTTCTTATATCCTACGTAGCCTACTTAGCATAGTACCCCACAAAAAGGGGCGTTGGGATTGAAGAGGGGCGTGGCTATTGCTAATTTTATTATGCACACACACACATAGCCAGACAAGCAGACACCGAGGAACAGACATTTTTACATTCCACCTTCGATGCGCTGCTTTATCACTTTCTACATGGACTCGAATCTGGTCATAAGGTATTCAGCATTCACCTTTGACCCCCCCTGTGCCCCGCCCCTCGATTGTTGACGCCTTTAAATATTAAATAAGAAGCGGAGAAGAGAACAACAGAGGAAAAACAAGCAGAAGCCAAAAGGAACAGAGGGAAAAGGTGAGCTATATATTTTTCCGTGCTTGGGCACGTTGTCAATAGCCCAGCCCCTTTGTAAAGTAAGAAAACAGCCCACTTACCAACTTACCACTAGGTTTTCGAAACTCCCCCGCCTTACAGGAGTCACCCTGTGACACCCTGTGTCGGTGTTTTGAAGTTTGCTCAGTCTTTTTCTTTTTTTCTTTTTGTGTTTGCATTTTGATCAGCTTCAACTTTGGAGATTTGCTAAGTGGGTTGGGGTTTCCTCCCAGCGCTACCTTTTGTTTTCCTCACCCACTCTCCAGTTTTTTTCCCTCTGACACTGTTGACAAGTTCCCTTTCCCCCCCTAAAATTTCTCCTGTCTCTTTTCTGGCTTCTTGAGTCGCATCGCCGGCTACTTCATCTTGTTCTCCTCGTCGTCTCCTTCATTCCACTTAATTGTGGCCACATTTTGAGGGGGGTTAAGTGTAGATACAGTCGAAAAAATGTTAGCCTCATAATGGCTAAGTCTAGATGTTAAAAAATGTATTATCAATAAGTGCTCATATTTTTTTAAAAATATTAAATTATTCACTGCCCTGTTATCAAAATAAAATAATATATGTAACGTATACCCGGATGAAAACGATGATGTATGTAAATCCCATATAAAATTTCCATGTCACATCCGGATGTATTCATACCGATACTAAAAATAGAATATATTAGTAATATAAACCAAATGATTACATTTTGTAAAACATATATATTCCTTGTTTTATGGAATAAAGTATTATGATAGTATTTTAAAAGAAGATTATAAATATTATATGATTTAATTTGGTAAAACATATATACCCTTTGTTTTATGAGCTAAAGTATTGTAGATAGTGTTTTAAAAGTATATTATAATTATTATATGACTTGATTTCTATAAGTGCATAGTGATGGGAGGGGGGGGCGGTATTATATCTCGTGCCTCAACTCCTTGTACATTTTATTGCTTTTGTGTTTTATGACGCCTCAGCGTGTGCTGCAATTTATATTCATTTTCATACCTTAATCGCTTATCCCCCAAGCAGCTGGATGGAATCTCCTTGTTTTTCCCTTTTCCTATCCGTTATTCATTCCGCCCTCATCCATTGTTAATAGCAATTAAGTTTGCTTTTAATATCTCATAATTTGCCAATTTGAGCTGATAAATGATCCGGTATTTATTGTAGGGGGAGATTCGTGTGAAAATAGATGGCTTAAATGAGAGTCTTTTGAGCTTTTGTTTTGGCCAATATTTCATGACCTTAAGTCGCTAATCTAGATATTGCCCATAATATATATGTCCATATATTTAGGTTAAACTCTCGGATTTTTATCTAATCGTTGATGTGGCTTTTTATCTACATATGGCAAATATAAATGGTAGATCGTTAAGTGGCGCATGTGTATCAATTGGAGTTGTGATAAACATTTGTTCTTAAGTGGTGACTAAACAAAAATGTAGGTATTATTAATTCTTTTTATATCTACAATTTACCCTGACCTTATTTATTAGTTTTCCTTTATCCGCATTATCCGCACTCCATTCTTTATTTTATTAGATACAATCTCAGGGTTTTTGGCTGCAGGTGGCACATTATTTCTCCTGTCTCAACAATTGCAATAGATAATCATAACAAACCATAATGACGAGTACACACGAGCTTGATAATGGAGCCCAAAAACCTGAAGCCCATGCATAATTTGTGATAATGGGGCGTACACACAATCCGAAAATCCACAAAAACAATCGGACAGACACAAAAAGAAAGAAAGCACCCGAAAAAAATCTTATCACACTCAATTGTTGACAAACGAAGGTGGAACGTAAAAAAGCACGAACACCGAATAGAATTTCTGAAAGAGTGGGTTTCTTTTTGGGTTTTATTTTTACCCGGCTTTTGTTTGAACTGCTATTGCAACCATGTCGCCTCCCACAGCCACGCCCACTCTAATGAGCCTCATGTGTTGGCTTAAATGTTTCAACATTTGTTTTATTTTCATTGTTGGCCACACAGTCATTCTATGTCCATGAATGTATGAATGTTTATCTCTAGGTTAGCGTTACCCTTTATTTTTGTCACTTTGGGAAAAGGTTCTTCGGTTTGGATAAGAGAAGTCATGATGATGCAAGATATGTTTTCGATTAGTAATATTCTACTTTTAGAGGGTTACAATCACAAAATTCTTTTCTTCTGTGGTTATGATCATTACTTTTTTATATAAACTAAGTATGAAAGTATTATTCATTGTTTAAATTTGTGTATTACTTTTATATATAGTATGTATGTTATAATCACATTTAGTTTCATAAGAAACAGATTGATACATATTTTTACATAGTTTTCTCAAAGAATTTAATGAAATCATATTCATTTTATGTAGATATACCCCACTTATAGAGCATTAAAAATGTTCTTTTGTTTTTCCCCCAGTTCCTTTCATGTCTCTTTTTTTTCGATCATTGGTTATCAATTTGAGTTGCGCTGGTGGCCTGCCATGTTCAATTTGGTATCGATGATGGATGTTGGCTCGGCGATTAGCTAATAACCTGGCCGGCAAAAACAGTAAGGTGTTTTTCTCTGGGAAAATGAGGAATAAGATCTAAATGGGAAATGAGACAGAAAATGCGGCCAGAGTTGAGTTTTTTGGCTTTGTCAAGCAAAGAATTGTGCTTAACTCATAAAGCCGATGGAACCAGACCGTATGTACATACGTACGTATGTACACATACCTAAACATACCTGTACACAAAAAACCCCAACCCCAACCCCAACCCCAAAACTCATTGGTAACCAGATGCATGCCAATGGCATGAATCATGAATATTGATCTCCCTCTTTTGAATGGCTCTTGGTGTTGTGTGACTCAGTTCGGTTTTAGCCTTTGGTAGTGCTGCCTCCTCCTCCTCTTTTGTTGCCTGTTGCCAACCGCTTTTTGGCCAAGAGAGCAGGCAGAGTTGGGGGGCATAAACAAGAAGCGGAAATGGTCAACAGAAGTAGTAGTACACGGATAAAAAATAAAGAACACCGCTAAAAAATAATTTGATTATGTACATTTAATTGATGTATTTTTGGTAAGTGAACAGTGTAAAAAAGACAATCCTAACTGTCTATTCTTTCTCATATAGCAACATAATATTTGGTAATTTGGTATACTATCATATCATTTTTTTCTGCTGTGTAGTAGCAGCAGCAAAATGTATCCGAAACTCTTCAAAATGAATTGTCATCATCATTTTGTTGTCGCTTGCATCTCTTTTTGGGGCCAACTGGGGCGACACCTGGCGGAGACCACTGGACCAACTAGTCGCAGGGGGGGGGGGGGTATACTTCTGGGGAATCGGTCTTTAATGTTTCGACTTTATGGATTTTAGTAATCTTTTGCTGATCTTCTGTGAAAAACATGATTTCTTTTGAATTTCGAATCGCTAATTGACTCTCAACAAAGCCATCTGTTGTTATGTAAATATCTTATGACTAATGTAGAGATTTGCTACAATAGCTATGATATTTCGCCAGACCAACACCTTTTTTAAGTTTTAAATAGTTTTGGATTTTTGTGTACATAAAACAGGTGCCGAAAGTGCATTAGAGCTTAATATAAAAACGTGTTCTATTATAACCAATTGATGTCTCGCATTTGCGACCCTAAATCCCCTGGCGAATGCAATGTCATTACGAATGCATCAATCACACTGGATCAATACTTTTCCAATTGTTAATTGAAATTAAATTCGTGTGAAATTGCAATCATAATCTTTGCTGAAAATTACGGTCGGTGGGGCTTCACCTTCCGTTTTAATCCATCCCCCCCTCCCCCAATTAATTACATAAGTAGGGAATATGAATGTGTAAATTCTTGGACTCGGACAAAAGGCTGATGATGAAAGGCATTTACTTTGGATTCGGTAGGGCAACAAAGATTACAGATAGACTCGCTTTTCCCTTAATTGGGTAAGTGGCATATATTCCTATTTTCATTCCCATCCCCACCACCCACCGCCCCCATAAATAAACCCCCCGATTTTGTCTGTTCTTTGTCCAACTATTTGAGTTATTTGTAGTTTGCGTGCGGGCAGCGCATTTCGCATTTCTCCCCCGTGGAATGTTCCGCCGGAACCGCCCTAAAATCACTGTAATTGTTGAGATTTTTCCTGCCCGCGGGAGGGTTAAAAGTCTTAGGGTTCCGCGGATCCGAAAGCGATTGACAGACCCTAAAACAAAACAAGCACAGAAAAACATTGCAAAAAAATATGAGAAAAATGTCTGTTTTTCCACGAGGAGAGCAAAACTTTCGTTTTGATGTTTTCTTTTGTTGACTCAATATATTTATGGTTTGTGAGGGGGGGGTTGTACTTATATAATTATGTGGTAATTATGTTGTTCAACTCTTTGTCCCAGTTGTTTGTTTGTGTATCTCTCTTTATGCCGCTACAAGCACAAGTACGATGACAATTGACAAAAGCCAGTCGGCGGTAGCCAAACAAAAGAAGGTTCGGGGGGAAATCAAGCCAAGCTCTTTTAAATCGAAGTTTAAGTGGTCTCCCGCCAAACGGAAAGCGGAGTAAAGAGGGCTCTCTGGGAGGCCCCATACCACGATTGTGTGTTGTTATAAGTTATGAGAGCTTTAGCGGGTACTCCAACTTTGTAAAGTACTTGGATATCTTAAAAAATGTCTTCTTATTATAACTTCTTGCTTGGATATTTTACCTAGTTCCTTCATGGAGTATTATATCATCTTGCCTCTAAGAACTATTAAAATAATTGTAGAAAAGATGAGTTCCCAAAAAAAATTAATATAATATCATTTTCTAAGTTAGGAATGGTATATGTCTTATACATGAAGATATATGAAGTTTTGTAATATATATATTTGTAATATATCATATTTGAAACATTCCATTTAAAGCAGTCTTTGATTTAAAACACATTTTATAATTATAATTTCATAATTTATTTAATTAGATTACTAGATATTACATCAAATCCATCGTCTAGTAATACCTACTTATATCAAATACAACTTTCTAAGATTATTATTATTATTATTATTAACAGCTAAACGAAAATTATAAATCCGCGATTAGCTTAATGATTAAAGCTATAGCAACTAAGATATTTGGGGCGTTAGAAGTTAGATCTCATAAAAAGGGTATTCCAAGTTTTAGTTTACCCCAAAAGATTATCCACGATTCTTGTGCTTGTTTCTGTTGTTGATTGCGCATCTTAATTAATTTGACATAAATTGCAGGCGAAATAAAACGCAAAGAAGGGACAGAAACATGTGTATGCTGTGTGTGTGGCGCCCCTTTTGGAATGCCCGCCCCGTCGGCAGCTTCTTCCTCTTCTTCTTCTTCTTGCTTGCCAACCAGTTGCACACAGTCTGTTGCAAAAGTTGGCGCTCGGCAAATTTGTTTGCTTAAGCCCTTTTGTCTGCCTGTATGCTTGTATGTCTGCCTGTATGTTTGTGTGTTTGTTTGTTTGTTCCCTCGCACGCCTGTATTTGTATCTGTGTGTGTGTGTATGTGTGTGTTTGTATTTGTGCGAGTCTGAAAAGGACGATTGGGCAAAGTAAACTTTTAATTGCATTCACTTTGCATCAAACATCTACATACACACCCACATATATATCTTGTATTGCACACTATACTTAATTGGGCATCATATTGATCGGAGCCTGGCTTCATTAGCAGCCTTAAAATATAGTATGGCCAAAGTTTCACTCCATTCAGTCGAGCGAATGGAGAAGTTTTACAGAAGCGATTTAGTGCTAAATCCATTAGTCTAGTAAATAATTAGTTTTGGTTGTGCTTTTACTGGAATTCGGAAAGAGGAGTCGATTGCCTTATAGAAGGATTTCAGATTTGAATGGGGAATTATACGTACGCACCATAAATCGAAAATAATAGGAAAACCATATAAAATATACCATGTGTTTATCATATAAATAACATTCTTAAATAATAAAAATAATTTATAATTATTCTTTAAACATGATTACGATTATTGATTATGAATATGTAAAATTATGGATACCTTTTAAATGGAATAGAATTTATTAAAGAAATCCTAAGTATTATTATACCATTTCCGAGTATGACTATCATAAGGTACCTTTTATTTTAAAACCATTACAAGGTTCAGTTTAAAATTATGGATACCTTTAAAATGGAATAGAATTTATTAAAGAAATCCTAAGTATTATTAAACCATTTCAGAGTCTGCCTATCTTAAGGTACCTTATATTTTTAAACCAACCCAAGGTTCAGTGGATGATTCAGTGGGCGGGGCTTTAAGGGGGCGTGGCTGGTTGGGTCATCTTGATTGTGAAAGCTTAGCACCTTCGCTATCTGTCGTTTTCCCTGCCTTTCTGCACATTTGTTAATTTTAATGTCGTAATTTTTGTTTATTTCTCTCCTTTACTCATTAAACGCAATCGGAGGCCAGAAACCAAATCAAACTTGGCTGAGTTTTTCCCATTTTTTTCGCTTTCCTTTTTTTTTTTAGCCCATTTCAATTGTTAATTTCAGCGTCAGCAGAGCGTAACAAAAAAAAAGAAAAGAAAAGGGGGAAGGTTTGTCTTCTCCGATAAGAAGAAGCAACAAAAAAAAGTAAATATTTTGCCTATTAAAAGCTGAAATTGAAAATTGCTTTATGTGGACCTGCCCCAATGCGATTTTTCAAGAGCTGCTGGGCTAAGAATATTCACTTAATGAATTGGAAAGCCAAGAAGGGCCCAAGAGTGAAATGATATTAATGGGGAGGATGGCATTAACCCTTGGTTAATCACTTAAGTTCATCTGATTGTATCTGGGGCATTTGTCTTTTTGCAGCAGAAAGGTGTGTGCTTAAATTTATAACTTGGGCGTAAGATCTCACTGAAAGTGTTATAATAAATTTTTAAATTTAATACCAGCTGTTCTTAACCTGAAAAAATTTCAATTCTTGTTTTTTCACTTGACTGCCACGCCTTGTTTATTGTTTATTGGCCCGCGGTCGCTTATTATAATTGTTTTGTTTGTTTGCTTTTGCTTTTCCACTGCTTTCGTTTGTTGTTCCTCGCTTTCTGCCTCACAATTAAATTTCTATTCAGTTTGGATTCGCGCTACCCATTTTCCGCACATACTTGCTTAATGACTTTCGGTTTATTTATTTAAAATTTGATTACGTTTCATTATAATTTTTAATAATTCTTCTTCGCCCCTTTGGGACTTGTACTTTCTCACACTCGACGGCAAGTTTCTCGATGTGCAAATATGTAACATACCAACATATGTGTGTTTTTCTTTCACTCTTGGCTTTTTCGCAGCTTTTTGCGGCATAACGAAAATATTTACTCCTTTTACACTCCGTTAGTATTTATTTTTTTTGGTTGCCCGTATATGAATTTTTTAATAAATAATAAAAGTAATTAATTTTGATTTTTCTGCTTTTTGTGAAATATCTCGTTGTGAGCCCTTTTTTTATGTGGTGTTTATGAGGGTCTATAGGAAACTTTAAAGACTTCAAGCTATGGAATGTTTTGAAAATATTTAAGTGTTAAAAATCAAGAAGTTAATTAATTTGTAAACACAATTTGTTGGTCAATATTTTTCTAAAAATTCTTAAAAAATAAATATTAGTTCAAGAGGCGTTTAGTAAGTTTTCATCTCTGTTGGAGCTTAGCAAAAACAATTTGAGAAAATTCTTTTAGCAATTGCAAGGGCATCTCAGATTTGGAATGGAATTTCCTTCGTCCCTCATTTTTCCCTTTGACGAAATTATATCATTTTTCAAAGAACTTGTGCAACGTGGAAATTCCGTGTGAAAAGCGCTTTTGATGGTGGCAACTCTTAACTGTTTGCCAGGCCGTCTGACCGCATGCCACGCCCACAACTTGCCACCGCCTCCCACTAACGGCCCACTCATATGCAGGCATTAAAAAAGAGTCGGCCACATTTCTGTGTTGCCTTTGTTAATTTTCTTTGTTTTTTTTTTCAGTTTCTCTGCGGTTTACGCTTCATTTAATTTGGGTTTCTGGAAATCAAATAATAACTGCGACGAAACATGGGTTTTGTGGGCGAGAAGAAGAAGAAGAAGCGGAAGCGGGCCGTCAAAGCTCGGTTTCTTCTCTTCTTCTTTTACTGAATTTATTTTCCCTAATACTTTAAATTGCCATCATGGCTTCCATTGTTTTTGCACAAGGAGACTTATTTATTTTTTTTTATTTATTCAAATTATTTTTATTAATGCCTTATAATTTGTTTATGTGTATGTTTGTATCTAAATTTCTTTTATATTTTGTTTACTTTTATTTTATTATTTTATTATTTTTATTTTTTTTTTTTTTTTTTTTTTTATTTATTTTTTTTTTTTCTTTTTTTTTTATTTTTTTTTCCTGTTTTATATAACACATTTTCTATCTTTTTTGTTCAAATTTTGTTTCTAATTTATTTTTGTTTGCTTACTTTTATTTTGTTTTTTTATTATTTGATTTTTTTTATTTTCTTTTTTCTTTTCTTTTTTTTCTTCTTATATTTATATAACACATTTTCTATCTTTTTTTGTTCAAATTTTGTTTCTAATTTATTTTTGTTTGCTTACTTTTATTTTATTTTTTTATTATTTTATTATTTTATTATTTGTTTTTTTTTATTTTCCTTTTTATTTTCTTTTTTTTCTTCTTATATTTATATAACACATTTTCTATCTTTTTTGTTTAAAATTTTTTTCTAACTTATTTCTTCTATTATTTTTTTCTTAATTTTCTTGTTGCCTTTTCATCTTTGGTTTCTGGTGACACTGTTGACTCTGCCCCGTCTCTTTCTTTGCCCCTATTTGCCGTCTCTTTCCCCGACTTCGCTCCACTGACCCTGCCGTCTCTTTCTGGCGCTGCTGCTTAATTGAGCATCAATTAAAAATGTCTCGCCTCATTAAATATACGTTTAAAGAAATAAAACCAATGAAAGAGGATAAAAAAGAAGCGAAACAAAGTAAGACCGAAAGAAAAACAGATAAAGCAGAGAATCAGCAATGAAAATGCATTCGCAATGTACTTCTTCATTTTTTTTGTATGATGCAAGCATTTATCAGTTCGTTGGCGATCTTCAGTTCAACATCATCATATGCCAATGTCTCAAAAAAAGATAATAATAATAATGAAAGAAAAGAAACCCCAAAACCCCCTTTTGACCCCACCCATTTGGGGCGGTTCTATGGCTTTTTATTTAAATATCAACTTACGACCCGCGATTCCCATGTAAATGCATTCTTTAATGAGTGCTCCTTAAGTGCGAGTTGTGCATTTCGACATGACTCACTCATTTGCATATTTAAGTCGTGTGTGTGGGATTCTCCGCTTGTGAATGCAGATGTTTATTTACCGACGAACGGGGGCTTAAACTTGAAATATATATATGAAAAGAGCTGAAAACTGCGAACGAAGCAGTCGTATATGTTTGTTTACTTTGGAAGGTCAGTTTCCGAATGGAAATGGAGTTTTCAATACTGGTTTATACATTTAACCTAATTGGTTTCCCCCGTAGATTCCCTCGAAATAATAATAATAATAATCATGTCATGTCGGCAAACAAAATCCAAACTTTGCAATCGATATAACTACATTTTAACCATTTCCCCCCAATAGCTGCAATCAATTTTTTGACCCATTTAAAGTTAAACCAACATTTGTTGTCGAGCGTTTATCATCAATTTACCACTTGGCTGGAATTCTCAGACCAATTTGAGATTATCGATTGACGACGAAAAACACTAGCTACAGATCGTATCAGTTTATTTTTTCTGGGGGTTTTTTGGGCTGACCTGTGACCTTTGGTCCACTTGTGCTCTGTAATTAGATTAAAGAGTTTTCCCCTTCCAACTCTCTCTCTCTCTGGCTCTCTTCTTCCCATGACCAAATTAAAATAATTCCAGCGAACATAAATGCCAAGTCCTCGCATATAAATCAAATCTTTTCCACTCCACCCCCTTTTTCTCGGGCTGTGCTCGTAATTAAAAGATGCACAGCATCCAGAAAGCAGCGGGAAATCGGGGGGTTAAGGGTGAATGGGGTGAAAGGAGGTGTCACCCAGGGGGGGGGGGGTATATTTTTCGGGGGTCTCTGGTCTCTGGGTGCCACACATGTTTGACACAGATGTGAAAAGCTCGTAGAATGCGATAAAAAGGGAAAGCGCAGCCAGGAAGGGCTGCAAGAATTTTCCGGCTGGAGAGCACGCTGTGTAGTGCAGTGTAATTTAAAGCTCGAAATTATGTAGTGCAGTGTGGGCAAGATTTATCTGGTGTAGTTAGGTGTAAAATAGTGCGGTAATTACTTGCGAACTCAAAAAGGGGAAAACTAATTTTTAAAAGCTGAAACTAAATGGTTCATATAATATATTATTTTAAAGGTTTTTAATTCACTATTTACGTATATTTTAATGTGCTTCTGTGTGAACTTTGACAATCTCTCTGTTATTGAAACAAATAAATAAATATGTACCTACAAACATATGAAAAATAAATGGCAGCAAAAATAATGAAGTCAAGCTTTTGAGGGCAAAGTTAAAAAGGTGTGTGGCCTTTTGCAAAATGCACATAGGTCAACCGAGTCTCCTCGCTCACAGATATGATGTTTGTACGTAGCTATCTTCTTCCATCTCTTTTCGGCATTGTATCTCTGGGATCCAAAGCGCATCCTAACCTCAAAAAGCGAGGGAATCGTATGCCCGCGAGCGTTCTCGTCCTCCTCCTTAAAAAAAAATACCTATGTGTGTGCAATGTGGCGCACTTCCTGGTTGGGCGCAGGTTGCTTTCCTGTCCACCCCCCAACCCATTTATCCACCTAAAAATCCCCCTCCTAGTGTTGTGTTGCTGTTGTGCCTGCTTCTGTTTGTTAATGAAAAGAATGAAGGAAACAAACCAAGGAGGAAAATTATAAAAAGGAAACACCAACAGCTAAATACCTTATAGATAATATAATAGAATTCGAAATAACATAAGCTAAGCTTTAAAAAACATTTAAAATAAACAAAAATATAGCTATTTCTGAGTTGTTATACAGTATTTAGTTTTATAAAGGAAAAAAACATCAACTCCCAAATACCATATAGATTGTACTATAAAATCCATAATAATATAAGGCTAGCTGTAAAGAAATTCGATGTGAACAAAAGTAGAGCTAGCTCTAAGTTATTTAGGATCATATCTAAGGCAATAAAAAAGGGTCATCTAAGCTAAATTAAATTTACTATAGATATTCTGTATTTTAATTTGCATTTTTTACGACCATGAGATCATTGTATTCCCAATTCGATACAAGAACCAACTATAAAAGTTAAGCCCAAACAGCTGAGAGCGGATTCAGAGCCAAGTTGAACGCGGAAGCGTCAACATGTTCCCATCTCATCTCGTACTCTATATACCATCCTATCCTATCCTATCCTATGCTATCCCATCTCATCTCATGGCTTCCCATCTCATCGCCTCAGAATGTTTGTTTGCTCAGGTTGGGGCAGACATTTTTCCAGCCATTTTCTCCCACCCCAAGAGTCCCCGACCATTTTCCATCATCTTTGGCCGTGTTGCTGGCTTTCTGCAACTATTTTGCAACAATTTTTTCCGCACTTTGCTTGTCAAATTATTTGTTGTTTCTGCTTGGGCTTTTCCACTCTATATTTTATTTTTTCCCCTTTTTTTTTTTTTTTTTTTTTTGTATACTTGCTGTGCCATTTTGCGGAATGTGAACTGGGCTTCTTGTTGCATCGTTTCTAAACCGTTTGCAAGTGTTTCGCGCCCATTTCGGAACGTGTTTTCTTGCCATTTGCGGCTAAAGGCAAACCGAACCGAATAGAACAGAACAGAACAGTTTGTTTTCCCAACTCATGGCCCGCATCTCTCCGGATTCTCCATTCCGGAGTTAGTCTCTGTTTTTTATGCTGTTTGCTGTAGTAATTAAAATGCCAAATGTCCATAAATAGAACAACTAGAAATGGGAATGAGACTGAGAATATGAGGCAAAAACCCAAACGGACAGAAAAAAAAAAATACAAAACACACACACAGAAATGGAAAGGGGAAGTTAAGCAAGCGGAGAAACAGAAGCTGGGACTCAGATCTTTAATTGAGATCATAATTCATTGGAACTCTGGAACTCTTCGGACTCGTCGAAGATCCCTCAAAAACCGAAGCCGAAATGAGAACGCACATAAACATTTTGTCTGTTCCAGCAGGAAGTTCGTATTTAAAACAAAAAACTAGACACAGTCACGCACACCACACGAAATTAAAAAAAAAAAAAAATGTTTGTCGGGACACACAGACCAGAATATTCAGTCAATTAGCATAAAGACCTCTGACTTCTACGTAGTGTCGGGGCCTACACCCATTTTCCTGCTTTTCCTGCCTTTCATTTCATTTCGTTTGCATTGGCGATATCAATCTGAAATTCGGTGATTTAAAGTCTTACTTGTTAACGAAGCAATAACGAATGTTTTTCTGATAGTTTGCTTAGGCATTTAACAAATGGTAGGTCAACAAACTTTGGGTTTGGAGATTGTCAATGGGAGATATCAGTTTGAAAATCGGAAAAATCGATGATGTAAGTCATGAATATTCTAGAAAAAACCAAGAATATATTAAGATTATAAATAGATAGATCACCATGATTACTTGGACCTTGTGGACATTTTTTTTACTCATTACTTTACCATTATTAGATTACGTATTCCCCTTTTCTTTGTTTTTTATTACTCTTTATGTTTGTTCTTGTTTTGTTGTTTGTCGTCTTGCATTGAGTTTGTGCTGGTGTTGTCGTTTTAACGCATTTAAAAGTCATTAGTCGCAGGCCTCCATCAGCATTTCTCTGCCATAACTGAAAAGGGGTTTTCCCCCCTACATTTTCTTCCCTTTTCCTGCGAGTCTCGTTGCCCCTGTTTTCCCTTGGTGATTCTCTTCGCTTCTGTTTTGGTTTGATCAGTTGGCCAAGTTCTCTTGCTCGGGGCTCTTTATCTATCATGCACTGTCATTAATTGTCGTTTAGTTTAGTCCTTGGTTTATGGCTTCCCAACAGCCCCGACATCCCTACATCCCCAACCATCCCATCACCCACTCCCTGTCGGCGTAATTATGTCCATTAGCGTGCCGTGCCGCAGTTGCAGGCCAAAAGAAGCCAGAAGGCAGTTTCAGATTCTGAGCCCGTTTCGTTGTCCGGAGTGCGGAGTCCGAAGGCCGCAGTCCGGTGTCCGGGAGTCCAGGCCATTTGGCTCAATTGTCTTGGCACGTTTCTGGTTTTCTCCCTTCGGACGCCTCGGAACTTCAAACAAATTTGTGCAACTCACGCAGCCACAAACATATACATACGTCTAACACATCGATGTGGAAGGTTAAACACAGAGAAACAAATACCGAATCACTTCAAAAACCATTGTCTTTTGTTGGTTAATAAGGAATCGATATTGTGGATAAAAGCAAATTGATATTTTGGATAATAAGAAATTGATATATTGGATAGTATTCAATTGATATTTTGAATAATGTTTTATTGATACTTTGGATAGTAGAGAATTTATATTATAGATAAAAGCTAGTTCATAACAATTTGAAGTTGATATTTTGGATAATAACAAATGGATATTTTGGTTAATATTTAATTGATATATTGGATAGTATTCAATTGATATTTTGAATAAGATTAAATTGATGTTTTGGATAAAAGCAAATTGATATTTTGGATAATAAGAAATTGATATATTGGATAGTATTCAAATGATATTTTGAATAATATTTTATTGATACTTTGGATAGTAAAGAATTTATATTATAGATAAAAGCTTGTTCATAACAATTTGGAGTTGATATTTTGCATAATAACAAATGGATATTTTGGTTAATATTTAATTGATATATTGGATAGTATTCAAATGATATTTTGAATAACATTTAATTGATGTTTTGGATAAAAGCTAATTGATATTTTGGATTAAAAAAATGGTATGGATAGTAGAGAATTGATATAATGACTACTATCAAATTGGTATTTGGCGCAAATCCATCAGTAATTTTAAGATATATCATATTTTAAATGAATATATTTTGAATACAATGAAGGGATAGACCCTTTCTTTCAGTGCTGCCATATATGAATATATTCATTCCTGTAACGAGTTGTGCAAGATTTATGTTGCTCTTTCCCTGTCTCCTCGTCCTGGGCACATAAGTTTAAAAATAATTTCCCTTGTTTTTTGCATAACTTCGAACGACGGCCTATTTATACAAGGCATTCGAGCATAAGGGCTGGAAAAATGAGTGGAAAATTTAGGGAAGAAAAACCAAAGGAAATCCAAGTCTTAGGAGCTCGTTTTGCTGGTAGCAATTTCTACCTTGAATTGATTTTTCTGTAATCTCTAAAAAGTATACAAATTCTTGACATGCTTTGTACAGTATCTTTATTTTTAGTTTTGTGAAATTTATCTGCTTATTTTACGGAGTTTAGCGAATGTTGTCATTTTACTCTATCCTTCACAACAATCTCATTTTAATACTTCCCTTAACTTACAATTCAATATTCAATTTATGCTAAGGGAAAATATTTTCCAGAAATTTAACAATTCCTTTGACTTATTTAAGGTGTTCTGTTTCTCCACGGTTCCTGCCTTTCTCGTTCGGCATGTCTTTTAACATTCCTCCGATGGAAAAAGGGAAAAAGGGAAAGCTGGTGGGGAAAATCCCCGTAGCGAAAATGTTGCCAAAATGCATTTCTTGCAGACGTTTGAGAGCGAGACGCTTTTTGTTGCTTTGGTTCGGTTCCCTCGAATTTTATTTGATTTTATATATTTATTTACTCTTGCCACCGAATGTTGTTCATGACTTTCCGCCCCTCCTAACAAAATTTCAGTATTTTGTTTTTGTTTGGTTTCGGTCGCGTTTATTTGTTTATTTTTTTTTGTTCTTTTTGTTTGTTTGTTTGTTTGTCGTCTCTGGCTTTTTGGCACACTCGAGTTGAGCGGTAGAACATCCAAGGAACAACAAGTGTGAGGCCCAGCTGTTTGGGGATACAGTGAAGACTGGGGGGTGAAGGATTTAAGTGATAGTATTTAGTTTGCTACTCCTTATGTCCAATTAATTGTCCCAAAGTTGTTAGTTAAATTAAAACTTGTACGATTTTCTCCCCCCAGAGAATCCAGATAGTTGCCCCATTATTTCGATGCCACCGTGGGGCGCCACATTTTCATGTCATGTCTAAGCGGTAATACCCTCGTCAGCATTGAAATGGAGTCTCGCCCCTTGTTCCCCGACATTTCCAGCATTTCTCGAATGAATCTTGTCTTGAATATCGTATGCAGATGGTCAATGTGTTTTTGGGAGCTACAAATGTTTGGACAGCTTCCCCCAAAGAATTGTATCCCCTTTATTATGGATTTATTTTTTTTTCTTCCGTGTTTGGTTTGCCTCTTGTAGACGGCGTTTAATTGGGCAGATAACGTGCGACGAGTTCATCGTCAGGAGAACATTGTTATTGTTTATGTCACACATAACTGGAGCACCCTAAATGCTTATAAGAAATGGCCCTCAGCATTTGCCCAAATCATCTGTCTTATGGCAGCTGTGCCTTTTGCCCTTTTGGTCGCCCTTAAGTAAATACCCCCTCTCCAGGTTCCAGGATCCCAATCCACATCCAAACCTCCATTACCGCATCACACCTAATCCCAATGCTAAAACAATTCCATTTTCTCGAATTTTAATTGATTTCCTTTTGTTTTCTTTCGTTTCAGGTGAGTCTATCTCGTCATCTTCTAGAAGATAATTAATCTTCTTAGCGTAATCGTATGGTTGGTAAGCTACTCAAAACAATACCGAAATTCAATGAAAATAATAGGTAGTTGTACTGTGCCTGGTCCTAACAATAGATTGCAGATTTATGCTAATTGCTTTTCTGTTTCACTTAAATTGAGTTTTAAACTCGAAATCCAATAAAACCTAAATCACATTAAATGTTGATTGAAAAACGGAAAATAATGGATGGTGTTTTAACTACTCTTAACCCGTTTTGTTAGTAAAAATTTATAAATTCTATTTTCATGTGAGCATACATAGCTATATTAAATCATGTTCAATACGCATTTCACTTTTTTTCTGCCCATTTTACAAACTTTTCCATTGCCTTAATCCGTTTATGAATGGGTAAACATTTTACATTTTTTATTAAGCCAAGTTTTTTTTTTTTTGGTTGTTTTTTTTTGTGTCTGGTGATATTAAGCGAAATCCCCATATTATTAACCTTCCCTTTATTGGTGTTTGCGCTTCTGTATGCCCTTTCATACCTCAAACTTTCAAGGGATGTATTCAGTTTTATGCTCGCATCCAGATGAGCAGCCACAAAGTCAAATTCCTTCATTACGCTACTGCTTCCCGGTTGTTTATTGCTCTTTTGCTTTGTTCTTGTGCATGGCGCTTGGCCTTACGATTCCCTTATAGAGGGTTTCAAGATGGTTAGTATATGGGAAATATGAACTAAAAAATTATCCGAACTTCTACATCAAATGTTTTTAGATGCTCTAAAAAGTAATAATAAATAATATTCCAAAACATAAATTCAACTTGCAATGTTCATTTTTCAATATTTTAACCACAAGACGGGCGTTATATCACTCGGTGTTTTATACCTTTGTATATTTAAAAAATCAAAGTAATTTTATTATTTATGTTATGTTAGGGTATTTTTATAACCGACTTCCCATTTAAGCTTGAATTTTACGTAAAAAAAAACATATTTTTTGCCTCTTTTGCGACCACAGTTGAGAGTTCATTTGTTGTTGAAGGCTTCGGGCTTGAAGAGGAGCATTTGGAGTTGCCTCTGGTTTACCCCTTCACTGATTATATTTTACTGCACTTGCACTCGTGTTTGGATTTTTACTCCATTCAGATGATTTCTGGATGCTGCACATGCACATGCAGTTGCATTTGCACTTGCAATGGCACATATGCGAATGCGAAGGTTCTTTATGGAGTTAAAAATGCATATAAATCGCATTTAAATTTTATGGTTGACACTTTGTGCCCTGGTTTTTGTCTCATTTTGCTCTTTTTCACTCTTTCTCGCCGCCAGTCATAATTCACTCGAAAATATTTCGTTTCGTTTCGTTACGTTTCTCTTGCCCAGGCAATTATTCCATTTTATTAAACCATAATTTATTTATTTTTTGGCTATTTTTAATTAAGTAATTGATAGATTCCAAAAAGGCCGACCATCGTTGGAAGGTTCTTGTTGTTTTTGGTTGTTGTGTTAAGGTGGCACGGCGACCAAAATCGATGGAATTTAATTAAATATTTTCCGTTTTCTTGTCCATAAACTTTTATGCAGTCGGAAAAAGGGTTGAGAGGTCACGAAAGGAGTTGCCTTGCTTTGCTTACTTGTCCTCCTTTCCCCATACTTCTGTTGGTATCGTAGTCCCTAGAATTTGGAACGTAAAGTTGTCAGCCGCGAGCACAGTATTATATGTTATGTAGTCCTCCATCTCAGTCTAACCTGTCGTTTTTAATCCCACCCACTCGCACCTGTCGCCCCCTTTTGTTTGCCGCTTAATAATCAAACACAATTTACTACACGCACACCGGGAGAAATAGGAGGTGGAATAGCTAGTTTGTCAGTTGTCCTTTTGTCAGTTCGTTTTGCCATAGAAAGGATTTGGGCGGGAAACGAGGAGAGAGAGAGAAAGTCACAGGACAAATCACAAAGTGCCGAGCAGTCACGTTCGTATTTTGTGTAATCTACATCGGCTTACATGGAATAATTATTTACCGATTATTTAGCCTGTTGTAATTTGCCCTTTGTTTCCTTCGAGAGTGTGTAATTACCATAAAAACGATTGTGGTTGATTATCTCGGTTGATAATTAAAATCTAGTCACAGTTTAATGAGTTCTCTTGTTATCAATCTATTTTGGAGCATTGGTAGAACATTATTACATGGGTTTCATTTAATATTTCTGGATTTGTACATTTATAACGTGACCTTGCTGACATAAGATGTTTTGAGGGAGGTATTTTTTTACGCATCTCATTATTTGAATTAATAGCATTTCAAATTTCGTGAGTGTGATTTTTATAGCGTGACCTTGCTAAATTTGACATTTTTAGTGTGGCCAAATGTCATAAAAATGCACAACGTAACCATTATGTTACGCATTTTTCCACACAATTTGCCGTTAGATTGTTGTCACCCTGTAATTTTAATTTTCCACATAAATAGAAACAAATGTGTGCCCAAATTACAGCCAAGTACAAGTGTGCAAGTCACTTTTTGGTAACACCCCCCTCCCCCCAATCCACCACGCAGTCACAGTTTATTTGCCAGCACTAATTATCCGCCACTAATTAGGTTTTGCTTCGTCGAAGGCGTGTTGTTCTTGGCGTAAACTAATTTTCAAAGTCAATGTCGCGACGTGGCCCCATGCACCACTTCCAACTTTTCCGCTTTTCCCTCAGTTTTCCGCGCCTCTGGTTAACCCCTTTTCCACGTGAAACATCAGACCGGCTTTTCCTCTATTGGCCCATTTACCCTGGAGTCCTGGTGAAAACTTCTGGCTCCATTGTGTTGGCGTGTGGGTGTGTGTGAGAAGTTTTCATTATATATTCATGCAAGGTACCACCTCCCCCTTACAATCCCCCCTCCCCTCCCCCCACACACACACACACACACACACACACATTCACACACAATTTGCTATTAGACGCTCGTTGAAAAGTTTTCGACTTTTGGGTTCGCACAATTCAATCAACAACAACTGCAATGGCAAATTCTTCTCAGCAAAGGAGAAAGAAAGGGGAAAGTAGGCGGAAAATGTGGGGGTTGGGATTAAAACTACAGAGAAGAAAAGTATGTAGTAAATTTTGCATTACAAAGGAACTTTATTTTTCATAAAATGCAGATTAAGATAGTGTATCTTTGCATATATGCTATGCAAATTCCAATAATTGGAACTTATTTTTCAATATTTTCAAATAATATTATTAAGATGGACTACCTTACTTTTCCTCAGTGTATCAAATACCACTCATGCAGACTGAGATTTGTTCAAAACACACACACACAGTGGCACGTAAGGAGAATGGAGCCATAACAAAAACGTGTTGATTTGCTGAAATCATTTTCATTTTGATTTTGATTTTCATTTTCATTGCATGAGGAAAAGTTCCTAAATGCAGAAAGTCAATTGTTTCAGCTTTTTTTTTCTTTCGTTTTGTTGTTTTTGTGAGCTGTATTTTTTGTATAGTATTTTCTTGTTTTTTTTTTTCATCTTTTGGATTTGGATGGGGCACATCCTACAAACCTGTCAATGTGCCAATGTTTGCTATTGTTTCATTTCGATGGCAACTTGTTGGAGATTTTTTCTTGTGTCCCCAAGCTTAAGCTCTTAACTAATTACGAATCTGCCTTAATTTGGTTTTTTTTTTTTAACAAAGCAATTTGCCAGTAAAGTAGTGTAGGTTGTAGTTTTTTAATAATTTCCTTCTTCTGTTGGCCCTGTTTAATGAATAATCAGGCAGGGAGTAAAAATTTAAATAATTGTCCCATCATTTCCGGTATGAAGTGCTCCCTCAAGTGGCGGAAAAGTGGGGAAATGTAGAGTGGACCTCTCGCAATAGCGGAGTCAAGTTCAAATCCCCCTAGAGTGGCCCCATAAATCGTTGCCTACTTCAAGGGAATTTGTCGCAAAAACTATGCGCTTGCTTTTCCAAGAGAGAAACAGTACTTGTGCAACGTACAACACACTCATTCTCATTGACTCTAGTCGTAGGTAAAAATCAAAAATGCAAAATATACAACTGTATTGTGGATGCCCTTTTGGAATTTTGCATCGCATCGGAAATAATTGGGAGCAGTTTGCTTCTGCTTCTGCTGCTGCTGGACGAGCAAAACGACAAAGGAGAGATTTGATTAGCTTTGTCAAATTGCCCGGCAACAGGAATTCATGTAAACCTCTCCACACGCCCCCTTTTTGGGCCACGCCTCCTTACCAAGTTGCCAGCTTATGGGCGAGTTGGCCATTTGGCAATGGTTTCGGGCCAAATATGCGAAAGCCCTTCAATCAAAGCCATTCAAAGGGCTTTCTTCGTCCACCGACGACTTTGATGGAAGCAAAGTTCACAGAAATATCTAAACACAACACAAATATATTTATGCATTTTTGTGCTGGCAGTCAAGAAAACAATTTAAAGGTCTTAATATAGTTTTTATTTCATACTTCTTTCGTGAATCATTTACCCCCACCATGTTTACAGTTTCCCAAGCTGTTTTTACGCTAATCAATGGGAAATACAATGCTGCCGGAAAGAAATTCTATAGAACGGGATGATTCATAAATAAGCGAATAAGTGAGTGAGTGAGTGAGTAACTGAATGAATGGAAAGCATAGAAATAAGCACTGCAACCGTATATCTTGTTTTGCAATCTTTAGTTTATTTTATATATTTTTCTCTCGCCATTTTTATGGTCCTCCTCTGCGACCTTTGTCTCTCTGGGCCTTAATCATTCAATTAGCAGCTGTTTGTAACCATTCTTTTTTATCATCTTGCACATTATTCATAGTAAACCATCTGCTTTCGTTAACGATAATTGAATGAAACTAAGACGTTAGAAAGTGAACAAGAATCAGAAAGCAGTCAATTTGATCATCCGTTTTGGATTGCTTTTATACTTTGTATACAATATAAATTTCCCTTGTCAAGCCTTTTATATATATTTAGTAATTTAGCTGATCTCATCTGCAGACGAGTCTGCATCCAAGCGAAAGGGATAATTTCCGTACTAGCGGTTCTTTTTCCCCAGTTTAATTAGATAACATGTCTCGCAACATGTACTTTCCCTTCTTAAAACCAAATTCTCATCCCCCTTTCGCCATTTTTAGCCTTCTCAATCTCTGTGACCCCAGACGTTTCATTTTGTGCGTTAATTAAAATTAAGAAAGAAATAATAAAAAATAGAATAAACTGGAAAATGCAGCTGGGAGCGCCTTATCGTTGGGGCTACAAAAAGGGAAATGGTAAAAGACCCCTCAACTATATATGTATATATGGGTGTATATAATCTGGAGAGGGGCCAAAAGAGGGATAAATGGAAATAAAACTTCTTATTCTTGGCTGCTGTCTGACAGGCGATAACAACACAAGTTGACTGCACTTTTTTTCCTTTCTTTATTTTTTTTTTTTTCGGAGTGTCTGTGTTTTGGATGGGGCGGAAAGAAATGGGAGTTTTTGACTGCACTTATTTAGAAATTATGCGCAACTTAGCCTTGTGTGTTTGTGCGTCCTTCTTGCATTCGGTCTCCACTTGAAGTGGAGCATTTCCATCCTTGTTCCTTCGGCTGCTCTGTTTCTTGTTGTCAACAACTTGATCCCCGGCGAAAGTTTTGGAGCCACCACGTTCCAGACCAAACAATAACTTATAGCACGGAAAATATTTTTGATACCTTACACAATTGTATGCATACAATTTCCCTTTTATATATAAATATATATATATATATATTTTGATATAGGTTTTTATGAGTTCATTTTAATTCATATGAATGAACATTATTGGTTTGAGTAAACTATACTTATTTCAATGAACTCTATTCATCTTATTCAGTTTTTTGTTCATTTTTATTAATAGTAGTAGTTTGGTTTTTTTATAATTTATTTTTGTTTACCAATTTTTTTTTTTGTTTTTCGTTTTATTTTGTTTATTTTTTTATATTTTCATTTATTTTTTTTCGGTGTTTTGCTCCATTTGAAGCATTGGTTCTCCACTGTTCTACAAGAAGTAGCATCATCAGACGAAGACAAGTAAATCCTTCTACAAGAAGTCGCAAAGACTTCAGTTTTGGTTTCTGCTGCGGGGCCAACATGAAACTCTACCAGCTAAGTGGATGCAAGAGGGGTTTTATAGGGGTGAATATGGGGGAGTACTACTGGAATACTACCCAATAGAGGGGGCTAATACAGAAAGTGAGCCTTGACTGCCTTGCTGGGACTGATTGAATTGCCTGATTGCTCTGATTGCCGCCGCCAGACGTCATCAACATCATCAATTCAGCAGACAGAGAAAGTTGTAAAGGGGTGATGGAGAAAAGGAGAAAAGGGGGGTGGAGAAAGGGAAAGAGCAGCGCAAGTTGGAACTCAACTAAGTGGTTAAGTAGCTTAAACAATTTCGAAAAGAGTGATGATAACGTGAGGGCAGTAAAAGTATTAATTAATATAAACCATAAAATGATATCATGAAAAATATACGACTGAAGTTACGAAATAAATCCTTTTTCACAAAGCGGGAAAATTCATGAATAAAATTGTATTGCATCATCGTTATTGGAATTTAAGAAGCTTAAAATTGATAAAAATAAAGATGATTGTAAATATAAATGTGCAGCTTACAGATAATTATCTTATCGGCACTTTGCATAGTCTTATCTGCATACACCACAAACAGTATCCATTTACAGCCCCATGAATCATATGGGTACCACTACCAGCTCTATCGAAGGGGGCCTGAAATCTCCGCCTTCTTTACAAGTTAATCTCCGAACAGTTCCCTATAAAGACTTGTGTCCCACTTTTAATGTTGGTTTACTTTCGGTTTACTTTTGTTATCTGCAGAGCGCCGCGATAAATGTGAAATGTAAACAATACTCACTCCCCGATTACGTTTGATTTTTAAGTGCGTGGCTCGGAGATTTCGATGGCAAGCCAACTTTAATGAAATAAAAACGATAACGTTGCGACCAGACATTTCAATGATATTTCAATTGGTTTCATTTCAATTTCTGTCGACGGAGTCATCGATGAATTAGTTATTGGGAATTAATTATGTGTTCTTTGGAATTGTCTGAGTGATGTATTAATGTGTAATCTTATTTTCGGAAAAGGATTGGGCAAGGCTTGGCAACAAAATGGGGCTATTGTTGACAAAACGGGTACCTTTTCCTTCCGCGACATTGTCCGCTTTATGAAACTGAAAATATGAAAAGGAGCTAAAATTTTGAGTCTCTTTGAAAAGAAAGATTTTAATGTAAATATTTATAAAATTAAACTGCAAACCCAATGAGGTATCCCACTTCAAAATCGGGATTAAATTACTCAAGTTATGGAATATAGAAGTGCAGTTTTGGGTCACGATTCTAAAACCCATTTTTTTTACGAAAAAAACTGACATGAAAATGGGCTAAAATTGGGACTCTCTTTTTAAAGAAAGACTAAAATGTCGGATATTAAATAATCTCATCACAAACTCATAGAGATATCAACCTTCAAAATCGGAATACAATAACTAAAGTTATGGAGTCTAGAAGTTCAGTTTTGGGTTCCCGTTCTGAAAATCATTGGTATTACGGAAAAATCTAACATGAAAATTTTCTAAAATTT
Organism: Drosophila suzukii; assembly: GCF_043229965.1. Classification (NCBI taxonomy): domain Eukaryota; kingdom Metazoa; phylum Arthropoda; class Insecta; order Diptera; family Drosophilidae; genus Drosophila; species Drosophila suzukii. The sequence goes on from NC_092084.1 coordinate 8,775,129, forward strand.
TGACCCTTTTAAAAAAGATATATTATAATGCAAAGTATTAGAGAATCCCACCACAAACTCATAAAGATATCAACCTTCAAAATCAGAATACAATAACTGAAGTTATGGAGTCTAGAAGTGCAGTTTTGGGTCCACATTTTGAAAACCATTAGAAATAAGGAAAAATCTAACATGAAAATGGGTTAAAATTTTGACCCTCCTGTAATAGATAAAATTAAATGTAGAGCATTAGAGAATTCAACTACGAATTCATAGAGGTATCCCACGTCTAAATCGGGTTCCAATAACTCAAGTTATGGAATTTAGAAGTGCAGTTTTGGGTCACCTTTCTGAACACCATTGGAAATTGGGAAAAATTGAACATGAACATGGGTCAAAATTTTGACCCTCTATAAAAAGGAATATTTTAATGTAGATTGTTTGGAAATTTAAATACAAACTCATAGAGGTATCTCACTTCAAAATCGGAGTTCAAAAACTCAAGTTATGGAATCTTGAAGTGCAGTTTTGGGTCACCTTTCTGAGTACCATTGGAAATTAAGAAAAATCGAACATGAACATGGGTCAAAATTTGGACCCTCTTTGAAAAGGAATATTTTAATGTAGATTATTGGGAAATTTAAATACAAACTCATCGAGATATCAACCTTTAAAATCGGAATACAATAACTCAAGTTATGGAATCTTGAAGTGCAGTTTTGGGTCACCTTTCTGAATACCATTGGAAATTGGGAAAAATCGAACATAAACATGGGTCAAAATTTGAACCCTCTTTGAAAAGGAATATTTTAATGTAGATTGTTTGGAAATTTAAATACAAACTCATAGAGGTATCCCACTTCAAAATCGTAGTCCAATAACTCAAGTTATGGAATCTTGAAGTGCAGTTTTGGGTCACCTTTCTGAATACCATTGGAAATTGGGAAAAATCGAACATAAACATGGGTCAAAATTTGAACCCTCTTTGAAAAGGAATATTTTAATGTAGATTGTTGGGAAATTTAAATACAAACTCATAGAGGTATCCCACTTCAAAATCGCAGTCCAATAACTCAAGTTATGGAATCTTGAAGTGCAGTTTTGGGTCACCTTTCTGAATACCATTGGAAATTGGGAAAAATCGAGCATGAACATGGGTCAAAATTTGAACCCTCTTTGAAAAGGAATATTTTAATGTAGATTGTTTGGAAATTTAAATACAAACTCATAGAGGTATCCCACTTCAAAATCGCAGTCCAATAACTCAAGTTATGGAATCTTGAAGTGCAGTTTTGGGTCACCTTTCTGAGTACCATTGGAAATTGGGAAAAATCGAACATGAACATGGGTCAAAATTTGGACCCTCTTTGAAAAGGAATATTTTAATGTAGATTGTTGGGAAATTTAAATACAAACTCATAGAGATATCAACCTTTAAAATCGGAATACAATAACTCAAGTTATGGAGTATAGAAGTTCAGTTTTGGGTTCCCATTCTGAAAACCATTGGTATTACGGAAAAACCGAACATGAAAATGGGCTAAAATTTTGACCCCCTTAAAAAAGATAAATTGAAGTGCAAATTATTAGACTCTTCGACCACAAACTCATAGAGGTATCCCACTTCAAAATCGGGATCCAATTACTCTAGTTATGGAATTTGGAAGTGCAGTTTTGGGTCACCATTCTGAAAGCCAATGCGAATTCGAAAAAATCTGACATGAAATCGGGCAAAAATGTTGACCCTCTTTTAAAAGAAAGATTTAAAAGAAGAGATATCCCACTTCAAAATCGGGATCCAACTACCTAAGTTATGGAATCTATCAGTGTAGTTTTGGAGGCGACTGGGGGAACATATTGGATCTTAGTGCGCACCTAAACCCTCTTTAAAGAGTTGAGTAACATTTTGGCGCTCTATCTATTACGCCTCGGCCTTTGCGTTAAGACCCTAAGTTTTTCTTGTTTTCTTTATATGTCTTGAGATTTTGTTTATATACTACATGACATTTGATATATTTTTCTAAAAATAATTGTTTTTTGCAGTCACTTTTTGAAAATCAACCGATAGGTCACCAAGCTCTTAGAACATCTGTCGTTTAACTTCTGTTTTAAACACTCCCTTTAAATGCCACTGAAGTGGAACCAACCAACCCCTTAGCCACCCCAACATTTGGCTTCCTGTTTTTTTTTTAACTAGTACCAGGTACCCTCAACCCCCACCAATTAATTTCCATCTTCTTCTTTTTTCTTCCTCTTGCAAAAGCCGCTCAACTGAAATATGAAAATTTAAATTAACAAATAAACGAAATTGAGTTAACTTCCGTTGCAGCTTTTCGCTTTCTTTAGGGTGTGGTTGTTATTTTGTTGTTTGTGTTGTGTTGTTTTGTTTTTGACGCTGCATGTTGTTGAAGTTGTTGTAGCTGTTGTAGCTGTTGCAATTCTAGAGCTACACCACCAACAACAAGAGCTGCAATTTGGGTTAAAATGATTGGCGAGCGGGTTAACAAAGCAAAAGCAAAAGCTAAAGCCAAAGCATAGCAAAAGCAAAAGCAAAAGAGGCCTGAAAGGAAAGAGTCAATGGCGCAGCAACAAAAGAAGCGAAATAAAAGAGCAAAACAAAAAGGCCAAATTGAACAAAATGCAGTTCACTGCCTTCACTGCACTCCCTTCACCTCTTCACCTTTTCGACCACATGTGTAAATGTATTTGTGGAGAGTGTGCTTGTGTGTGTGTGTGTGTTGCAGCCACATTTCATTTTTTTTTCTTGTGTTCATGCTATCGACACTTGGCGATTTGTTGCAGCGTCCACTCTTGGCTTTCTGATTGCCTTTGTGTGGACCAGTGTGTTCTACTTTTCCGCCCAGAGAGCCAGCGATACCCTATAAAGTCAGAGTTAGTGGTATGATAGACCCTGTTTTTGGAATGGAAAATGTGCCTTTTAAGCCAAATAACGCACAAGCTACTTCTGTCTTTGAAGACAATTAGAATGGTACCTTTTCCTGATCAAAAATTGAATTCATAAAAAAAACAATGATAAGAAATTAAAAAAAAAAACCAGAATCAGAAGAAATATACTAGGTTATGATCTGTTTTATCACTAAACATAACACACTTTAGGATAGAAGTCAATTTAGTAATACTTACATATTTAAAACATTTTAAGTTTCTATATTTTGATACCTTACATTTATTAAAACCAGAAAAATTATAAAGAAATTCACTATTAAATCATATATTATATCATATAGTAAAAGACCTATTGGTACTTTAAATATTATTCCATTCTATACACATATCTAGTTAGTTTCATAAGTTGCCTGAATTAAAAGTGATAAAGCTAAATCTTTAAGTCTTAATTTTTCGTTGCATTCTAGAAGAGATAATCTCCTTTCAGGAAAGATCCTGAGTGATTTGTGGCCCTTCATCTATGCAGACACCTAAAGTGGCCTTTAAAACTAACAAAGTTTGGGCAATACCCCAGGAAGTTTCGTTGATTGATTGATTGATGTATTGCATAAGTTTCCAGGTCCTCTTGCAGTCCATCTTGTTTTTGTTATTTTTGTTATTATCATTTTTTTTTGTTTTTTTTGGTGCAAGCCACTTGGCTGTTTTCTTTTTCTTAGCCATTTCTGTCTCTGTTGTTAACTGCAGCACATGTCGAAACTGACCCAAAGACAAGGGGGTTTTTTTCGGAAAGAAGGCAAATCGGGGAGGGAACTTCTCAGGCAGCCAAAAGCAGCATGCAAAAAGGCGGAAATAAGCCACTCGAAGTGACCTCAAAAGCAGAGCCGGCTGCGAGGGGGGTCTGCAAAAAAAAAAGAAAAAAAAAGAAAAAGAAGGGGAGTCGAACATGTGAGTAATCGTGCGCGCCACTTGCCACTGCCGCCACACTGGGTACCAAAAGACTCCAGCCGCTTTGGCTTTAATCCAGTGTTGGGTAAGGTGATAATTTGTTGTACCCAAATAAAAATTATAAGTACCTTTGCAAGGTAAAAGGTTCACATGTTGAAGTATTTAGGTACAGGTATTTGGGTAACAAAAAGACTCCAGCCGCTTTGGCTTTAATCCAGTGTTGGGCAATGTGATAATTTGTTGTACCCAAATAAAAATAAAAAGTACCTTTGCAAGATGAAAGGTACACAACTTTTGAAGTATTTAGGTACAGGAACTAGTTATCTGTACATTTTTTATATAATCTTGATATCTTACTAAGGATGAATAAAAACTAATTCAAACTACCTAGGCAAGGCAAAAGTACACAGATTGCTTAGCACCTAGGTACAGGTACTTGTTTTCTGTGCATTTTCTATAAAAGTTTGATATATTAATAATAATAAATCAAAATTAGTTTTAAATTTCAAAGGTACGTTATTTTGTTAAACGAAATGTACCCTAGGTACTTGAATAGGAATCCTGAACATTTACTTTAACTCGACGTTCGTCTGAAGGGGGTTTTTCCCTGGCTCTGCCCCCTTGCATTTTTCACCACTCACCTGTATTCCAGCCCCCTGTTGGCACACCTGAGCTAAGCTGCTGCAGTTTCGGTTCCTGCAGCTGAAAGACTCCAGCTGGTCTCTTTCCTTTTGAGTTTCCTCCGATTCATTCTGCTTTATGGAAAATATATATATATACTCGTATATATAAATATACACTCGTGAAATGCCTGAAATATTTCACCAGCAGCACAGCAATGGCTGTGTGGCTCCAACAAAAGGTTAATACTTTGACGGCTGAAAAACCTGATTTACTTGTTCTCCATGTTTGGCTCTTGCCGCCACTCGCTTCTCCTTTGGCTTCTCATTCTTTTGAGGCGTTTTTCTACTGCCGTTGACTGACCTGCAGCCTGAATTTTCCAGCGGTTATTTAAGGTTGCGCATTAACCAGCTCTAACTCTAACTCCAACTCCATTTTCTTTTTTCCCCCCTTTTTGGCCATTTTAAACCAGCGAACGTGTTGCACACATGGCTTCGAAATCAAATGACGCCCAATTGCATTTTATTTGTATCTATCGATGCACACACATAAAAATGGGATAAATATTTAAATTTATTAAGATTTTTACAGAAAAACATAGATCACTTAATAATTATAATAATAATAGAACATGTTGATCTTCTAGTTTATTTGATTACCAAATTGAACCCCTAACCATATGCATTTCTAATGGCTATCAATCAAACCAAATGCATATTTTCTTTCTGTGTGCTTTTCCTGGGTTGGGTATATTTGTGTTTGTGGAGTCTGGTGCTGCAATTGTGGCCCCATCTCCCCCGATTACTCCCCATCCAATTGTATAACCCCGTTCCGTACCAAAATAGTGGAATAAACAAAAACATTTTTAGACGATTTCATCATCATCATCAGAAGCAGGCTGCAAGTATGGAGAAGAAGAGGCAAAAGTTGAAGGAGATGAAGGGAAATAAAAGAAGATGCCGCCACAGCTTGAACAGAACTAACGGATGCAACACCTCCCCGTAAGCCTCGTAAGCCCCATCGACCCCAACACTCCCTCCCTGAAAACCCCATAGAGCTCTAACACCCCCGACAACTTGGCTTGTCTTGCGTTTTCAATAATGAAAATAGCAAAATTGTTTATAAATCCAGAGCAATTGCAATTTGGTTTGATGGCGATTGAAGGGGAAAAAGGGTATAAGGAGCGGGGGGCTCTTGCAAACGATGCGTTTTGTAAATTGGGTTAATGCGCGAGCATAACGATTTCAAATCCATTGGGTGTGCTTGCGAAAACTTTGGAAAATTTTTGCACAGCTAAGTGATTGAAAAAAAAGCATTTAAATGGGAACGATAATGGTGAATCGGTTGGAACGGCGGTTGTGAAACGGTAATGGTTAAGTGTCACCAGAAAAATGTCGAGAATTTGATATTTTTAACCAACCGGTTATGAAACGGTTAAATGGTATGTTTTGAAATGTGCCAAATTTTAAATCAAACCCAATTTAACTGGGGAGGGTTAGGGTGAATCTGTTGAAAAATAGTTGTGAAACGGTAATAGTTAAGTGTCACCTGAAAAACTGCAAGGACTTGGTATTTTCAACCAATCGGCTATGAAACGGTTAAAAATGCTTGCCAAAATCTAAATCAAACCTAATTGCCCCAGGCAAATTGCTTAAATCAATATTTGCCAAACAATTTGGCAAACTAGACTTGCCTTCGTCCTTATTTTTGATGAGCAAAAAAGATTGGAGGATGATGTTAATGGGGGCAGGGTGCAGGAGAATGCTTTGGGGTTTTTCTTCATTTTTTTTTTGTATAAAAATAAATTGCTTTGCTCAATTAGCGGTTTTCCCCCGTCCATCTATCCGCCCTCTTGACCATTATTGCATTTCTCAATTGCCTCGAGGAGAGACTCTTCAAGCTAAATTCTTTTCAATTTGGGGCCAACCATTTTCTGAGGGGGGGACGAATGGCAACCCTGCTTCAGATTGATGGAGATGGGCTATATAGATGTATGTACATCGTTCCCTCTCGCTCACTTCAATCTGTTTGATTAGCCAGGTGACCCCGACCACGGCACCAAACCCCCCCTCCCTATCAGCCCCCCTTAATTTTGGCTTCCGTCTTGGCTGTGAAATCTGAGTCGAACGAGAGCGTCTCAAATTGTATGAGAGTTAATCGAGCTCTAAATTGTCAGTCAGCCAGCAGCTGTCGGCTTCGCCCCACCCCCTGGCCATCTTCCATATATCCCACCCATATATTACTTGGATGCCCTGCCCCAGTGAGTGTTACGCTTGAGCGGTGGCAACAAAACCTAATTATAATAATCAGGCAACGGGAGAAGAACTTACATATGGAAGGGCACGATGGAATAATAAGGAGGATGGGTTTATATTTCATGCGAGTATGCATTACCGCACTCACGCTATAAGATTTTTTTTAGCGATGGAATAATAGTGTTGTTTACTAGGTAAATTTTTATTTTAGAGATTTTAAGGTTCCTAATGAAGTAAATAAGAAAGCCATATGTTTAATCATAAAATAATCCACCTAAATATATAAAACTCTATAACTTTGAGAATCAATGCAGAATCCGAACTAAATCTACACTGACCAAATTTTTATGTAAAATTCTAACTATAGTTACAAGTTTTGGCTTATAACTAATTTGGATACAAGTGTACCCATAAATTACTTTCAAATACTTAAAAATCTTTTTTAAACCCCCCCTACCTATGAGATACTCCCAACTATCGTACCTGGGTATTATCTCACGCTACCATCGCCAATCTTTTGGTGCTCTGGATGCTCTGGCATTGTTTCAATGTCGGGCTATCTCCCTTCTCCGCGGAAGTTTCTCCACTTTGGGCGAGTGCGTGTTTGAAGTGCCAGACACTCTCAAGTGCCGAAAGGGTATGTACCAGTGGCAGAGGCAGGGGCGTAGAGGGGGGACCTGCACGCTTCTCAGTCACGGATGAGGAGCTCCTCCTGCTCCACTTCTCCTGTTGCAGCTGTCTCTGACACTGCAAGGAAATGCGCTAATTATGTTGTTCTTGCCACTGTTTTGTTGCTCGGGCGGGGTCTTTTAGCCGCCACTCTAAGCCCCCCTTTTTGCCCCCTTTTTGCCCCCTTTTTGCCCCCTTTTTGCGACCTTGATTGCAACAGCGGAAGAAGCGTAGAAGAAGCAGAAGGTGTACGGCAGAACAATGAGCAAAGTTTTGAGGTTATGAAAATGTCAACAGGAAGCGAAGAAGTGCAACAAAATGAGAAACGAAAATTCCCCTGATTATTATTACCACAGAGCCACAAAGTTTAAAATGAGATTGTATATGCAAGGAATTAAACAAAATGTATTTTCATAATTTTCAATCTCCTTGTTTTTGTTTTTCTCCTAAAAAACAGAAAAATCAAGGTCTTACCTTTGATGTACATATGCGAGCAATTTACGATAAATCAATTTGATTAATAGCCAATAAACCTCCCAGCGCCCAAAAAATCTAAACAAAAAATCAAGCCATTCCCAGCCCAGCAACTGGTAAATCTCCTGAAAATTTGTTCATTTCTTTTATTGAGCTTTCATTAGTTTTCAATTTGTCTCTCGCCAAAAGTCGCAACTAATTTGACTTTTCTTGTCTGCTGGCTACGCCAAAAAATCCCTGACAGTAAAAGGTCCAGAAAACCAAAGAAATAATAAAATAAAAACACAGTAGCAGACAACAAGCGGCAATAAAGTAAAAAATTATTTATATGTAACATATAATTCCGAGAAGCTACCAACCCAAACTGAACTACTTAAAGTACAAATACGGCAAGACAAGACGCAGAGGGTCTTCCCCCCCCTTTCCACCACCATGTTGCCAAGTTCTCGTGTCCAAGTCCAAGTAACTCCCAATCCCAATCCCAATCCCAATCCCAATAAGATGGCGAAGGTTGCTCCATGTGTTGCCAGCCAAGAAACACTGACAGCTTTTTGAGAGGTTGTCTGGGCGAAGAAAGGAAGGGGAACTTACATAAATAAAGGGACAAGTGCGGAGAACAAGGAAGGAAAACACTGGCGAACAACAGTGAACAGACAATGACAATTGCTGGAAAAATCATATTAAAATAAAAGCGCAATAAACAACACACGACGTACGACGAACAACAAAACAACACAACACCATGTCGAGGGAAAAACTGGAGAAGCTTCCTTCCTTCCAAAACCCACCCATCCACCCACTCCTTCACCTTTCCGTGCCAAATCCTGAACGAACCCACCGTTGGGTTTATTAAGTCGCATCAAAACACTCATAAATTACTTGAGATTCCCCTGGATGAGTCTGAATAACTGCAGGCATTAATATGACCGCAGTGAATGGGAATTCATTCGGGCATATCATGTTAATAAGGTTATTAAAAAGAAGCTTTGAAAATGGTTAAGTTTAAATGTATTAATCGGAATTATGATATATATAATGTATTAAATATTATTTTGTAGAGCTAGAGCTGTGGTAAATAGATCTGTAAAAGCTTTTCGCTCGTTATAAACATTATAAAGCCTCATTATAATGGATTTTATTCAGTTAGTAAAGACCCGCCTCTTCAGTGCTACCTCAAATTAGTGAAATCTACCGAAAAAAATGAACTGAATGAGCTTCCTAGCGCAATTTGAAGATACGATCCATATACAGAGTGTGTCCTTCATGCTCAAATGATTTCCGTTGTTGCCACCGTTGCTGTTGCTGCTTGGCACAAATTTCGCAGCTTTTCTTTAGCGGATTTTCAGAGCTGTTCCACATATTTTCCTTTATATTCCTCGCCGGCAGTCAGGTGCATTGTTGCCACCGGTGGGTGCCACCGTGGTGGCTCATAATGAGCCCGAGAGTGAGAGTCTTGGCCGGCAAAAGTGTGGATAGGAACGGAAAGGAAGGAAAGCTATAGGGGCTACAGAAGCAACAGAAGCTGCGGCAGCCGCTGATAAAGCAGCTTGACAGCCGAGGCAGCTAAGCTGGAGGAGAATGGCCTGGTCGTGTGCTAAAGTCTACTAAAAGAAAATTGCATGCCATCCAATTTTTCGTGGTGCACATACGCTGCACTTGAACAAAACAGTTCGATTTCAATTCGATCCATCTTTTTGCTAAGTGAATTAAAGAAAGGAGGCACAGAAATCGCTAGGATTCTTAAAACTCCCTTTAAAGGTGGCCAAAAGTATGCAACAATATATTTTAAATAACAAGGGAAAAATTACGATTTGATTTCAATTCGATCCATCTTTTTGCTGAGTAAATTAAAGAAAGGAGGCACAAAAATCACTAGGGTTCTTCAAACTCCCTTTAAAGGTGCCCAAAAGTATGCAACAATATATTTTAAATACAAAATTCCGATAGATGCATCCAACAGAGGACTTGCTTTTTTCACTGCAAACTTTTAGACACCTTTTTTTTTTTATTAATATCCACTTTTTAATTATTCTTTAAATATTGTTTTGAAATTTTTTTAACACATCAATTAAATTGGTTGGTATCTGATAATATATAAGAATTGGCCAAATCTTACTATGTGCATTTTTCTTGCTCTGTACACACTGGAAAAGCGCCGGGTGAAAACTGGTTTTCCTGTGTGAATTCCCATCCAGCGATGAGAAATTGCCACGGTGGAGGCGAAGGAACTGGTTCGGTGCACATAATATAATGTGGCTAAATGTACCGGCAGCTTGGGAAAGTTCACTTTTGTTTTAATTGCATCTAACAAGTGATTATCGGTAGTATGCAAATCTTTTGGAGGAAGGGGCGGCACCGTCGTTGGATCACTCAAAGTGGAGTATATAATGTAGTGACAAAAAGAAGTATATAACTAGATCGGCTCCAAAACAGCACACGGCAAAATAATAATTACCTGGTCGAGTGCAATTAAGAAAGGAAATACAATTTGTTTCCAATTTTGGAAGGCCATTCTCTAAATATGTGGAAAATTATTTTCAGCTGGTAAGCACTTGAATGCAATTATCAGAGTAAATTAATTTTATGAACCGAACTGGTATTAATGAATATTTATGCAGATTAGAAATCTAAAAGCTCTCAATTAGTTTTACTTGATATCGCTAATGATATACAATAGGCGTATTGTGAAAAAAATCAATTAAAATTTGTGCAATGTGTTTAACAATGTGTAAATACTTTGTTGTCTATAGCTTTCCCTTCAAGTCTCTCGATTAAGCAGCAAAATCCCTAAACAAAAATAGATAAATAAGCTGGGATTACTGATTTTAAAGGGGTTTTTCATCTAATTTAAAAACCGAATAATGCCAAAATCAAAACATGTTATTATTATTAAAAAAATTTGACAATGAAATCCCAGCTACACGGGCCTGTCTAAATCCATTACGAATCGAGACAGCAAACAAACATCTTTCGTAGGTTATTTTTATCGCAGGTTTCAGTAACAGCTACAGTGTTTTTTCCCCTCTTGGTAAAAAAAAAGACGACGACAAAAACGATGGCCAATGGCCATTTGCCTCTTGGTCAGCAACAATGTCAGCGCAAAAAATATTTTTACAACTGCGCCTGAGACCCCCGGGATCCCCTTTCTTCCCAGTCCAACTTCCCAGCCCAATGGCAAACTAAATGCTTTCCAGCATCATCCGAGTCTAGGGCAAAAAATTCCAAAAAAAAGGGGGCAGAGAAAAAGTTCAAAAAAAAGAAGTAGGAAAACAACGTGAAAATCAATAAACTCTGAACTTAAGTTTTTTGAACTTTCTTGTTCGAGTTGTCGGGCAATTCATTGTCATAGTCATACATATATGTATGCCCAGCAATGGAGATATATGGGCATGCCATTTTGGCTTGGGGCATAGCCGATAGATCAGACGATTTGTGTGGTTCTATATCAGGGCTTTAAATTTAATTCACTTTTTGTTTGAAGTTTAAAATTGAGGGATTTTGGATTATAAACTAATTAAGTCAGTTTAATTTCATTGTTTTGTCTTGAACTTACATTTTATAATCAATGGAACATAAGAAAAGATTAATGTATTCTTAAATTTTCTTTGTTATGAAAATTCAAAAACCATCTATATAAATTAATTTTACTTGAGAATTAGAAGATAAATATATTTATACCTAGACATCTCTTAGATTTTTTTTATAAAGTGCAATTACTCTTCGCTTTTTATTTAATTGTATTATTTTAGCTTTCCTTTGTGTAAATTCCGTTCAGTTAATTCTGTTTCGAGTCAAGTGGAACAGTTTTTGGCAGACTTCCCGGCCTATATGTGCAGAAAGAGCTACCCATTTGTCTCCCCCAATTTTCCTGTAGAGTGCCAAGAATTTTCCCGAAATGTCATTTTAATAGTTTTGCTACCACACTCCCTTTGCGCCTCCTTGTTGTTGTTTAGTCTCTCTCAGTTTGGCCATTTGTCGAATTCGAAACTTTTGCTGGGATTCAATAAGCATCCTGCTGGCCCCCCCACAAAAATTTCACCCACCCACGCCCATGGGGATTTTCAAGTTGATCGTCTTTTGGCTGCAGGCTTCATTGATTCCGGAATGGTTTTTTCTTGTATTCGGCCGACAATAGTTCAAAGTCAGTTGAGCCGAGGAATTAGTGTTTGAATAATGTCTTAATTCCTTTGGGCACACCTCCCTCTTAACCCTAACCCAGCCCCCCTGTTTAACCCCTGTTTCGCTGGCCGCAGTTTCAAAAACCCCCCAGTACTACAGTAATACGTGCGTAAACGGAGCCGCAAAGGATTTAAGTGAAAATCACGGAATAAATTTAAGGCTGGAATGAGAGGGCAAAAAAAAAAAAAATAGAAAATAGAACAGGACAAGTGATAAGTGCAATTTCTCACGTGACACGACAGACAGACAAGGACGGCAAGACAACACTCTGTGCGAGAGCGAGAGGGAGAACGCGGATTAGGCGACGGACCAGCGACAGCAATGAAATTTATGAGACGTGTCAACGACGGCTGCTGGCCAGGAAAACTAAGGGGATGTTGGGAAAATATTGAGGAAAACGGTGCTAGAGGGGGGCAACCCGGGAAAGATAAAACTATCGCGTGAAATAGGGAACTATTTGTGGGGTGTTTGGGGTAACTCCTTTTGATAAACGACAAAAATGTCAGCTGGACAAAACAAAAAGACGGGGAAAAAAGCGGGGGAAATGAAATGAAAAGGCGATGACAGTTGTTTCTTGTTGTTTAAATACCCTTGAATTTCTAAAAAATAACAAAACCACCTTCCATTGAAGGTTATGTATAAAGCATATCAAAACACTACATTTTTCCAAGTCCTCTAGAGATTTATCTTGCAAAAGATATTAGATCTCAATAACACAAAAAAAAACCACACGCACACATCTGTAAGAATATAGATGGAAAATCATAGTCTCCCTTGAGAATACAAAACCAGAACTTTGTTTATTTTTGGGATTTTTTTTTTTATTTCTGTATAATTAATTTTTTCTTCTTCGTTTTGCAAGCGTAACTTGAAGTCTCGGTCCCAAAAGCCAGCAGTAATTCCATGTTTTCATAGTTTCAACTCTGGGAATATATGAAGAACAAAGCAATTGCCACTCTCTGTCTTGCTGTCTCTTTCACCTCTCATCTAGCCTTCTCTCTCTTGCCCACAAACAGCACGCTTTAAAGTAATTTAAGGCGTCACATGTGGTTTTAGCCGGGTGAAAAGAGAGTTTTGGGTGAGGGAGTTGGGAGTTTTCCCTACCGGCCACTTTTTTGTATAAATTATTTGGTTTTTTGACTCGGGGAAATCAGCCACAACCCCCGGGGAAAACAACACCCCGCACTTCAGTTGTGAAGTCTATAATTACTGAAAATTTTCCTCTCCCTTGAAACTATTTTTGGGGTGAACGTTTTTATTATTATTGAAAATTTGCTGCCCATTTATCTTTTGGTTCCCTTAATCCCCGGTCCCATTGTTCTTTTCTATATTTGAAGGCAACTTGAATGGCATCATTAACATGTACACGTTGTGCCGCCCATTTATAGGGGCGTTACGAGAAAGCTACCCCGAAAATATTGTAGAATTCGGAAAAGTGGAAAATAACAATAATTAAAGTAATTAAGGTTTTTCGGTTGTTTGAAAGTACTTAGAAATAATCCTTTTTCTAAGAATCCCGAGTAAAACTTAAATTCAATCATACAATATCACACACATTTCTAAGTAAAGCAAATATTTTCCGGCACAAAGTTGAGAATCTGGAAAAGCCACCAAAAGTTTCAAGAGAATGTTGGCCAAAAGTTACCACCTAGCATAATTTATTTACACTTGTAAGTTTACCATTCTGGAAACTATTTTTCCTAGCCGGGAAAATGTAGGCGATATAAGTATGTGGGTTAAAAAGTGTCAGAAAAGCGAGTGAGGAAGTCGGGGGAACAGCTAACCCAAAGAAATCAAGTCGAATTGTTTGTGCGGGTTAAAGTTTGATTGATGTGCCGTGTCCCGCGTGCAGACAACATGAAAATTAGTTGAGAGACTCTCTCGAAAGTTGAATGCAGGATGGAATGGAATGGGGTTTGGATAAATTCCCCGGGTCGTATGGTATAGTTGAAATGGAATGATTGACGGTTAGGCAAACGAGCTGGGCATTCTCGAAACGCTTTAAAAAACAGCCCAACGAAAAATGAGCAACAGCAAAAGCAACAGAAACCGAAACAAACTGCCATGTAACTTGATCTATGGGCTGTGTGAGTCATCAATGTTTCAGATTTGGATGGGATAATTTCAACGAAAGGGAAAACCTAGAAAAGAAAAATATATTCAAGTGGAAATTTGAGTAGTAACAGCTTGGATTTTCCATTAAAGAAAGGTTTTCCTTTTTTGGGAACTAGAATTATGAGTGGTTTAACAGGAAGAACATATTTTTACTTAGCAAATATTAATGTAAAATAATGTTGTCTTTCTAGTATTCAAATTCTTATTCAAGAAACTATTCTTTTTCAATATTATCCAGGGATATCAGCAGGATCTTGAGGCATTTCAAATAACTTCCCCTACAAACATTTTGGTATCTCATAGCTTCCTACTACCCATCTTCAGTTTATTCCTCATGCGAAAAGGATATCAGATTCAAGTGTGATGTGTGAGTGTGAGTGTGTTTTAGGGTCTTTTCCGTCACCAAGGAGGTGACCTGACCCCGGTGACCACCCAGAGACACGCCCACTTGAACCCGATTGCCACAGCCAACATTAGCAGCATGTGTCTGTTTTATCATTAACTTGAGTTGCCGCATGAGGAAGTTCCTTGGGTGTCCTGTGTGAGGGATTGTGTGTGTGTGTGTGTTTCTGTGCGATATGTGATGTGTGTGTTTTGCATCATTGGGCAAACAAATGCAGCAACAAAAGCCGAGGCTGCTGCTGCGGGTTTGCTTTAGTGGCTGCAATTGCTGCATGCAGCATGTGTTGCATGTTGGATGTGCTGGGAGTTGGGGCACTGACACAGTTTCCTGTCGGCCTGCAGCACTTGAGTGCGTGTTGCAAATTGAGCGCATCACTAAAAACAGGCAGCTGTCTGAGTCCGACAAAAAACCGGAGATTTGATATGTCGAGGCTACCTTTGCTTATAAATAAATATATCCCAAAAGGTTTTAGGTAATATTTTAAGTGGGCTTGTGTGGGGTGTAAAAGGAAAAACAACTTGTTTAAGCTCACAATTTATTGATTACAGTTTGATTATGCCTTTTTTCCCTGTGCACATTTAGTTTTGGCCTCTGGGGAGAGGGGGGGCACATGTGCATAAGAAGCAGAAGAAGGTTGTCCGACTGCCACAGCAGCATATCAAATGTCCAATATATGGAGAAGCCATGCAAAATGGAATTCGCGGTGGGCTGCGCATGCGCAGAAAACCACAAAAGCCAACGGGAGGAGGAGGAGGAGGAGGGCAAATCCATATAGCCAAGCTCTGACCAAAGCAAAGCAAACTCAACTCGTAGCCCGGGCTGCAAAGAGCGTGCCAGAGACAGCCACGTGGAGATTCCATGGCTGGCAATGCACCTCGTCTCGATCCCCCACTCTGTGCCCGTGGAACTCGTCAACCGACCCTCTCCCCCCCCTAAAACCCTTTTGCCATTCCCATGTCCACCCCTTACCAATGATGGCAATTTAACGCCTGCTTTGCTTGATGGCAGCAGGACAACTCGGTGTGTTCCACCTGCCAGCTAAGCACAGGGAGAAAGTTGGGGAGAACAGTGCACAGATACTAATTAATCATATATTTGATTGAAATAGATATTTAGCCAGTGGGGGTACTATCAAAAGGATATGAGTTCTTAACTGTTCTCTCCTTATGCAACATAGAAACTTTCTTAAATGAAAAAGAATTGTCGTATCTAACTCGAATCACTTTAAAAAGTGCCTAAAAGTAGGCAACAATTTATTTTACTCTTCTGAAAACTTAAAGTTCACTTTTTCACAGCATACTTTTAGGTACCTTCAATAGAGATTTAAAAACCCCACAGATTTTTATTCCCCGTTGGTTATCTCTCTTTTTTGCGAGCATTTTAAAATCGAGGTGGTTCCATTTGGCTCAGTGCCCTAGAGGAGGTTGGTCATCGTGTCAACGCCTCTGGGCGTCGGTGGCGGTGGCCTGTGGCAAAAGCGTCATTGACTCGGGCTGAAACCAAACAAGGGCTCAACAACTGGAACAACTAGGCAATGGCCAACAGTCAACAGCCAGCCAAGTGGCAGCACACACAGCAGCACCCACTTGCTAACACTGGGACAAGAGGAAACATCATCACCTAGCCAACATCATCATCATCATCATCGTCATAGTCATCACATCATCACGATAATCATCAGCATCATCACCATAGAAATCGGCATTATTCGCTCGATGGACAAACGACAAAGATCAACAAGCATGTGTGCAAGGGGTGCAAAAAGCTGCAGTTAACCAATTGATTGGCATCCTTAGCGGTTTCAAGATTGTTTTCCATGAGCTGTCAACACGACACTTTCAGTGGCATTAGAAGTACAGTTGTGCTCGAGAACAAAAGTTAAGGGTTTCGGAATGTTTTACGTGTGCAATTCAACCTTTCGACTTCCTGTTTCAGTTTATTTTTTATCCTTAAGCTGAGCAAACTGACCAATGCACAAATTGGAAAGCAAGTCAAGAACAAACATGAATCTTATAACATAATTTCAATTAATATATGTGTGTAACTATATCGAAAAACATTAACTTTCAACTAATTAGTATAGTATTGGAGCAATTTGTGGGGACTATCGCTGTGCTTGAAGTACCAAATTGTTTACGGCCCATAAAATCGGACTTCCCTTTTGATGTTTTGCCACTGGAATGTGAATGTATGCCAATTAAATTGTGTTTATTGGTAGCTGAAAACGTATGCAGTCCAGTATCTCATGCATATGTTATTCTATATCCCGAATAATTTACTCACCACCAATCGGAGGTTCAGTACCACCATGAACTCACACACTCACAAGTTGGCGAATGCCTCGATGAATGCAAATTTTGCCTCCTTTGATAATTGCTCTTGATATCATTGTTACACCATGTAGCACAGTATCTATGCATACAAATGGCCAATATTTATGAAAAATAATTTACTCAACTCTATATATGCTTCATATTCACCCGCTCCCTCTTTCTGTGTTTCCGTGTACTTCGTTATCCCAAAAAAAAAAAAAAAAAAAAAAATAGAGGAGTGTAAAATATGGCAGGTTCTGTTTGCATTGAAAACGAATTTATAATCCCACAAACCAGTGAGAACAACAAAATATTTATAATACGAGGAGAATGGAAAGTTGTAAGGTTGAAAAAACACTGCTGTCATTATTTTGGGTATCAATAATTCTCTGTGAAAGGGAAACTTATCGAATATGTCGAAGCTTTGTTATTTAATATGTTTTCCCATTCCCCTTAAAAAATAATCGAAAATGTGTTTTTTTTTTTTTTTAAATAAACAGATTCTCATTTCTGACCGAAGGGCATTGGACATTCGTTTTGTGAAGCCTTCTATTTTCCGATTCCGATTCCTTTTGTTTCATTTCCCTGGGCTTCTCGATTTCAGTTTTGGGTTCGATTTGCGTGGCCAAATTAAATAAAAATGCAAATAAAAATAGAAGTACAGGAATGGGAATGTGTTTTAATATTTTTTACGCAAAATGAAATAATATGCGAATGTTTTTATTTATTAAAGCTGCAATTTATTGTTGTCCCCAGCGCCATATTGTTGTAGTTCCACCAGCAACCTTACTTTTGTCGAATGCAAAACCAAAACAAAAAAAAAAAAAACTCCCAGAAATGGTGAAATAAAATGCAAGTGCAATCGATCTCGCCTGTTTGGGTTGTGGGGATTGGGATAGGGATATGGTTATGGATATGGATTGGTTATATATATGAGTGCGGGTTCAGGTTGGTGTACGGATTTTCCGCTCCGCTTTTTTGCCGCGCTCTCTGAACTGCCATAAATCAAATATTTTCATCTTTAAGCCTTTCGGTTTTTACCAGCTAAAGCTGTACAAATCGGCCCTCTGAAACGTTTTGGGGTGCGAAGCTTTCAAGTAAATCCGGTTAATGTTCGATTCAGGTCGATTGCGGATTTTAATATTGCCCGTGTATAAAATTATGGAAAATGCCGAGGTCTTGGTTGTTGCTATGTTCTTAAAACGTTTTTTAAATGGTAAACTAATTTTTTATCTGCAGCCTGACAATTATTCTAGCTTACTCTTAAACAAATTCAACACTTAATTCAATAAACCCCATAATTAAATTCCTCGAGTGCCTTGAACATAAACTAAAAGTGTCCCCATCTTGGGCTTTTGTTCCCTTATTGCAGATGCCAATCCCCAGCCGCAGCAGCAGAATCAGAATCAGCTCGTCCAGCAGCAGCAGCTCCAGGCCCCTCGATTCACCACGCATCCATCGTCATCGGGGTCGATTGTCAGCGAGGGCAGCACCAAGATACTACAGTGTCATGCGCTGGGTAAGTTACAAACATGATATCATAATGTGACTAAGAGGAGAGAAAGTTGAGTTCCAGAAACGACGCTCGTAACACCCCAGATAAATCTCATCCGACGAAATTGCAATCGGAAGACCAATCTCGGTGCTCCATAAACCTCTTTAGAACCACTAAAAAATATATATATAAAAAACAAATTTACAAGTTCTAAACTACCTACGGATGGGGTATTTTGAATTTTGTTTATTATCCCACACTCAAAAAAAAAGTTTGCCCTGAATCTAACAAATTTTAAGTTTATTTTCTTCTAGAAAAATGTAAAATTAAGAAAAATTCAGGGCGAATGCTATTATGGTGTAATAAAATCCTAAAAAAAAGGTTTCCCCTAATTAAAGAAACTTTGAGTGATTGGCGATTTGTATCTATAAGTTAGAAAACGTAACTACTCCCTACGATATTTATCTTCCAAGTAAAGTTAATTTGCTAAATGAAAGAAATCAGTTACCAGTTTGTTGACAAAACTGAATTTAATAGGGATAATAATCCTCTATAAACACATTTTTATTATGACCGGGGACTGCGAGGTGCCACCTGCTAGGCGTGTCAAACCTAATGCCCGCCGTGAGGGGAATTATAATATGCCCTCGGTGGTGGGGAATGGGGTTTGTTGGTTGTGGGTTCGTAACCCCCTTTCGCAGTTCGCAGTCCGTTCGGCTTCCAAAAACACACACAACACTTGTCCCTCAAAACGCCTGACAGCTAAGCTGAAAGCAAAAGAGGGGGCTTAGTGTAAAACGAAACCATAAACGAAAACACTTTTTTTTTTTTTTTGCTCCTGCTCGTGCGCGCTTTTGAAAGATAATGAAGTAGAAAAACAATAACTTTTATGAGGTTTCCCCCACACCCAGCTGAGGGTCTTTTCCTTTTGCGCGAATCCCAGAGTCCCACAATCCCGATTCCACACCCACTTTCATTCCCAGGCGGCCGTCGCGTAATCCTTTGAGCGCTTTAGGGCGTGCCCAAAGTCCAGAGTCCCGGGATCCCAGTTCCCTGGTTCCTTGACACCCCGGTTCCCCAGTTCCCAGTGCCCAGGTACACGTAATGCTTCCTCCCGTGCCACAACGCCCTGCATTTGACAGTTTCGAGTATCGGTTTCATATTGTTCTGCCCCCGAAAAATGAGCCGAAAAAAAAGAAATGTTATGAACTTACTTTTGGCTGGACGTCTGTGTCCTTCGGCCTTGTTGGTTATACCCTTACAAATGTGAGTCCGAAGTATGCAAAGTGGGGCTTGGTTTAGTATATTTAATACATATCCAGGTACATCTTTCAAGATAGTGTTCTTTTTCTTAAAATTGAAAATTTTCCAAGTAATATATACCATATTAAAAGATTTTTATTAGGAAAAATATATTGACTAAATATATCATATGTTAGATAAGTATTACATTTTTACGTAATACAAGCAAGGGTATGTAAGCTGGGGCTATATAAAGTTTTCTATCTTTTTTTTTTTGGGGGCATTTCCACCACGTCCCACGTGCGCTCGTCTCCGACCGTTTTCCTCGAAATCCAAGCTTGTGTTTTATGGCAGCCGGATTCGTAAAATTAGTCGTGAAATGTCCAGACTCTGGGGCAGGGATATATGCATTGTTTGTTGTGTCTTAATTGGCAAATTAAGGCTAACGGGGAGCTGTTTAAAAGACAGGACCCCATGGACGCTAACTTTTTGCACAGCTGGTGACCCTGATTATAAACTGATCCAAACCTTTGATTGGTGTACATTTGCAATCGGTAGAAGAGGGTAGAAAACACCCATAGGAAATCATTAAACTAGAATTAAAACAAAGGAAAAACATAGGGAGACCTCAACTACCCGCAAGGACCCTTCTAAAAATAACTGTTTGTGGGGGATTTCAGGCATAATCGCCGTTGGTTTTTTGGCCTTTTCCAGAGGGGAGGGGGGGGGGTCCCCAATGCCTAGGGTTGTCGTCAGCATTTTGATGCACATTTGAGCAGCAAACACACAACAGCACACACGGTATGGCATCTGTGTTTTTGTGCGCATTTATGGGGATCTATGCAACGACACCCAAGAGCCGTGCACTTTGCATAAGCTGCAAGTGGGCATCAAAAAAAAAAAAAAAAAAAAAAAAAAATAGAAAGAAAAACAAAAAAACAGCAGCGGGTAGAGGAGAAAAATAAAAACAAATGCAAATCTCTTTAGCTGCTCTTTGGCGTTGTCACACATGCCGCAACGTTCGCGCTTTCAGTCACTTTGGCGGTTTTAGCTGTCATCACATCTCCCCCTCCCCCTCGCACACTCTTCTCTCTCGCTTCCTCACGCTCTGCAAGATAGTTTATGGCAAAAAAAAAAGAAAGAATGGAAATAGGGAACTATTCTCCCTACTAGGAAGTTCGCATCCTACCTTTTTAGTGTTTCGGTTGTGACCATGGAGGGACTCTCGAGTAAAACAAGTTCTACCATTACCATCACTCTCTCCACCTCATTTCTCCTCATCGTCCTGTCTCTGTTCTTTAGCCTATAGCTGTCTCATCTTGGCTCAGCTTTGTGTTCTTCGCGATTTGTGACGCAAAAAACGTGAAAACAACACAAGAACATTCCAGGAAGTTGGAACTATGAGTTAAAACTATATAAATGCTCTGTAAAAACAATTAAAACTAATAAAATAGAGTCTGAAAAGGGAAATTTTGGGAGAAGAATTGATATTATTATAGTACCATTGATTGTATTATAGTACCATATATTGATAGATATAAAGTTATGATATTGTTATAAAGCCCTTTAATAATTACTATAATCTCAGAAAATTTCAGAGAGGTATATTTGCTAATAAATCACTAATTTAAGACCCCAATTACTGGTACAACTAATATACCCCATTACGGAAACTTCAGGGGCATAATAGCAGTATAAAAGCTAAGCAAAATGTGTGTGGAATTGTTTCTGGCCAACAAAATGAAATGCGATGAGGCCGCATATTGGTTAGAGCGAGAGAGGTGTTGTGGAGTAGTACATATAGAGTGAGAATGGGAGAAGTGGGGCTTCTACTTCTTCTTCGGCTCCTTCTTCTTTGGCTGCCTCGCAAATGTAGCGCATTCACTTGCAACAAAGACTTTTTTTTTATGACAACAACAAAAGCCGCCAAAGCTGTTTTCAGTGGCAATGCTGCAAGCCCAACATGTGTCGAACAAGGAGGGGGCAGCAAAAAAGAAAGAAAGAGACAAAAAAAAAGAAACGCATTTGTTGAAGAAAGCAATGGAAAGGGTTTGGAGAACAGTTCCGAGACACACACTTGGCCAAACGTGCGTAGTTAAAAACCCTTTCTTCTACTTCCTATACAGATACAGAAATCCTATATCAGTATCCTATCTTCAAGAAAGTCATTAAGGACCAAGTTCGATACCCGATTCTTCCGAGAGAACAAACAAATTCTTTAATTTGTGTCATTAATCCCCTATACAATTTCCCTCCGTGCACTTTTCTCCTACTTCTTCGCATTTTCTTTTGCTGCGGAAAAAATAGTGTGAGAGGAAAACACTATAAGAAGCAGAAGAAGGTAAGCTGAAAAATTGCAAACTATGGTTTTTGTTGTTGCCAGCTTTTTGTCGCAATGTTTTTTGTTTTTATTTTTTTTAAACTCTGTTTTTCCTCCTTGTCTTTCTCCCACCGCCGTAAATCCTCTTGTTTACTCGCAGAAAGAGACGGAAGAGGTGCTGGAGAAAGAGACGGTGGGGGCCTAGAGAAAGAATAGGCTATATGCCTACATACAGATATAGTATATGTATGCAACTCGTGTCGTCATTTAGGCTGAAGTGGATGGCTTTGCTTAATGTGTTGTGAAAAAAGAATGCGATATGTAGAGGCATGTTTATATATGTGTATGCATGTTCAGGCATCAGCACCCAAAAGTATTCCTGAAATGGAGACTGATGCGAAATGACAGAAAGCAACAAGGATATTGTGTTTACTTAAAGATGAACTCCTTCCTCCGGCAGCAGTCAAAAAAATGCATACAGTTAATGAAGAAATTGCGAACGTACCTGGATAAGAAGAAAACAGAACAAACCTATGATTTAACCACTTCAATTATAACAATATTTTTTACAAAAATTTTGAATATATTTTTATCTAACCTACAAGGTCTTCGAATTCCTGTTTTTCCAAGTGCACCTGCTCATGGTGGCAAGTAAATTTCTTTAAGCAACCAATTTGTCCCTATGTTATTGTTGTTATTTTGCGGTGTGAGTTGCACACTAAAATGCATGGAAAAAAGGCTAGAGAGAGACTAACAAAATGTGTAAACAAAGGCAACAAATGCATAAAAGTGAAATGTGCAGTTAAAAAGTGCAGCAACAAGAGGCAAGACAAAGGTAAAAAAGCCTTTTAGGCACTTTTAAAGTTTACTTCGCTTCAAGTGCCACAACAAAACACCAGAAACTACTCCACATGCATATAAACTCACCTGGTAAACACAGAGGAAAAGTACACAGAACAAAAAAAATGTTCAATAATACTAGAAACATAAATACGAACTTAGAAATTCTATATATTTTTTTGTAATTCAGATTTTGGTCAAAAGTGCTCATTTTTTAGTAGTTTTTCAGACCTAGTTTAGCCAAATCAAGGCGTACAGCTGAAAGACCGACTGTTCTGAGCAGCTTGCTTCCTAAGCTAACGATCCCAATCACTTTAAGGAATATTTATTTTTTGACCAATTTTCGGATTTTTTTTAATGGGGTGCATCGTCATTTTTTGCAAAAAAATGCGAAAAATAAAAAATTTCCAGCTTTGAATGCCAATGGACAGGAAATTAAGCAACGAGCTTAACGAGGTATGACATTCCTCAATCTGATGATTATTTTCTCTGTAGCAGCCAAAAAACTGCAAAAAAATGCGATTCCGATTTTAGTCCAAAATACGAGATTCAGATTTTGGTCAAAAAAACGATTTTTCCTTCCAGTTTTATTTTTTTAGTCGTTTTTCAGACTTAAATCAAAAAATAATAATTAACCAGAGTAGGTTGATGTAAAAAGGGCCAGGTTCAAATACCACTGAAGCCAACATTTTTTTTCCTTAAATTTTTTCATTTTCACAATTTTTCTCTTTGTGTATCAGTTTGTTGTCCAGGTCCAAAGGCGTCAGCGCATTGCACTGTGCATAATTTAGCAAACATGTGCCAGAGTTGCCACAGAATAACAAAAATAGAGAATACGTAGAGCGAGACAGACAGCTAGACCGAAGCGGATGCGGGAAAGAGAGGCAGATAGACGGAGAAGCGACCACCGAAAACTAAAGGCAAATTAAAATTGTGTAAGACAAGCTGTGGAAACACATGTAAAATAATGAAGAGGAAAACGTACGTTTGGTATGCACATATAAAATATATAAAAAATGGGCGAAAGGTTGCACAGACAAATTGCAGCAAATCATGCAGTATGCATAACAATTTATATGCATTTAAGTAAACTTTCCAATTTCGATAAAATTTCAGCAAACGTTGCAGTTATTCCGTTTATTCAAAATAGAACACAACGAAATTCATTGAATTAATCTTTATTAATATAACTCATTTATCCCGAAGCTTTAAAATAAATCACATGAATACCAGGCATTTAAAGTATATATGTAGAATGTTTGTTCGACAGTGCAGTCCAGTTAATTAATTACAGAAAGTGTTAGAAAGTCATTTCGGAATGTTTTTCTTTTATTTTGCCTTACCAAATTTTGGAAGCCCTTTTAAAGACCTAGTTAAGTGTCCACAGTGCTGGCTCTTCGAATGGTATCCATTGAAAAACAGACAAAAGGATGCACACGGTTCTGATTTGGGTTGGGGCTTAGGCCAGAATGAGTCGATCCCATATCTCTGGGGCCGAGAGTCCAAGCTGACGAATTGGCAAATGGACTTCTGGGCGTCCTGTAAAGAGTGCGCTGCACAAACACCGATGGTCCGGAGTTGGAGTTATGAATGCCTAGTGCCACCAGACGGTTACGTGCCTCTTCCGTTTACCCAAACATCCAACATCCAACATCCAACATCCTACATCCTACGTTCTACGTTCTACATCCCACATTTCTCATCCCATATCCTTGCAACTCCCAGTGCCCCTGTTCTTAAATGCAATTGATTTCGTGGAGCTTCCAATGGGTTTGCTCTGGCCACAAATCAAACAATTTCCGCCATGCGGAACCGGGGATTCCCCCATTTCGCATCCACACACACATATACACACAAATGCAATTTGTTGCATTGCGTCGCCTGTTTATTGAATTTATTTATATGCAGTTGGGCTTGCTTAGACACGCTGACTGATTGATTGATTGATTGACTAACTGATTGACTGACTGCCTGGCTGATTGAGTGAGTGGCATTTGGCTGCTGTGTGGCAAGCCGCAAAGAAAAAGCCACATAAATATGGTGATGACTTGTTGCCGATTTTACCAAGAAGAAAAAAAAAGTGAAAAAAAAACAGTAGCACACTTTTATGGGCGGCAAAGGAAAATCGCTATTTTACGGAATTGGCGCTGGTAAAGCGATAAAGACAGCTTGGCAAAGAGGTTTAAGTGATTGAAAGTTGGCATTTAATTTAAGTTTTTATATATACTTTTTCATCTTTTTTTTTTAATAACTTTCGATTTGCCTCCTTTGATAAACTTGGTTAAAGGTCTTGTGCACTGTCTGCAGCTCGAAATGAAAATTTGTTTCCTTTTTAATGAATTTTGCGCTCTGTCAATTCCATTTGGCCTTCGGTTTACCAGGGTCTTCTTCCCGTTTTTACTATCTGATTGACTCTGGCCGCCTCCCAAGAGAATGTAAATTTCAGCTTCTTTTGGCCCCCGTTTTTCTTTTTCTTGGGTTGTTTTCACTGGTCTTCAGCCTTCCCAATTCTTTCTGTTTTTTTTTCTATGGTGCCTTGAGTTTTCCTCTGCTTTGTGCCCGGTTTTTTATTTTTTTTTTTGAAGTGACAGTGACTTTGTATGGCTTTGGCTTAAAGGATTTTTGTCAGTTTAGTTATTAAAAACTCATTACACACATATGTGAACTCACACTCAATGACACAGGGACATGTGAGGACACTGATAAAAATAGGGGAGTTCTACAGGTATTATAAATAAATTTAAAAAAATCCAAAAATTTTAAGAACATTACAATTTTTTTATAATATAGTGAACTCGTGGTCATGATTGGCTATGTTTATTTCTATAACACAACTCACTATGCAATCACTGGGTATTGAACCCCGGACTTCTTTTAAAAACCCAAGTTGGTTCTTAATTCTAACGTGAATGTTGATCTTTTATACCTTAGACAAAAGAAATATAGCACTAACATTGATTTAAACCTAAAGAAATAATTTAAAATTACCTTTTTATAGATTTTTTTGATCTAGATGGTATAGGGTGTATTTTCTACAAGTGTATTATCTGGTAAGGGTCCGTCGGGGATCTGCTCTCTCCCTGTCTCTCTCTATTCCCACTTCCTGTCTCTTTCTCCCCTCGATTCTCCGCTTATTGGGCCTTCGCTTCGATTTAGCGCTGACACATTTCGCTGGAGAATGTTGGTTTCTTCTACTTTCTTTTTTTTTGTGCTCCCTTTGCTGTTGACTAAAGGCACTCTAATGTGTGAGTGTGTGCGCCCATGTGTGTGTTCGTCCTTGCGACCATGTGTGTGTGTGTGTGTGCGCATGTGTCCGTGTGTATTTGCCTTACAATTCCCCAAATTGTAATTTTATAGCAGCGTCATTGCCCAAAATGCTCAAATAGACTTTTGCCTTTTGGTCCGTTCATGTAACCTTTTTTCTCTCTTTCTCTGTTTTTTTTTTTTTTTGCTTTCGTATCCTTGGGTATTTCCTCTTCTTTTTTTGGCCAACACTTGAGAAACTTTTGGCTGCTGCTGGGCTTCTTCTGTCTTCTCCTTTCTTCGCTAGCCTTCTTCTACCCACTTTCTCCGCTCTGATATCTCCACCCCTATATCTTGCTATTCTCAAGTTGATTCCTATTCTCGACTGGTAGTTTCCAGTTTCGCTTCTAACTCGGCTCAATTCGATTTTGTCTGCAAACTGAATGAAGTGAATTGCATTGCCATTGGCCACGTTTGGCTACCCTGGTGTTACCCTGTAAGTGCCACAAAAGGGACTGGGTATGCTGGTTTGGTGAACTAAGGTAGAGTTTTGAGAACTTAAGCGGTATTCGTAGGGGGATCAAAATTTAAGGGTTCACTGAGGACATGTATATTTTGTTAGTAGACTAGATCTGTAAAAAGGTTACTGAAAAATGTTAAAATACATTATATGGGGCATCATTTTGAAGGGTATCTATAGTGCTTGCAGTTGAATATGGGTTATAATATTTAATGCAAGCTTAATAATTTAAAAATCAGTTGGAAAGGTAGCAAACATATGATAAATGTGGAATATATTAATACCATTGTTAGGGGACAATGGTATTAACTAAAAAATCGAATTGGGGTATAGAGTAATTTATAAAAAAAGACTTAATGTTAAAATATAAAATACATTTTTAATTAGTATCAAAAAAAATTGTAAAGATGTTTAATTTTTTAGGAACCAATTTTATCAGCAATAGAGGATCTATACGCTCTGAGCACAGGGTATTCGGGATTACAGCCTGCTAACACCTAGCCATCAACCCCAATTCTTTGATGAGCCCGAGTCCCCGACTTAAGCTCTTTGCAAAAGCGTTGATGGTCCCGCCAGGACTTTGGGTTTGGGTTTGGGTTTTCGGGGTGGCATTCCGCCGGCTTGATGACCGGATTTGGGCCTCCGGCAATCCAATCCGTCTGCTCCCGTTCGGTGGCCTCCATCCTGTGATGTGATGTGCACTCAATCCTGTTGCATCCTGGCCAGTTAGGCGAATCGCATATTTTATTCAGACTTTCATTTAGTTCAGCCGGCCTCCTTCCTCCTTTCGGCCTTTTGGGCCCCTCCCCAACCCCTTTGGTCACATGTAATTTTTGTTTAGCCATTCCAATTGCAATTCCATTTCGCAAAGGGAGTTTGGAGAGGTCAGGTGGGTGGATGGGTTGGGAAGAAGGGTTGGAATGGCTGGCTGGGATGGTGGCCATATAAATCAACTTTAATTTAAATGCTCGGCTGCAGCAATGAAATCAGAATGAGCACTCTATATACGCCCCTATATAAGCATGGTCCCATCTCTGGAGCTTTCGAGTCTTTGGCTTCTTTTCTGGGCGGCAGCTCAAACAAATGAAGCCATATGTGGCCACAAGGGTGTCCTTTGTGCTCCGGGGCACCCACCATCTATGGCTCGCTCTTTATGGCAGAAAAACTTGGCCAGCATGCGATTTAATTGGTTAAATCGATTTACTAAGTTAATAGTTGTCGGACGAAAAAAGACATAATCAATGTAGTGCATACGGAATGGCAACTGTGTTTAATTAAATTAAATAAACGCATAATTAAATTAGATTCAAACACTTTTTCTAATATATTTGTGGTGTTAGAAAAAATAAAATTCCCTTGTTGGATTCTGTGAGAATATGTTTAGGAATATGAACATATAATTGAGTGGTGTATAATTATGTAAAAAATGTAATTCTACCTAATGTAATTGTCATGTTTATTGACATTTATTGATTTAAATAATTAGATTTAAACATTTTTTCTAATATATTAGTGCAATAAGATAGTTATTTTATCATGAAGAGTAAAGTCTAGGGTTAAATATTTATTCGTTTCACTAAAATTTAATTAAGTTTGTGATAGGGAGGTATTCTAAAGACAAAGGACCTTTAATCCCTTTACCACTTCCCAGCCAATTGTCTGATGTCCTTTGTCAGTGCAAATCAAATAAATGCCAGAGCTTAATGATATGTACAAGATACCCTTTATAACACCCCCCAACCACCCAGCATACCAACCACCGCTCCGCATGATATTTATTAAAGCATTTCCCTCTGCTCTTTCTCTTTTCATATTCCTCATTTCGCATCTACAGGATACCCACAGCCCACATATCGATGGCTAAAGGACGGCGTCCCCGTGGGCGACTTCTCATCCAGCCAGTTCTACCGGTTCCACAGCACTCGGCGCGAGGATGCGGGCAGCTATCAGTGCATTGCCAGAAATGATGCCGGATCCATATTCAGCGAGAAGAGTGACATTGTCGTTGCCTGTAAGTTTATATTCCGAATATTTCACATACGACGATGGGGGGGGTGACAGAGTCCGGAGGGGGGGGGCCACATCCTTACATCCTCTATGCGTCGAAATTTGAGATACTACCGGAATAATTCCATTCATTTTTATTTTGGGTTAAGCATTTCGACAGATTAAGTTACCAATTAGTTGAAAAAATAATAGAAATTGAGTTATGCCTCATTGGTTAACGAAGGTGCTCTTCAACTCTTATGATAAAGTTTAGTATAATATTATAATCAGAATGTCAAAGTTACATATTTAAATACCCTGGAAATTAAAGGGAAGTGGTAGAGTCAAAGTTCAGTATTGGGCACTTAGATAAGTGGGTTAATTTTTTGCCAGGAGAAACTAGAAAGACTTTCAAATTGTTTTTTAGAGGACAGCATGGGCGGGCGTGAAGGGGGGTTTCTAGGTGGAGTACTAATCAAACGGCTGTCACAGCAGGCAAGCCTTTTACCCCCTGGCCCTGATAAATGTCTAGCTGCTAATTTTTCTTTAATGCGAACTTAATTACAACAAGAACGGAACGTGGAGGAGAAGCAGGGAGGGTCAGGGGTTACGGGTACGGGTACTGGTACTGGTACTGGTACGGGTTAAGGGTCACCGGGTAGGTGTGGATGTAACGAACAATTAGACAAGTAAGTGTGAGTGACACTTGAGCTCAGCGCTTTCAATGTGTGCGTGCATGTGTGCGAGTGCTTATTACCCCACTACTTGAACCTAATAAATCGAGCTCTCGACATGAGAACGACCTCCATGAAGAGAACCCCTTATGCCATCGCTTATGTTCAGTGCTGGAATGGGTAAACGATATTTGTACCAAGTTAGGGAAGATTATAATAGCAAAATGATTGACCTATATATTAGACAGTGCTATATAACGTTACAACGGTATAAGCTATGTAACAGGTTCGAGTCCCACCGATGTATGTTTTCTTTCATATTTTAATGTGGTAATAACCTTATCGTATACTATTATATCATTTTTCATAATTAATACAACTCAAAAAGTATACATAATATTCCAAAAAGTCCCCAAATACTCAGGCTACTTAGGTACAAGTATCTACATAGGTACTTCCCAACACTGGGCACATAACCCCCCTTTATGGTGACCTTCTTTTCTAAGGGGGGAAAACGGCTGATGGGCGTGGCTCACTGACAGACTGACTCAATGACTCGACGACTGGTTGACTTGGAGCAGCAGCAGCGTCTTGAGCACTTAATTAATTGTAGGACCGAAGCGGCGAGAGGGAGGGCGTGCTTAAACTGAACTAATAACCTTTAAAGCTCAGCCGGGTGGCTCTTAGCGGGGGGTTTAATGGAAGGCGTAGAGCGGCTGCTTGAGAGCGGGGTCAGAGGTTAAATTGACTTGCCCGCAGGCCGCGCGCTGCCTTCAATTCAATTAGCGAGTGACACCACAGGAAGGCACGGAGCACTTCTCCTGGGTTTCCACGGCATTGGGGTTTCCTTCGATTTGCCTGTTAGTAAATCCAGAATTTTGAAAGGGAATATGCCAGGGATATCAGTTACAGTGAAGTACGTGGCACTACATAGATATCTTTTAATATGAGCTAATATTAGAAAACTGTCTGCTTCCACTAATAATTGTTTTATATATATAAATAAATAGATGATAGAATAAAGGGGTTTTTCTGAAGGAGCTAAATAAGTAATATTGTTGGTGCTTAAGAAGAAACATTTGTAGCCATTGTAGTTAGTATTTAACATTTATAAAATTATAATAATTCAATATTTGTTCTCCCCATTCATCCACAGACATGGGCATCTTTGAGAACACCACCGAGGGTCGACTGACAGTGATTAGTGGTCATCCTGCCATTTTCGATATGCCAGCCATTGAATCCGTGCCCGTGCCATCGGTTATGTGGCAATCGGAGGACGGACCTCTGATCTATGACATCAAGTACGCCTTCACCCAGGCCAATCAGCTGGTTATCCTAAGTGCCGATGAAAACGATCGCAAGGGATATCGGGCGAAGGCAATCAACACGCAGTTGGGCAAAGAGGAGAGCAGCGCCTTTCTCTATCTAAATGTCAGTGGAGATCCGAATATTGAGGTGGCTCCGGAGATCATAGTTCGTCCGCAGGATGTTAAGGTTAAAATGGGAACCGTAGTGGTTGAACTGCAGTGTATTGCGAATGCCAGACCTTTGCACGAGCTGGAAACCCTTTGGCGGAAAGATGGCATTGCTGTGGAAACGGCCGGAGTGAGGCATAACCTAAATGATCCCTGGAATCGAACTCTGGCCTTGCTGCAGGCGAATAGCTCACATTCCGGTGAATATACCTGCCAGGTGCGATTGCGCAGTGGCGGTTATCCGCCGGTTAGTGCTTCGGCTCGCCTCCAAATCCTCGAACCACCCGTCTTTTTCACACCCATGCGAGCGGAAACCTTTGGGGAATTCGGTGGACAGGTGCAACTGGCCTGCGATGTGGTTGGTGAACCCACGCCCCAGGTCAAGTGGTTCCGGAATGCCGAATCTGTGGATCCACACATTGAAAGCGGAAGGTGGGCTTAGTTGCTTTAGAGATTTTATCGATTTTGTGGTAACCTCTTTTCTGTTTCTTTATGAAATTCCATCGCAGATACTCGCTGAACACGGATAATACGCTGGTAATTAAGAAGCTAATCCTGGATGATGCCGCAATGTTTCAGTGTCTGGCCATCAACGAAGCGGGGGAGAACTCGGCAAGCACCTGGCTGCGCGTAAAAAGTAAGTCAAGAGCTGATTTTCAACTATGACTGTGTGACAATGGAACCGAAGGTGGAAGCTAAAAAGTCCTGCGAGTTTATAGAGATTTCAGCAAAAAAAAAATCGTCAAATCGTTAAAATTTGTTGAAATAAACAATGTTTTTCTCATTATAATCCATGATAATATGGTAAACTTGAAACAGTCCACTTTAACCAGTGTCACACAGTGTAAGATAGTGCCTGTCACAATGGTATACTAAATAAGTGCTCTTTCCATATACCTCCATGCCATTTATACATCTCTATATACCCCTAACCATTTTTGCATTTTGACCTTTTAACCCATTATTAACAAACGAATTCATAGCAAAAACGGCCAAGATCCGCGTGAAGCGTTTGGCCCAGCCGCGAATCCTGAGGGTAAGAGCTTCGCATGCTGGCGTGGGATCGGAAAAGGGATCGGGATCGGGATCAGGTTCCTCCGGTAGACGCAAGGAGTTTCGCTTTGGTATGGGCATGCAGCTAAATGCCACACAAAAACAAAAAAAAAAACACACACACTCACTTAAGCACTCACACTTACTTGCACCCACTATAGCTTTCACTCACCCCCTCTTTAAAAGAAAAAACCCCTAAAAGTACCTAAAAAAAAAAACCTTACACTCCCTCAAAATATCTTATAGCCCCTAGAAAGTAGCTCTTTTGATTGTTTTGCGATTGAATTTGTTGTTTTATTGGCTTGGCTTGCTGTTATTTTGACTGCCTTTGGGGTTCCTAAGTCTAAGCTTAAATATTATCTACAAGTATTCTTTTGGCTCCCTCGTTTCCGTTTCATCTTCTTTTTTGTGCCATGAACCATGGACCATTCTTAATTTGTTTTTCACCCTACGGCTCTTGCGAAGCTTCGTTTTGCAGTCTTGGCCAAAGCGCCTTTGGCCAACGAGAGCAGTAGGAATTTCGCCTGCCCTACCCTCTCTATTCTGTTGCTTTATCAAATTTGTCAAAAGCAGAAAAATGTTTCATTCAAGTTGATTAGTCCCCGGCAACCTTCACCACTTTCTGTTGGATAAACACAAACACTCCAGCCATGGTTAATCTAATAAATCTTTATATCCAAAAAAAATAAGCTGAATTTTTCCCCCATTTAGCTTGATTTAGCTTTAACATAAGTCTACACAGAAAAAGAACAGCACTTTAAAGGCCAAAAAGATGTGCATCTTGAATACCCAGTCTAAAAACAAACAAAATTTTAAACCCTTAGCTTTGGCAATTACCTCCGGTTTATGCATTATTAATCTTGTTTAACTATTATTTAACTTTTAGTTGATATTGACACCTAGTTTAATCTTCACCTTTATATCTTACTCACTTAAATATATTTAAGTACATCCCTTTAATATTACTTTGAAATACTGTCCCATCCATTAAAATGGGTTATTACGAATTTGTCATTGAGTGACGGCTTATATAAGTATATGAGTTAGGACTTCACCTTCAAAGGCTCCCAAGTACCGTTAAGTGCTGGGTCAAATTGCGCCTTAGGGTTGCCACCCACACAAAAAAAAACGCACACACCCACTTGAATATGACTTGCTGTGGGACAATTTTGCATTTTAATGAATTTCATAATGCGAAAATTAAGACTGACACACAAGTCACACTTCTGGGGACGAAAATTTTCCTGAGTCCTGCTGTCATGCTGACATGACATCGTAGGGCTTCCTCTTATTTTTTTTTTGGGTATTTTTCCTTGGCTCCCTTCGTTTGAGTTGCGAATTCGAAGTTCCTGGCTAGCTGACTGTCGGCTGGCCGGAGAATAATTCCTCATTCATGAGCCTAACCCAAAAAACGAGTGACTCCGTTGACGTTTTAAATATTTGACAGAGAGAGCGAGTTGAGAGTTGAGTCGAGGCCTGTGACAGGGGGCGAAGGACATATTGTTTTGCGGGTCTAGAATAAGTTTCGTCTCTGTGTCTTTCTTGATGGGACTTTAAGCAAAGTTTGTGCTGCCCCCCTCATCGCTTAAATTTTTATGGCCAGAGCTGGGATTTTCATGTAAATTTGAAATTTCCATGCATATTTTGCTGAGTTATTCTTATGTTGCAGCATGGTCCTCCTTCATTTCCATCTATTTTTATCCCCTCTCTTTCGATTTTATTTTTTTTTTTTGCAGCCCTGCTGCATTGTATTCGAGTTAAACTAGTTAAGAGATTTTGTCGTCAGCGGTTTATTGAAAAACTTTCCAGCTTTTATAGTTAGCCTGGGCAAGTTTCTGATATTTTTTGCTCCCTCTCGAGCGCCCCGGATCTCGCTCGGCATGACTGAATGGTAACCAATCGTTGCGGCTCATTTAATTTTATTTGCCTAGGCTAATTCGAGTCAATTTGTTTGTCTGCGCCAGCGCATTTTACGATCCTAGGCGGCGGGGCCATCATTTAGCCTCTCCAAGGCTGTAATTCTCTGCCCAGTCTCCCTATCTAAAGGAGGATAAGTTTTATTGCCAGCAAAAGCAGAAGTTTCGCTCCTCTGTATTACTGTTGTCTGACTGCATTGGGCAATCCGGGCCATCCTGGCCAACAGGATGAAGGAGCCGCTGCTGTCCTAATCGGCTTTGTTTCTGGGCGAGAGTGTGTGCACCCTGTCCTCTTTTTGCCCATGTAGTAGTCCTACCTATCGTAGTCCCTTTTTTCCATCGAAGTGAGCTGCCCTCGTAATTGGTCTATGCCGAGATAATCCAGATCAGGATCAGAATCGGATTATGAACACCTTTGGCCGCTTGCTGTTTGACTCTCCGGTCTCTGTGATTCGATTACCCACCGGGTCCGGTCCAACACTCCCTGAGCTATTTTCCCGGGGACTTACACTGGGAAAAATGACCGATGGGCAGCTCTGAGCTGGCCAAGTAAAGGGCGCCATTGAAAACCTTTTAAGTTTAAACAACAAACTATTGTATTGAGGCGCTTGACTTGGATATTTAAATCAGCTTATTGGTGATGTTCATTTTTCCAGTGCTCAAGTTTAATCCTGTTCGCAACCGGGCGCCCTTCTCTGCGCTTCTCAAGTCGCGCACTTGGGACTCGCTTGATTTCATTTTGCAATTTCTTTCGTTTATTGTTTGTGCGCTCGTTTATCTGCTGGTGGAGCTGCGTCTCCCCATCCTCCCAATTCTGTAGCTCCTCGCTATGGCAACAAGTGTTTGGCATTTGTATTGCTGATTCCCTCGTCAGTCTATCCAGAGCCAGGAACCCACTAGCCCCTCCACCTCCCTCTGTTTTTCCGCTTGGAAGGCCACTTGAGGGATAATCCTTGTGCCGGAGCACTTTTCACTTAGATAGGCGAAGAAGTTGAGTTGGGAAATTATTTTCCAGCCTTTCGCGTTCAAGGGGATTGCTCGGGTGCTCTTGGGTCCTAAGACCTGGCTGCATTTTAATTGCACCTCCTGCCGACACAGCCGGGCCCAGTGTTTGTCAAAGTTTTGCATCTTTCTGTGTTGGCCTTTTCTCTCTGAAACGGAACAGAACAGAACAGAACCGAGCGGAGCGCCTTCTTCACTTCATTTTTGTTAAGTTGGCGTAAATCTGCGCTCGTGCTGCTACCACTGCTACCACCGCCACTACCGCTCGCCGTGCACCTGCCACAGTCAGAGTTTTCCACATCGCATTTTCCGGCTGCCTGAGCTTTTCCCGGCTGCCTCAACTCTCGAGTAACATAATTTCGTAATTTCCCGAAACGCAAAAGTGATTTTAATCGCCGCTTCCTGCCATTTCCAAGGT
Organism: Drosophila suzukii; assembly: GCF_043229965.1. Classification (NCBI taxonomy): domain Eukaryota; kingdom Metazoa; phylum Arthropoda; class Insecta; order Diptera; family Drosophilidae; genus Drosophila; species Drosophila suzukii. The sequence goes on from NC_092084.1 coordinate 8,810,175, forward strand.
GCCTGCACTTAACACCCACCGCCCACCACCCATCACCCATCACCCACACCACCACCCCCCCTTTTATTTGTTTGTGTATGTGTGCGAGTAATTAGGTGACTTTGGGGGCGGAGTGGGCGTGGCTGTTTCACTTCCTTTCGTTTGCCTGATGGCTCAATGCGATTTCCACTGTGCGAATTTGTAGAGATTTCTTTTATTTGCCAAGAGTTTTCAAATTCATTTTCGTTAACATTTTTCATGGGACCGCCAACAGGTGGCGTTGTACGTCAGAGGTCAGAGGTCGAAATGGCTTAACCCCATACCGCCCCGTTGATTGATTGCAGCGGACGTTAGAGTTTCGAGTTGATTGGTCTGCGACATGCCAAGCTCATAAAAAGGAGTTTCGAATTCCTTGACTAAATTACTACTGTTTGTATAGTAATTTTGGTTATTTAAATGGGCCTTAAACATAGTATAAAAGTTGGTTCAAGAACCGCAAATAAGTAAAGTGCCATTATGTAACATTCTCTTGTCATTTAGTTGAAAGTGCACGAAAGCAATGAAACCTGAAAACTTGTATATTATACCAAATATTATGTCTTATTATAAGGCCCCGAAAAGTTGTTTCCTCCTTAAACAACCCTATAAACAAAAATTATTTTACAGTTAATCACTAATTAATACCCAAACCAATCAAAGGCCAAAAGTCGGTTCAATAGCTTTCATAATTAAGCATTTCCAAAGAGTGCCTTTCGATTAGTCGAAAAGTCTGTATCAAAAATTATGCAGCTCAATTGAAGGGGACCCTTGAAAAGCGGTTCTTTATGCTTATTAAAATAAGAAAAGGGCGGCTGCGCTCAAAGGGAAAATTGTTGGAGAGAACGAAAAAGCGTTTAAGCGGTGTGCCAAATGGGGTGGGGTGAAAATTTTAGAGCCCGGCACAAAGGCGGCACGAGGGCTAAAAACAATTCGCATGCTAATGTTGGACTCTGGAACGGGTGGCCACTTCAATGGCCAAGTAATGGCCAGTTTTCCACCCAGTTTTCCACACCATCACCCAGTTTTCCCACTTGTCCGGCTGAGTGAGCGTTTTATTATGACTTTAAGTTGATGGCGCGGCCTCTTTAGTGGGTCAACTCGAAATTAATTACAGCCAACCCCGTTGATGAAGGCGAATGCGAAATGGCCCAAGTGCCGCCTGTTTATACATTCAAGAAAATATCTTAAAATTGGAATATCTAAAAGTTTTCAATTTCATTTAAGTACCGTTGAAAGTAATACATCTGCATTTCATTTCAATTATCGAGACAATCAAGATGTTGTTTTTCTTTGTGTACCACTTACGTATACTTAATATACATTACGTATACGCTCCGTTTGATTGTTGGGCATAAATCATTTGCGAACTTGACTTCGATTTAGTTTGAATTTATGCTAAGCACTCTGCCTAGATGCAAGTGTTTGGTTTATTATTATACTTTTTAGGTTTTTCTTTAGGTCTCCCTGGCGAATCCTGCCACAAATTGTTTCTCCTTTCAGGCGGTCCTTTCCGTGTCTTTAATATGCGGCTTGCGTGAGCCATAAAAAGCGGGCCAAAAGACCCGGAAAAGTAAGAGAGGGCTGGTTACTGACCACCGGGGCGGCTTAAGCACAGTTAACACGTTGCCGTGGACGAAGGAGTTATCCGGGTCGGATATATACATACATATATTGCCCTTTAAATTTTCCATACCAAAATTAAACCCGATGTGCAGCTTAATTGTCCTTTAAGTGTATCATCATACAAAAGTTACTTGTGGCCCCTGTGAACAGGCTTAATCATATTTAATCCAACTTTAAGTTGGCCTGCCTGTAACCCCTGAATTTTTCTTTATTTCTTTTAGTATTCCCGTTACTCGTAGAGTAAAAGGGTATACTAGACTTGTCGCAAAGTATGTAACAGATAGAAGGAAAAGTTTTCGATCCTATAAAGTATATATAGTATATATTCTTGATCAGGATCACTAGCCGAGTACAACTAGCCATGTCCGTCTGTCCGTATAAACGATGAGATCTTGGATTCGGCATGCAGATTCTTGAGGTTCTTGCGCAGCGCAAGTTAGGCTAAGTTAAGTTAATATTCAGTAGAAGTGTAAATGGGATTTTGTTCTAATTATCAATATTAAATCGAAACATACGTTAAAAAGTTATAAGCAAATAAAGTGTGCCATCTCGAAAACAGCCAATTTGCTGCAGGCATATCTCTATCTCCCTCGCACTCCCTATAAGCTGCGTAATGGGTATCTAACAGTCGAGGCCATCGACTATAGCGTTTTTTCTTGTTTATTTTCTTTTTTTTGCTTCAGTTGTATCAAGCAGAGTTGATGTCTTTATGATTTCCCCAGCAACAATTGCAACTGCAGCAACGAGCACTTAATATCTTAATGTTGCAAGGAGCAACCCACCCTGGGTGCTTTTATTGTAATTTTATGCACTTATTTACATAAGCGTAGTTAACGGGAATGCTTCATCATGCGAAATTATTACGAATATTATTACATTTGCGCTCGACTCGACCCGACTCGCTGCTGCCAGGAGCAAAACCAGTTAAAAGCAGCCTCAGTTTCGACCTTCGAGCGCGTGGCATTTGGCCATAACAATGGAAAACAGGCAAAAAACATGAGAAACAGGAGCAACAGAAACAGGCAGCCATCGTGCCACTCAAAATCCAATAAATAATTTACATTAACCAGCAGCAGCAGCAGCAAGTGAAAGGGCGCCAAATGGAGCCAAACGTTCTGAGGAATGAGGGAAATGGAGGGTATATATATGAATACATATATATATATATATAGGTACCTGATCCATCCACCTGATGCCAACAAGGAGGCAGCATGATTAATTGGCCAGCCTTTAATTTGGTGTAATCATAATTGCAAAAGTCAGCACACAATGAAGGGCGGAAAGTGAAAGGCGGTGGATTGAGTCAATGAAGTAGTTAATCAAAGAAAAAGTATCAATTGAAAACTAATTGAGGAGAAACCCCAATCGGGGATTAAAATAGTTACTTGATAATAAGTGGGAAATATAAAAGTGTCACAAGAGAAGTTTGTGTAATAAATAAACCAGTATATTGCCCTTAAATAAATAAGCTTTTAAATGATTTTTTTGAATTTGTTGCCAAGGGCAAATAAAATTAATTTTGTTACAAAAAAAAAAAAAACACCTGCAAACCTGCCCATGGTAAACACGGAATAATTTAACGACAAATAAATAATTAATTGTAAGACAAAGTAAACATTTGAAAACGGTAGTTAAATCAGCGAAAAAATGCTTTACCCTTAACACCCCTAAAAAACAGAAACAAAACAATTTGATTTTTGAAAAAAAAAATGTGCAAAAAATCCAGAGATATACATATTTTATATTAACATTCAAATATTTTTTGTCACGTATTTTGTCATGTTTTTGTGCACTTGAATTATTCAATAGTATCTTTCATAGGCTTACATATGTAAATATCCCTTATTGTTTATTCATCAATAAGTATGCTGTAGATTTAATTTAATCAATTTTTGTTTCAGCTTCACAGATTTTCCTTAGAAGCTGATTAATTAAAACAAACAAAAAAAGAACCACACCACTTACACAACCCTTACTACTTAACCACTAATTGCGTTGAATCTAGCCCATAACCCCACCGTGATTTTACCTTTAAAGTTAATTGTGGCTTAATTGTAATCGATTGTATTTAAATTTCCGCAGCATCGGCTCCAATTATGGAGTCGCCGCCCCAGAATGTGACTGCTCTGGATGGCAAGGATGCTACTATATCCTGCCGGGCAGTTGGATCTCCCAATCCGAATATAACCTGGATATACAATGGTAAGTTTGGCAACGATAATAACCCAGAGCATGGCTAGAGCCCCCCCACTAATTATGATGATGCTAATATGTATCTTTTGTTTTTTATTTTTTTATCTGTTTGCCCGCGCTAACCAACCAAAACCAACCAAACAACCAACTTGTAATGCTAACAAAACTGCTCGCATCGTGCCAACCCATAACCCACCCGAAATCCAACCGAAATCCAGAGACCCAACTGGTGGATATATCCAGCCGGGTGCAGATACTCGAATCGGGCGACCTGCTCATCTCGAACATCCGATCCGTGGACGCGGGTCTATATATCTGCGTGCGGGCCAACGAGGCGGGCAGCGTCAAGGGCGAGGCCTATTTGAGTGTTTTGGGTGAGTTCCCCCTTTACCAGGATATCCAGTATCCAGTATCCAGCATCCAGTAATCAGAATTCAAAATACAGTATATCTATCCCCCCCCCCACAAATTTAATTGCCTGCCGCTCCGCCCGTCTGTTAGTTTGAAGTGCGTCTGTCTAGTCGGTCGCCTTTGAGTGTTAACGTTTTAGTTAGCGGGGCTTTCGAGGGTTTTATGTTTTATGTTTCATGTTTTATGTAGCACCCGACCAGCCCTTTTCGCAAAAATTTTGAACAGGGGAAACCAACTTCAGCGTTAGGGCTTTTAACCCCTGTTAATATACGCATTTTACGTATTTAAGCCAGTCTGAAAGCATGCACAGTTTAGACTTTGCTTTTCCATTAGTCTAGTCCTTTAAAAATAACCAAACTAAGCTTTTAGCATTTCGGTTTCTCTCTTTGCATATTTGTGTTTCAGATTTTTAAATAACCCAACTAAGCCTTGAGTTTGCTAAGTTAATATTTGCTTTTTGATATAAATAGATTGTTACCTGTTGTTAGTATCTTATTGTAATAATAATTTTATAGATAAGAAAGGTTTTAATGGACTTAAGAAATGTTTAGGGATATAAAAGATGTATATTTTATCCTTTTAATAGAATTAAATTCCGGCCACTGTTTTTTTTGAGCTCCAATCTTACTTGTCTACCATCTCGATTTAACCCGCAACTTTCCCATCAATTGTTCAATCGCAGAGCTTTGATGTTGGCACATCCTGCGACTGTTACTGAAATGCTGTCATCCGCCCAGCGAAACTCTTGTGTAACCACAAAAGAGATTCAAATTGAGTTTACTTACCAAAAATGTTCTCCATTAAACAGACGGTTGTTTGTGCACCTGTTTTGGCCCCTCCTCACCCTTTAAATATGTATATCTGGCTCTCTATCGCCAAATGATTGCCAATGACATTTCGGTTCACACACAGAAAAATATCAATTTCAAAAAGGGTTGGCCACTGTAAAAAATTGTATGTTTGATAAAAGAAAAGATAAGTTATAAGAACAAATGGGATTTCATGATCCATGAGTAAAGAGACCTAATAAAATGGTATTGTAAAAATGGTATATGGTATAGGCAAGGAATTCCTTTTGTAGAGTACTTACTTTTATATTGAGTAACCAGCTAGCCCTGCATTTTTTCCGTGTATCTGCTGCCACATATGTAGGTTGTTATCTGTGCGTTAGTGTGGCCCTAACATCGCATCAAATCAACTAAAATGCATGGTCCAATAATAATAATGTATGTCATCAAAGCCGCAGCAGCCACAACAACAGCAACAACCAGAACAACAACAACAACAACTAGGCAAAATAATAATAATGCCAACAACCAAAAGCAGTGACAACGACAACAACGATGGGTTCCATTTGAAGTGCTCCCTCCTGAGCAGCGTCAATTGCTTTTGGGATAATACGAAAAATACATAGCCCTTGTACAATTTCCACACATGTCTCTATGTTAAATGGGCATATGGCTTTGACTTTTTGCAAGACCAAAAGCGTCAGCGAGACCAGAAAATCCAAAAGCTTCAAATGATTTTTTAAGGGTTTTGTGTGTTGCCTGCCGCCGCCGCCACTCGTTCGTTCTGTCCATTGTGTTGTTTGTGTAATTAAAGTTGATTTGCACATGCAATATTTTTGGCCCTGAGCACACACGAGTGTGTTGTGCGTATTTTGTGTGTGTGTGCGCGCGACACGTGTGTGCTGTGGTGTGTGGTCCTAAAAGGCAGCATCAATGTGCGGCTAATTGGCAAAACGCCGGAATGCGGCCCGTGGACTCCGTGGACTGTGGCCACTGTGCTGATGGCAGTTTTCCATCACCCCTTTTAACCCAGCAGCGGCCTCCTGGCTTTATTCGTGTGTGTTGCATAAAACACCATGCACAAGTCCGACAAAGAAATAAAAAGCAGAGGAACGATGAATCTCTTTTTCGGGCTGATATCGAAGTTCTGAATACACTTTAGAATGATTTTGTATTATTTGGCGCCCCCTGGGGGGCGGAAATCAACCTTTTGGTTAGCTTATACTTTCTACCTCCAAATTGCCTCAAAACATCTAAGATACTTTTTTTAATTTGTCCATAAAACTGTTTAAAATTTAGTTCTTGTGAAAATGATAGCTTAAAGCCAAATGAACCAACAAGACCCATAATACCTGGTATCCAGGGTGTCACTATAGAAGGCTTTAAGGGAAAACCAGGTTCATTTGTGGACTTTTCGCTCTTGCCGTTCAGTGCAATGCAGTGCAGTTCATCTCGTCCCATATGGGTAACAACTTGGCTTATGGCAAACAGGCCGACAACGACAACAAGAACAACTATAACACCAGCGGAACGGAACCCAACACCATCGGCAGAACCACCATATAGCACCAGTACCATCAGTACTGCCACTGCCACCAACAATGTCTGGGCCACGGGGCGCGTTGAACTTTTGATGCATGCGGGCCACCAAGTGACTGAAAAGAGCTAAAAAAGAAATGCCGGGCGAGAGTAAAGAAAAAAGGAAGAAAAAGCATAAAATAAATAAAATCAAAAGAGAAAGCCATACATAAAGGGGACGAACGAAGGGGGCACATGTGCCTGCAAGTGTGCAGTGTGGGCTCAAAGACTACAGAATACCCTGTAATAGGGATCATTTGAGGGATATAAGCTCTCAAGATTTTAAATAAATGCGGGTACTATAACAAAGTTACAAAAGTAGAGTTAAGAAAAACATACCAAAATTAACCAGTACTTATTATTTTAAGAGTTATATATTTGATAGTTAGGATACTATAAATACCACATTTTACGAACTTCCTAGTTATCACATCCAAAAGTTTCCCAAATCCAGGGTTTTTTTGCCAAAGCGGCTTTGTGTGTCAGTTTTGGGGCCTTAAAACTTCAGTTTTCCCCACCTTTCGGAGTCCTGGGAACTGGGATTCTCTACGGGTTAAGGGATAAGCCAAGAGGGGGGTCAGTTGAAAGACGAGGCGGAAGAGAAGAGGTGTCTGCCGATGGGCGGGCAATAAAAGTGGGCGGGGCTGTCGCGACTTGTCATTTGCCACACAACTTGCGGTCGTTTAATCTGCATTGCCGTGTTGTTAATGTGTTCCATCCACCTCCCATCAACCCCACGTGTCCAGAAAGTGCTCTTATTTTTTGCCTTTCCACCTCTTTTTTTTCCATCTCTTTTTCCCGCAGTGCGGACACAAATCATCCAGCCGCCGGTGGACACAACGGTGCTACTTGGCCTGACGGCCACTCTGCAGTGCAAGGTGTCCAGTGATCCAAGTGTTCCGTACAACATCGACTGGTATCGCGAGGGTCAGTCGTCGACGCCCATCAGTAATTCGCAGCGCATTGGGGTCCAGGCGGACGGGCAGCTGGAGATCCAGGCGGTTCGGGCCAGCGATGTGGGAAGTTATGCCTGTGTGGTCACCTCTCCCGGGGGAAATGAGACGCGGGCCGCCCGCCTCAGTGTCATCGAGCTCCCGTTCCCGCCCAGCAACGTGAAGGTGGAACGACTGCCGGAGCCGCAACAGCGCAGCATCAACGTATCCTGGACACCGGGATTCGATGGCAACAGTCCAATATCCAAATTTATTATCCAGCGACGTGAGGTCTCCGAATTGGGTAAGTTTCGTTGGATACTTTTATCTTTATGTGTATTTTCCGGTAGCGTAGAGTTTGCGGGTTGCGGTGGTTTTGGTTAGCATTGGATTTATGATTTATGGGGAGGGATGAAAGTGTACACGGTTGCCATTTATAAGTAAAAATGTCGCACAGAAACGAATAGCCCGCGAATCACATATAATTACTTTCATTTATACAAAATACATGTAGTTCTTAAGAGTTTAATACATTTCGATAACATGTTTAGAAAACCCATATATACTAAGCATATTCAAAATATTTTAGATACAATAAAAAGTGGCAACCGTTGGTTAAATTTAAGCTCATGAAGAACCACGAACCACCGACTTAACTTAGGTTCTTATTACAAACCACACAAAGGAAACCAAGATTTTGATCCGTTTCTTTTTGTTCTCTCTTTTCTTCCATTAAATTTATTTTGAACAACACCAACAACTGGAACGAACCGAAATTTTACGAACTGTAAATTCATATTAATTGTATTATGTATTGAATTTATTGATGATAACTTGTTTGTACATATTCGTTATTTAATTTTCGATTGTAATTTGTTGTTTTGCACTTTGTTTTCATCGCGTTCACATCAACATCGACAACAACAACAACGTCATCACATGGAACACGCTGTAATCTACACACTTTTCACAAAATATATATATATATCTGTATACCACTTGAACACCCTTTCACCAATCCACCATAACACCAATCGCACCTGAATCTCTATCTCCCACTTACACACTCACCATTTCACCATGATCCCCGCCTGCTGTTTTTTCCAAACACATTAACATCACAGAAAAATTCGTAGGTCCAGTCCCAGATCCTCTGCTCAACTGGATCACCGAGCTGAGCAATGTCTCGGCGGATCAACGATGGATCCTGCTCGAGAACCTCAAGGCCGCCACCGTCTACCAGTTTAGGGTTAGTGCCGTAAATCGCGTGGGCGAGGGTTCTCCATCGGAACCCAGTAATGTCGTCGAACTGCCCCAAGAAGGTGAGTAGTATTACCCAGATCCCGCAAACGATCCCTGCTTTTGGGATTCCAATCCTCATTTTGTGCATTGAGTACTAGTATCGTAACGTATATTGTGTGTGTGTTGTATTGCTTTCCCTGAGTTGGTTTTTATTTAATTTGTGAATATTTTATTAAGAAAAATCCAAAGCTTTCCCAAGTGATTAAGTGCTCTTGTATTAAACGCATTTAAAATTTTAAAAAATATTTTTTTACGTAAATGTATGTCTTGAACTTTCTTTATTCCATTTATTTTTTGTATATTCTGATTAGTTTGTAAACTAATCTTACATTTGATCTGATTTAATTTCTAGTGATTATATAGAATCACGAATAACTAAATCGGAAAACTTGTGTACCTATTTTAAACTCGAATTGATGTCTGTACCTTTTTTTATTCCGTGTTCAAAAACATTTATTTTATTTCGATAAAAGATCCTATAAGTTTGTAAAATTACAGATTTTAAATTTGTCTGATTTTTCTCTTAGAAATTATTATAAATCATTTAAGAAAACATATATATATAAAGATATATATCCCGTATATAGCCTTGTATAGTGTAAAGAACTAATGCTGAATACCCTGTATATGTATTGTACTTTTAACTGCTATCGTTGTCATCACGAAAATGAATTTTGAAAATCGCCGTTGGTCGCCCGCCTGCGCGTAGAGTTTCCGCTTCACCGAGGTATATACTTATAGACCAGATCACGCCCCTTTTAAGCCCCCTCACACAAATCACACACACACACAGAGATGAACAAAGAAAACCCCAGAGAGAAGTACAGACTCTCCATTAAATGGACTACAGATATCTATAAGCCCACTCTAATAATATACATATCAATCCCCCAATTTAGCTCCTTCCGGTCCACCGGTGGGATTTGTTGGATCCGCTCGCTCCATGTCGGAGATCATCTCTCAGTGGCAACCGCCCTTGGAGGAGCATCGCAATGGCCAGATCCTTGGCTATATCCTGCGGTATCGCCTATTTGGGTACAACAATGTTCCCTGGTCCTATCAGAATATTACCAACGAAGCGCAGCGCAACTTTCTGATTCAAGAACTGATCACTTGGAAGGATTATATTGTTCAGATCGCAGCCTACAACAACATGGGCGTGGGTGTTTACACCGAGGGTTCCAAGATCAAGACCAAGGAAGGAGTACCAGAAGCACCGCCCACGAATGTGAAAGTGGAGGCCATCAACTCGACGGCGGCCCGATGCCGATGGACACCACCGAATCCGCAACAGATTAATGGCATCAATCAGGGCTACAAGATTCAGGCTTGGCAACGTCGACTGATCGATGGCGAGTGGAAGGACATTGAGAGACGCATGATGACGGTGCCACCGAGTTTGATTGATCCACTGGCGGAACAGACGGCCATTCTGGGAGGTCTTGAGAAGTACACCGAATACAATATCAGTGTGCTGTGCTTCACGGATCCTGGCGATGGTGTGGCCAGTATTCAAGTGCCGGTCATGACCCTGGATGATGTGCCCGACGAGGTCACTGCCCTGCATTTCGACGATGTCTCCGATCGATCGGTGAAAGTTCTCTGGGCACCGCCACGCTTTACGAACGGTATCCTCACGGGCTATACGGTTCGCTACCAAGTCAAAGATCGCCCGGATACCCTGAAATCCTTCAATCTGACAGCGGACGATACTGAGTTGACGGTGAATCAATTGCAGGCCACCACCCATTATTGGTTCGAGATCTTCGCCTGGACGCGCGTGGGCAGTGGTACTCCGAAAACAGCCACCATTCAGAGTGGTGTAGAACCAGTTCTACCACATGCACCCACTAGTCTGGCACTCTCCAATATCGAAGCCTTCTCCGTTGTGCTACAGTTCACTCCCGGTTTTGATGGCAACTCCAGCATTACCAAGTGGAAAGTCGAAGGTCAGACGGCCAGGAATATGACATGGTTCACCATTTGCGAGATCAATGATCCCGATGCGGAGACTTTGACCGTCACTGGTTTAGTGCCGTTCACCCAATACAGGCTAAGATTGAGTGCCAGCAATGTGGTTGGCAGTTCGAAACCCTCCGAGGCAACTAAAGATTTCCAGACCATCCAGGCCAGGCCCAAGCATCCACCATTCAATGTGACCGTGAGGGCGATGAGTGCTCAACAACTGCGAGTTCGTTGGATTCCGCTGCAACAAACTGAGTGGTATGGTAACCCCCGTGGCTATAATATATCCTACAAGCAATTGGTAAAAGCTCCCGGAACCATAAAATACCTACCACGATCGGTGGTAATCGAAGATCATACGGCCAACTCGCATGTGTTGGATGGTCTGGAAGAGTGGACACTGTATGAGGTGAAAATGAATGCCTGCAATGACGTGGGTTGCTCTAAGGAGAGTGAGACGGCCGTGGAGAGAACTCGCGAGGCGGTTCCAAGTTATGGACCACTGGATGTCCAGGCCAATGCCACAACATCCACCACAGTCGTCGTGCAATGGGGTGAAGTTCCGCCACAGCATAGGAACGGTCAGATCGATGGCTACAAGGTGTTCTATGCCGCAACGGATCGGGGACAACAGGTGCTGCATAAGACGATACCGAATAATGCCACATTCACCACAACCTTGACGGAACTCAAGAAGTTCGTGGTCTATCATGTTCAGGTCTTGGCCTACACGAGATTGGGCAATGGTGCTCTGAGCACTCCACCCATTCGGGTTCAGACCTTTGAGGATACCCCGGGTGTGCCATCGAATGTGAGTTTCCCCGACGTCACCCTGACCATGGCTCGCATCATTTGGGATGTGCCCATGGATCCCAATGGAGAGATCTTGGCCTATCAGGTCACCTACACCCTGAATGGCAGTGCCATGCTGAACTATAGTCGAGAGTTCCCGCCCTCCGATCGGACATTCCGAGCCACGGGTTTGCTGCCCGAGAAGTATTACAGCTTTAGTTGCACGGCTCAAACGCGCCTGGGTTGGGGAAAAATAGCCACTGCTCTGGTGTACACCACCAATAACCGGGAAAGACCTCAGGCCCCATCGGTTCCACAAATATCACGCAGTCAAATACAGGCTCATCAGATCACCTTCAGTTGGACACCGGGAAGAGATGGCTTCGCACCACTTCGTTACTACACGGTGGAGATGCGCGAGAATGAGGGCAGATGGCAACCACTCCCGGAGAGAGTGGATCCTTTACTGAGTTCCTACACAGCTCTTGGGCTGAGACCCTATATGACGTACCAGTTTCGTATTCAGGCCACCAATGATCTAGGACCCTCGGCCTTCAGTCGCGAAAGTGTGGTTGTGAGAACTTTGCCCGCTGCTCCGGCAGTCGGAGTTGGAGGCCTGAAGGTCGTCCCCATCACCACCACTTCGGTGAGGGTACAGTGGAGTGCTCTGGAAACGGGCATGTGGAATGGTGATGCCGGAACCGGTGGCTATAGAATTCTTTACCAACAACTCTCCGATTTCCCAACCGCCCTGCAGTCAACACCCAAAACCGATGTGCATGGCATCAATGAGAACAGTGTGGTGCTGTCGGATCTTCAACAGGATCGCAACTATGAGATTGTGGTGCTGCCCTTTAATTCCCAAGGTCCTGGACCTGGCACGCCCCCAGCAGCGGTTTATGTGGGCGAAGCGGTGCCCACCGGAGAACCGAGAGCCGTAGATGCAGCGCCCATTTCCAGCACCGAAGTGCGTCTGCTGTGGAAGCCACCGAAGCAGAGCATGCAGAATGGAGATATCCTGGGTTACAAGATCTACTACTTGGTCACCTACTCACCACAAGCCTTGGAGCCCGGCCGCAAGTGGGAGGAGGAAATCGAGGTGGTATCGGCCACGGCCACTTCGCACAGCCTGGTGTTCCTTGACAAGTTTACCGAATATCGCATCCAATTGCTGGCCTTCAATCCGGCCGGAGATGGACCTAGATCTGCACCAATTACTGTGAAAACACTGCCAGGAGTACCAAGTGCTCCACTCCACCTTAGATTTTCGGATATCACAATGCAGAGCTTGGAGGTAACCTGGGATCCACCAAAGTTCCTCAACGGCGAGATCCTGGGATACTTGGTCACCTACGAAACCACCGAGGAGAATGAGAGTAAGTTGCCATTATTAGATTATACTAAACTAGATTCTAACTTCCCTTATTTCCGACAATCCCCACAGAGTTTAGCAAGCAGGTGAAACAAAAGGTATCTAATACTACCCTTCGAGTGCAGAATCTGGAGGAGGAGGTCACCTATACGTTTACCGTCCGTGCTCAAACGTCCGTGGATTACGGTCCGGGTGTGAGTGAGAATGTGACGACAGGACCCCAAGATGGTTCCCCAGTAGCGCCTCGTGATCTCATCCTGACAAAGACGCTGTCCAGCGTCGAGATGCACTGGATCAATGGGCCATCGGGTCGGGGACCCATTCTGGGCTACCTAATCGAGGCCAAAAAGCGGGGTAAGTTGCTGTTTTCCTACTCGAAATTGTAGAACTGGTTTTGGACCTGCATTTACTATATGATCTCTCCGTATCTTTTTGAATCTCTTCTACTTTGCATTCGATATCTCTTTGGTGACTTGGTTCTAAAATGACAAATTATTTCCAAAAACTATAATAACACATTTTTTGAAATGCTTGCGTAGAAAAAGGAGAGCCGTCATTTGTTTGTAAGTATTGCTGTCTCGTAGAAATTAGAATGTAAGCAATGATTATTTATTTTTACTAATAACAATAATATTATCGATAAATTTTGATATATTGCCTAAGTACATTTATTTTTTTAACCATAGCTCATTTTGGTTTCTTTTGCATTTTTACATTTCTTAAAAATTATTTTATTTCAATCGAAATATTTATTTTGATTATTTTGATATTGTGTAGTTAGAGTTAATTATTAAATATTTTCCAAGCAGAACCCTAACTTTTATCTTCCGCAAACCATAGACGATTCCCGCTGGACGAAAATCGAGCAGACTAGGAAGGGCATGATGCAGGACTTTACGGTCAGCTATCACATCCTGATGCCCTCCACTGCGTACACATTCCGGGTGATTGCCTACAATCGCTATGGCATCTCGTTCCCTGTGTACTCCAAGGACTCCATCCTGACGCCCTCGAAACTTCACCTGGAATATGGCTATCTGCAGCACAAACCCTTCTATCGGCAAACTTGGTTCATGGTCTCACTGGCGGCCACATCGATAGTGATCATAGTGATGGTCATTGCAGTGCTGTGTGTCAAGAGCAAGAGCTACAAATATAAACGTAAGTTCTAGAGGTTTTGAATTGAATAAATTAGTTAATTTAAATATGATTTCTTGCAATTACAGAGGAGGCCCAGAAGACTCTGGAGGAATCCATGGCCATGTCCATTGACGAGCGACAGGAGCTGGCTCTGGAGTTGTACCGCTCTCGTCACGGCGTTGGAACCGGCACCCTTAACAGTGTGGGCACTCTGCGCAGCGGCACCTTGGGCACCCTGGGCAGGAAGTCCACCAATCGTCCGCCGCCGGGCGTCCATCTCGGCAAGAGTCCGCCACGCCCCTCGCCCGCCTCCGTGGCCTATCACAGCGACGAGGAGAGCCTGAAGTGCTACGACGAGAATCCGGACGACAGCAGTGTGACCGAGAAGCCCTCGGAGGTGAGCAGTTCGGAGGCATCGCAGGTGAGTTGAGGGAAAAACAGAGACCAAGTAAAATATGCTAGCAAAACCCCAAATAGAAAAGGTCTTTGAAGACCGTAAGCGAAACTAAAATCGAAACCCAAGAAAGCACTTTAGGATCATAAGAGATCATTTGTTGAAACTAAATTGCCCAATTGGTTTGATTAATTCGCATAATATTCCCTTAGAAAACTAACAATTCATTTAGTAACCCAACTAATCCTTTACTAACCCAACTAAAATTTCAAATTCATTGTGTTATTTGAAAGCAACCAACAATATCATAAACAAAACATATTTTACTAAGGACCGTTTGCCTGCTTGATGAATACTATGCTCAAGACATGTGGACTAGATCGTGTTTCCCTCATGATTTTATGTTTGTATAAAGTCTTGAGTTTCTTTAAAGAAAACCTAGTAATATTTAATGGAAACGAAGTTTAACATTGGTTCTATTCATTTTTATTTCAGCACTCGGAAAGCGAAAACGAGAGCGTGCGAAGCGATCCGCACTCGTTTGTGAATCACTATGCCAACGTGAATGACTCGCTGCGGCAGTCGTGGAAGAAAACCAAACCGGTGCGGAACTACTCCAGCTACACCGATTCGGAGCCGGAGGGCAGTGCAGTGATGAGCCTCAATGGTGGCCAGATTATCGTCAATAATATGGCCAGATCGAGGGCACCACTGCCCGGCTTCTCGTCGTTCGTCTGACAATCAACCGAGTTCTAAGATCTAAGCACCAGTAGCAACGGCACCGTCATCCGCGAGACCTTTGTCTAGGGATTCAAGCCTCCTTGAAGCTTAAAATCTTGAAGGCCTGAAGGATGGAGGAGAGGACAAGGGGACAAGGGGATCCGGAGAAGGAAGACGGAGCTGGGGGCTCGGCTGGGGGCGAATCGAAACATTGGAGATGGACGACAAGACACCCACATCCACATATCAGACTGATCCAGCAACTCCAGGCCTCAGCCCCTCCAGCTCTCCGACGATGCGCTGCTACAGGGATATACATATTATACTATATATATACCAGACATTCGGTTAGGTTACCCTGTATGCATTTAGTTTTAGTTTCTAGTTACGAGAGATCTGAGATTTGCGAGCATTTTGTGTGCCTTTTACCTTGGGTTGTGTATTGTATCGTTTGAACTAGATACCTTTGTCTTTTATGCGTATATCTTTTAATCCTCTTGAATCTGTATTGATTTTTGTTTACAATGAAACACATTTTAATTTTTAAAGCGAACAACGCAATCCAGTGTGAAAGGCACATTAGTTTTAGCCTGTGTTTCCCAGCATGACTCTGCTCCTATTTTTTAGTATTTATTTTTGTGCAGTGTACAGTGTGAGTGCGATGCCGTCTGCCACGCCTCCAAACAATGGCATTTATCGGATGGGGCGCGATAAATCGAATCCGAATCCTGTGATAAACCGATTCGTCGCGCCGCCTTTAAGTTTTTCAAATGATTTCCAAGTGTGTTCAGCGCGTGGCAGGCAGCTTGAACTTTGAGTGACTGTGAGTGTGAGTGATTTACGCGTTTAGTCTGGCGCAATCTCATTATATTTAAAACGACAAACGAAAAAGTTATGTTTTATGTTTATTTTTTTTTGCGTGTGCGATTGAAGCTAGAAAATCTGGAAGTTTGAAGGCGAGGATGAGAGACTCCGATGCAATCGGTGGATCAACTAGAAGAAACCATGAGAAAAAGTTCACGAGAAACACAAAAAGAAAAAGAACCCATAAGGAAATATGCAAGCAAAAAAACAAAATTCTATCTTATAAGCAAAGATAAATGTATTTTTTTTTTGGGAAAGGCAAAAAGAAGAAGGCTATAGCTATGGGAATGAGCAGAATATGTCAAGATGACGGCTTAGGATACGTATATTCATCAGATATATTGATAGGCCATATTAATGCAATTTCTTTACCACATAAGCCCACAAACGAAAGCAACTGTAACACACAAAGCAAACAAACAAACAAACGAGCAAACATGCATTTCTGCAGACCTGCAACAAACACAAACAAACAAACAAACGAAGGAAAGATTCTTTTCGAGCGCATGCGCAGCAGACTTAGCACTAAGTACGATAAGTACGATCTTCTTAGGTAGTAAGACTAATTTTTTTTTGTTAGTTGGGGCCTAGTCCCTCCGGGGGGACTACGCCCTGGTACTCTAGCTCGTAACTCTTTGATTGTTCAACCCCCGACGCTTAGGTGTAATCGTACTCGTAATTGTAATTGTATTTGAATGCAGTTTATATTTATGACTATATTTATATATCGATGTATACATGTATATCTAAAAAACTTAAACGACTGATTATATATTTTCCCCCGATTAGTTGTATACTTAACTCCTTTTTTGTACTTGTACTACCTATGCATTAACTACGTTTAGACCACTTTGGCGCCCGCTGAAATGAAATCGCAAGCTAATTTCAACTTCAAAGACTCGAAGCACAAGTTCATCTAGTTAAGTAAATGTAATTGTAATTGTTGAATTGATGAAGGATCGTCCTCCACTATTTGAGGGGCAAGTCGTTTGATGTGGAGAAGCGACTCCAGAAATGGAGGAATGATGGATGGATATGGAGATGGCGGAGCTCAAGGATCTTGGCTCGGGGCTAGTTGAAACCGTGCAGCAAGCGCAAAGTATTAGAATATTGATAAATACAATTTAAATGTGTAAATGTAATTGATGGAGCATACGAATATGAATCAATAAAAGAACATGAAATCAATGTGAAAAACACTTGTTTGACATTCATAGCTTTTTTACATTGCCCTACCATTAAATCAAACGAATTTTTTGTATATTCCGGGCTCTCACTATTAAATAAATATGGGAAAAAAAGGGGAATTCTGTGGGCAGGCATTTAATAATTGTATTTACAGGGATTTTTCAGATATCTCATCCGTTTAGATGCGGTGGTATGTGGTTGAAAGAGATTTCTGATGGCACCCCCATTAAAGTGACGAATCAGTCGAGAATTGGCTTAATACTACTGGTGGAACCCTCCTCCTGAACCTGTTCCACCACCTCCTCGTCCTCCTCCTCCTCCTCTTCCTCTCCCTCGCCGACTGTCTCGCCATCAGCATCCGCTTCCAATTCCTGCCGTTCGATGTGACGAGCCGCCGGCTGTGATGCGAAAGAAGTGGGTGAAGTGCCCGGATGGGTAGACGTTGTGGCCGCCGTCGAGGATGGGAGCAAACTGGGCATGCTCACGGGGCACATGCAGGGCACAAATTGGATGCGACTGCCACTGGAGGAGACCCCCTGCTCCGACATCACATTCTGCGACTGCTGCTGCGGCGGCTGGTAGTTGAAGTAGTCCGGATACGGATACTGCGGCCTGGCATTGTAGAGGTTGCTCACCCGGCGATTATACGTGGGATATTCGCCGAAGCGCAGTAAACTGGATGTGGATCCCTCGGAAAAACTGCTGCTGGTGGACTGGGCCACTGGCGGAGGAGGAGGTGGTGGCGTTGTGGTGCTAGTGGTGGTACTGGTCGTGGTGGTTGGAGCCGGCGTGGTTGTCGTCGTCGTAGTCGTAGTGGTCGTTGGAGCCGGAGTGGTGCTGGTCGTGCTGGTAGTTGTACTACTGGGCGCACTCACTTCCTGCCTGGGAACGGTGTCATGTCGTCGGCCAGCCCCGTAACTGTTCACCGCATAAGGATCATACTGGTGGGGTGGTCCTGGTAGCATTGGTGTCTGTGGAGCTCCAAATCCAAAGAATCCGGGAGCCAACGGCTGATAGGTGTACGTGCGGAAGTAGGTGAGCGGGATTTGCTGCAGCATTGGACCACCACTGGGCTCCCTGGTTTCCCTATGGACACAGGTATGGTTACCATGGGATCTTGTAGTTTTTTGGAGACTTTGTTACTTACGTTGTTGTTTTTGGCCACCAGAAGGCGTTGGACAGCGAGGATCCGGCCAGGATTAGAGTGATCTAGCGGTGGATGGAAACAAGATACAACAATGAGTACACAAGGCGACACACATTAAGGGTAAGTCCTACAATTCCTTATTTAATACTATTTTCGACTTTTACCTTTTTGGCGAAAAATATTCTTTAAATTATTTCCAAAAAATTGTTTTCCAACACTTAAGAAAGTATTTGCCCTATTTTTTAAAATTTAACACAACTTTCCACTTTTCCTTTCCGGCCGAAAAAAATATTCCTAAGGCAATTCTTATTCAAGGGTTTTTTTTTAATTTCCGAAAATATTTTTTTCAGTATGTAAATTTTACTTTGTTTCAAAAATATTTTTTTTAAAGTCGATTGATCTTTATATATTTATAACAAATCACAATTGACTTCGTATTTTTAAAATTCAGATAATACTTTGGTGATTTAAAATTTTGAAAAATTCCTTGATGGTTTTAAAATAGTCCTCTTAACTAATATGTGCCGCAAAAAGGAAGATTTGAATTTATACATTATTTCCTTTTTGTCCATACGATTAGTTTGATATAAAATATCTTAATATCCTTTTATTTTTATATATGAACAGACTATTTTAATGGGATTTTCATAGCAATAATCACGATTATTATCAATCACTTGGTTCATAAAAAGATGTCTTGGACTTTTTTTTATCCAAATTGCAAGGATATCTTAAGCTTTAAAGCCAGTTTAATCCTTGAATATTTTTTTTCACATACCACAACATTTAGCCACATTTCAATTTGCATAGCACACTTCACTGGGGGAAAAATATCCCTTATCCTTGTTGAACAATTAAAAAATATGAAAAAAAAGGATGCGATCTTATGTAAACCACTCGCGTTCGCGGTTGCCTTTGTTCTAAGCCCAAAAAGAGTCGCGGTGCGAGCTTTTATAGCCGAAAACTAAAATAGTGAGGAAATGGGAATGGGGAATCGGTTGGGATCGGTTGGGATCGATTGTGTGGCCCATGGCAATGCTGGCCAGAACAGAAAAGCCGACAATAAGCAGGTTTTTCCCCAGTTTCCCCAGCAGATGGAAAAATTCGGAACGGGAGTGGGTAGTACGGACTGTGGACCCCTTGTAGAACAACGAGAAAATTAATTGCAGGCTGCAGAGCGAAAACTAAGCTGGGAAATCAATAATAATAATGAACGGACGAGCAACCTGGAGAGGTGCATCATTGACAAAGTGATTGAATGAATGATGGATCCACTGACCAAGGGGGTGGGGGATCTACACGACTCTTGAAAGAGCCGCATCCATTCGATTGGCCATAAAAACTTCTTGATGACTTTTCTTCTTGGCCCTCCCTTTTTGCTTTTTAACACATTGAAATTTTGTTTTTCTTTCTGATTTTCTATGTTTTGGGTTCTGGAATTTGGGTCAGCCGACGCCTTTGGCTTACCCGTTCGATTTGCACGATAGATTATGCAACTATGGGTCGCTCCGAAAATCTCAATAGATAGATGGTTCCTATTCTTCACTCTCCAGTTTACGATTGCCCTTTCATGGCATGGGTATCTTTTTTGTTCCCCAGGGGTTTATGACCGCCCTTTATGGCCTGTAAGACTGTTCCACTAGCCGACCCATTACAATCTAAACTGTCTCATTGGGGTATCTCTATAGGGAGGCGTTAATGATCATCGCCGCATCACTGTCATAATCACAATCTTTAACTAGGTAATTTCCTAGTTATAGGTGCTGCTTGATACCCAACCACTTTCATTTACAAAGCCATACTTGTTCATTGTTTTTAATCTTAAGTTCTTCTTCTTTCTTAGATATATCACTTAATATTTTTACTATCTACGGGGTCTAAAGCCATTCTCTATGTACTTGGAGGTGTAGTATTTGGTCTGATTATCCATTCCCAGTGATCGGTGGTGGGGACCCTTGTAACTGGAATTTAAGTGGGGTTTTATAAAGGTGTTCTAGAAGAATAGTATACCCCAACTTACCGTGAATTCAGGATAAACCAAGTGCTGGGCTCCCTCTCCGAAGAACTTCTGGCCGAGCGATCGCTCTTCTCCAGCAGTTTCTTGGGGGGATTGGAGGGCTGGAGCAGCTTACCCAGCGTATAAACTGGAAAGGCGTAGTATTCCCTTTTTAGGGCATATCGAGAGCTCTGTCGCAAAGGTGGTGGTGGTGTGGTGGTGGTCAGGGATTCCACAACGGGTCGCTCCAGACTTTCATCGAAGTAGACGATGTGGAAGGGTTCACTGCTGCTGACGGTGGAGGTTTCTGTTGGCAATTCCACCTCCGTTTCGGCTTCCTGTTCCGTCAGCCAATCCTCTTGTTCCTCGATCTCCTCCTCGTGATCCTCCTCCTCCTCCAGACCATTGTTCACATCCCCCAACTCGCGATGATCCTCTGGTTCCATTTCCTCACTGGCATAGTGACGATGATTATCGTTATGACCAGTGGATCTTCGCAGGACCGACTGCCATTGCATCACTTCTTGGGGAGAATGGAAGGCCTCATATTGCTTGGCTTTCTTCCGTTTCCGCTTGCCCAGCTTGGTCATTTCCTCGATCCTAGGCAGCTGTGTCTCATAGGGCGGAGGAGTTGGTGGTGGCGGTGTTGGTGGTGAGGGAGTAGTGGTTTCCTGCAGAATAGTGCTAGTGGTAGTTAGAGCCGGATCTCTGATGGCCTCATGTGCATAGAAGGGTATCAAGGTCAGGTTCATCATCTCCCTTTGTCCTGGCAAACGGAATCGCTCCACAATCGGTTTGGGGCGGAACATGGGCGTCGATGGGGGATAGAGAACTTGTCCTGGAACAGGTTCCTGCATAGGATATCGTCTCCTGCTCAGCATGGTGTTTAATATCAGTTCGCCCCTGGTTCCATTGTAAACGAAAATGGGGTAGTTATCCCTGCCTAATTGCAGGGAATTCTCCCCGGGACCATTATCGAAAACTGGGAGATGGCGACGTCCCTCTCGCCGGTGACTTCTGGTCTTCTGGATGGGTTGCACATACTGATGGGGCAGCTGGAGACGGTGGGGCATCATGAAGCGTCGCCGGGGTAAATTGGGTAGTCTTGGAGGCGGTGGCGGTGGCGGTGGTGCAGGTGGCTCCTCCCGATCTTCATGTCTAACCAGGAAGGTAATGGGTCCAGGTTCAGCCCCCTGACCTACTCCGCCTCCTCCTCCACCTCCTCCTCTTCCCTGCCGCCGGATCATCAGCGGTGATATCCTGGTGGTCGTTTCATAATCCGCTTCTGGACGATCCTGTCTCTGCCTTTTGGTCAACCCATCCTCCAGTATCCAAAGTGGACGATGCTCGCCCGTCAAGTAACTTTGCCCCACGGTTCCCCCAATCCAAAGTAATAGAATAATCCAAGGCACCTCCATTTAGTGTGACGAATGTCTGTGAAATGGTCAACTAGCCACTCCGAATCCATCACTTTATAGGGTGCAAGTTGGGCACTTGGATTCGGGTCGCTTTTGGTTTTTGGCTGATGGCGTAACTAACTTTCGTTTTGGGCGAAAATCGCACAACTCGTTCTGAGTGGGTCGCCAAAGGTCGTCGAGCAAGTTGTGGTCGCCAATGGGTCACTCTGTGTAATGTAGGTCCAAACCCAGAACGAAGAAAGATGTAGTTCCTAAAAAGCTTTTTCTTTTGCCTGTGATTAATTGTCATCTATAACTCAAATGTAAGATCTTTATAGTTATAAATTATTGTATAATTTTCCGAGATTCTTGAATATCTTAAAATTATGTAATTGGATTAAGTTTGCATTTATTGACACTTGCTTGGTTTTTACTAATCGACTAGATTTATTTAAAAAAGGGCATGGATCCCCTAAAAAAGAGGTTATACAGCTTAATGGCATTTAGTAAACTTATATATTAAATAAGGTTTAGGTTGCTATGACTAGAAATATTTCTAAGTCCAGGCAGTTATTCAAATATTAGTGTCATAAGACGTCAACCAATCAAGTAAAACTGAAAATCGGAGAATACGACTTTAAGTAATAAATGAACATAATATACTTGAATTGATTAGGGGACTTATGTATATTTATTACATGCTAACTTCTTTTAAGTTTTTAATCGGACTTATGTCTGAATATTAGAACTTGCATACCCGCATATGATATTAAAAACTATCTTTAATACCTAACAAACCCCACTCCGTCCCCAGTTGGATCTTGGATCACTTGTCTGGTGGTTGGACAGCTGCCATCTCCGCCTCAGCATCAATGGAGCCAGCTATTTTCCATTTCAAACTCCATCTTCGTGGCCCATCAGCTGTCAAAACTGGCATTAATCAAAACACTCTTAACCGATTCCCTTTGTTGCTCTGGCCTGGAAGTGAATTTTTCGGGGATTCTTTGATGGGCGATGGGCGATGGACGATGGGCAGGCATACGCCACACGGATAAAAAATGATATGGTATCTTGGTGAGTGATTATGAAAATTGAAAATAGTAACAAACCGCAAAGGACGGCATGTAATATTATCAAAAATATCCCATTATATATTCCACCCATCCAAAAATGATATAAAATCACACCATATCAATGTTTTTCTTTTTCCTCTGTGCATGGCTCAGTTTTCTGTTATGACCGCTGTCTGTTCTGGGCCAACTTGTTCTTGTTTCTCAAGGGCCACAAGTGTGCAACAAGTGGAACATTCTGACCAAAGAACGGGGTTAATAGCCTTTGTATCTGCCTTTTTCTTTGCCGGACGGACAGCTGCAGGCGGTCGTGAGTTCTCACTTTGGAGGGAAAATGGGGGAAAAAAAAAGGGGAAATGGAAATGAAAATGGAAAAATGATTGATTAGCCCTGTATATCCCGGCTTTGATCGATCAATCGGCGCTTGCATGTGGCCAGTTGTAAAACTCGTACTAATTACGGACGAGGAGAATGCGTTTCTGGAGGCGGAACAGGGACTCCATGTGGGATCTTTGTGTGATCTCCAGCCGGGTGGAAAGACGAGAAATTGCCCGGGCGAAATGAATCGTAAATCGTAAGTCGTAAATCGTTTTTCCATCCATCCATCCATCGATCCATTCATGGATGACGATCTGTTCGGATCGGAACTTTGATTCCTATTGCGATTGCGTGACGTGACAGCATTATTAGGTCAGGATTCCTGGCCTGGCCTGAATTAATTCGCTTTTAATGGGCTCTAATGCGTTTTAAATTCCCCCCTCTGCTGGCCCTCGAATGTCATAAATTCCACACATCCATCCCGGGTATGAAAGCAAACCCAACTCGTGCCCATAATTAACAGCCAGAAATATTTGGACAATCATAAAAAAAAGAAGAAAAACACAGACACGCAGACAGACAAAGCCACAGACCCAAAAGAAAGGCATCTAAATCATAGTGATCCGGGGACTCGGGTATAGAAGATGCATTTTTGACACCGACAATTTGTTCTATCAATTTCGGCATAGAACGCATTATGTAAATGAAAGTTGTCCTCAATCTAGAGGTTGTATCTGGTATCTCTGATTGATGTCCGGTGTGCCGTGAGCTATGAACAATAAACCAATCAAGAGGCAGAAAATGTCAAACGATTTGTTTGTCCATTGTGTGGCTTTGGCTCTTACTCCTTCTCTCCGGAGCGTGTTTACATGGGCGAGGAACATCATTAATGGGATGCACAGATAACGATCTAATGGTTGCGATAGAGTCTATCAGGCGGTCTTGTTTAAGCTGTAAAATGTTCTAACCCAGGTGGGTCCTTAAGTATTTGTGGAAGTATATTACATTTCTGGAGTATGGAACCCATTAACAAAATATTAGAACTATGTGTGTTATATATGTTGTATATCAAGGTATATCATTTAAAAGTTCGAAACATTTATTTTCCTAATTCGATTTTACACTAGTAAATGTAAGCTTTGATAAATAATTCTGAAGTATAGACATTTATGATTGTTTAATTAGCTCTACTTAGATTGGGTACTTAAATAGTACTATCTGTCTGTCAATCAAACAAAACTATATATTATATAGAATCCTATTGAATTTGTCATCGCTCTCAGCTATCTTATCTGAGCAATTTGTCCAACTATCTACAAGCGCTCCATATTCAATCTATAGCCGTGACCGTTTTCAATTGCTATGTCAAATGCGGGTGTTATCTCAGAGATACTTCTGTGTCCATCTTGAATGTTCGGTAGTGAGGGTTTTTATTTTATAGAACTATGCCTGCCAGAACAGAAAGCAAGGATACAAAGTGTGAATGGGTAGTTTCTAAATATAAGGGGTGAGGGGTTCTTTTGCCCTGTATACACTGAACTGTTGAATTTTTCCATAGGCCGAAAAGAGCTTTCTTTTGTCCGATATCTTGAGCTTTCTGCTGGCTGAGATCGCCGTTCTGTGATGACGAAGACCCGACCCCAAGTGGCAAAGCTCTTTGGCGATCCCACGATCTGCGTGAGCAAATTCAATTAGCGTATGGTTCCAGCACATGTGGCTCTCTGGGCCTGGTATTCGTACTCCCATTCCCATTTCGATTCCGATTCCGTTTATTCCCAATCCGATTCAGAATCAGAATCCAGCGAAAGCTTAGCCCCGACCCTGTTCCAGTACTATAGACTATGTTCTCTACTGCTGCCCCTCCCTCTCTGCACAGAGAGAAATGTGGTTCTCATTTAATTTCCAGAAATATATAAAAGTATCTATAATAACTAAGCCAAAATGGACAAGTACATAGATACATTTTCGAGCTAATACATCGTAATGATATAACGCTATATCATTTTTCTCCGTGTGCCTTTTTGTCTTGGGCAGCGGCAGCTGCCGCATTCTCGAGCTCAGTGCGAATTGCGTTCTCGAGGCGTGCGGTGGCGTGTTGGTTCAACCGTAGTTTGTAGTACTCTCGAGTCTCTGCCCCCCCGATTTTATTTACACTTTCCGTTTGTCGAACCACTCGCAGTTGGCTCTGGAATCGATTCGAACCAAAGTGACAGCACTCGATTGTCTTGGCCAGTTGTCAGTCAGTTTCCCAGTGGAGCACTCAGTGACCCTAGGATTGGAGGAGATTCGTCAGGATGGCAGGTCAGCAGCAGGAAATATCCCATGCCAAGCGCGCCGCCTTTCAGGTCTTGGCCGGCGGTTCGGCCGGATTCCTGGAGGTCTGCATCATGCAGCCCCTCGATGTGGTCAAGACCCGCATCCAGATCCAGGCCACTCCCACCGCAAATGTCTCTGCTCTGGGTGAGGTGAGTACTTGTGTTATCAGATATCAGCTACATAGGCTCTATTAACTATGGAGACAAGTGGTTTAATGGAAAAATACCCGTCAGATTATAAGATTATGGAGTGTGGATATGTATGCACGCAAAGATCCCAACATCATAATTAGGATAATAACTTGGGCATATGGTAGCTTTTTCTTTTAACATATGTAATCATATATATTTCCAAAATATTTTTTATTAGACTAACAAAATTTAAAACAGCTATCCTTAAGATACTTAGTTTCCAAAAGAGCTTTGTAGTTCCCCAAGAATCTCTTACAACGAGACTATCTTAAAACCACTCAAGATCTGAAGAGGTTACTTCAATGATATATGTATGTACCTTCCATCAGCTGTGGATTGTTTTGGTTTTGTTCTTTGGGGCTGGGGCTTTGTATTTTTTTTTTGGATAAGGGCAAAGCAAGGTCACGGACAAGCGTTCTCTATTTTCCCCAATGCGAACTGCTGACTCTCTCCTTCTCTCGTTGGAGATGTGTTTACATTTCTCTTGCAAGGGGGCAGACAATCCGTATTTATCAGCAGTCGAAGCGTAACGCCGCACTCCCCCGGAATAAGCTTATCAGTATAATATAAATACATATATATTATGTGTAGACCCCTGGCAGACGTGTGAAACATTCCCCCATCCCCATTCGAAATTGGAATTATGCGCTGATAGCAGTTCGGCACTTTCAATTTTCCTCCAACTCTGGACACGCGTGTGGGCCATTAGTTTTGTGTAAGCTTTATGGGAATGTCTCAGGTGTAATGAACCTATTCGTAACTCAGTTCCTTGGAATTTTAACTGGATCAAGCATAGAAACTCAGACGTCCACCCTATCTAATCTGAGTGTTTTCTACATTTTTTACTTGCCAAAATCTTTATGCTTACAGGGCCTTTAGATAAGGTTATGAAGCCATATACAAAGAAAGATTTTTGGGTAAATTCCTATATTATGTCTTTAGAAAAAAAATACCAAAACAAGAAAGGAGAAAAACAAATATTTATTCTTTCTTCTG
The DNA here is from genome assembly GCF_043229965.1 of Drosophila suzukii. Lineage (NCBI taxonomy): Eukaryota > Metazoa > Arthropoda > Insecta > Diptera > Drosophilidae > Drosophila > Drosophila suzukii. Next base: position 8,836,886 of record NC_092084.1, read on the forward strand.
CTTAGCGTTTATGGAAAGCCATAATTTGTGTGTGTAGACCCCAGCATAAAAATGTCTTTATACTGCGACACAATTTCTTCTGCATCTCTCTGTCGTCGAGGCGCGATGATTAAACAAATTTACGACTGCAAATGAAAGCAGTCAAAGAAAGCGAAAGGAGGAGGCGACCAGGGGGAAATTAGCACAAATACAGCAAATAAATATATGTGGAACAATGCACCCAGTTGCCCGTTGAAAAAGTTCCAGTTTTGCGTGTCGCCAGAATAAAAAGTGCCTAGAACAAAAGCAGATAGTTTGCAACGCAAGAAAAAATTTGTCACTCTCATTAATTATGATAATGTAGTATTGGTACGGCAAAGAATCAGTATTCATGCTTTCCGGACGAAACAAAAAATCCTTATAAAAAGTTTGGCACTTCAAAGGCTTAGTATTCATACTTCCCAATACAAACATTACAAAAAGTTTTTTGGTTTAAAATGTTTACACTAACAAGAAATATAATATCAAAAAAAAAAATAAAAAATTAAATACACATACATGCAAAGAGAATGATACATTTTGAAAATATGTGAATCAATGTAGAACTCATTGGCTATGAGGTTTGTCATATTTAATGTTGGCATTTAATGAAAACGAATACATGAAATGCATGATTTCATTTTAAAATATGTGAATCAATGTATAAAATATTAAATACAATGTTAGTCATATATATTTACTTTAGGTATTTTGAATTTAATAAAAAAAAAGATTTTCATGTTGAAATCAAAATCCCTAAATTAACTCTAATTGTATAAATTTAATGTTGTCATATTCCAACAGAAACAGCCATAGATGAGAATCAAAAAGAAAATATTCAACCTTAATCTAAAATTGTACGATCTGAACATAATTATTCCAAACCGATTTACAAACCCTCCCCCCTTTTCGAAAGCAATTAACTGATGATATATCACCACTTTCCAGCTGCACTACAATGGCGTGTTCGACTGCTTCGCCAAGATGTACCGCCATGAGGGAATTACCTCGTACTGGAAGGGCATCATGCCGCCCATTCTGGCCGAGACCCCCAAGCGGGCCATCAAGTTCCTGGTGTTCGAGCAGACGAAGCCGCTCTTCCAGTTCGGATCGCCCACACCCACGCCGCTGACCTTTTCGCTGGCGGGCCTCACGGCGGGCACCCTGGAGGCCATCGCCGTGAATCCCTTCGAGGTGGTCAAGGTGGCCCAGCAGGCGGATCGGCAGAAGAAGATGCTCAGCACGTTTGCGGTGGCCAAGGGCATCATTAAGCAAGACGGTCTCGGTTTTCGTGGCCTGAACAAGGGCATCACCGCCACGATGGGGCGCAATGGTGTCTTCAACATGGTGTACTTTGGATTCTACCACAGTGTTAAGAACGTGGTGCCCGAGTACAAGGAGAACCATCTGGAGTTCCTGCGCAAGGTGACCATCGGTTTTCTGGCCGGCACACTGGCCTGCTTCGTCAACATCCCCTTCGATGTGGCCAAGTCGAGGATTCAGGGCCCACAACCTGTTCTCGGGCAGATCAAGTACCGCGGAACGCTCAGCTCCATGGGCATCGTCTATCGCGAGGAAGGATTCCGGGCGCTGTACAAGGGCCTCGTGCCAAAGATCATGCGTCTGGGTCCTGGAGGCGCCATCCTGCTGTTGGTCTTCGAGTACAGCTACGACTACCTGCTGCACAACTACTCCTAGTTGCCATGTCCCCGAAATGCCCAATTAGATATTAGGGGCGCCCGCCTATTCTGTTTTTTTTTTAATAATATAATAATAGGTAGTCGAGTTGTAGAGAGAGGGAGGTAGCATTTTAACGCTAGACTTCTTATTGTGATTCGTAAATAAATGTTAAAACTTGAATTCATTGTATTCCTTGATGTGGAAATAAACTGTTCAAAGCCGTTTTTGGAAGTAGTTGACTACAAAAATCCAAAAATCTGAGAAAAATCTGAATCCCAAAAAAATATGATGCAACCCCTTACAAAAAATGAAAAAATGGGTCAAAAAATAAATTTCCTTTAAAATGATTGGGATCGTTAGCTTAGGATGTTAGCTGCTCAAAACTGTCGGTCTCTTAGCTGTACGACTTGATTTGGCTAAACTACGATCGAAAAACCGTTAAAAAATTCGTGTTTTTGACCAAATTCTGAATCCCAAAATAAGATGATGCAAACCCTAACAAAAAATGAAAAAATGGGTCAACAAATAAATTTCCTTTAAAATGATTGTGATTGTTAGCTTAGGATGTTAGCTGCTCAAAACTGTCAGTCTTTTGGCTGTACGTCTTGATTTGGCTAAACTACGATCTAAAAACCGTTAAAAAATGGGTATTCTTGACTAAAATCTGAATTAAAAAAAACTGAAACAACCCCTTATAAAAAATGGACAAGTTGGAAAAAAAATAAATTTCCCCTAAAATGATTGGGATTGTTAGCTTAGAATAATTAAATCCTTACAAACTGATCATTGGCCACCTACTAACTCTCCTGTTTACCTGGTGTTTGAAATTAAAAAATCGCCCATTTACTTCAACATATTGAAAGGCATCGTCAAATTGTTTCAATCAAAATACTGGGTTTGTGGCTCTCAGACACCAGGCAAACAGAAAACTTAGCAAGTGGCAGCTGGTACTTTTAGCAAGTGAACTTAAACAGCTGTTAATTTTCAAGATGGCGGCCAATTGCATATTTCCCCACCCCCTTTTGACCAATAGGAATCGATCTCCATGGGAAAGAACCGTTAGTTGTAAGCCAAAAGCAGACCAGAGATGAGTAGCCATGGCTGTTTCACGAGCTTGTCACGATATTGTCACGATATGCACGAAGTAACAGTTAAGTCCTATGTATTTGCTTAGGCCGTGCCAAAAGGAAGAAATCACTAGAGCATCTCTAAGTAAGCTTGGAAAAAGCTAATCAGCTGATCGTTTTACACCTACTAAACGATTATGTTCGCCTGGTGTCTGAATTTAAGAAATCAAGAAATCTGACCATTTTTCGGCTAGCAAAGAAGCTATTTTGGTTTAATGATTTCTATGAATTGACATTTCAATGAGGTCTGAAATTAAATTTCTTGATCTTTGACACCAGGCCAACATAATCCGTAGCAAGTGGCTGATGGGCGTTAACAATTTTTTTAATGGAAGGACACCGTTAGTTTAGTTTAAGCAGACTAGAGATGCGCAATCGCTTGCTCGGCAACAAAAGGCCTTACATATTTTGAAATGGCACACCTCTAGTAAAGCCTTAAAAACTAATCGTTGGCCACCTACGAATTTTCCTGTTCACCTGGTGATTTAAAATGAAAAATTGCTAGTTTTCTTCAACAAATTGAAAGGATTCGTATCATTTTTTCAGTCAAAATGCTAGATTTATGGTTCTCAGACACCAGGCAAACAGAAAACTTAGCAAGTGACAGCTGGTAGCCAAAAGTGAACTTAAACAGCTGTTCATTTTCAAGATGGCGGCCCTTTGCATATTTCCCCTCCTCCCACTGTCCAATAGGATCTGATCTCCATGGGAAAGAATCGTAAGTTGTGAGCCAAACGCAGACTAGAGATGAGCAACCATGGCTGTTTCACGAGCTTGTCACGATATTGTCACGAGCTTGTCACGATATGCAAGAAGTAACAGTTAAGTCCTATGTATTTGCTTATGCCGTGCCAAAGGGAAGAAATCACGAGAGCATCTCTAAGTAAGCTTGGAATAAGCTAATCAGCTGATCGTTTTACACCTACTAAACGTTTATGTTCGCCTGGTGTCTGAAATTAAGAAATCAGGAAATTTGACTATATGCTCAATGAGCAAATAAATGCAAAAAATGTTCAACAAATTATTTTCTGGAAAATTATGGAAAAATCAGTGCGTTGATGAAAGATACAAAAAAGGGTTAAAATATGTCATTGTCGTTTCTTTATTATCATAAATAAATTTAAATTAAATAAATGCAATGCAATTAAGCACAACCCCTTATAAAAAATGAAAAAATGGGTCAAAAAATAAATTTCACTTAAAATGATTGGGATTGTTAGCTTAGGATGTCAGCTGATCAAAACTGTCGGTCTTTTGGCTGTACGTCTTAATTTTGCCTAAAATACGATTGAAAAACCGTTAAAAAATGGGTATTTTTGACCAAAATCTGAATCCCAAAAAAAAATGATGATTACAAAAAATGAAAAAATGGGTCAAAAAATAAATTTTGTGTTAAATGATTGGGATTGTTAGCTTATGATGTTAGCTGCTCAAAACTGTCGGTCTTTTTGCTGTACGCCTTGATTTGGCTAAACTACGATCGAAAAACCGTTAAAAAATGGGTATTTTTGACCAAAATCTGAATCCCAAAAAAAGATGATGCAACCCCTTACAAAAAATGAAAAAATGGGTCAAAAAATAAATTTCCTTTAAAATGATTGGATTTGTTGGCTTAGGATGTTAGCTGCTCAAAACTGTCGGTCTTTTTGCTGTACGCCTTGATTTGGCTAAACTACGATCGAAAAACCGTTAAAAAATGGGTATTTTTGACCAAAATCTGAATCCCAAAAAAAGATGATGCAACCCCTTACAAAAAATGAAAAAATGGGTCAAAAAATAAATTTCCTTTAAAATGATTGGATTTGTTGGCTTAGGATGTCAGCTGCTCAAAACTGTCGGTCTTTTGGCTGTACGCCTTGATTTGGCTAAACTAGGATCGAAAAACCGTTAAAAAATGGGTATTTTTGACCAAAATCTGAATCCCAAAAAAAGATGATGCAACCCCTTACAAAAAATGAAAAAATGGGTCAAAAAATAAATTTCCCTTAAAATGATTGGGATTGTTAGCTTAGGATGTTAGCTGCTCAAAAATGTCGGTCTTTTGGCTGTACGCCTTGATTTGGCTAAACTAGGATCGAAAAACCGTTAAAAAATGGGTATTTTTGACCAAAATCTGAATCCCAAAAAAAGACGATGCAACCCCTTACAAAAAATGAAAAAATGGGTCAAAAAAAAAATTTCCTTTAAATTGATTGGGATTGTTAGCTTAGGATGTTAGCTGCTCAAAACTGTCGATCTTTTGACTGTACGCCTTGATTGGGCTAAACTACGATCGAAAAACCGTTAAAAAATGGGTAATTTTGACCAAAATCTGATTGCCAAAAAAAGACGGTGCAACCCCTTACAAAAAATGAAAAAATGGGTCAAAAAATAAATTTCCTTTAAATTGATTGGGATTGTTAGCTTAGGATGTTAGCTGCTCAAAACTGTTGGCCTTTTGGCTGTACGCCTTGATTTGGCTAAACTACGATCGAAAAACCGTTAAAAAATGAGTAATTTTGACCAAAATCTGAATCCCAAAAATAGACGATGCAACCCCTTACAAAAAATGAAAAAATGGGTCAAAAAATAAATTTCCTTTAAAATGATTGGATTTGTTAGCTTAGGATGTTAGCTGCTCAAAACTGTTGGCCTTTTGGCTGTACGCCTTGATTTGGCTAAACTACGATCGAAAAACCGTTAAAAAATGGGTAATTTTGACCAAAATCTGAATCCCAAAAATAGACGATGCAACCCCTTACAAAAAATGAAAAAATGGGTCAAAAAATAAGTTTCCTTTAAATTGATTGGGATTGTTAGCTTAGGATGTTAGCTGCTCAAAACTGTCGATCTTTTGACTGTACGCCTTGATTTGGCTAAACTACGATCGAAAAACCGTTAAAAAATGGGTATTTTTGACCAAAATCTGAATTTTAAAAAAAGGTGATGCAAAGATGATGATACAAAAAATGAAAAACTGGGTCAAAAAATAAGTTTCCTTTAAATTGATTGGGATTGTTAGCTTAGGATGTTAGCTGCTCAAAACTGTTGGCCTTTTGGCTGTACGCCTTGATTTGGCTAAACTACGATCGAAAAACCGTTAAAAAATGGGTAATTTTGACCAAAATCTGAATCCCAAAAATAGACGATGCAACCCCTTACAAAAAATGAAAAAATGGGTCAAAAAATAAGTTTCCTTTAAATTGATTGGGATTGTTAGCTTAGGATGTTAGCTGCTCAAAACTGTCGATCTTTTGACTGTACGCCTTGATTTGGCTAAACTACGATCGAAAAACCGTTAAAAAATGGGTATTTTTGACCAAAATCTGAATTTTAAAAAAAGGTGATGCAAAGATGATGATACAAAAAATGAAAAACTGGGTCAAAAAATAAGTTTCCTTTAAATTGATTGGGATTGTTAGCTTAGGATGTTAGCTGCTCAAAACTGTTGGCCTTTTGGCTGTACGCCTTGATTTGGCTAAACTACGATCGAAAAACCGTTAAAAAATGGGTAATTTTGACCAAAATCTGAATCTCAAAAATAGATGATGCAACCCCTTACAAAAAATGAAAAAATGGGTCAAAAAATAACAATGTTTCTAAATCCGAAATGGCGGCTCTCCAAAAGTATGCAACACTTTCCAATAGTAGCATGCTCAAAAACTACTTGAACTAAAAGTCCACCAAGTCCCTAACCATAAATGTCCAGCAGAGTCCCCAACCATATGAACTAAATGGCTATCAAAGTCCATAACCACTTACCAGGGTCACACTATAGGAACTAAATATCTAGCAAAGCACCCAACCATTTACCATATTAGCCAGATTTCTAGCAAAGGCACCAACCTTTTACCAGGGCTACTCTCGCGGTTGCTGTTATTTCGCGAAAGACTCCAGCCTGGCCACATTGCAAAAAGTGAAATTTTTAACGATTATTATTTTTATAACCGACAAGTCAACTTGTTTCGCGCGGAAAAAACGAAGCCAGCTGCAATAACGACCACAAGCATCGGCGTCATCCAAAAACGGGTTTCTGTAATTAGCATGCACACCAGTGGCCGCTGATTTACGCTCAACGCTTGTCGTTTTTTATTGCGATCTTTATAGTCTCGTCTTCTTCGTACTGCGGGTGAAGCACTAATCCCCGGATTCCGGATCACATGATGACCTCCAGTGGCGGTGCATGCTCCCATGTCGCCTTCGTGGCCTGGGCGGTGTTTGCCCTGCTGCTGACGCACGGCGGCGGTGTTGTGGATGCCCGGCGTAACCAGGGCAATAACCAGCGCAAGCCCTCCTCCTCCTCGTCCTCGTCGAGCTCCTCCAACTACGGTCACGTCACGCAGCCTAGCTACAACACGAATGGCCATGCCGCCGGCAACTCGCACGCGGATGTGGCCAAACTGAGCTACCCCAACTACAACTCGCAACCGAATCGCCCCATGGCCGCTGGCTCTCCAGCTGGATCCCCAGCAGGAGCGGCCCCTCAGCCTGGCTGGAATGTGCCGCAGGGTCCGCCGCCCGCCTACTCCGCCTCCAATCCCGCCGGAGGTGCCCGACCCAATATGCACGAACCGCCGCCGGCCTACCATGCCCCCAACTATGGAGCAGCTCCTCCCAGCTATGGCGCAGCCACCGGATCGAATGTCCATCAGCCGCAGTACTCGGGAGTGCCGGCGGGTGCCACCTACTACCCGGCTGGAGGACACAGTGGCTATCCCTCGAATCTACCCGCTGGAGCAACGTACTACCCGTCCGCCGGACAGATGCCCATGGGCGGTGGCTATCACCCGGCCGCTGCACCGCCTCCGGGAGCCACCTACTATCAGGCGGGATCTGCTCTGCCGCCCGGAGCCACCTACTACTCTGCGCCGCCTCAGCAATCCTCCTCTGGCCTTGGATTCGGTGAGTTCTGACTGGGATTTCCCTTTGAAACGGAGCCTAACATGGGTTACATTGAATTGATTTGATATATTTCCCGCCTCGATTGGCTGACTCATGTTTACCTTAAATATTAACCCAATTCGTGACCATGTTTGGTGTTATTTTAAGCCCACACATCTGTTACTCCGCCTTAATGATTAATTTCTTCACAGGCACTGGTCTGCTCGCTGGCGGCTTGGGCGGTGCTCTGCTGGGCCACGCCCTCACGCCCTCGGGAGGCAGCTCTTCTTCGCAGCCGGTGGCCGCGGCTCCTGCTGCTGGCCAGGATCGCATCATCATCATCAACAATGGCGTGCCGGTGAATGCCACCGATGGAACCACCGTGATCAATGCTGGTGGAGTGGCCGCTGCTCCTGCTCCTGGAGCAGTGCCAGCAGCAGCAGCACCGATGCCGCCTTCCAACGTTACCCAGGATGCCCAGGAGCAGCCAGCTGTGCCCATGGCACCAATGGCTCCCTTCAATCCAGACGCCTCCAACATGACAGCACCAGCAGCTGATGCAGCTGCTCCTCCACCGGCTGGCGGCATCATTTGTGTGCCCACCAAGGTGAACGAAACGGATCCGGCTGACAGCACCAAGATGGTAGAGGTGGAGAAGATCGCCTGCTACCCGGCACCTCCACCACCAGCTGCTCCGGCCGGCGAGGGACCAGCTCCGCTGGCTCCCATGGCGCCCGCTCAGCCGGGATCGCAGCAAGTGCAGCAGGCACAGGATGTGGCGGCTCCCGTTCAGGCGTCCGTCAAGGCCAACACCAGTGGAGCCCAGTCCCTGGCCGGATTGACCAGCCAAAGCCTGCTCCTCATGCTCGTGTGCGGAGTTATGGCCAAGCGCTTCGCTGGCTTCTAAAGAGCACGCCTCTGGAATGTTCCGAGCTGCATTGTGTGCACACTTTCCCCCACACAATTACCCAGATACCCAAATACCCGACTACCTACTGTACCTTCCTACCCAGCTTTTGTGGCCTTGGCGCGCACGGTTTATTTGCGCCCGCCAAGATCGATAATTCCAGGCGCTAATTGGACGAAAATTGTTAATTTAAGCCGTACCATCTCCGATTACAGTATTCGTGGATAAACAAGCTGGCTTCCCAGTTTAGAATTCCCCTTTCTAAAGTCCCCCTTTTCCAACTCGGCCTTCAATTGTGATGATTGGCGATGGGAATGGACACCCGTAACCGGACCCAGACCCAGTTCCAGTCCCAAACCATCCCGGTGTGTGCTCGAAAACAAAGCAAACATTCGAATATCTCAGTATATATTATATATAACCCTATGCTACATGCAAGCCCTACTCAAAAGCCCCTGAAAAAGACAAAGTGAATGTCAGTTCTCACTAAATTTGTATATTTTTCTAGAATTGTTAGCGTAATCGTTGCTTGTTTTTTTGTATCGTTGTAAGCAAACGTATTTGTTGCACTCAATTGTTGAATTAAATAAAAATAAAAGCTTTCGCCTACACCCATAGCACTCGACACGATGGGGTTTCATTTCGCCTGCATTACTCATGCAAAACCCAAACCAAATAGGGAATTGGAATTAGTTAATGGTCCGGGTCCGCTGGCCCACTGATGAGCAGCAGCGGTTGTCCGGACTATTTTGGTCCGCCTGTTTTCGCAACGCCAACAGAAAGGCGTACTTTGTTTTGACCGACGGGTGGGCAAACAAAACGGGTGAGTACGGAACTAGCAAATATTTGAAGGGACATGATACTGAAAACGCAACTGATACCAGGCAGTGCCATCCGGAACATTCCCGGTTGATGGAGCTGTTGGAACAAAAGCTTGGGTCTCCATCATCATGATATATAATATACAGTTCCACTTGAATAACTCAAACTGGTATCTACCCAAAACAAAAGTCGATTAAAAATTAATTATACCTGCACTTATGCTTTCGGTTTTCTATAAAACCAGATCGACTTTGACTATTGATTAAGCAATTACGGGGGTTATTTCTAATCAAATGGTTAACCAAAGATATACTGAGTCCTTGAACTAATAATTGAACAATTAAATAATTATTTGAAGTACTTTTTTATGGACTATTAAAAAAGATAATTAACCTTAGATAGTAAAATAAAATATAAAAAAAACAACATCAAACCTACTGCCTTAATTTACGATACCCTCTTAAAGGGCAGTAAATACTTTCACCACATTAGGCAACAAAAAAAGCAAACCATCACGAAATGAAGCGAGACAGAGATAGTGGATCATTAAGCTTTTTTAGCTAGTATAGAAAGCACAATGGCGACTAGCGTATATCTTAAAAACCCCGCCTTTTTAACAATAATTTTAAAGTCCAAAAGCTTTTCCAATAACTTCAAATATCTTAAATGTTAAGAACCGATCTATAAGTCCAGCCAAACAGCTGGTCCCAAACGATCTCCATGATACCTTTAAGAAGTGCATGTACTAACAGTCTAATCATTATGTAATTTCAATAGAACCAATTAAAAACACAACGATATCGAGGTTCACACACAAATGTTTTATTGCGGCAAACCCGAAGGGATTTTTTCCATGGGTTCACACCTTGTTGTTAGCTTATAAAAACACGCCCACCTCGAGGACGTGAGATATATAATAAAAACGAATGTAAACCTAGTGTTTCTGCTGTGTGGACCTGCTACTGGCGTTTCTTTACTCGGCATCGTCGTCCTCGTCGTCGTTGGAGCTGATTCTGAAGTAGCGCAGCTCGTACGAGTCCTTCTCGTTGGCCACCACACGGATCCAGTCACGCAGGCTGTTCTTCTTCAGGTACTTCTTGGTCAAGTACTTGAGGTAGGCCTTGGAGAAGTGCACATCGGAGCTGACATGGAGCTTCAGCTTGGAGCGCTCGAAGGTGACGTTGTTGCCCAGGTTGTTCACCTTGCCGTTGACCTTAAGGCGGGCCTTCACGTACTTCTCCTGTGGGCGGAAAGGAACAGGGATTCTCGGGTTAGTTCTGCTTGGATCTGGACCGCACCTTCAAGGCAGCAGCCGGTTAGGCTTAGCTGGAGTTAATGTCTCTGTCTTTGTTAAGGCCAAGAGTCGAGTGTGTAGAACAGAAGGCCCAAATAAAGAAGAGTGACCAATTTTTTGATGTGCCACTGAGTACACTGCCATCAGAGCGACGCAAGAAGCTCACTCTCTGACGGCAAATCGGCGTGGCCTGTAATTTGTACGTTTATCCAGGTGATAAATGAGCAAGGATGGGGATTGGAGCCACCAGGTGGGAGGTACTAAACGCAAGCCAAGTGACTTGTTAGATTCTTCCAAAGTTGAAGGAATAGTTATGTACCCAACCTGGTGGTTCCATTCCCCATTTGTGAATGCAGCTTAAGATGGTAGTTACCTGATCCTGTGGCGGGGGCGACGCTTCAAGGGATTCTGCGCCCTGCTATCAAGCGCGTTTAGCGCATTCGGTTTGCCCACTAGCGGGTACTCTATTGGTTGCTTTCTCAAGACAAGATTGATTTACACAGAAGAAGCACCTAATGCTAACTGCTACTAGTTGGGAAAACCTGCAGTGCCACGAAAGAGCGGACACCGTGAGCAGGGCGCACTATGAATTTTGGCCTGAGGCGCCACGGCTGTGGACGCACTCAACCCAGGGCCCACCACGTGGCGGTACACATAGCACGGCTTGACGCTGTTCACAGACGGTTGCACCACTGGCCAGTGCCAGGTCACTGGCGGTCAGTGGCTACCCCGTTGTGCAGTGCCCAGAGCCCCTTGACAACTAGCGCGATTGGGAGGCGCTGCGGAGGAACACGTGTGCCCCTTTGAGGGGGGCAGCGAAAGATTCGATTCAATACGGTTTCGGAACGGACATGATGGTAAGGCTACATAGTCTACAGTTAGTACTGTTCCAGGAGTTGTTAACCGCCGGCGGCACGGGTAAAGTCCGCTGGCAGTTTATCGCCAAATGGAGACTTCACTGTAACCACAACTTTTTATCCAGAGCCCCTGGTTAACTTGGAGGGCAATGAAAAGCTTGGTGCGGTAAAACTGATACTGATTTGCAGGTTATGTTCAGGTCATTGCTTTCAGGCATTTGGAGGGAACTTTTGCCCTTTTAGGTTATCAAGACGTGTCTCTAGTGATCTTAAATGTGGAACAAAGCTGTGCAAAAGTATGCAAGGTTCTAGTAAGGTACCAAAACATATATCTTTATGTTTCCATAGAAGATACAGAATGACAACTAAATTATAGATATAGAGACTCTCAAAACCCATGGAATGCCTTGAAAGCAGAGACCAATCATAGCCAGATTTTGATACTGAGCGGGGTGAGTTCTAGGTTCCTCTGGGGACTCCAGCTACTTACGAAATCGGCCACATCCATGATGCTGTCCTCAGCAATGTTGGTGCAGTCGATGGTGAAGCGCAGCGACACCTTCTTCTTCTTCTGTCCCTTGCCACGGAGCACGTTCTTCTTGACCACCTTGCTGGGAGCAGGGGCGGCAGTCTTGGCCTTGGGCTTAGGAGCGGGCTTGGCCACGGCGGGAGCAGCAGCAGCTGCGGCCGGAGCGGCAGCAGCAGCCGGAGCAGCGGCGGCAGCCTTAGCGGGAGCAGCCTTCTTGGCCGGAGGAGCGGCAGCCGGGGTGGAGGCGGCCTTCTTGGCTGGGGCAGCCTTGCCGGCGGCCGGAGCAGCAGCGGCAGCCTTGGCGTCCTTCTTGGGAGCGGCGGCGGCGGGAGCCTTCTTGCCGGCATCCTTGGCAGCGGGCTTGGCGGCTGCGGGCTTGGCTGCCGCGGGCTTGGCAGCAGCGGCGGCTGCCTTCACATCCTTGGCGGCCTCGGGCGCCTTCTTCACGTTCTTGGCAGCGGCGGCGGCGGGCTTGGCGGCCTCAGCCTTGGGCTTCTCCACCTTGCCCTTGGCGGCGGCAGCGGGAGCAGCCTTCTTCTCGGCCGGCTTGGCAGCGGCGGCCTTGGTATCACCCTTGTTGGTCTTGGCCTGAAGGAGCACCGAAAAAAAAGAGAAAAAAATAGTTCACACACACATTCGTTGGGTTGGATGGGCTAGGTTATTTCACTGCTGGCCACCGCCTTTCGGAGATCACCATGTTGCACAACTTGCAGCACCCTTTGGAGCACCAGGCTATGGCCAGTCGCGAATATCTTCCCGAATCTCGGAGCACTTACGGTTGGAGCCATCTTGTCAGTCGAAAACCACGAGGAAAAAGAACAGAAAGCGGAAGCGTTGGCAAGAAGAAGAGAAGGCCGGAGTTGCCAGACCGCTGCACTGCGAAAATGCCAAAAATTTACTCAGCACAAACGCAGGGCCGGTGCTTAAACTCTGATGTAGCCGCGACTCAAACCATTCGTGTAATTTTTGTGCACATTTTTAATTAAAACTCATTTATCTATTTATATTTAGCCAGCAATCATTAAAATTAAGCTCCAACAAGAGGAATATACCAATTCCTGAAAAAACAATAGCCCAACAATTAATTTTTTTATTACAAGTAATTGTAATTCGGCAGCCAAAACTCTGATTTTGTAGGTTGGAAAAATGAGATTCAGAATTTCGTAAAAAATATTTTTTTTTGCTGTTTTTTCAATTGTAGTTTATCCAAATCCAGACGTACAGTCAAAAGAGTGACAGTTTTGAGCAGCTAACACCCATAGCTAACAATCCCAATCATTTTAAAGGAAATTTATTTTTTGACCCATTTTTTCATTTTTTTTAAGGGGTTGCATCATTTTTTTTTGGGATTCAGATTTTGGTCAAAAATACCCATTTTTTAACGTTTTTCGACCGTAGTTTAGCCAAGTCAAGACGTACAGTCAAAAGACCGACATTTTTGAGCAGCAAACATCCTAAGCTAACAATCCAAATCATTTTTAAGGAAATTTATTTTTTGACCCATTTTTTCATTTTTTGTAAGGGGTTGCATCATCTTTTTTTGGGATTCAGATTTTGGTGAAAAATACCCATTTTTTAACGGTTTTTCGATCGTAGTTTAGCCAAATTAAGGCGTACAGCCAAAAGACCTACAGTTTTGAGCAGCTAACATCCATAGCTAACAATCCCAATCATTTTAAAGGAAATTTATTTTTTTACCCATTTCTTCATTTTTTTTAAGGGGTCGCATCATCTTTTTTTGGGATTCAGATTTTGGTCAAAAATACCCATTTTTTAACGGTTTTTCGATCGTAGTTTAGCCAAATCAAGACGTACAGCCAAAAGAGCGACAGTTTTGAGCAGCTAACATCCTAAGGTAACAAATCCAATAATTTTAAAGGAAATTTATTTTTTGACCCATTTTTTCATTTTTTGTAAGGGGTTGCATCATCTTTTTTTGGGATTCAGATTTTGGTCAAAAATACCCATTTTTTAACGGTTTTTCTATCGTAGTTTATCCAAATCAAGACGTACAACAAAAAGGCCGACAGTTTTGAGCAGCTAGCATCCTAAGCTAACAATCCCAATCATTTTTAAGGAAATTTATTTTTTGACACATTTTTTCATTTTTTTTATCATCTTTTTTTGGGATTTAGATATTGGTCAAAAATACCCATTTTTTAACGGTTTTTTGATTGTAGTTTAGCCAAGTCAAGACGTACAGTCAAAAGACCGACATTTTTGAGCAGCTAACATCCTAAGCTAACAATCCCAATCATTTTTAAGGAAATTTATTTTTTGACCCATTTTTTCATTTTTTGTAAGGGGTTGCATCATCTTTTTTTGGGATTCAGATATTGGTCAAAAATACCAATTTTTTAACGGTTTTTTGACCGTAGTTTATCCAAATCAAGGCGTACAGCCAAAAGACCGATATTTTTGAGCAGCTAACATCCTAAGCTAACAATCCCAATCACTTTAAAGGAAATTTATTTTTTGACCCATTTTTTCATTATTTGTAAGGGGTTGCATCATCTTTTTTTGGGATTCAGATTTTGGTCAAAAATACCAATTTTTTAACGGTTTTTTGACCGTAGTTTATCCAAATCAAGGCGTACAGCCAAAAGACCGATATTTTTGAGCAGCTAACATCCTAAGCTAACAATCCCAATCACTTTAAAGGAAATTTATTTTTTGACCCATTTTCTCATTTTTTGTTGCATTATCTTTTTTTGGGATTCAGATTTTTAACGGTTTTTCGATCGTAGTTTAGCCAAATCAAGGCGTACAGCCAAAAGACCGACAGTTTTGAGCAGCTTACAGCTTGGATAAATACATTTTTTACTCATTACAGAAGAAAGATTAAGCATTTAATAAAGCTGTATTAAATTTTCCGCTGAGCAACAGTCTGAAAGAATAAATTTTGTAATGTCCGTCAAATTAGCGTCGGTGACTTAGCGGCGCTGGCGGAACGGTGGAATCTGGAACATGGGGCCAATTTTTATTTTTTGTTTTTCTCGGCTTTTTGGGGCCGAATCGAAAAATATTAAATGCAGAATTGTTTAGAATAAAAATATCTATCGATCTAGATACTTTGCAAACATATCCGACTTCTAGAAATTTATTAAAAATCTATTTAAAAAATCGGGTCCCCACAATTTCGTCTATTGCTCCCCTCACAGAGGTTGTACCAATATGCACGGTAAACCTGGTTATTGGGCGTTAATTCAAGTCTCTTGTCAGAAAGTATCATTGAGCTAAAGCCGTCAGTTTTTGAGAAAAAAGCTTAACAGTGAAGGCACCTCGGATTTTCCCCATACAAAAAAGGGGGGCAAATAGTAAATTGCACAGGGCTCCACTCTCAGACGTTGTACCAACATGCACGGTATATTGGCAGATTGGGGATCGCCTAAAGCAAGTTCAGTGCAAAAATCATAACGATAAAGCCGTCAGTTTTTGAGAAAATCGCTTTACAGTGGGGGAAGATAAATAATTAAAAGAAGTGGTGCCAGATTAAAATTTGAACCAGTAAGTTCCAAGACATGAACCACTATGTAAAAAATGTATTCAGGACACTAACCATATGGCAAAAAATTATGTTTCGACGCTATCTCTATTTTTAATTAATTTGACTTTCACAGACGTTGTACCAACATGCACGGTACCTCGTTGGAAAGGAAATTCATTTTACTAATTAAAAAATGTGGTTCGGCGAACGAAAAGCCGTCAGTTTTTGAGAAAAACGCATAGTGCGTTGTGGGCATCTCATTTGTAACAAAACTGTTCACCCTGTTCTAAGCTCCCAAGACACTAACCATATGGGAAAAAAATAATGTTTCGACGCTATCTCTATTTTCAATTAATTTGACTTTCACAGACGTTGTACCAACATGCACGGTACCACGTTGGAAAGGAAATTCATTTTACTAATTAACAAATGTGGTTCGGCAAACGAAAAGCCGTCAGTTTTTGAGAAAAAAGCATAGTGCGTGGTTTGCATCTCATTTGTAACAAAATTGTTCACCCTGTTCTAAGCTCCCAAGACACTAACCATATGGGAAAAAAATAATGTTTCGACGCTATCTCTATTTTCAATTAATTTGACTTTCACAGACGTTGTACCAACATGCACGGTACCTCGTTGGAAAGGAAATTCATTTTGCTAACTAACAAATGTGGTTCGGCGAACGAAAAGCCGTCAGTTTTTGAGAAAAAAGCATAATGCGTGGCTTGCATCTATTGTTCACCCTGTTCTAACCTCCCAAGACACTAACCATATGGGAAAAAAATAATGTTTCGACGCTATCTCTATTTTTAATTAATTTGATTTTCACAGACGTTGTACCAACATGCACGGTACCTCGTTGGAAAGGAAATTCATTTTGCTAACTAACAAATGCGGTTCGGCGAACGAAAAGCCGTCAGTTTTTGAGAAAAAAGCATAATGCGTGGTTTGCATCTCATTTGTAACAAAATTGTTCACCCTGTTCTAAGCTTCCAAGACACTAACCATATGGGAAAAAAATAATGTTTCGACGCTATCTCTATTTTTAATTAATTTGACTTTCACAGACGTTGTACCAACATGCACGGTACCTCGTTGGAAAGGAAATTCATTTTACTAATTAACAAATGCGGTTCGGCGAACGAAAAGCCGTCAGTTTTTGAGAAAAAGGCATAGTGCGTTGTGGGCATCTCATTTGTTCCAAAATTGTAACTAAGAACACATGAACCTTATATCGATACCCTATATCGATACTTCGATAAAGGCAAGCTGAAAGTGTGGCATCACTCCCGATTCGCGGGAACTTTTATTTACCAAGAAAATGTCGAGGGTGCTGCTGGTGAAGTGCGTAAGTAATTTATATGTAATAATTTAAACGAACTGTTAATAATTTTTTCTTCCCATTTACAGAACGTAGACAAGTTCATCGTTGGAGATGGCGAGGGAGGGGCTCCCCCCCCCCCAAACGCAAACAACGAAAGCGCCGCAAGACTGCAAATCAGGAGGCGGCAAATCAGGAGGCGGCTAGCCGGGAGGCGGCTAGCGAGGAGGCGGCTAGCCTGGAGGCGGCTATCCAGGAGGCGGCTAGCCAGGAGGCGGCCGTCGATAAGGCTGATCTACAAATTTCCGAATAAATAAATATGTACATATGAAGAAATAAAAACATCTAAAGTAAATGCGTCGAATTTTTATTTTTATACCCGTTACTCGTAGAGTAAAAGGGTATACTAGATTCGTCGAAAAGTATGTAACAGGCAGAAGGAAGCGTTTTCGGCCCCATAAAGTATATATAATCTTGATCAGGATCACTCGCCAAGTCGATCTAGCCATGTCCGTCCGGATGAACGCTGAAATCTTGGAAACTATAAGATCTAGGCTATTGGGATTTGGCATGCAGATTCCTGAGCTTCTTACACAGCGCAAGTTTGTTTCAGCAGCGTTTATTAAAAGTAAGGAAAATATCGAGTTTTTTTAATTTTATTTTTTGTAGGGTATGACAAATTCGTGTATTTTGTACAAATTCTGAGTTCCTTAAACGGGGTCAGCTACACAATGCTGTTTCCCACCGATTTTCATTACAATTGTTTTTTTATAAAATACACTAAGGAAAATATCGAGTTTTTTTAATTTTATTTTTTGTAGGGTATGACAAATTCGTGTATTTTGTACAAATTCTGAGTTCCTTAAACGGGGTCAGCTACACAATGCTGTTTCCCACCGATTTTCATTACAATTGTTTTTTTATAAAATACACTAAGGAAAATATCGAGTTTTTTTAATTTTATTTTTTGTAGGGTATGACAAATTCGTGTATTTTGTACAAATTCTGAGTTCCTTAAACGGGGTCAGCTACACAATGCTGTTTCCCACCGATTTTCATTACAATTGTTTTTTTATAAAATACTTTAATAAAATAAAAAAAAGTCCAATAAAAACGGACTTGTGTTAAAGAATATTTTTAATGAATTAAAGACATGCCTGATCAATTTGATATAGTTCTAGTTTACTAGAAATTCACATTTTAAAAGTTTCAGTAAAATATATTAATTATTTCTTCTCCAGCCCTCGTGCATTTGAAGGAGCTGCCCTTGCGCTCTGGCAACGCCTTGGCGCCATAATATATAAAAACGAAATTATGTTTAATAATATTTTCAACGAAATAAAGACATGCCTTCGATTATACTCGCTCACCTGATCAATTTGATGTATTATTTATTAAAATCAGGTCAGTAGTTTATTAGAAATTCCCATTTTAAGAGTTTTAGTAAAATATATTAATTATTTCTTCTCCAGCCCTCGTGCATTTGAAGGAGCTGCCCTTGCGCTCTGGCAACGTCTTGGCGCCATAATACATAAAAACGAAATTATGTTTAATAATATTTTCAACGAAATAAAGACATACCTTCGATTATACTCGCACACCTGATCAATTTGATGTATTATTTATTAAAATCGGGTCAGTAGTTTTTTAGAAATTCCCATTTTAAGAGTTTTAGTAAAATATATTAATTATTTCTTCTCCAGGCCTCGTGCATTCGTTTTTATCGAAGTATCGATATAGGGTATCGATATAAGGTTAATGTGTTCCTAGCTAAAATTTTGGTAAGAATGAGATGCCCACAACGCACTATGCGTTTTTCTCAAAAACTGACGGCTTTTCGTTTGCCGAACCACATTTGTTAATTAGTAAAATGAATTTCCTTTTCAACGAGGTACCGTGCATGTTGGTACAACGTCTGTGAAAGTCAAATTAATTGAAAATAGAGATAGCGTCGAAACATTATTTTTTTCCCATATGGTTAGTGTCTTGGGAGCTTAGAACAGGGTGAACAATTTTGTTACAAATGAGATGCAAACCACGCATTATGCTTTTTTCTCAAAAACTGACGGCTTTTCGTTCGCCGAACCACATTTTTTAATTAGTAAAATGAATTTCCTTTCCAACGAGGTACCGTGCATGTTGGTACAACGTCTGTGAAAATCAAATTAATTAAAAATAGAGATAGCGTCGAAACATTATTTTTTTCCCATATGGTTAGTGTCTTGGGAGGTTAGAACAGGGTGAACAATAGATGCAAGCCACGCATTATGTTTTTTTCTCAAAAACTGACGGCTTTTCGTTCGCCGAACCGCATTTGTTAGTTAGCAAAATGAATTTCCTTTCCAACGAGGTACCGTGCATGTTGGTACAACGTCTGTGAAAGTCAAAATTATTACAAATAGAGATAGCGTCGAAACAAAATTTTTTGCCATATGGTTAGTGTCCTGAATACATTTCTTACATAGTGGTTCATGTCTTGGAACTTACTGGTTCAAATTTTAGCCTGGCGCCACTTCTTTTAATTATTTATCTTCCCCCACTGTAAAGCGATTTTCTCAAAAACTGACGGCTTTATCGTTATGATTTTTGCACTGAACTTGCTTTGGGCGATCCCCAATCTGCCAATATACCGTGCATATTGGTACAACGTCTGAGAGTGGAGCCCTGTGCAATTTACTATTTGCCCCACTTTTTTGTATGGGGAAAATCCGAGGTGCCTTCACTGTTAAGCTTTTTTCTCAAAAACTGACGGCTTTAGCTCAATGATACTTTCTGACAAGAGACTTGAATTAACGCCCAATAACCAGGTTTACCGTGCATATTGGTACAACCTCTGTGAGGGGAGCAATAGACGAAATTGTGGGGACCCGATTTTTTAAATAGATTTTTAATAAATTTCTAGAAGTCGGATATGTTTGCAAAGTATCTAGATCGATAGATATTTTTATTCTAAACAATTCTGCATTTAATATTTTTCGATTCGGCCCCAAAAAGCCGAGAAAAACAAAAAATAAAAATTGGCCCCATGTTCCAGATTCCACCGTTCCGCCAGCGCCGCTAAGTCACCGACGCTAATTTGACGGACATAATTTTGTACTGTTTTCGCTAAAGACGAACGTTCACCCAAAGTTTTTCAGCTCGGGGTGGCAACGCCAAATACATTTTTAGTATTTTTTCGTCAGTCCTTGTACCGACGATTGGCAGAACAGCGCGAAAAAAGCTACAAATAGCTAGATGTTAACATATGGTAGCTTATCGATTATTAATAATGGACAAATAACTTTTTATTTATATTCATGTTATTACTTTAATAAACTAAATATAATTTATTCTCTAACCAAATTACTTTTTCTTCAAGTGCCTATATAATACGCTATAAAAGAAGAGAACATAAATGTTGAAATCTATGTGTAAAACTGTGGTAACATCAATAGTTTTATATATTTTAATACTTAATAAGACTAATAGAATAAATTTAATAAAACACAACTTTTTTTAGATTTCAAAAAGCGCGCCTTAAATGATTTTTAGTGCGACCAGTGGCGCTCCCGTTGCGCTGCACTTCAAACGAACCGGTCACTCTGGCAAATAAAAAAAAACAAGACGTCGTCATTTGCGTTGGAATTCCAACAAAATAGTTAAGTTTCCTTTTGTTTAACACCTCTCGAACAGCCAACGAGTTAGCCAGTGACGATTGCCTGGATTTCGGAGCGAGTCAGCCAGCATAAACGTGAGTAATACCCGCTGTCCCCGCCCCCGAAATTCGCGACTGGTGTTTTTGTCAATGCCGCTGTGTGTGGAGCATTAGTCATGCCCACAAATTCGATTTTGCTCGCGAACTGCGTCACCGAAGGACCCTGAAACCGGAATCGGAGTTACCACCGCCCCTAGGATTAAGATTGAGTAACCGTCATCTTCGATTTTCCACAACAGCCGGTGGGTAGAGGAAGCAGAAGCCAGGCTTTCGGACGCCCTAAATCCCCATGGGGAGGGGCCAATAAAGTCCGAAACATAGCCGATAACCAATATGATCCATATCTACAAAGTCTGGGAAGTTGGGTTCCCACCTAAGCTGTAAAATCTGATACATTGTTTATATACCTATGATGTACATACATAGACAAAGTTGGGATCCCATCCAGTAATGTTGTGCACAAATCAATAGGGGTACCATAACTTATAGAACCCATTTTATAATTGTCACATATTTTAAGAACAGATATAATAAAACTGTACTATGAATTTAAGCGGCTAGATTGTATAAGCTCTGCATCATATCTTTCCTATCCTTAATCCTTTATTCAGTGCAGTTTTTATAACTTAATGTAAACAGTATTCTTTTATAAGAACGATTATATTGTAATCCACTTCTAGTTAGACTAGATATTGCTTGCAGTAAGAAATAATATATTAAAATATAATAGATATGATGTTGATGTATTTTAAACATTAGGCTTTTCAAAATAGGTATTATATGTTTAAAAAATTTAACAACTTATAGATAACCACAATCTCCTTTTATAATGCATCCCAAAAACTAGTAAAACAATAAAAAAATGCAACCAAGAAGAAACTTCTTAAAATACTCCGTTTGCCAACCCTTTTTCTGTCAGTTAATAGTGATATCATCGGTGACGAAAAAATTAATTTGGTAACTCATTCATTTTGCAGCACTATGGCAGCCGGAACCACACTACAGAAGGCCATCGATCTGGTGACCAAGGCCACCGAGGAGGATCGAAACAAAAACTACGCGGAGGCATTGCGTCTCTATGAACACGGAGTGGAGTACTTCCTGCACACCATCAAATGTAAGAGAACCTTTAATGCATTTAATGAAATAACTAATAGCACTACTAAAACATCTTCCATCTTACTTTGTTATCAACTAATTTCTAACTAAATTGTTCCTTCAAAAAATCCATAATATCTATTTTCTTCCCAAAAAGATGAGGCGCAGGGCGAGAAGGCCAAGGACTCGATACGAGCCAAGTGCTTGCAGTATTTGGACCGGGCCGAGAAGCTGAAGGAGTACCTGAAGAAGGGCAAGAAGAAACCGATCAAGGAGGGCGGCGAGTCCAGCGCCAAGGATGACAAGGATAAGAAGAGCGACAGCGACGACGAGGACGGCGACGATCCCGAGAAGAAGAAGCTGCAGAGCAAGCTGGAGGACGCCATTGTCATAGAGAAGCCACAGGTTCAGTGGTCCGATGTCGCCGGCCTAGATGCCGCCAAGGAGGCACTGAAGGAAGCCGTTATCCTGCCGATTAAATTCCCGCAGCTGTTCACCGGCAAGCGTATTCCGTGGAAGGGCATCCTCCTCTTCGGACCGCCCGGTACCGGTAAATCCTATCTGGCCAAGGCCGTCGCCACGGAAGCCAATCGGTCCACATTCTTCTCGGTATCCAGTTCCGATCTGATGTCCAAGTGGCTGGGCGAGTCCGAGAAGCTGGTCAAGAATCTCTTTGAGCTGGCCCGCCAGCACAAGCCTTCGATCATCTTCATCGACGAGATCGATTCGATGTGCTCGGCGAGATCGGACAACGAGAACGACAGCGTCCGGCGCATCAAGACCGAGTTCCTGGTGCAGATGCAGGGCGTTGGCAATGACACCGATGGCATCCTCGTTCTTGGGGCCACCAACATACCCTGGGTCCTCGACTCGGCCATCCGGCGACGATTCGAGAAGCGCATCTACATTCCGCTGCCGGAGGCGCACGCTCGCCTCGTTATGTTTAAGATCCATTTGGGCAACACCACGCACGTGCTCACGGAGCAGGATCTCAAGGAGTTGGCCGGCAAAACCGAGGGGTATATAACGCGCCAAAATCATTGGTTGGGTTTGATCTGTGTGGCCATTATACAAAATACTTGATAAGATTTAGGTTTAGCTATCTATCTGTTGCTATCCATTGTGGCCACACAAATCAACCCCCTTTGTATACTGTTCATAATTAGAATTGTAAACTAATTGATTGATTTTCCCTTTTGCAGCTACTCTGGCGCGGATATATCGATCGTGGTGCGCGATGCCCTGATGGAACCTGTGCGCAAGGTGCAGACTGCCACGCATTTCAAGAAGGTGTCCGGCCCAAGTCCCAACAACCCCGAAGAGATTGTCAACGATTTGCTGGTTCCGTGCTCGCCGGGCGACCAGGGCGCCGTCGAGATGAACTGGATGGATGTGCCCAGCGACAAGCTCTTCGAACCACCCGTTACAATGGTACGGATTCTAAGTTTACTAACCTTTTTACCCCGTACTGATGTTATTTCTTTATTTAATTCACCCAGCGCGACATGCTGAAGTCCTTGTCACGCACGAAACCGACTGTCAACGAAGACGATCTGAAGAAGCTGCGTAAATTCACAGAGGACTTTGGCCAGGAGGGCTAGACACGATCCCCGCCAGACACCGTCAGCACCACCAGCTAATTCTAATTGTTGCCTATTGCATAAATTCAAACACGTTTTACTTCTGGCTCTCCTTAAACCTTTTTTTTATTTTATATATATAGTAATGTGTATTCATACGAAATATGGTTAAATTGTAATTCAAATTCGTCGTGCGATTGCTACAGAGACAAGGGAGATGCAGTGAGCGAGGAGAGAGAAGAGGGTGGGATTGTTGTAATCACAAAGTCAATGTATTTTTGTACTCTTAATGTTAAGCGATAGAAGAAACCCAAAATCCAATCTGAAAACAAAACCGAATGCCGCGCTTGCGCAATATTTGCCACCTGACCAGATCGCATCAGGATGAGGAGGAGAGGAAGGAGCAAGTCGGAGGAGCAGGAGAAGTTTTAGCGCAGCCGAGCAAACCTATTTAAAATGTAACGTACCAGAAATAAACACGAAAATTGTATACCTACCAAACTGACATCCCGAGAATGCCAATTGCCAGTGAGGCGATGCGGGGAATCCCCTCCGCCGCAAATGACCCCATTTGAATGTAAGCCACCAGGTGGGTGGTGGGAAGCAGACAATCGGCTCTGTGGTGAAACCGAAAGAGTAGGAGCATTTTGGCCTAAACTGGCGCAAAAGAATGCGCGACGTTTGCCGCCTGCCCTACATGCTGGGCGATAAGATCTTTGTGCGCTGCGAACGGCCCACCAGCATAAGTTCGTTTCTGGCCGATCGGCCAGATATTATGTTGTGATCGCCGTCTGTGCACCGTGGAATTGCCAGGAGTTCTTACCATTAATATTTTTTCTTAAATGTAAACTCATCTTATATTTTATAAAATTTTTATTTTTCATTGTATCTGTATTTTTCTTAAAATAATATATTATGTATTGTAAAGATCCATTTTTATTTTAGGTTAAAATAGCTTTAATTATTTTGGCTCCATTTAAGTCAATAAAATAAATGCTGTAAAATATCCATCATGGAGTGGTATATTTCTTCTTGAGAGTGGGTTCTTGATTTATTTTAAATCTTTTGAAGGTGTTACAATTTTGTTATTAAATTTACTGTATTATAATGGAAATTCGGTTCCACAGTGCGACTCTTGGGGCTGCCGAGCAGTGATTGTGGGGGCTTGTGCTCGGGTTTAGTGGGTTCGGGTTTTCGGGCTCGACTTCGGATCGTAAGCTTGGTTTGGGCCGGGCTTTGAGCTAGAGTTTTCAGTTGATCTTCAGCCGCAAAGGCTAGAGGTTCGAAATTGCGAAGACCGGTCCGCGTTCATTTTTGGCTACTTTTCGCCCGCACACTGGCAGTTCCGTTACGTGAGTGCAGCCCCGTCGTCTGCGTTGCACAAAGCTAAAGATACAAAGATACAGAGTCGAAAGATACAGATACACGGCAACAACATTTCTCGGTTTGTTTTGCGCAACTTTATTTTGTGGTGACCAGCGTGAAAAGCCCGATACAAGATCCGAAAAAGTGCGTATTTGTTGTGATTTGTTTTTGTTTGGTGTGCAAGTGACTGATGTTTTTCAAAGGTGCAATAACTACCTGGCTTATGGGCTAGGCCCTTACTTTACACACATATTATTTGATCTCTTTTTTTGAGTGCGGTCAATGGTGCACGCAGGAAAAATATTTACTATTTACCCAAACTCACAGTTATAGTAGTGAAAATAAATAAATATGTCAGCTTTCATATTGTGTTCACATAAATATTTAAAAAATAAGCACAGGCTTTGATTTATTGTCTCTCTTTGGAAAGTTTACTGGTTAAAAATATATTAAACTTATTTCATGTGTTCATTTTGGTTTTAAAATTAAATAAAATAAATTTGGAATTTAGTTGTGGACTTGCATTTTGTAATTAAATTATAGATAATTTTTCAACATTCTATATGGTAGACTTAATATATTTTCAGTGCTAATTCATCGATGATATATATTTAATATTTTTAATTTTACCTCTGGAACTACAGATTAAAATGCAAAATTGACTATTTAGAAAATTAACAATACTCGAACATAATATAATCAGGAATAATATGTATATACGATTTAAGCAGCTCCTGATGTTTTGGTGTGTCGTAGATCCTTTATTACTTAGTGCCGGTCTTAAAAGAGCTTCTTCGAATAGGGCAAGGAAAGTAAATGGTAATTTCTTGCAGTGTGCTGCTGCCGTGGTGAAGCGCAACTTTCACGCGCTTCAGGTGAAAACCGTGAGCCGGGTCCGAAATAAGCGAAATGAAGAAGAAGTTGGGGTTGAAGCCGCACAGCAGCCGAACTCACATAATTTGTTGTTATTTTTTTGCCGTTGTGTTGTTATTATTATTATTTTTGTTATCGTTGTTGCTGGCGACTCTGTTTTTTCCCCCCAAACATTCGCATTGTTTTACTCATTTTTTTACGTGCTTTACTTTGTGTTTTTGGCTACTGTTTTTCTGTGTCAGTCGCAGTTTTGCGAAACTATTTCAGAAATGCATATTTTTCTTGCGGCTCAAATGTGTCCGACTGACTGAGTTATGTGCATAAAATTAAGAGCACAGGAGTGGGGCTTTTCATCATCACTCATTTTTTTTTTGAGTGTGGACCTGCTTGCACTTCTTGCCGCACTGCTTGCATCCAGTTTGCTTGGTTTTTCTTCTTGGAACCAGGTGTATATTATGCATGTTTCGATTAAACTTGTTTGCAGAGGCATTAACATCAGCACCTCAGACCCGCCCCCCTCCCCCTGCAGTTCAGAAAAACTAAAAATCATGCTGACATTGACACGAATTGTCGACGGCAGCAACAACTAAAGAAAAAACAAACAAACAAGACACCACAAACAAAAGTCAAATCATACAGTTTAAAGTTGAGATCCAAACAAAACTGCCAACTTCAAATTTATGAGTAAGATTTGTTGTGTGCGCCCCACAATTAAAGTGCATAAAATTCCACCAATGCCAGGCTCCAACAGCAACGAAATATATTAATTTGGCTTACAAATTTGTTTTTGGTTAATTCAGTGGCACGTTGCACAGAAAAAAAATGTATAAAAAGGGTTTTTTTCCAGTATATATATATATATTTTTTTTGTTACTTGCATTTTTTGATAAAGATTATAAGAACCATTATTAAAACCCTTTTTTGGACAAATATAGATTTAAACTTTAGTTCAAAAGGAAGAGTTAGAACTATATGATATGATATGATATGATATGATATGATATGATATGATATGATATGATATGATATGATATGATATGATATGATATGATGATGTGATATCATATGAGTATGTCATATATCCCATGGTTATTTTTTCTTTCGGTGTGTCTACTTGGAATTGCATTTGGAGTCAAACACACCGATCGAAGCCCCAGCGAACAATCAACTCTTGATGACCGTTGACTGTTGATTGGTTACCACCTGCCTGGGTCGAATTGCCCGAGGAACAAGGTCGTTTACCACGCATATTATCAAATGCAAATGGGCATTATGTCTGCTAAATGCTGGAAAATTTCGTCAAATTATTTAAGCGTAATTTCTCGGATAATGGCTGCATTCAGTGTGTTTACCCTTGCCTCCATCTAGGCCGTATCTTTCGATACGCTCGTTATTTCACTTCATATATATTTTATTTGTCTATTACTTTAAATTCCCAGTAAAGAAAATATAATTGCTTGGAAAGGGGACCATAAAAACCAGCGCAAGCAAATTAAATTTCTTTTGTTCTTGACAAAGCGAGGCAAGGCCTGTAATTAAAAAGAATAATTATTTTTAATCTGGTGTGTTAATTGTGGCTGTCATTACGTTGGCCAAGAGAGTGGAAAGCCGAAGATAAATAGGAGTTCTAGATTTTCTGGCTTAGATTCTGTGAAAACTCTCTATAAACCCGGCATTTGTAGTCGTCTAAACCTTACCTTTATTTAATATTTCAATCCTAATAATAAACTCTAATTTAAAAATATAGTCCAATGCTTAAGATATATAGATCATACTATTATTTCTATAGTAAGCATTTTTATATACATTTTTCTTTGTGCAGTTCTTCTGCGGTAATAATATTCTTGTGGTTCCCCCTGTCTTCTTTATTTAATCATCTCATTGTCGTTGAGTAACTGGGCCAGAAGGTTTCATAAGACAAGAAATGATATACTAGTGCCTGATTAGGTCAACTCCATGAACCGTAACTGGCAACTTGATGCTGTCGCCGGGAAATGACAAAAGAGTGCTGGCATTTGAATTTGGAGTGTGGTGTTCCCGAAAACTGTGTCACTTGTATGTACAAACATATTTACCTCGTAGACCATTGCATGCATGTAATTGTGCTAGTTTTATATTCGCTATTGTGGAACTTAACCGTTGCATCCAGTTGATTTATGGAATATTGTTTATTTTTTACCTGTAGCTGCTGTTCTGCATGGCCAATGAGGATGGCGTGGCCCCAAAGTTCTGTGTTTCGGGAGGCATGAAAAGCACCTCGTAAACGACCATAAATAGCAACCACTAATTGCAGGCGGTAGCTGTAAGAAATACACCGAACGAAATAATATAAGCTCCGCATTTAATTTTCATTAAACACTAGAGAACCAACCATAGGATTATATCATATTTTTGTATTGTGATACGGTTTTAGGAAGAGATTTTATAATTGTCTATGTGGACAAACATTATTTTCGTTGCGCTAATTTGTTTTCTGTGTAACGATTAACATTCGTTTGAAAATCCCCAAAGACGCCAGCGGAAATTTTATGCTTTGCTGGTTTTCGTTATATTTTCTTGCCCCAACTTTGGCTCTCGGCTTGAATCGGATCGGCTTCCTCCCTTTTTTTTAGTTGCTGGGTCCGTCGTAACAAACAGGAAACTATTTTATGCCGCTATGCGAAAATTGGCTAAGGAAATTTATATATGTATGCATTTTCGGTTTTTGGGTTTTCCGTACTTCTTTTTAATGTAACTAGCGTTTTTGTTTTTTGAGCTTACAATCGGACATCAGCCGGCGGTGGCACGTTCGTTGCCTAAGTCTTTCGTTTGGCAAGTGGCATTTTGCCCAAAAGATTAGAAAGAAAATGCGAGGACGGGGGGATACCCATTAGTTGTCAGAGAGTTTGAATGGTAAACGTTTTTATTACAAAGTAAGGGATGAAGAAATTATTTTGAGTAACATCATAAGATACGTTTTATTTAATATTATCAAAAGCAGAATAATCAGAAAATAGATTGTGGAAACAAACATTGCACACAAATATCGGTTGCCTTAAAGTTTTTACGACTACATAATTTCCGAAATCAGACTGGAAACCTATAAATCATATGGATTTCCTAATTTTTTGTCCGATTTCTTAGTGGAATTTTCTCGTTTGGGTTTTAGATAGTACTAATAATAAATGTTTTTACTATTGCATAGAGGTTTTTCTGTTTTTTTGACATGGGCACATACTCGTACCGTCTGTCTGTATGTTTTTGGCTTGACAAATCAATCAAATCGCTTCATGCGAATTTCGATTGCACAAAGACCCAATGCGAAGACAATGCATTGGTATTATATTTTTTTGTTTTGTTTTTAGTTTTTGTGTTTTGTCTGGCGTTTGGCAATGCCGAGTGGCCATTTCCATTGTCCGCCATTCGTTTGGCTCACGTCCAGAGTTTAATGAGACATTCCGCCGGACAGCCGACGGACAGAAGGTAGAAAAACAGAAAACGCTGTACTCCACGAGCTACCAGGCTACGGACTGCACTTTTCTTTGGCACGGTTCGCTTTTCTCAATCGATTTGCAGACTTTCCCAGCCAGTTCTCAGTTCGTCTCACTTTTTCCCATTTAAATAGCTTGTACACTCAGAAAAATGCAGAAATTTTTAAAGTATACTGTAAGCAACGCCACAAAAAGAGTCCGAAATATACGTATTTGGAATATATGAAATTATATTGTACAGAAAATGTAGGACTTCAATCTGAGCTTTCAAAATAAATCTAAATTTTGTAGCAACTGTTATGATAGCCGCTTTTAAACACTAGCACTTTATAAATTGCAAAGAAAAATCCCAAAGAAAACTCCTTGATCTTATTTTTCTCTGTGCATTCTGAGTTTCTATTTTGAAGTACTTGCATGTGCTTTTTCCTTTTGCAGAGATCACAGGCACTAATTCTTTGTAATGAGCTGAATTAGCCGCCAAACGCGAAAATGAGCAACGGCAAGCGTCAGAGACGCCAAATTGGGTTAATCTATTTGAAAGTGGAAGCGTTGGCCGCGGCACCACCAGCAAGTTGACTCTATATATACACATAAAAATCAACTTCTTATGGAGCCCATGCGAAAGTCACCTTAGAAGTATTATTTTACGCGTTACTTTCCATTTTGATGGCTATATTCGAGTTGGTCTTGATGAGGTGATGCTGACGCTTGTCTCCGCTTTCTCAGAAACTTCACCTGTCGACTGTCTTCATTCTTTAACGGTACTCGTCTTTTAATTTCGCTTTTCGTCGGACCCATCAACTTTGGATGTTCACACGATGCTAGGCGAACAAAGGGCCCACAGCCCCCGTCTCCCCACGCGATGATAATTATGTGCTGACATCCGTTGGGATCGGTTGGGTATAGCTAATGAAGGGGCGATCAGTTCAGTCACGGCAAGTTGAGGAAATCATTATCAGCAGGATGCAGACAACTCGAGGAAAAACTGTCGTTTAATGCCTCTTTATTTGACAAATTATAGTCATTTATTTAAATTATTTGTACAGTTTCGGTAAATGGTTCATGAAAGTAAAGTGCTTTACTTTGTGGTTAGGGTTTCTAAAAGTGCTTAAAAAAATTAAAGGGAATGTTAATAATTACAAAATTTAAAGGTTGACATAGTGAGTTTTCACTCTTA
The DNA here is from genome assembly GCF_043229965.1 of Drosophila suzukii. Classification (NCBI taxonomy): domain Eukaryota; kingdom Metazoa; phylum Arthropoda; class Insecta; order Diptera; family Drosophilidae; genus Drosophila; species Drosophila suzukii. The sequence continues at coordinate 8,867,042 of NC_092084.1, forward strand.
AAAACGAAATTGGTTTCTACGGAAAATCATTTATGCGTTATTCATTAGCAAAGCCATAAGCGTTTTATTTCCCATTCAAATACATTCGGTTCTTAGAAATATACTTAACTTATAGTTAATTATAGTCATTAAATAACATTTTTTTTAATGAAAAATAAATTTCTGAGGAATAGAGTTTATGGCTTAAAGTATTTGTGTTTTTAACAATATAAATTTCCATATTACATTTTCATAGTATAAATTATTTCTTGAACATTTCAGTATTTATCAGTATGCGTCATTCAATAACATATTTAAACAACATATTTAGTTTTGCATTTCCATAGCTTAAATTACTTAAGCTTGAATGGTATTTACTGCTTTAAAATTGTATGATTTTTAATGTTGCTTATCAATAAATTGTAGTTGATTTCAAGGGCATAAATTTCAATGCATAAGGTATGAAAGTAATAGTTCTGATTTTCTATTATCAATTTGCAATAAATGTAATTTAGGTTATTAACAGTTTGTCAACCTATCTATTATTTAAGTTTTTGCCAAATAGTTCTTTTGAAATTTAGCGATGCAATGTTACAAATGCATTCGTTGTCCGCTGAACCGATGACCAAATATTTCGTGGGCGGGCAATGACGAGCGGTCCGAGTATCTGACAAATGTATCTTTTTGTGACTACTGTTGCACAATCGCCGGTCTTTGGATGCTAATTGATAGATCACGCCGCCCGCCCAACGAAAGTGAAATGTTGTTGATTGAAGACCGCATTTGCTAATCGATGGGGGAAACAGTTTGAGTACGGCTTCGGTTTCAGATACAGATACAGATTCAGTTTCCAGTTTGTCGCTTTTTTTATGGCCAAAGGTTTTCACTTTCGTTTGTCACACTACTGGCTCTTCGCCTGAGTCACACCCCACACCACTCCTCCTGCAATTTGAGGCCGAGCAAATTAGCCAAAAGTCAACAAAAGCCGACGGCTATTGGCTTTTGTCTGCCAGTGCCTGTTGACCCAAATGTGTGAGGCGGCCAAAAGCGGTCGGGCGGGATTTGGCGGCCAGAATGCTCGGCAGTCAAGTGTAAGGTCAATGGACTAATCGCCGCAAGATGCAAGATGCAAGACACATGAGACGTGAGACATAAGACCATAGAGCAGTCGCACATGCGCAACATCCTGTTCGGACGCCACTGCAACCGGCCTATTATACAATGGCCAATGGCTACACAGAGCGAAAAAATCACCTAATGTCTTAGCCACCAAAAATTATAAAAAAAATATAGTATCTTTAGAATAAGATTTAGAATAGGACTTCTGAAAAAAAATCTTTTTCATAACATATTCACTTGTTAAGTAACACCATAATATGACGTACTACAATATTTTTTAGGATATTCATTTAGTCAGCTTTTTATAAAACAAACACGACCCAATTAGCCAAAATCGTATCCACTTAATAACCGAAAATTATGGAATATATTAAATCTTTTTAATTGGAATTTCTGAGAAATGGATGTAGCCAACACCATAACATATAGCACCTAACTCTAGAATATTTTCTAGGCAGATCATTTGGTCGGCACTTAAAGTACAGTACTTGTATACTTTATACTATCTAACTTTTTAACATTTATTAGTGTTTAAAATTTTAAAGTGCTACTAAACTTGTGTCTATAAAGAAGATAATTATATTTTATGGCATTATGGCATGATATATACACATTTTTTCTCGTGTGTAGCGAAACCGTTTAACGTGCATGAGTTTGACTCTTCTGATTGCAGACGACTGATCGCCAGCCATCAATCAGGCCATCAATCAGTCAATGCCGCTTGTCGCAAATTGGAACTGGAGTCGGAGCCGCTCTCCCTTCTCGGAGAAAGCCAACGTCTGCCATACGGTTCCACCACCGAAGACACAGATACATTTACAGATTCCGAGCGCAACCTGAAACCTGGACATTGGATCAATATCAGTGGACTCGACCAGGTCCAATACGCCAATAGATATACTCGGTATTTGATATTCGAGATTTGGCGACACTGTCGATGGTGGTGTCTGTCTGCCTTTTGGCTAAGTCAGTCAGTGAGTCAGACACTCGAACTTGTAGTCATAGTTATAGTCACGACTTCACATCCACATCCACATTCACATCCACGTCGTCTTCGGATTGGCTTTGGTTTTTTGCTGTTGTCGCCCGGCAGGTTCACAAATAAGTGAAAGTGAATTTGTTTATTGTATATTTTGCTATTACCAAAGCGAAAGAGACGCATAACAGCATTGAGACAACATCTACAATCCATTCAGTGAGAAAATCCGAGAGAGCGCGAGAAATATATATCCCAGAAGACATCGGATTGAGGACTTCAATCAATGAAGATCGCAGTAGTGCATCCAGAACTACAAACGAAACCAGCATGTTGAGTGCCAGATACATTTTTCTGGCGGTGCTGATTTGCTACACGGGAAATGGTGAGTATACGCCTCGTGGACTCCATTAACTAATTGCCAGTCGGCGACGCTAGGCATTAACTAATTTACTTAGTGCTCGACTTGTATTTGCTTTTAACGAGTCTCTGCCTATATATATAAATATATGTTGTAGTGAGTGGGTGTGTAGGTGGTGCGGTGATTGCGACAATTGAGAAGACGATCAACGAACCACTTCACTGCGATGATTGCACAATGGTCCAGAGAGTAGGTTTTTTAGAGGGGGGATATATGTTTACACAAGGAAAAAAAATGGCCAATATGGGTCATTTTCATAAAGCTCCTATTAATATTAAACTAACAAATTTTGAATTCGTTTAAGGATTTTCTTTGCCAATTTGTTTCTTATAGTTAAAATTCAAGATTTAAGTCTTTATCAGCATCGACCTTATTTATTTTGCATTTACATATTTCATATATTAATGTAAAGATTTCATATTTTTATTTATTTTTTTATCATTAAATTTAAACCAACTTTCATCGTATTTTTTCTGTGTACCTTCGCATGTCTACAAGTGTCTGATTGTCTGCGTTGTGAAGGTAAAACCAATAAAGCAAAGAGCGTCCAAGATTAGTTTACCCTTGGGCTGAGCCATGGTTTGAAGAGCTGAGGATCTTCAAGTTGCCTTTACATATTTATGATTATGTTTATATGGGATTATTTTCCTTGGACATCAAGGACACAGAGAGTTTTGCAGTGAACACATTTGTAGCACAAATTCTAAGTGTAATCATCCTCAATGATAGTTGCCCATTATGTCACGCGATTTAAGCATCATTAAAAAATAAAGTTATTATAATATGTGACCACATTAAAGTAAAATACAATATAGCATTTAAAAAAAAGACCTTTCTGCAATCCTGAAATGATCTTAGACAACTCAAAATAGTATTCATTTATTTCGGCATAGCTATCTATATATCGCTATCACTATTTCCCCACTTCCTTTTCTAGAAACTAGAAGCTCGTTAGGCAGACGACGCGTGCTGACAATTTTTGGGCTTGGTGGACTTGGTTACTGCCTTTTAGTTTTGGCTTCAGTTTCAGTTTCGGCTTTTAGGTATTAGGTTATTGGGTGTTTTAAAAACGCAATCACGCTTCGGCGATTTATCATACAAACTCGCACACGAGTAGCGCAGTTATGTCATCCGCATGGCGTGCGTTTCGAATCGTTTGAGTGCCGAAGTGCACAAGGAAAACGTAAGGCGGAAAATTAAAATTAAAATAATTTACGCGTTGTCATTGGAAAGAAATTTTAAATAGTTGTCGCCACCTTAATAACTGTCGATCTGATTGGGCAATAGGTGTTATATCAAGCAAAATGATGCCATTTGGGGTTAGCTCATTTTTCAACGGGAAGGGCATAAAAACTTTTGCTTTCCGAAGTAAGCTGTTCTAAAATACTTATGTGACCTTAAGGAGTATATAAAAATAATTAATTTAACTAATTAGCACCGACATAAAGTATAAAAAATCTAAAAATATTTGTGTTTCGCGTTCTGCGCATATTTGCCTACTTCCCTGGTATTTAAATGGGTGGGAGGAGCTATGGCCAACTTGGAAACCCCAAAATCGAATGAAATCCAATCTATCTGACTGCGAACGTGCTTGCCATGCACATAACCGTATTTTGCGAACTTATTTGATTTTTTATAACCGACTGATTCACATTTGCCTGCCATTTCTGGACATTTATAGCCCTCGCCCAGGAAGTGACTAGAACTGTGCGCCTAGCGCCTTCGAGGGAACATTTTGCGGAACTATCGCAAGCGGTTCAGGATTCGCTGGTGGAGTACGAGGAGAGGCAGCGGGAGCGTTTGCGTCGGGGTCACCGCACACGAAGAGCTGTAAAACGGGTCTGCTATGGCGAACTGGGTTGCTTCGAGGACTCCGGCCCGTTTGCCTATCTGGAGATGCTGCCCTCGCCGCCGGAGGAGATCAACACCAAGTTCTACTTCTACTCCACACGCCAGCGTTCCGATCGTCCGCTGATGGAGCTGTCCTTTCTGAACATGACAAATGCCTTTCGTGGCAAACGGGAGACGGAGGTCAGCACTAGTTCACCGGAGGGCAGTGGCCGGTCCTCCTCCTCCTCCGCCTTGAGTTCCGTGAACTCCTCCCCAAACTCCACTTTTAGCACTGAGCGTCCTGGTGGTGGCGGCCAAAAGAAAGCCACTCCTTCAATTGATGACCTTGAGGGATTCGATGAGCTCTCCGTGCGGGTCATTGTCCATGGCTTTGGCTCAGCCTGTCCACATGTGTGGATCTACGAGATGAAAACGGCCCTTATGGCAGTGGTAAGTGGGACGGGGATACGCGTTTTTATACTACCTTATTTATTACATATACAACACTTTTCAGGAGGACTGCATTGTGATCTGCGTGGACTGGGAGAATGGTGCCACTTTTCCGAATTACGTGAGAGCTGCGGCCAATACGCGTTTGGTGGGCAAACAGCTGGCCATGTTGCTCAGAAATCTCCAGCAGCACAAGGGTCTTGATCTAATGCGCACCCATGTAATTGGATTTAGTTTGGGGGCTCATGTATCCGGATTTGCCGGCGCTGAGTTGCCCGGACTATCGCGGATTACTGGCCTGGATCCGGCTGGTCCACTCTTTGAGGCCCAGCATCCGAAGGTGCGACTGGACAGCAGCGATGCGGAGTTCGTGGACGTGATCCACTCGAATGGAGAGAATTTAATCCTGGGTGGCCTCGGCTCCTGGCAACCCATGGGCCATGTGGATTACTATCCAAATGGTGGACGCGTGCAAACGGGCTGCTCGAATCTATTCGTGGGCGCTGTCACCGATTTTATATGGTGTAAGTTAGATATTAAATTGAATGGTCCTCAATGTATTTATTTGTCCTATTTTCACTTTCACAGCTGCCCAGGCTGCAGAGGACGAGGAAGGTCGTTCGTTGTGCAATCATAGACGAGCCTACAAGTTCTTCATCGACTCGGTGGCACCACGTTGCTTGTTTCCCGCCTTTCCATGCGGCAACTACGATGATTTCCTCAAGGGCAGATGCTTCCCCTGTGCCCAGGATGATGAGGATCTTGCCGAAGGCGTTCCACGGTGCGGAAACATGGGCTATTATGCCGATCGATCCACGGGTAGGGGTCAGCTGTACCTGCTTACCCGCGAGGAGGAGCCGTTCTGCGCCCACCAGTTCCAGCTGCAGATATTTAACTCCTTCAACGACCTACCTCTGCGCACCATAGGTCGTCTGGAGGCGATCCTCGAGGGAGATGGTGGACTTAATGAGACCTTTGAGATATCCGAGTGCGTATTATTTAAAAAAACCCATTTATTTATATACCACTTTTTACCCAATGCCTAACACTCTACTTTGTTTTCCTGCAGGAAAGACGATGCTGAGTTCTTTGCCGGCGACATAGTGTCCAAGATTATTGTGCCTCATCCAGCGCTTGGATTCCCCACCACATTGAGCCTGCACTACAAGTCGTACAGTGGGTGGTTGAGCAAGGGCCTGCCCCACTGGGATATTGACAAGGTGGTGCTGACAGACAGTTTTGGCCGGAGCCACTCCTTGTGTCGTCCCTCGACGAAACTCAGCAGTGGGAGTCCGGTACGCCTGCGCCTTCAGGCGGGTAACTGTGAGCTGGATAACCAGGAGGACTACGGGGCGTACACCATCCAACCGGGAAATCCCACAGTGTCACCCACCGAGGTGCCCGATTCCAGTGTCCAAGAGTCGGGCATGGCGGCTTCGGTAGATGGCGTGGAGACGGCCAAACAGCGCAAGGACATCTTCAATTTGGGCACCAGCTTCAAGTTGGCGCGCAATCAGACCTATCCCCTGGATCAGGGAGACGAACTGCCGTGGCAGCCGATTTTGGTGGGCAACTCGCTGGATAACGAGACTGCCGAGGCGGCGGAGTCGAGTAGAAGTCTCTCGGATTCGGTGGCCGGGGAGATCTTTGAGCCCGTGCTAAAGGATCGCAGGCTGGCCGTGAATAGGGGTCGAAATCTGCAGGACTATGGCACCACCGACAGTCCGGAGATTGTGGAACCAGTCCTCAAGGCCACCACGCCGCGTGTTAAGCAGGGCAAGGACCTGGATTTGTCAGAAAGTGAGCTGGCTTCTGCCGCCGATGGCATGGTTTCAACATTGGGCGCCATAAGTTCTGCTGTTGCGGGCTCCTCTCGCCCACTGCTGCCCGCCAAAACTATGACGCAGGTGGGCACAGGACGATCCCCAGATCCAGATGAGCCGCAAACCGTGCAGCTGCTGCCATTCCGGTTGGGGGAACTTCTCCAGCGGGCGGAGCGGTATGCCCGTGAAACCCTTTTGCCACTCATATCCGTGCAGGCACCGCGCTTCTTCGGCTTCAATGTAACGCCCCACGATCGCGACGCAGTGCGTCCGGGGGAATCACGAAAGCCGCGCTACATTCCACGCTATGAGGAATCGGCCTTTTTGAATACCAGTACTTCTAATGCCAGACGGCGATCGCAGAAGGCCTCGCGAAGATCGGCAGTGCAGGAAAGGAATCTCTTCAGGCTGATGCGATCGCGATCCCACAAGGAGAATGATTCGGGGGAGCAGGTGCAGGAGCAGCAGGGACAGACGGAGCAGCAGAACGAGGTGAACTATTACACCAATGTCTTGCAGTCGGAGTCACGATCCATGCGTCCCGAGACACCGGAATATAGACCCGTCTTCATCGATCTGCCCACCTACAAGCCGCAAACATCTGCAGTTTCCACCTCGGCTGCTGTCTCCACTCCCTTGGCATCCGCTGCCATTTCCGGTTCCGTTTCGAGGGCAAGAAGGCGTGGCAGATCCCCAAAGCTAATTCCCTGATATTTAGATATTCGAATATCTAAGCTGTCCCGCCATTAGGGGATGAACACTTTGTGATATGCACACCAGATCGATCGTGGCTATGGAACAGCTCCGAAACCAATTCTCCCCCCTTCCAATCCCATTTACCACTCACATTACACTCATCCTCACACTGTAAATATCCGAACGAGAAAGCAAAGATACACAGAGAATGAAATGGAATTTCAAATCGTGGGCCGTTGCGTCGTAGAATAAGATATTGAATATAAGATTTTAAATGTGAGAAATTTAGATGTTAAGATAAAACATACCGTCGAGAGTCTCGGCCTTATGATACCAGAAAATAATGAGTGCTTTTTACTTTTTCGGGAGATGAATCCAATAGAAAATGTCAGGATAGGTCAATACTCTATATTATTTTGTTGTCAAAACTACAAATTATCTGGATAAGAAATAAAACTTAAATATACATGATGTAAAATAGTTTAATATCAACTTACCTATTCTGTTAAAAATACTGCTTGCAAAAGAGTAAGTACATAAAGTTAACAGCGACCAACTGCTTGCAGGCCTAGCTGTTAACGGTTATCAGTTCACAATAGTTACGAACTGCTTACTTACTCGAATTCAAAACTTGATTAAAAGGCGGGCTTTTGAATTTTCCTTTTAGCATAATTTATTTTATATACTTTCCATTTAATTTGTTTTATGTTCATAAAGTAACGTGTGTCTGCCTCTGTCTGTGTAAGTGTGTGTATGTTTGTATGTGTGTTGAGCATGTGTGTGTGTGTATGTGTGGTTTTTGTTTTATATACTTTATTATTCACTTTAATTTGTTCGTTTTGTAAGCTGCTTTGATTTGAGATCCAATCTGGTTTGTTTAAATTTACAATGATTGTAAAAATTGATTTTGGGTTTTCGCCACCTTGGTTTGTGGTTTGGATTTTAATCCCTTGCTTTAAATTTATCGAAAGTCAAACGGTAGATTTTGTGCTTGCTCGCCTTGTTTGTTTGTTTGTTTGTTTGTTGCTTATTGTAGTTTTGGTGTTGTTTCTCCTTGTGTGTTCTTGTTCTGTTTTTTGTTTGCCTTTGTTTTGCTTCCTAGCTGTGTGTTTTTTATCATTATCTGTTTTTGGTTTCGCTTTCTCTCGTATTTAATGTATAATAATCATTTTTCTCTTTGGTTTTTGGTTTAACTATTTATAAAACATTTCATTTTAGAATCTTAACAACATATATATACATGTATATATATACTATATACATATATATATATATATTTTATAATTGCTGCGGCGTTTTATCTGTTATAATTTTTATTTACTTAAGTGTTATTTATGTATACGTTTAATATGTAAATTTGTTTAGCATTAATTCATAAGTAGTTTTTCCATATGCCCATCTCTGTTGTTGTTGCTATTTGTTTTGTTATTATTGTTGTACGCATAATTTACATGGAGTGACTACCGCATTCGTAATGCTAACTCTTTCCCAGCTCAACCTGATCTATCTTCCTGTCCTCCTACCTTCCCTTCCCGTTCTACATATATCTCCTGCATATATCCTGCCTCCTACTTGATCTGGGCCTAATACGTTGCTCTCTGTGTGTGGGTGTGTGGTATTATCTAGGCATAGTTATCATAATTTACTTGCATTTATCATTTATTGTTGTATTTCGCATGCTTGAGCTAAATATATTTGTTTTGGTAGTTGCACTTTATTGAATCGAAATGAAGACTCGGAATGGAATCGAAATCGAAATCCAGAATGAAGACTGATTTGATTTGATTTGAATTGAATTGAATTTATTTGAACTGAGTGATGGTCTGGAACTAGCACGCATATATGTGTTTATGTCAAGTCCAACTGATTGATCTGAGTGAATCAACACCGGGCTTCATGTACACATGTGACATATAGGTGTGATAGTCCCGCGGCTTGTGTGTATATATATTCTTTTGTAATCTTTATTTGTTTTATTCCAGTCTTTGATTTTATTCATTTTATTCGCTTCTCCTCCGGCTTCTCTGTCCACCTCATCGATCCTGAAACGAGCAACGAAAGAATCTGTGATTCCTGGACTTGGGCGGGGTCTATGGGGCGGGGCTCTACTGGGGAGGGGGGCTCTACTGGAAGGGGCAAGCTAGACTTGGCTAGAAAGTAGCTAGACTCTGCAGACTGCACTTGATCCTAGGCCTTACCACTGCTACAGTTTAACATAGTTCTCTCTTCACTTCACTTCCTGCTCACTTCTCCTTCCGCTTTCTAATACCCTTAATTATTTTGGCAAGTTATCTTTACTTTGTTAATAGGTTTATGTTTTCTTTTTTTTGGTTTTTTTGTGACTCTTGTTTTTGGTTTATATCACTTTTAGTTGTAGTCTGGCCAAGTTGGTTCCTATCCTCCTATTGCCCTCTCTGTTTTAACTCTTTCTATCCTTCCTACGCTGCGGTCTCTCTGCTTTCTTTTCTTTTTTTGTTGGTTTTTAATAGTAAGCTTCATTTTCTTAGCGATTTCTCTGTTTAATATTAGTTTGTAAATTACGCTTATAAAAAAAAAATATTTTGAATTTTGTTTTTCCGTTTGCATGACTTGAAGACGATATGTTTTTAATTGTATTATTATTTTTATGTCTATATAGAGATTATTGTGTAATTATCGTAGTTAATATTAAGAATATTTTATATGCAATCTTGTGGTATTTTTTGTTATTGCTCATTGGTTTTATCTAATCGATTGGCCGACCGAGAACTTCTCAACGAATCGAACGAACTAAAACCAAACTGGATTCGGACGTGGGTCCGTGGATCCGATAATTCAAAAATCCATAAATCCGCTAATACATAATGCTAATGGATGTGGCCGGGACTTGGACATGAGTGCGTGGCACGTACAAAAAACGTTTGCTACTATATATACATATACATAAATATACATATATATATAGGGCCGATCGGAGTATATATGTGGCTAAGTGAATGTGTGTGCAAGCAGGCGTGTGTCTTTAAGGCCAAATCAAGTATACGTAAGAATGTCTTTCGGTTCTAGTTGATTCTCCTTCTCTGTCCCTTTCTTTCTCCGCCTCTTTCTTTCTCCTCCCACTCTGCTTATCATCGCCCTCTCCTGCTCTATCTCATTCGCTATCGCTTTCTTTTTCGCTTTCGTTTGCTGTGTGCGTGTGGACGGTTTTCAAAGCTGTAAATTGATTCGATTTATTTAACGTTATTTTTTTTCTCCGCTCTTTTTTTTTGCTTGGTTTTCCTTTTTTTCGGTTTTTTGGTTTTTTGTTTTTTTTTACATATTTACAGATTGCTTCGGTATAAATATTGGTTTAAATTCTTCTTAATTACAACAAGCAGCAAATCAATAAAAACTTTTTATTCAGTCGCATATCTAACAAAAAAAAAAACATATTTATATATATATCCGAATATATATAAATATCATATATGTGTGTATGTATATATGCCTGCGTTAGCTTAGTTCTCGGCTTGGTATTCTGGTATTCCTAATCCCCATCTCTAACTTAATCGTCTTCGTCTCTATCGTATCCCTCACTTCATAAATTTTTGTTCTGTGAGATGTTTCTTCTGTGGTCCAAAGTAATTTGTGGCTCCTCTTCTGATTCTTCTCCCTCTATTTCGACGTTCGTATTTCGTTTTCGTTTTGGTTAGCAAGAGCAGTAGAAGCGAAGCTTTGTAGGTAGGATTCTAGGTATAGAGAAATTTAGATATGACTTCGATCGATCGATTTGCACGCTAACATTCGGCACTATGCACTGCACAGTGAAGCAGTGGAAGCAGTTCATACGTATTTGTATCTTATGTTGTATAGAATTGATATATCGAATGCGCATGCAAATTGAAATTGATAATTTTGGTTTTACTCTTCTAACGATTTTCCTATCTGTATGTTTTTTTTTATTTTTTTTTTTATTTTAGCTTTTTTTGTTTGTCGTTTTCTAGGAAATTGACAAAAGTTGAAGTCGCTAGATTGAACGTTTTTCAAATGAGAAGATTTCGATCGTTTTCAAATCACAAAAATCAGGAAGACAGCGAATCAAGTTACAACTCATGAACATGTTGGTGTGAGCTATTAGATCATAAAGCTTCTGTATCTGTATCGGAATCTGTGTTTTTTGTGCGGGCGAGTGGAGACAAAAGAAAGACACTTACATATGCAACAGTACCGAGGAATATATAGGATATATACATCTCTCAAGTCTAGGCCTGAATATCGAAGCTGTTATAATTGTCTCTCTATTGAAGGAAGACAAACTAAACTAAACTAAACTAAAACTATAATAGATAGCTCTAAATTAAACGAAAGCAGGTCCATGCACGTGTGCATCACAAGGGTCTCTATAAGAGATCATAGCTAGTACTGGATGAGCCAGGGTTCTCCTACAGGTCTCATATAAAATTTGCAATTTGTTTTATATTTTTGGTTTCATGGTTCCTAAATGGAAAGATCAGCGCGGTACCTTTGGGGTTTCTCTAGTTTTTGTTCATGTGGCATTTTCTCTTTTGTTTTTTTTTCGTGGCTGTTTTCGGTCGTCTGTATTTGCTAAGTTTAATTATTGTTTTTGTATCGTTAGCAGCTTTCCTTATTTTTGGTTTTAGGTTCGTTTTTGTATTCCCTTTAGTTAGCTATGATTTTGGGTTTTTGGTTGGTTTTTTCTTGGTTTTTTTTGTCGTTTAATATTTATTTTATGTCTATGTCTATTTGTTCAGCTTCAGCTCTGACTTACTTATTTACAAAATAGCAGTTTTAGTTTAGTTTATGTATATTTAATTATATATGTAAATGTATGTATATATTTAATATATATTTATTTATATATAATCTTTGTATTATTCATTCTTTAAACTTAACGGCAGTTTTGATGTTTTAGCATTATCATGTGTGTCTCATGTGTCTATGTGTATGGCTGTGTCTGTTGTGTAAACGAAATATAAAAACAGCGCTCGGGTTAGATGGATATACTTGTAAGTAAATAGTGATCAACAATCGGACTGGGTTTTATAATGATAAATTTTTTAACTGCTTTAGCTTTCTTACGTTTCATTAAACATAGATAAAAAGAAAAATTTGAGGTTAACAATCACAGGAATACTTTCGAAAATTAAACCGTCTAAGTCTTATCAGAATGTATGCTTTCCGGAGCACTGCTTTATCGACGACGGGCCGTCGATTAATTTTCATCATCTTGTTTGTCTTGCTTATAGTTTGCTTTTAGCTTCTTCCGTTTCCGTTTCGGCTTCTTGTTGCTGTTGTCGTTTTGGTTTTGTTTTTTTGGTTTAGTTTGTTTTACTAATATTCTGACTAATATTTAATTAATAGAGCATAATTTAAAGATGAAAATAAAATTAGCAGATATTGTATGTTGTTTGTTTTTGTCTGGTTGTTGTTGTTCTTTGTTTTTGTATTGCTAGCTTCTAAAGAAAGGAAGAAACTCCAATTAGATTAGTCTACTAAGATAATTAGATTTTGGTTTCGTTTGTTTTTTTGTTGTTTTCGTTTTTGGTTTTATATGTTTTGTTTTGTTGTTATTAACGATTGTTAGTTGTTAATTGCTAAATTTGAACATAGGTATCAAGTAGAGTTTTTTTTCTTCGAGTGTGTGGGGAAGTGTGTGTGAAGGGTGTGTGTGTCTTCGGTGTGGAGATTACCAGAAGGAAAATGAAAGGAGAAACAAGGAAAACCCCTATAGAAAGCCAGTCCATATTTGACTCTTTTTTGGTGTCTACAAATACTCTAATTCAAGCTGAGTGAACTGGCACTGTGTTTGTGTGTGTGTTGTGTCTGTGTACATTTGCTGTTTAATTTACAACTACGTTGCTTACTAATTATTATAATTATAATTTAATTGTATTTATTAATAAAATTCTAAATTAGACTGCTTTTGATGACGTTTCTGGCATCCAACGTAGCATTTCACTGCGCAAATTTCGTCCATTTTCCATTTGTTTGACTGTAAAATAGAGTCAAAGGAGAACGATAAAGAGAGTGACCAAAAGATATAAATGTTGCCTTGGAATATAGTTGTTATCTATTTAATAGTAGTTGAACTATGAAAAGCAAGCGTGTGCTAAATGCTTTATGGTATTACTTATTATTAGGTGCTATGACTTGGAAAGATCTTACAAAAATATAAAAAGGGTCTAAGAAACCACAGCCAAGTAATTTAAAATAATTAAGTTGTATGACTAATTTTATTGACTTTTCCATATATACGACTACATTTCGATTTCTAATTGATTTTTTTTTAATATGCATTTGTATATGTTATATTTGTTAAAGCAAGATTAATACTAGGTAAGTATTATAAAAATTTACAGATCTCAAAAACATATTTGGCGCCCAACGTGGGACCTATGTGGGATTGATGTATAAAAATAAGTTTTTGGCGCCCAACGTGGGACCTTGTTTATACTCACGGAAACCAATACTCACCTAGTAGTCAGACGTCGGTCTCAATACTGACGGCCATCGCATTATTATGCCTTAACTGTAAACTATTTGTGCTTCGTAGGCCGTTCTGGCCCAGCTGCTGCTGCTGTGCCTGCTGCGTTATCTGCTGGCCGTGGGGCGACTGCGATTGCTGCTGCTGCAGCTGCAGCTGAAGCTGGAGCTGCTGCTTCTCGAATGACTGCTGCGTCCTGAGAAACGGCACCATATGGCGACCCGTGTGATCAGTCAGACCTGGCGTAGTTGCATCAATGCCATCATCCAAATCCATGATGTCCGACGACGATTCGGAGAGTGAGGATTTCTTCAAATGTTGACCTACAATCCGGGGTCGTGGATCAGATACAACGATTAGAAAACGGGGCAGTCATTGGGTTGCTTAGATTGGGCGGGATTCAGGGATTTGGGGATATATTTTTTTCATTTTCATTTTTTTGGGATTTTCTTAACCGCTAGTAGTAGTAGTATGTACCTAGTGCACCAGGTAAATATGAACAACTTGTAACGTGGTTGAAATTTTGGCTCTGCATCTCCTCCTGATCCGTTTCGCGGTGATAGAAGTAATTGAAATTACTGACGATAACCGGTACCGGCAGTGCGATTGTCAGCACACCAGCGATCACGCACAAAGAGCCGACAATTTTGCCCCAGAAGCCGACGGGCCTGGATGCATTTTTGTTGAATGCATTCGTTTGTTTAATGGCAATATTTGTGGATTCGATTCATGTTTGTCAATGGGTCGTTGTCGTTGGGTGTTTTCGAGTTCGAATTGGTTTGTATATTTAAATCGATTCGAGTCGATACGATCCGATCCGATCCGTTTTTAAATATGCAAATTCGTTTCAAAGTCAATTGAATTTGGTGTGTTTTGTTGGTTGTTTTTTGGTTTGGTTTGGTATTGGTATGAAGAAGAACGTAGAAGAAGAACGCAGTATGTAAATCAGGTGGTAAAAAAACAAACAAATAGAAATAAGTTATAAGTTTTGATATATTCAATATACTATTCTAGGATAGCGGCTTAGATTCGGGGACCCAAGCTACTAGCTCCGGGTCCAACTAAAGTGTTAATAACTTGTTAAGAACGCAAAAGAGAATAACGTGTCACAACAGATACATATGGTTTACAAAAACGAAGCGATACGAGTTATTTTAATGGATGGCTGGAGGCGTTCGAGTAAGTATCCGTGGGTGGGGAGGCGGTGGGGATAAGCGATTACTGAACTCAAGGGGAAGCAAAAGTCAAAACTAAAAGCTCAACTAGGTATTGGTATAAGTATAGGTAGTGGTATTGTTATTGTTATTGGTATTCGTATAAGTATATGTATGCAAACATCGAAAGCAATTCGTTGGAGGCAACCAATATCGGTTACAAAAATCAACTGAGGGTGGAGAACTATAAACTCAAGTCAAAATCAAAATCAAAACCGAAGTTCAAAAAACAAGAAGACGAAATTATCGTGGTATACTCATACATATAGATGATGGGTGGATAGCAGGGCTGGTTTGGCTAACGAAAAACCGAAGCGTACTCATTGCCAAATGGAATAAACAAAATGTGCCGGCGTTTGGCGTCGTCGCTGTTAAACTTGACATAAAATGAATATACATAGATAGAGATGTGTGGAAAAACCAAAGCAAATCGAACCGATCCTCGTCGATCCGGTTAGGGATCGACGATCGGTTAACGGTAACGGTGTAGGATAGCAAAGAGAGCCATCCGCCGACTGCTTGGGCACACACACACACTGACACAGCGGTGGGGCGCGGAGGTTGGAGGGAGACACATAGCAGAAGCGACTGATCCTCGGCTGTCTTTGTCTTCTTGTTCTGCCGCTTCTTCTTTGTCATCGGGGGTCTCAGTTACTCGTTCTTCTCTTCTTCTTCTTCATCGTCGTCATTCGGAGCTTGTTCTTCTCCTCAGTTTGGGATCGTCTGTGTAGACTGTCTGACTGTGTGTTTTGATCTGACTGTACTTTGGGTTTTGATCTGACTGTACTTTGGGTGTATGATTCGGTTCATTTTTCTTCCAATTTTGTGAGTGTTTGTCATGACTGTGTGTGTGTGCATTGAAATTCTTCGTTTTTTTGCTTTTAGGATGAAAATGGCGAATGGCAGATGACGAATTCAGGGGTTTGAGTGGACAAGGCTACTCGGCAACTTTCTCGCATTTACAAGAAAGTGGCCGTGCAGCGGTGTGTTTTTCTTTTTCGGGCGTGTTCTTATAAATGTGTTCGTAATATAGAGATTAGGTATAGGTAAGCGATCGTAATTAGGCAAAGAGTAGTTGCTGATATAATGCTCATTCGAGTACTCGAGTCAAGAAACGAAATCAAAATTAAAGCGAGAGAAAAAACGTGTTCAAAGTGAATAGAAAAGCCAAAAAAGTTTCGATTCAACTCTTTAGTTGGTGTGATTGCATTCCTGTGTGATTGTGTGTGCGTGTTCTGTGTGTGTGTGTGTTTTTGGGTGTGTTGGCTGTGGAGATATAGGTAGCAAGTAAGTTGTATTTATGCAAATGTGCTAAGCGTGCGCCCTTGTGTGTTCTTTTTTGGGTTTTGGGTACTGCGTTTTGTTTTTCTTTGCTTTTGATTTGGGATTGCTTTGCTTTTTGTTTTTTGTTTGCTTTGATTTGCTTTGCTTGGATTTGAATTTGCTGGCAGATTGCGCTTGACGCGATCTGATTCTGGTACTGTCGCGATCTCAACATCGATTCTCGATTTATTCGATTTCGATTGGATACAGCAACTGATTGCACATGCACCGGAATCGGGAAGCACAGGGAAACGGGACTTAGGAGCAGAAGCAGGAGCCGCCAGCCTCAGCATTTTGCGGGCTGTTAGATCTTCCTAGTTGTTCGTTGTTGTTTCAGACGCTGATGTTGTTGCTGCGGCAGATGCTGCAGTTGCTGCAGTTGCTGCAGTTGCTGCAGTCACTGCTGCTGCTACTGCTACTGCTGTTGCTACTGCTGCTGCTGCTGCTGGCATTGCTGGTTGCGATAGCGGTAATGATATAGCGATAACGGTAACGGTAACGGTAACGATATAGCAGGATAGCGCAGGAGCGTCGGCTGAGCAGGTGCAGGCGGCTGAGCGCTGAAGCGATTCTTACAGTTTTACATTCGGCGCAGGGGGAGAACGTAAGCAAAAGTTTACAAAATATTCCAAGTTCGATTATCATTATTATGGTCAATCAATGCTTATACGTAAATCGAGAGGTGTACATATATATTATATATATATATATTATATATAGCGTAGATCCGAGGGCATAGGCAAAATCAAAATGGAGGCGGAGGCATACATAAAAATAAAAAAAGAGAACGAATACGAATATAGTTAAATTCAAAACCAAAAATATATAGATAGACAGGGGAAAAAACCGACTGAGACTTTGGCGATTTCTTAGGGAGCGAGAGAAATTTATATATATATTATAGGGTACTGTTAAAGAGACGGTATTACCGGGGGTTTTGGAGAGGGGTCTCGGGGGTTTTCAAACTCACCATTCGTTGGTTTAGCATCGCTTTGACTGCCGGGCCGGGTTTAACCTGTTTGGACTTCAACTTTCCAAGATTTTCAGTAAGTTGCATGGATATTCTTTTTAAATATTTCTTTTTTTTTATGGTTATCACTCGGTTTGTCGCGAATCTGCTATAGAGTGTGTGCTCACGGAGATATGTGTAGGTATGTATTTCTTTTGGGGAGTGAGGGTAGGAGGGCAATAGAGCTAAACTACGCTAGGAAATGTCTGCAATGGAATGTGCTACTGGCATGGCATTTTTGTATACGAGTATATATATTTGCTATGGATACAATGGTTAATGACTGGGGTGTGTGTGTTGGGGCTGTCTGTCTGCGTTCATGTGTTCAAAAAGAGGGGAGGTGCCAAGCCCCCCCCTTTTCGGGACAAGGGTTGGACTTAGATCTAGGGAACTAGAGCCAAAGCTTATAATTACGATAACTGTAGGAATAAAGGTAGTGATACTAACTAGATCTAATGCCATCCCTTTCGAGTAAGTCTACCCAAAAATTAATGAGATAGAGATACGAACACAAAGCAAGTACTACCAGCTAGTCTAAAATTGACTAAAAAAGGGATTTTGGGGCAAATCGGTTGGGGTTCTTAGCTAGGGATTGGGATGGTGGTAGATTACAGCTAGAATTGTTCGAATGAATTCGAATTGTGCCATTGCTTGCGTTTATTGGGTTAATGATTTCTTGGAAATTTATTTATTTTGTATTTTTATTGAATAACGATTATAAAACATTTCATTTTTAATCTTAACAACATTTCCATTTTTGTTTTGTTTTTATTTTGCGTTCATTTTGTTTCTTTCGGTTTAATTTGTGTGTGAGTTTCAGTTTTCGTTTTTTTGTAATATCTTATTAGGCGTAATACTAGACTTTGTTCTATGGGGATTATTGCGCCTGTTATTTGTTTTCGTTTTCGAATTTGTATTTTATATTATCATTATCATCTGCTTTGACTTGCTTGTTAAGGACTGGTTTATGTTCTTTGGTTCTGTGTTATTGTTATTAGTTGAATGTTATGCTATTGCTGATGCACTATTTCTTGGGTCGGGTGGAGTTTTCCAAATTGAAAGTTCGATTCGATTCAGTTCTGTCCGGTCCTGTCCGGTTCGGTTGTGTTATGTTGTGTTTTGTTGTGTCTTGAACTTCTAACTAAACCTAAACTTATATACTGGTAAGTTGAATCAAGGCCAAATTAGAATTAAAAATCAGTTAATTAAAATGTTTTGCTTTTGTTTTTGGTTTTTAAGTGTACTTTTTTAAATCTCTATTTGCAGTCTTTGTCCTTAATAGAAATTTGCTTTCTTTTTGTTTGTTTTTGAAGCATTGAGAAGATTTTGAAAGATTTCATTTATTTTTTTTTTCTTTTGTTGGTTTTTGTTTTGATTTACTCGTATTTAGCATATGGTAAATGTATATTGTTTCATCATAGACCGTACAATCAAAATGTTTTTCATTATTTTATATATATTTTTTTACGTATGTGTTTTAAAATTGTTTTTGTTAGGTTTGCAATTAAATTTAATGGAAAACTTGAAAAGATTGTATTTGGTTTGAATTGAACTGGAGAAGTCAAATGTTTTGTTGTGGCGTGTTAGTGTTATATTCGAAAATAATTATGCATTCGTAAGTTAGACTTTTCTTTTTGAGTTATACGTGGTTTTCATAACTTAGTTCTTGCTTTACAACGATATGTTTGCTTCTTCATAATTTTCATCTTCTTGTTGTTCTTCTGGGTTTCCATTCACTAGAGTATCGTGCTAAGATTTTCTTTATCTTTTTCATTTTCGTTTTCATTTAATGCATTTCGCTTTTGGGTTAAAGTAGGCTAGACTAGAGTTGAGTTGAGTAGAGCGTAGAGTTGAGTAGAGCATAGTTCAAGCATACGAAAGTAATACGAAAACCAAATGAAATGCGCTTTCAGCTCCTAAGTCATGTTTGCGGATGTGTATGTATGTGTGTATATAGTATAATATGTGGGTGTATCTAATCGGTTAGCATTGATCGACTGATTGACTGATTACTGATTGGATAACTCAACTGCAGCTGGGAGTGATTGATATGCCAAAGACGAGATTTAGGTTGAGCTCACACAAGATACTCGTACATACGTTACGAAACGAAATCAAATATTTACAATTCAGTATTTTTTCGTTAGGTTTTCTTTTGCTTTTTTTTTTTGGTTTCTTTTTGAGCGCCAGCTAATACAATTACAATACGAACTAAGAATACAGAACTAGCGGTTTTGCATCAGACTAGATCCTAGATCGAAATAAGGATACGGTTCCGATTCCGATTCCATTTCGACTCGACTAACTACGGATCTATGGCCAAAATACAAATAGAAAAAAATATACGTACATTTATGGAACGGAACGGAGCGAATCGGAATGGAATGAGACGGATAAGTCGAATAGAATAGCGAGTATTATTATTTACAAGGTTGTGGGGTTTGGGGCACAGGGAACTGTGCGAAATAAAAAACGGTTCGAAAACACTTTTCTCAATTTATTTGCTTCGATATCGCTTCTTTATTGTGGGTTCGGATCGGATTGGATCAGCATGGGGTTCCGTTTTCTTAATCTTCTCACTGTTCATCTTGTGTACTTAGTTTTTCTTTGGTTTCTTTGGTATGTTCAAGGTTTTTGTTTTTCGTATTTTAGTCTGCGCTTAGTCTGCGGATAGCTAGCTTGTAATTCGGTTGCAGCATATGCATATGTCTGGGTATATGCTACATGCTACATGTTTCCTTTGTATATGTATATGCTGTGTTTATGTACAATTTGAAATTGTATTAAATTTTACTTGTGTACTTAGCTCAATTTAATTACATTAAATTTTTTGTTCATTTCGAATTAATTGTAATTTATTTAAACATATAATAACATTTCTTTTGCTGAACACATTTATTCCAAATTTTTTTCTGATTTTTTTTTTGGTTTTTATAATTTCAGTTTTTAAGCTTTTTTAGGTAAATATTAACACGACTTTCAATTTCTGTTTTCTCCGATTTATTTGTGGTTTCTTGTTTTCTGTTTTTTTGTTGTTCTTTAATTATAGTGGCTTATTTTGTGATTAAATCAAAGTCTTAAGATGTAGGACAAAATATGAACGTATAATTGTAATAATAAAATTAAAATAAAATTCTAAATTCAGCTATACATCGGTATTTCTTAGACTCATTTACAGTTATGTTTGCTAAATTTATTCAATTGTCTAGATTAAGGCTAGGAAAAAAAAACAACCTTACTTTACACTCGGCTCTTTGTATCTGCTATCTGAATTCATTTTTCATTTTCATTTATCATGTATCTGGTATCTTTGACCTTTAATCGTTTATCTGCTATCTGGTATCTTGTATCTATGAAGCTAAAATCATTTCCTCTGACCGATCTAAAACATGAAATCTAATCTTAAGTAGGCGGTTTTCTTTTCGTTATGCTTCATTTCCCTCTCCTCAATCCTCGTTCGTTTTTGGTGTTTTGCAAGTTTCATCGTCTTTGTCTGGACCATTATCTTCATCTTCTCTAATGCTTATTCATCTTATAAATCCTAGCATTCTTACGGATATAGTGACTAAGTACAGTACAATGAACTGACATTTGAATGTGTTATTCTTTTATTTTATGTTATTTTATATTATTCATTTATTATATAATTTCTTTAGTTTTTATCCAGTTTATCGTTAGGTGTTTGTTTTTTTTTTTGTACAAAATAGCATTTGCATTATGTAGTTGTAGTTGGAGAGTATTTACAGCAGTTAGCAGCCACAGTGGGGATACCCTATTTCCTTTCTCTGGTTTGGGTGGCGATTATTTACACAGTGTCCACGTGTCGCTTGGCCCTTTATATCTGGCCTCCACTGTGGGACCTTGGAAACGTTGCATTATTGTTCGCTTGCCTTTTTCAGCTGGTTCTACTGAATTGCAAGGGGCTGCAGGGGCGGGGCTGGAAAGGGGGCCTGCCTCTCGCGGTCAGGGGCTGGGGAAGAGGGGATCGAGTCGGCCAGCGCACAATGTTCCTTAAGGCACTTTGCTCTGCTCTGCTCCTCCGGATCTTTCTGTTGGCCTCGGACTCTAAGACCCCCTCTCAAACTCTCCACCCCTGACCCTGGCCCGCCCCCTATCCATCTATATATCATATAAATGTACGTAAGTGCGTGTGAAAGTGTGCTTGTGTGGACGGTTCTCGAAGCTTTTTAAAATTTACACTTGAATATGATCGGTATCTAGTTGCCATGGCTATCCATCAATTTACATCGGCAAGAGCAACCCTTCTTATGTACAGGTCTCCTACATACACATACATATATGATAAATATATTTATCTATGCAGCTTGGTATACACTTATACACACATAAATATATATCTTCATATTACATATATATATAGTGGAGTTTTTTTCTCTATTATAATACATTTAATGCAAAAGTTGAATTCGCATAGTTCAGTCAACAATTTCTTGTGTTTTTTTTTTGCTGTGAAAGGGGTTTGTGGGGTTTTTTCTTGTGTGGTTGGGGATAGGGTATCGACCAACCCCTGCAATTCAGTCGAAGAAATCATCGCTGGAATGCCCCATCTTTTAGTTTAACATTTACCTTTAGTTTTGGTTTCGGTTGTTCTTTTTTTTTTTGTGGTATATAGTTTGCTTTTATTAAAAAAATCATAAGAGCGTTTTCTGTTTTGTTGTATCTCTTGTCGCCACCTTTTTTTTTTGTTTTGTTTGCGATTTTATTGTGATTGAGCGGATCTGTGAGTGGGGAATTCGAGCAATCCGTTGGATGTTTTGACTAATTCTCGGTCTTGTAGTTTTATTGCAGTCGTTTCGCCTTTCCTTAAATTCCTTTAAGCACTGAATCTGCAGCATTCGTATTGCTTACGAGTGCGTTAGTTGTTTCGCTTTTGCCTTTAGTTGAATATTTGTACTTTTTATTTCGTTTTAATTCGGGGGGATCGAAGCAGAAGATATAGCTGATATGGGTTCAGTTAGTAGTTATACGAGTTACATAGGTGAGAGGTTCGAAGTGGGTTGGGTGGGCGAGAGGTGGGAGGGTATAGATTTCTCTTAAGCTTTAATCAAAAAACAAAGGGTCTCGAGTAGTGTTACGAACGATGTTGTTTAGGTAATACACATAATACATCTATCACATATATGTGTGTTTTTGTGTATATGCCTAGTTGGTTAGTTCAGTTATTCCGATGGTTAGCTGTCTAAGTTAGTTACACGATAGTATTTCCTCTCACATTTAAAAGCAGATATTGCCTCGGGGTTTCCTCGGTTTTTCCTTGATGACTATACAAGTTGGTTTCGGTTCTTAGTTAAATATTACGGCAGTTTTACTATACTTTCTTTTAATGTGTGTGAGTGTTCTTCGGTGACTGAGTGTGCAAATCGGAAATCTGCTTTGTGAGTATATCTTTTTCAGCTTCTTAAAGGGACATCCCTCAGCATGGACTTGCTTCACTGTGCTTGGCTTCATCATTCGTCCTTTCGACCGGAGTTATTAAAGCATTACTTCCTCTGTATTATTCCTGCTAAAATAATGGCGTGTGAGCTTAATGATTCTTGCACTATTTACAGTTTCCCTTTGCAGCTGCAATTTGATCGGGTTGTTATTCAGCTTCGGTTGTTAAAAATTTGATTTAAATCCTGCCAACACTTCTTCGATGTTTATGCTGTTGCTTTCATCTCCCTTCTTCTAATCATTGTTATTTGTCAATTGTTTTCTTTTTATTGGTTTATGCCATACTACTCGAATTTATTGTTACTCCCTTACTCATTCATTATCTTGCTTTTGGTTTGTTCTGGTTGGGACTTGAGTTTTGTTTTTTATGTTGTTTATCATTAGATGTATAATTTAATTAAATTAAATTAATTTAAGTTTTAATTTAGATTTAATTTAGTTTAGCAATAGATTAAATTTGTTTTTGTTATTTGTTCTACTTAAATTAAATATAAACAGCTTTTGTAGTCGTTTCTGGCATCCAACGTAACTCCTGTCAAGGCCAAATTTATACCACGCAACGTCTTTTGCACTGATTTGATTTATATGTCATACATTTATCGAATATCATATACATATATCATACATCATACATATGGTAATACATACATAGGGATCGAGACGTAGGCAAAGGTTTAAATTTAGGATTAGGTTTATACGTAAACATAGGCAAACATGTGTATCGCGTAGGTAGAAGAGCGCGCCACGTGGAGAGAAAAGAGAGAAAAAGTTATGTTCTAATCAAATCGTAATTCAATTTAGTTCAATTTAATTGATCGGACGTTCGCACTGGAGAGAGAAAAAAATTGTGTGGGTTTTGAAGTTATAAAATTGAAACTACATTTATTTTTATGATATTGGATGGAAATATGGTGCAGATTTTTTTGTAACAATTGTTTTGGGGCTTCTGATTCCATTGTAACGATTAAAATAAATCATTAAATTAAGTTTTAGCATATTAAGCTATGAAATGTATACTCCTTAAAATTTTGATTTATATTCCAATTTGGTGATTTTATTTTGCAGCATCTGCAGTTTAAATGATATGTGTTACACATTCTTTTTCTCTCATTGTGCAGCAAAACACAGGGTTTCCACTGTCCCGCATCCCTGGCGACCAGTGCGAACGTACCGTTTTGGAATTTTGCATTTTGCTTTTGGCATTTTGCAACACTTAAACCTAGTTACGCTCTACGGCTCAAGGTGCACGGTGGTTTGGGGGGTTGAGGTTGGGGCCAGAGAAATGAGTGTGCCAGAGCAAGATATAGATAGAGAGTGTGATATAGATGGGAGAGTGGTGGTGATCTGGGGGAGAGGGGTCAGTGCAGCAAGCGAGTGGCGTTATCCAACACTTACCCAGTAGTCAAACGTCGGTCTCGATACTAACGGCCAGGGCATTATTGTGCCTCATTGTGAGGCCGCTGCTGCCGCTGCCGCTCGTTGCCGCCGCTGCACTTGCGTTTATTGTGTGGGACTGTTGCTGCTGCGTCTGTTGCTGCTGCTGCTGCTGCTTGAAGCCGTTCTGCTGTTGCTGCTGCTGCTGGTACAGTTGCGTCTGCGTCAGCTGCTGCAGTGGATGCTGCAGCTGCTTATCGATCGACATCGACATTGAGGACGCTACCGGCTGTTGCTGCTGCTGGGCTCCCAAAAATGGAGCCACCGCACTGCGTCCAGGATGTGTGTCTGTCAATCCCGGCGTGGACTCGACACCATCGTCCAAATCCATCATATCCGATGAGGACTCGGACAACGATGATTTCTTCATGTGTTGACCTACTTGGTGGTTTGTATGCATTTGTTTAGTGTGTTTTGTCGCAGTGTATATCACGCGTTGGCAGACAGATTGTGTGTGTGTGTTTATATATGATGTGTGTACGTGAGTTTGATTAGGGGGATTCACACAATGCCAGGGATGCAGGAACGGATTTTTGGATGGATGGGTTCGAGTTCGATTTGAATTTGGTTTTGGTTTTGGTTTTTGGGTTATCGGTTTTAATAGGTTTTTCGGGAATTATTTGTGTGGAGGTCACGTTTCGATATTCGAATTGGCCATTAAATTGACGGAATAAAGAGAGAAACAAAAAGAAGAGAGAGAGAAGAGAGAAAGAGGAGATCACACATACAGTTGTAATGCATCGGTAACGGTAATGTTTTTTGCTGTAGTACTCGCTTACACACAAAACACACACAGTACGTGCACGTTGGTTGTGGCACCGCTGTCAATACCGCATACCGCTGCCCCACCGACAGGGTTGCCACCCACCGGCGCTGCAGCACGCCACCCACCAGCCCTCCAGGGTTGCCCGGGGGGGTGCTGGGTGTTCGGCAGTGCACAGAGAAAAAACATAACATCTGTTTCATATTGTCATCTCGACTTTTTCAACTAATCCTAAAACTGTATCATCAATCTTTGGCATATCATTGTGAAACCGTGAAATTCTACATCCATACTTTATAAGGAAGATTCATAATTGTAGTGTAGAATGTAATGAATTGGAATATATGAAATGTGTCTTGAGTCCGAAGTATTTTTAAAGATACATGAAACATTATGGTTCGTAGTTTTGTACATTCTTGTACATTTATATTTTATCGTTAAAAAATGTCGAATCCTATGGTCATCATGTGATTTTAAATATCTTTGAAGATTCAGTAAGCTTCTATGGGTTTCGAAGATTTCAGAGGTACAGTGCTGATATGCCGCAGATCAAAGGTAGCTGAAAATCGACGATCCGTTGTTTGTGGTGATATTTTTTCTCTGTGTGACAACGTGTCTGGTTCGAAAGCAGTGCCGGTACCCATCCGCTTGGGAGCCAGTTGGTGGTGCTGCCAATCGGGAGGATGGATGGTATGGTGGGTTTCTTTCGGTTGGTGGTTGGTTGGTTAGTGTTTTTTTTTGGGGGCACACGGCACCGCCTTCGGCTTCAGCATCGGCATCCACAATTCGTTTCTTTCTTCGTAAATGTTTCTATTTTTATTCGACGGGTTCTACTTTTTGTTGCTCTACTTGAATTTGTGGTTGGGTTTTGGTGGTTCTGTCGGTAGTGGGGTGTTGGTATTCTGGGAGGGTTTGTTGCGGGTTTTTGGGGTTTGATGGGTCGGAGAATAGATGCGAATCGAGTACAGGGTATAGAGGCTCGAGCCAAGGCCACAACAGATATATCACAGGAGGCACAGAGCGATAGAGATTTAGAGACTCGGGGGGCTCGTGGCTTGGGGTACTGGGCTCGGAGTGGGGTGTGCACACACAGTGTTGAACTTACCTAATGTACCTGGCAAATATGGACAACTAGTAACGTGATTAAAGTTCTGGCTCTGCATCTCCTCCTGATCCGTTTCGCGGTGATAGAAGTAGTTGAAATTGCTGACGATGACCGGCACCGGCAGTGCGATGGTCAGCACGCCAGCAATGGCACACAGTGATCCCACAATTTTGCCCCAAACGCCGACGGGTCTGTACCATCAATCAATCATTCAATCATTCAATAAATCAATCAATCAATCAATCAGTTTCAGATAATCAATTTTTCAATTCAATTTGGAATTCGATTTCAATCGATAGTCGTGATCGTGTGTCAAACGATAAACGATACAATGCAATTTTTCGATTGGCAATCATTTGCACATACAATTTTTCCCGGCGTTTTAGGGTTGCATTTTTTTGTTTTTATTATTATTATATATATTGTTTTTTATGGTAAGATATAGGTGCAATTTTTGTTGGTTGTTGGGGATATTTGTTTTTGGTTTTGATTAACAATTGATATATATTTTATTTGAATTGAGAATTTTGGAGTTGGTTGGTTGTTTTTTTTTTTTTTAATTGATTTTTGGTATTTGTTTGTTTGGATGGAAGCGAGCGATGTTAACGAACGAACGATATAAATAAAATGAAAATACAAATATATAAGAAATGTAAAGTAAAACTCTCGTTTTGTTCTTAGAATTTCTTTTGCGTTGGGTTTTTTTTTTTATCATATATACTGTATGCATTGGCAAAATTATACGGCATTACGCATTATATAGAAACAGATACAGGTATAGATATCGATAGGTGTACGCTTACATAAGTATATTTATAGAGAGAAGGGCTTGAGTAGGCATTAGTCTAGCAGAGAACGTTCAAATCAAATCAAAGTGGCGCAAAGAGTACGAAAGTCGAAAGAAGAAGGCACAACACTTAGAACAACGGGTGGGTAAGCGTATATCTGGATATATTTTGTATAGTATTTTTTTTTGGTATTTCTGTTGGCAGTTTTCGAGGCAGCTTGTTCGTGTGCTTATATACAGACATAATTATTGCATAAGTGCGAGCAACTGGCTCAGGTGTTTGTGAAAGTGTGTGGGGGGAATGGGGGGGGGGGGGGGGGGGCCTGGTGCATGAGTGTGTGGCGAAAACTTTTTCCTCCTCCGGTTAAAGTAGGAAAATGGGAAAGAGAGGGAGTGGAGACTTCTTTTTTTATGGGTTCTGGTATCGTGGTATCATAGGCAATTGGATTTGGCAGGCGGCTGGGCTTTGTTGCTCATTAGGCGGCTGTAGCTAAACTTTTGTGTCTCAGTGTGCGTGTGTGAATGAGGGCGCTTAGGTGTGTGTGTGTGTGTGTGTGGTTGTGAGTGTCATGTAAGTGGGTAAGTGTGTTTATCGGGCACATGCAGCATGCTCGTCCTCGTCTCCTCCATCCTTTTTTTGTTTTTGTTCTCCTCCAGCTTTATTGTGTGTTCGTTGTGGGGTTTCAGGGGGTTAAGCTCGATAAACTGTTTGGCCAGCAAATGAAGTTATCGTTATCGCTCGGTGGGCGTGGTTCCATCACCCAGTGTTTTTTTCTGTGTTTTTGTGTGTGTGTGTTTGGTGTATAGTTTGTGTCTGTGTGTTAGATGATGGCGATTATGGAAGGCACTGTACAATAAAGCTACAGTGCCCACAGTATGAGTATTAAATTGAGTTGAACTGATGACTTGTTTCAGTTTTTTTCAATATTATTTCGGTATTTTTTCGGTATCTTTTGTGAACTAAACAACGACACAACGTTACATAGGTAATTTGCGATAAGAAAATTATAAGCAAATACCTAAAATTGGCACAAAGTATAAAACAGCTAAACGACTTAAAGTGAAAACGCAATGAGATGGTAATGGAACTCGCGAGAGAGCGAGATGGAGGGTGATCGAGTGCGAGCGAGAAAGTAAGAGTGATGCCAACTGAAAACCGTTAAACGATACACAACGAAACGGAATGAAACGCAAGATTTTAGACAAAGATAAATACAAATACAAAGACAAAGACAAATAGAAGTCATTATAGACAAATACGAATACAAACAAACAGCTCAGCGAGTCAAAGTAAGAGACAACAACGTTTAAGTTTGGTTTTGCATATTATTAATCGGGAGATACGAAACTCAAAGGGGTTAACAAGAAGTACAGTTAGTTTTGGATACATTTTGTTAGATAGCTTTAGTTGGGTTTGCGTTTTTGGGGCGGGCTTTTAATAATCACACATAACGCAATTAACCAAACAGTTGGAAAAATAAAATTAGAACAGAACACAGAGGTGAAACGGAGAAGGAATGGAACGCCCAGAAAGAAGGCGCTCCCAAGGCGGGAACGAAACGAAAACGAAACGATAACGGAAATAGAAACGAAACGTAAAATCAAAACTGGAGTTATCGTAAACGTAATCATAAAAGTTAGAATTGTATAGATTTGCATACGTCATGTCACCATATCCAACGGTGGTCATGGTAACGACCGCCCACCAAAATGCATCGGGTATGGACTTGAAGAAGGAATTTTCGCTTCCAGCTTCCGCAAAATAAACCGCCGATGAGAAGAGTACGACGCCTAAAAAAATTGATGGGAGAAACATTGCTTTGCATTGGTAATATATTCTTTTATGTTTTTTTATTGTATTTTTTATTTTTTCATTATTATTGTTTTTTTTTCAAAATTAACATTTAACCAAAGAGTGTTTTTTGAAAGTAAGTCTTTTATGTCTGGATGCGTCGGAAGCTCGTCAAGGTGGTGTACGTATGTGATGGTGGGGCATTCGTGTTCCAAAATACATTTCGCAAACCTGATACGGCTTCTGTTTCTGTTTCAGTTTCAGTGTTTTTGTTTTCGGTTCAACTTAAAAGAGTTCAGATATATTCACGTGAGTTTTGAATCGACTTCACCACAATCCGGCGGCATTCCCAAGCAGAAAATCAAGGCTTACCTAGAAGGTTTCGTTTTTCTTTATCTAAAATATATGGGTAGGATCAATTAGAGGATCAATGGAAGGAAATCGGTTTCTGGTGAGCCTCCCGCTGTTCATACTGCTATGGGGCCCAAAAATATGGTGATATTTTAGCGGGTGGAACAAACGGCGACAGTGGACCATAGAGCGAATGTCTTGAAAACGAAATCAGACTCCATTCCTTATTTGGGGGCTAGTGGGATGCGGAGTGGGGGATGTAGGTACATACTAAGGACGAACATAACGTTAAATAGATGAAAAACGCAAAAAAGAATGAGGGGTTGGACAGCGACGCAAAACATAGAACCGATCATGCCACAAAAGAAACATTAAAGGAATACTAATGAACGGAAATGAAAATGAGACAAAAAACACAGGGAGATTAGGGGGTTAGGTCCATAAAAGCGAGCGATCACCACGTAAGGAACCACAACATTACATATATGGCATATTCACATCGCATTCAATTTACAGAGAGACCGTTTTTATCGGAGGACACAACTGTACACGGCGCACAGCGTGGGATCGGAACTCTTGGGAATGGAACCACCATTTTTCGATTTATTTACATACATTAGCATTAGGAGTGACGAAAGCAAGACATCAATGAAACACATAAAGCTTTAGAAAGACATATAGTTGAGATATGGGAGAGACTGTACAACACTCAGTTACAAACACTCAGACAAAGAAGAAAGAGACACAGATAGAGAGATAAGTGTAGTTATAGAAGGCAGGATTTGAGAGTAGCTAGTGCCGGGACCATACGGCAGTGTGGAGCTGAAACGTGGGCTGTACCTCATATCACCATATCCCACCGTCGTCATGGTCACCACAGCCCACCAGAAGCCGTCCGGTATCGACTTGAAAAAGGAACTGTCGCTGCCAGCTTCCGCGAAATAAACGGCCGACGAGAACAGGACCACGCCTGAATTACGATCCAAATGGAGATCGTTTAAATAGAGATCAATCGTTATTAAAAGTGCAATTAATTGTTATTTTCTGCTTGGGAATCGGTTGGGGGTTGGTCTGGGTTGGATCATTGGGTCGCAGGGGCAGATACTTGTATCTGAATCCCGTCAGATTTCAAGGTGGATTGGTCCCTTTCTTATTAGTTCGTTAAAACAACTACAAGATATACATAAGACTATGATTATGAGTTAGTAAGTTGTTTTGGGTACTTTTCTCTTTCTTTTGGAATTTGGTGCACGTTAAAGAAAACTATATATATGTAATTCAAAATGTTTTTAGGAGTATTCTTCGTTGGACATGTATGTATGTATTAGTAGTTAGTGTCTCCGTGTGGTTGTGTTTGTGTGGGTGTCACACAAAAGTTAGCAAAATATTACAAAGGCGATAACAAAAATTGGCTTGTTCCTCGGCGGGAACCGAAGTAAGAAAGAGCAGAGATCAAGGATCGTTGCCTACATCTCTGCGCTTCTACGAGTGTGGGTGTGTGAAAGAAAGAAAGAGAGATAGAGTGTGTGTGTGTGTGTGGTGGTGTGTGTGTTAGTAAGGTTAATACGACTACTTGATCAGTGGAAACTATCTATACAGAAGATTATTTATTTATAGAGAATATTGTTATATTTCTTTTGTTGGTTTGATTAGAGTTAAACATGAAACTAGCTAAGTACTCTGTACAATACAATATACATACGTTATCGGTTCATAAGTAGTAGTAGGTAATTAGTCATATCAATAGATTTCCATACATATATATCAATATATCGATGTATATGTATATGCGTACAGTTAAATATGATAGGGCTACACTACGGCAAGACAAATGATACGGTAACGGAAACAAATCGAATCGAAAGCAACCATCGAATTTCTATTAGAAATATTAATATACTATACATGTATATATCAGTTATATATCGCAGTTGCCTGGAGATTCTGCAATTTTGAAAGCTAAACAGAAAACATCTAACACATCGTAACAAAACGAAACGGAATGAAATGGAATGGCATGGTGTGAAACATAACAGACACAGAACTCAACGTAACTGATATATACAAATATATATTTAGATATGCAGATAGTTGAAAGTATTTGGGTAACGATATATTGATATAGATGTGTTCATGTTCATGTCAGTTTAGATATGGTACACTATAGATTATACATATGATATACTTAGGTATGGTTAATACGTTAATCGTTCAACGGATACAACAACAAACTATGAGCTAGAAATTACCAACTAGAAATTAGAAACTAGAAGCTAAAAACTATAGAACTAAAAGCAAAATTCAAACCACGGCACAATCTGTGGACATGGACATTGAAACGACAACGTTGATGATGAGTACGGTTTACGGATTACTGAAAACGGTTTACGGATTACGGTTTACGAACAACTTGAATGTGGTAAAACATGAACAACAATACAAAATATATATAATTAATTTGATACAGATGGTTTAATTTCGCTTGATCTTTCTGTATGTATAGGGTTGTAACATATGTCGATCATCATTTCTAGTTGCTATTTATTTATTTGTTTGGTTGGACAATTTGAATGCCAAGAAGTTTGCCAATTTTAAGGCATTTTCAACGCAGTTTGGGCACATTATCATGAAGGATCACGAAGGGATGGGAACGAGTTAGATAAGATGGGTAGTTAGGCTATACATATAGAGAAACATTTAGATTAAATACTTGAGAAAATTCGTAGGATCTGCGCGCAAATTGCTTGGGGTCCTTAAAATTGACAACGACTTGAGCGCGGCATTTTGGGGAATATCGAAACGATTCGAAGCTAAAAACACTTGATCATTTTCGCCCCCTGGTCTGCCGTTTGCACTTTGTCAGAGTATATCAGGAGTAATAGACTAAAATTCGAGTACACTGAGAGACTTTGCTGCTGTTTTTTCAAAAAGCTAGCCAAAACCAAACTGAAATTCAAATTGATATTCGTAATACAAAACGCAAATGAAGAGAACTCAACGAACATATCCAAAGTGAATGATACTTATAGAGCTTTTCAGCGGATCTGACGGGGGAGATCTGCAATTTTTGGGATATAAGATCTGGGGATCGCTAACGTATCGCTGCTCCATTGGGCAATAGTTCGTACCTACTTAGCGCTAGGATTAGACGACACTAAATAAGTAAGAGATACGTAATGGGTGAGTTATACGAGTATACACCTAAGTAATATGGATACACGCTCTAAGGGCCTCCCTTCTAGTATATTTATTAAGTGTGAGTGGGCGTGGGTTTTTGGATGTGTGGACGTGTATGGCTGTAACTATATAGTATGACTAGTTTACGTTACTTTAGTTTACTTTAGTTTAGCTTTATGTTTAAGGACTAATCTCTATTGGAGCGGTTTCGTTTTGGGTTTCTTTTGGGAATATATCGTTGAGTTTTTGAGTTGTTTTGGGACAGCGGGACAAGGGAGTCTGCAGATACACTATATCTAGATATGGATACTTGATCTATGCAAGTACTGGGAGCTCTCGTATTCGGTATAGCTTAGTCTTAAGTCTGGGATTTTTGGCTTTCGCCGAGTTTCGTGAGGCAAATCAAATTGAAAATTATAAGTTCTTAAAAAGCATAACACTTCTCTGTTTTTGTTGTTTTGTTTATTTGTGGATTGGTTGGCTGTTGTTGTCTGTGGCGCAATGAAACATTTGACAGATTCGGTTTCTTTTTTGGTTTTGTTTAGAGGATTAGAGGTTTGTGATGAGCGGTAACATAAATGTGCTGGCTTGAGGCAGACGTAAGCATAGATAGATATATATATGTATCTTTTGTGGTTGTTTTAAATCGCGATCGATGTTCGATTCCGAGGTATTTTTCGTATCGATGTAGTTGTAGTTATAGTTATAGTTATAGTAAGTACGTGTATTGGGGGCATTGAGACTGAGAGAAATAGTTAGAAATAGAGCTTTCGGGGAAACAGGGTGGCGAGGGTGAGTCTGTCTGGATGGTCGCAGTCGTTTTGCAGTATTTCTCTTTTGTTTTTGTTGTTTGAATAAAACTCGTAAATCGATAAGTAAATGTGGTATGTTTTGTTTTGATTTTTTTTTTGACTGTATGGAACTTACCTATAAATAAGAAAAATATAAGTAAACCTAATTCCCGCATTGAGGCTTTCAGAGTTCGTCCTAATATTTGTAAACCCTTCGAATGCCTAGATAACTTAAATATTCGAAATACTCGAACTAATCGTATCACTCGTAATATTGCCAAGGACATAGCCTGATTCGATGACTTGTCCTAAAAATTTTATCGAAATATATATATATATATATAATAGGTGGTATGCATATATATATATGTATGTTGTTATGTACTGGTGTGTATCGTTTATATATATATATATGATGGATGTTCATTTACATAGCTCGATTGTGTATATGTATATAGGTGAGTAAGCGGATGTTTGGCTTGTGTTAGTATCGGCAATATACAACAATGAACATAACCTGGTCATGTGTTATCGATAAACTGGGCTTTGTGGTAGGGATGTGGGATGGGTTTGATTGGTGGGTTACTCGTTATGGATTGAGGTTGAAACAAATGAAAAGTTTGGTCTGAAAGTTGTGTTGTGTTATTTTTTTGGGTTCGGGGCGGGCAGGCAACCCCTTTTTTCATGTCAGGCAACTCATAAATGATGATGGCAACACTTATTACTTTAATCGGTTCAACTGTATATGCTTGTGAGTGTGTGTGTTCGTGTGTGAGTGATTAATATCGATATTTTTTTGTAGTTGGCATTGGGCAAACAGAAATCTCATACCTGTGGACTGACTGGCGCTTTTGGAAGATTTAACGTATCCTCCTCTTCGGCAACGACAGTCGCTAGTGTTATAAAGTACGGAATGATGGCGATTATGTCGATAACATTCATGACATCCCTGCAGAAATTTAATTTGTTCGGACATGCGAGGAACCTGAACACACACAAAATCGATACAACGACCAGCGATTGGTTTGGTTTAAAGATTCACACAGACAGCGCGATAGAGAAACCGAGAGCGAGAGAGAGAAAGAGAGAGGGAGAAATGTAAGACAGAGAAAGAAGATTTCAGATTGAAACAGTTGAATTAAACCATGGGTGTCAAACGAAAGCAAAGCAACAGACAGAGAAATATATAATATATAAATGAATCAAATACAAAATAGGAGAGAACGGAAAATCAATCAATGTTTGTACTCAATTAAAAACAGAGTTTTAGATGGACAGAGAGATATTGTATTCGAGTTCAAGTTCAAACTAATATTTCTCTTTCGTTCGCTTAGCTTATAACTAGGTGTACGCATAAATAGTTTGTTATGGAAGTGAGCGGCCTACCTGACAGTTAGTTCAAATGTAAACCAAATAATACATAACGTTTCTATAAGGAAGAAAGGATCTGTGATGTCAGGCACCTCGTCTTCCTCGATTTTTGTGCCATTTGTTGTTGTATTGAACACCTACAAATATAAACCAAAAGAGCAAAAGAAAAAAAGAGAAGGAGATGGATATGTATCCCTTGGAGGTCCTTCGGCTTGATTCGTACGCACCTTGTAATGCTTAAATTCGGGTAATGTTTCTAGACAAAATATAACAATTGATAGCAATATAACAAATACACTAATTATGGCTACAACTCTGGCGGCTTGCGAACTTTCTGGATACTCGAAGAGCAGCCAGACTTTTCTCTGTTTCTCATTATCCGGTAATGGTCTTTCTTCCTCTTTAATAAAGCCTTCATCCTCTCTGCAAATATAGAATGATTGATGGTTCCATGTTAGTATAAAATATGCATTAGAACGTCTTTTTCCCGTGTATGTTGTGTGAGTGTTGGTTTGGGTAGGTGTGTATGTGGGTCTGTGAGTGTGGCATTCCTTAAGTATTTTTGGTAATTTTTAGGCACAAATTTAATTAATTGGTTCGCAACTCTAATCGGAAGCAGGCAAAAGGCTTAAATCGAAAGCTAAGCTAAACTTAAAATATTGAGATAGATTTAAAGCCGCAAAAGAAGCGTTGAGTCTCTCGCAGCTAAGGGTTGACTGGATTTTGGCATTGGCAGTTAGCAAAGAGTTGAAAAAGATTAAGTAGGCTGCATCCCGCTGGATCCTCGAACGTCCTTGCCTCGGTTGACTTTCCGCCTTCCATCTCCGCTCCACGGGTCCGGCCACACTGCCCCCCGTGCCGTATCAACAAAATTTTAAGCTGGTGGTCAAGTGATTAACATTCACTTTCCAGGTTCCAGTCCAGTCCATCTATATCTGCACATTTTTTTTTTTAATTCAATAAAATTTGCTTCAACCTTGCCATCGGTGGAGATGTTTGGGTTTTAAGGGAAAGTTGCCAAAAATCTACATATATAATTAAACTTAATATATATAATTAAAGCGTGTTTTTTAAATGCTCCATTAATTTGGTATATAAATATATATGGTATATGATCCTTAAACCAAAATTATTTAAAGCTACAAGGTTGGGTAATCTATTTTTTCGATTAACTTAATATTTTTAAGTACACTTTCCCTTTTAACCGCACTTCCAGCCAACGCAATGTGTAGGCATGTATGTATGTTTGTATTTAAGCCAAGTCTAGGATCTATTCTATGTCTATGTGCGTGTGTCGGTCTGTTTGCCGTGTTGCATGCCTCATTACACTGATTCGATAGAAATTTGCCGTGCTACCAATATAGAACAAACCGAACCAATTTGTTGTCCTGTTTACATTTGATTTGTTTTAGTTTTCTGTTTATATTTGGTTAGTTTTTGTTTTCTGGATGTTGTTTTACTTTTTTGGGGTTTCTTTGGTAAGGAAATGGTGGAATTTCTTGTGGGCAACACGTGGGCTTACCTGAATTTATTAATTGCTTGATCACCTAATTCATAAAATTTTATTTCTTCACTAAATACGTCTAAAGGGACATTGACCGGTCTCCGTAGTCGGCCACCTGTGGATGAACGTGATGAGTGTTTGGTTTTTTTTTTTTTTGGGGTAGTGAGTTGGTGGGCGGTGTGTGAATAAAGTCAAGTATTCATTGTTTGTTGTTCGGCGCCGACGAAAATATAGAGAGAAATAGAGAAACATTAGCCTGGGGTTGCACAAAAGTTGCAAAGGATTTTCGGTGGACTTTATAGGATGGAATTGACTGAATGCTTACCACTCTGATAATAGTATAAAATCGCGTCGAAGCTCGGTCGACTACGGTCAAAAAAATATTCATTTCTAAGCGGGTCAAAGTACCGTAATCTCCGAGCTGGATCCCCAAGCAGCGTGTCCGGGAATTGATTTAACGTACGTAGTTGTGTCTCAAACCTTAATCCGCTTACCTAAAATATTGGCATGGAAAAGTGGCTTAAACTACGGACAGTTCATGTTAACAATTTGATGAACTCACATTTATAACGACTCTTTCGCAGAAATCATGATCGTGAGGAATGGGTTCAAAGTGTTGCGGTCCGCCACCAAAGCCATGACCAGCCCCCCCTTCTTCGTCTTGACTGCTCAATTTGGGCAAAGACCTGTGAATAAAGTAAGTAAAAGAAATAATTAAGACTAGGGATTGGGATTCAAAAATAAGAAATATATATTCATGATTATTCAACAGAAATACTTGGTAGATTTACCCTTAAAGACATTAGTTAACTTGAGTATCAATAATACCAATCGTATTTTTGACTAAAAATGAGTCTCGTATTTTTGACCAAAATCGGAATACCATTTTTTCGCCCTAAAAATTCAGTTTCTTGGCTGCTATAAAGAAAATAAACGTCAGATCGAGGAATGTCATACCTCGTTGAGCTCGTTGCTTAATTTCCAACAAATTGGCATTCAAACCTAAAAATTTTTGACTTTTCGCATTTTTTGCAAAAAAAGACGATGCACCCCCTTACAAAAATTCGAAATTTGGTCAAAAAATAAATTTTCCTTAAATTGATTGCGATCGTTAGCAAATTTAGCAAGCTGTTCAAAACAGTCGGTCTTTTAGCTGTACGCCTTGATTTGACTAAGCTATGATTGAAAAACTGGAAAGAAAAATCGTATTTTTGACTAAAAAATGAATCTCGTATTTTTGACCAAAAGCGGAATACCATTTTTTCGCCCTAAAAATTCAGTTTTTTGGCTGTAATAAAGAAAATAAACGTCAGATCGAGGAATGTCATACCTCGTTGAGCTCGTTGCTTAATTTCCAACAAATTGGCATTCAAACCTAAAAATTTTTGACTTTTCGCATTTTTTGCAAAAAAAGACGATGCACCCCCTTACAAAAATTCGAAATTTGGTCAAAAAATAAATTTTCCTTAAATTGATTGGGATCGTTAGCAAATTTAGCAAGCTGTTCAAAACAGTCGGTCTTTTAGCTGTACGCCTTGATTTGACTAAACTACGGTTGAAAAACTGGAAAGAAAAATCGTATTTTTGACTAAAAAATGGGTCTCGTATTTTTGACCAAAATCGGAATACCATTTTTTCGCCCTAAGAATTCAGTTTTTTGGCTGCTATAATGAAAATAAACGTCAGATCGAGGAATGTCATACCTCGTTGAGCTCGTTGCTTAATTTCCAACAAATTGGCATTCAAACCTAAAAATTTTTGACTTTTCGCATTTTTTGCAAAAAAAGACGATGCACCCCCTAACAAAAATTCTAAATTTGGTCAAAAAATAAATATTCCTTAAATTGATTGGGATCGTTAGCAAATTTAGCAAGCTGTTCAAAACAGTCGGTCTTTTAGCTGTACGCCTTGATTTGACTAAGCTATGATTGAAAAACTGGAAAGAAAAATCGTATTTTTGACTAAAAAATGGGTCTCGTATTTTTGACCAAAATCGGAATACCATTTTTTCGCCCTAAAAATTCAGTTTTTTGGCTGTAATAAAGAAAATAAACGTCAGATCGAGGAATGTCATACCTCGTTGAGCTCGTTGCTTAATTTTCAACAAATTGGCATTCAAACCTAAAAATTTTTGACTTTTCGCATTTTTTGCAAAAAAAGACGATGCACCCCCTTACAAAAATTCGAAATTTGGTCAAAAAATAAATTTTCCTTAAATTGATTGCGATCGTTAGCAAATTTAGCAAGCTGTTCAAAACAGTCGGTCTTTTAGCTGTACGCCTTGATTTGACTAAGCTATGATTGAAAAACTGGAAAGAAAAATCGTATTTTTGACTAAAAAATGAATCTCGTATTTTTGACCAAAAGCGGAATACCATTTTTTCGCCCTAAAAATTAAGTTTTTTGGCTGTAATAAAGAAAATAAACGTCAGATCGAGGAATGTCATACCTCGTTGAGCTCGTTGCTTAATTTCCAACAAATTGGCATTCAAACCTAAAAATTTTTGACTTTTCGCATTTTTTGCAAAAAAAGACGATGCACCCCCTAACAAAAATTCTAAATTTGGTCAAAAAATAAATATTCCTTAAATTGATTGGGATCGTTAGCAAATTTAGCAAGCTGTTCAAAACAGTCGGTCTTTTAGCTGTACGCCTTGATTTGACTAAGCTATGATTGAAAAACTGGAAAGAAAAATCGTATTTTTGACTAAAAAATGGGTCTCGTATTTTTGACCAAAATCGGAATACCATTTTTTCGCCCTAAAAATTCAGTTTTTTGGCTGTAATAAAGAAAATAAACGTCAGATCGAGGAATGTCATACCTCGTTGAGCTCGTTGCTTAATTTTCAACAAATTGGCATTCAAACCTAAAAATTTTTGACTTTTCGCATTTTTTGCAAAAAAAGACGATGCACCCCCTTACAAAAATTCGAAATTTGGTCAAAAAATAAATTTTCCTTAAATTGATTGCGATCGTTAGCAAATTTAGCAAGCTGTTCAAAACAGTCGGTCTTTTTGCTGTACGCCTTGATTTGACTAAGCTATGATTGAAAAACTGGAAAGAAAAATCGTATTTTTGACTAAAAAATGAATCTCGTATTTTTGACCAAAAGCGGAATACCATTTTTTCGCCCTAAAAATTCATTTTTTTGGCTGTAATAAAGAAAATAAACGTCAGATCGAGGAATGTCATACCTCGTTGAGCTCGTTGCTTAATTTCCAACAAATTGGCATTCAAACCTAAAAATTTTTGACTTTTCGCATTTTTTGCAAAAAAAGACGATGCACCCCCTTACAAAAATTCGAAATTTGGTCAAAAAATAAATTTTCCTTAAATTGATTGGGATCGTTAGCAAATTTAGCAAGCTGTTCAAAACAGTCGGTCTTTTAGCCGTACGCCTTGATTTGACTAAACTACGATTGAAAAACTGGAAAGAAAAATCGTATTTTTGACTAAAAAATGAGTCTCGTATTTTTGACCAAATCGGAATACCATTTTTTCGCCCTAAAAATTCAGTTTTTTGGCTGCTATAAAGAAAATAAACGTCAGATCGAGGAATGTCATACCTCGTTGAGCTCGTTGCTTAATTTCCAACAAATTGGCATTCAAACCTAAAAATTTTTGACTTTTCGCATTTTTTGCAAAAAAAGACGATGATTGAAAAACTGGAAAGAAAAATCGTATTTTTGACTAAAAAATGAATCTCGTATTTTTGACCAAAAGCGGAATACCAGGGATTATTTTGGTATATTATTAAATGATTTCTTTACCCAAGTAAATGAGTGTTAGTAAGGAATAAGCTTCCAATTGCAAATTGATTAAGATAATCAAGACCGAAACTACAGCTCGTTGCAGCTCAACCTAATGAATTCAATCAAAGTCTGGTGCTAACTTTTAACCTAATTACCAAAAGTAAGCCAAACAGCAATTACTTTGAAGACGTCTCGTCGTTCGACTTTCTTTTTAACTGAAAGTCGCGTCTCCATTATTCAATGCCTTCGATCTTTAAGCTCTCCAGTGGCCTGGTCTTTAATTACTTTTTGGCTCGAATCAATTTTCAGATGCTCTGCCATTGAATATTCAATGGCCATGCATATTGCATGGCCGGCGGCAGTCGGGGATTTTCAGCCTCACTTTCTCGATTTCAAATTGCAATTCGCAATTGCGATGCCAACTTTTTGTGGATGCAAAGGCAAAGGCAATGGCAAAGGCAAAAGCGAAAGGGGGAGGACAAGGTACTTGAACACTTTATCCTTTCGCTTAGGCCTCGTTCAAATTAAATTCATTGCACTCCCCAACTACTACATATATATATTTGTGTATATATTGTAGACACACCACGCCCACGCCCACGCCGGCAATATACTTATGTTTACACTTGTAATTGAAATTGTATTACAATCGCATATAAAAACGACCCAACGAGTGGGGCTCAACCACAGCAACACCATCATCGAACCACCCATTTTCTGGCAGTTTGCCCAACATTTTCCGCCCTTATCGCTGATGTTGCTGACAATGTGCAATTGTTGCTGCTGTTGCTGCTGCAATTGTTGCTGCTGGCAACTTTTTGGCGTTGCATGGCAGGTTGCCGTTGCCGTTGCCTGCTTTCTGGCGCCGTGCCGTGGCATTTAATTAAGCGTGTAAGTGCACTGGCCCACCCCCCTGTCCTCATCCCCATCCCCATCCCCATCAGTTATCCCCATCCACTCGACTGCAATAATGGCGAGTGCCTGCTCGAACAAATTGTTTGTCGGCATAAATCTTTTCCGGTTGCAACTCCATCTTGCCGCTTCTTCATATTTATGGTCCTACATATGGTCAACATAATAATGGCATTGTAAACTACCGTTCATCGCCTTTTTATCCGCGATAAAATAAAGTAATTTATCGGTTTTACAACCAAACCTTTATATCTTAAGTAACTAGTTACAAGAATGTTATACCCCTTGAGTGTATTGATTGAGAAGCGCAGAGGAAGGAGTTAGTCTGTCTAAAATTTAAAACATTTGTTTTCTTTCAGAATAAAAATAAATTTAGCTTTCATTTCGTCTTAGTTCTACCTGAAATAAATTTGTAATTGCTATACTTGTGTTAAGTTGTCCTACGCAGAGATGTTTTAGACCACTAAACTGTGGTGAATGAGAAGCGCAGAGGAAGGCTGAGGCCAGGGTTGTCACTTGCCATAAAGGTTTTTTTTTAAAACTGCTAAATGTCAGTACAACAACCCGTTATTAACTGGCATATAAATAACTAAGGCCTGGGGGTTGCCCTCGATTAATGTGGGTCTAGAATTTCGTAATGATACACCGATTATGTCAAGTTATTTTAACCGCAAATTGGCCTATTGTTCGGTGTGACGTCAGCAGCTGTTGCAAGCCGCAAAAAGAGAGTGCAAGGCGTAAAAGGCCGGTTCAAACTAAATGTCAACAAACAGTTTGGGACCAGGTGTAGTAGGCCGACTTTATACCATTTATACCTTCTCTGCATCCATGTAGAGAACATATAGTACATGGAAACAAGTGTTGTTGTTTGTCTACTATATGTACATGGAAGCAACTTCTGTTGTTTATCTACTATATGTAAATGTCAGTCAGAAATTTATGCATACTCCTCTCCTCTCTTTCACTCTCTGTGTTTGTCTCTGTCGCACTTGCTAGGGTGTATATAGGTCAGCGGCACGGCCTGATGCGGCTGTGACGTCATTGTCGCCTCCTTTCTAGATGCCGCCGATGTCGATGAGTCGGTGCTCTGCTGCAGCGACCTATTTACAAGATATGTACGTATGTACATATGTATCCAAAAGTCGCTACGTGAGTCGAGAAGAGTCGAATCGAATTGAGTCGAGTCGAGTCTCACCCACTTCCGCATCGTTCTGCAGGTGGATTGCATAAGTCGAAAAGCTGCCACTGCAACTGAAACTAAAACGGAAACGGAAACGGCGATGGGTGAAGTTCAATGCAAAGTCGAAAATCGAAATGGAATTTCGTCCTGGGGATCGTGGGCCCACTATATGTACTGTATGTATCTGACATGGGCAAAGTGTGTTTGTGCCTGTTTCTCTTTGTCCGGTCAAGGCAACGTCAGCCTCAGTCCTTAGACCTTCCAAGACCCGAGAACTAAGAACTGAGAACTGAGCCGAGACCCAACCACCAAACACCCCCCCCCCCCCCCGGTTTTTTTTGACTATTTTTAGAAGCGTCAACAACGGCATGCTGAAATTTATGAATTAATGTGATGGCGAAAGGAAATTTAAGGCATGCACACGCACACACGCTGAAGGAGCCTTGAACTGAGGGAGTGCGCCTGCACTCGTCACCCAGCCAGTCCTCATTGAGGACCCGCTTATGCATGCCGCACTCTCCCAGCTGCGCATCTGCAAGTTAATCAACCATTGGCACCGCATCTGCGTACATTTTTCGCCATTTAAGTAAACCCATAGAGAAGCGCGGAGGAGAGCTCTGGCTATAATAAGGAAATTTAATAAGATGAATATATTTAGTGTGACTATCATCTGCATTAAGTTAAAGAGAAAAGCTGGGCAGATATTTTTCGTCACTTAAGTGAATCCTATGAGAATCGCGGAGAAGGGCGCTTGTATAGAAATAAGGCAATTTACAAGAGCAGCAAAGATCCCTGCCTCTAATAATGAAGTTTATAAGTAATAAGTTTGCCCCTGTTATTAAATACATATGTTCTAGAACACACATGTATAGATCGTTTGTTTTATGTGACCATAATTAACCCATAAGGAAGAGCAGTATCTATTGCGCATACCCACAACTTTGATCACCATATACTGTATGCTTTCTTGACCAAACACTTTGTACGCGCTGCAATACAAAGTAAGCAGGAAATCTGAAGTCTTAAAGGAATTACCTTCTTATTCTGGTTTACGAACTAAGCCTGAAATCTCCTTTGTTCAGCCGCGACTTTGTGTGCGACCCATGGCCAATCGATTCCCCTCTGGGAAATGGCATTGATAAAGCTGATTTGCAATCTCCTCCCACTGGAGCCCGTGG
Source organism: Drosophila suzukii (assembly GCF_043229965.1). Lineage (NCBI taxonomy): Eukaryota > Metazoa > Arthropoda > Insecta > Diptera > Drosophilidae > Drosophila > Drosophila suzukii. The sequence goes on from NC_092084.1 coordinate 8,909,897, forward strand.
AAAGCATGGGCGTACAAGGAGGGGGGTCGAGGAGCAGCGTGTCAACATGATTCAATCAACGCCGTCAAACGAGAGGCGCCACAGGCTGTGCAAGGTGAATGTGATTGTGAATGCGAAACTGGATTCGACGCTGACGTCACAAACGGCATTCGAATGACAAAGTTTTGAACGTGAATATGAATGAATGAGCATGCACATGAAGAAAATATCCTCATGAAGAATCACAAAGGTATATGTATAATTCAGAATACAATCACTACTTTAATGTCTTTTAGATTTCAAAACCTAACCCACATTGTAGCCCCTCTAGAAAGTTTTCCTAATAAATAAATGTATGGAGATTCTCTTTTTTCCTCTGTGAAAGTACACCCACTCTCTAGAACCGTATTGCATTTCACCAATTTGCCTTGGAAATGCACCTGCCGCCCGGATTTGCACCCGGACATTTTTATTTGCAGGCGGATCCGGATCCGGGGCCATCAATCGCCAGACGGGGGATCGGGAATCACGGCCGCCGCAGAGTCAAATTATGCAAATCCCTGGCTGAAAGATTCACGGACGGATAGTTGGACAAACGGACGGACTAACCAACTGGCCTGCCCTTTGCGACCTTGGCCAGTTGCGTGCACAATTTGTGTGAGTTGCTGGTATGTTTTCGTGATTTACGTATTTCAATACCCTTGCCGCGAAATTTGGGAGTTATATGACATATTTAAAGTGATTTAAAATTGTTATATAAGTTATAAAAAATGTACAGTATGCGCTTTAAAACCCCTTCTTCTTTTTAAAGATAGTTCTTAATAGAATTTAAACATTATGATATTTGGTATACTGAATTCTGAGGAGAAGATATACTGTTATTTTTATGATATACGTTTCAAAAGTGATATCCAAACGTCATAGCTCAAAAGGCTTTAACGAAAATTGACTCAAATATATATAACTATTAGCTTACTTATAGATATTTGGACAATGCTCAAAGATGCAGGTATAATTTAAAGCTTTAAGGATCTTAAGATCAAGGGTATTTAAATGTTTTGTATATAATGTCGGGACTTGGCTTTCTCGTTTTTCATTTCCATTCTCATTTTCCGTTTTCCGTTTGGCTTTTTATTTTTGGCAACCGTTCTCAGGTTTTACTCGTGTGCACCGACATGCAAGCTGTTCCTCAACGGGAAAGGTGAGAAAGGGGGAAATGGGGTGAAAGGGGTGAAAGTGGGCGAAGGGAGTGGCAGGGGGTGAAAGCATGTTGCCTGTCGCTTTCTGTTTTCGGTGCTGTTTGCTGTTTGCATTTACCGATGCACGTGTGGCCAGAAGAATGAATGAAAGGGGCTGTGGAAAATGGAGGAGGCGTTGTGGAAAATTGCAGACTGGAGAAAGGACCCCCATTCCTGGCAAGGCGCAAAAAAAAAGTGCTGGAAAAGTGTGCACGTCAGGCATTTTAAACATGTTCCGCTATTTGAAACTTTTCGTCGTTTATTACTCGCAAAAAGTGGGCTTAGCTTAAAGAAATGTAACAATAGAATGCCGGAAAGGAGTTCGAGGGATTGTTGCCTGGATAAAGAAAAAGGACAGGAAACGAACTTGTTAAGCGCACAATTTAAAAAGCGAGGCGAACTTCGCCAAAAGGTGAAACTTTTCAAATGTCTCAAGTGCGTCAAAGGCGAAAGAGTTGGCAGAATGAATGGAAAGGGGTTACAAGAGGGCAAAAGGGGGCTGTGAAAGGGTGGAAAATGGCGGAAAAGGACCTGGACACTTGACTATGGAGAGATAGAAGGAGATTGAGGACCCTTAGCCAGGGTCCTCAGAAGTGCAATCAGTTCATAGCTCTTCACCCGGGCTAAGACAATCAAAAGGCTATGATGGAACATTCATTAATCGATATTTCATGGTGGTATAGGGATGAAAAGTCGTCTCTTAAATGGAAGTTTCTTAAGGATTAATGGAACCATAGTGGTGATTTCCTAATGCTATTCAATCGTGAATTATTATAGTAATCTATTAAAAGCTATCTATATTCATTCATCTCTTTCTCTATATACAGATGTACATAATAGTAACTATATATATAATTAGTTTTTCTCCCTCAGTTGACAACTAAAAGCTTCAAGAAATATATACAATCTCGGTAAATCCATTGAGGGCAAGTCCGCAATAGTTGACCCAAAAGCTTTTCTCCCCTTTCTCGAGATAAGTTCCAATCGTCTTGGCCGCAATCAAAGTAATCTCCATTCAATTTGTTAAGTCCCCGAAACCGTTTAATGTATTTCCAACCCCCCCTTTCACACATTGTGTGGTTTTAATTTTAATGCACCGCACATAGAAACTGCAGAGGGGTTTTTTTTTCGGTTTTTCGTGGGGGAAAGTCAAGCGAGTGAAAGCGACACAAAGCGAAAAAGGCGAGACATGCATGTGTGTGTGTGCAGGGTGTATGTGTGTGTGTTTGTAGGGGGTGGGGGGGTTGATAGTACATAGTACACACTCATTGTTGGCTGTTCGGTGTCCATTGTTCATGGCTTTGTTGCTTTGTTGCTGACGTTGACGGCGCTTGTCGCCTTGTCGCTGCCAGCAACAACTACTACTATCAACAGCAAAGGCAACAACACCAACAACTACAACCACTATCAACAACAAGCAGCAAAAACCAGGATCAAAAGTCAAGAACAATGACAGCAAATAGCAAGCGGCAAGCAGCGGGCAAAAGTCAAGTTGCAAGTTGAAATGTGCGGCAATTGTTAGCTTGGGTAAAAGGCAAAGTGAAAGTGTAAGCCTCGTCAATCAACAATAACAAGAGCAGCTAGGAGCAGTGTAAGGACACTGGGAAAAATGTCTTGGAAGGAAGTCCAAATTGGATTACATACAATATGGTATACCGTATACCATTACGTACTAATAGGATCTCAAAATGTATGTTTTCTGTAGAGAATAGATATGGTTTTACCAAAAACCTCATATTACAAACTAATATGATCTCAAAAAGTATTCTTTAAGATAAACATTTTAATGGGAAAGTAAGAAGTGAAAAGGGTTTAAATTAAAGGTCTTTAGTTTTTGTATTCCTACATTTAAGCTAAGCGTTTAGATGAGATGATCGTTTGCTATTTGTATGGGCATGATATAGAACATATATCTTTAGGGAATGAGTGAATATGTTCTCAATATATTAAATAATAAAAAGTTTGTATTATCTATTTTGTTCTCTGCAGGACCAAAAGGACTCGGTGTCAGCGAATTTAGTGGCATGAATTGCTTTCGCCAGCGTCGGGCATCAATTTACCAATTTACCCAGATGCATTAGATTCGCTCTTCATTTGTTCTTGAACTTCTGCCGGGGAAAAGTCTTTGTGAGGAGGGAAAATCAAAGGTGGGGGAGGATGGAGGAAAAGCCAAGGAGCCACAAGCACACAGCCAACCATCCAGCATCGTTATCAATGTCAAACTCATGTCAATTCACTGAGACGATTACAGGATATCATCAAAGGATATTGTTATGTCTCAATCGGCTGAAAGGGCAAGGGAGGGGTGTGCAGGGAGATGTTTGGATGGATGATGGTCTGGGGCCATTGGAATGTTAATGATATTGATGCTGTGCCACTTTTGTGTTTGCCGTTTGGGCAACTGTCAATGTCACATTGCGCATACGCCGCATTGACCCACCCACCATTCGTGCCTGTGTGAGTGTTTGGTGTGGGTGTGGGTGTGTTTGGGCATGTGTGTGTCTGTGTTTTTGTCTGTTTGTGCATCTGCATTCACATTCACTTCATCATTTGTCATTCATCATCATCTCGAAGGGCTGCGCGCCAGAAGGTATGCAATGAAAATTCGTAACAAGCCGTTAACATATCGCGTTCCTCATCCTTATGCCTTTCAGTGGCATTTCTCGGTTTTACCTTACCAAAACGTTGGAAAATAATATTACGACGATTTACAGGCATCTTAAAACATTTATCAAATAATAATAATTCTTATCCGATAATTAAGTTGGGTAAAAACCGTAAGAGAGGGGGCTTGATTTCATATTCTTTCCAAAATATATGGATAATATCTTAATTTAAAGACCGTGTAGAGGTTTTTCAAACATTCAGGAAGAATTTTGATGTGTAAAAATAATACTTGTTTTTACGTTCACTAAGAAATTAAAGAATTTTTTCGTAAAGGTTCTAATCTCGTTTTCTTCATAAACCGAATACCAAATTCATTAATCCCCACTATATTTTATCAACTAAGCTAAAATAACAAGTAAATACGTAGTATTTTAAAGTATTTAAATTCAAGTGATATTATTTTTTATAAAAAACCCAGGTGGGATGTCAGGATATAATAATAATCCCTTAAAACGTTAGTTATCATTAGAGATTGTGTAGAAAATGATAGTATATTTAGAGTATATTCTCAGGCTTATTAAGTGATGTTCTGCAATATTGCTAACAAAAATGATAGCTGATAAAAATGCAATCAAGAAACACTTTGTATTTTTATCCCCCGCTTGTTTCTTCGAGGTGAAACCCATGGAACCCGAGTAAGCGGACCGCTCGAGGACCTTACCTATCGCAGAGAAGAGGGGGCGAGGCGTTGGATAGGTTTTCACCGCTCAACGGCTGCTCCTGGCGCGGTCGCAGGACCGGTGTGAGGCCCCATCGCTCGATGAAATCGATGCGGGAAATGGTTGAGGACGAGCAAGTGGTGCGAATCGCTAATTGCGCCAATGCTCAGCCTGCTCGGATGGCGTATCCTGGCCGGGCCCTCGTCCTGCTCCTGCTGCTCCACTTTACGATAATCCACTGGCGATGCTGCTGGTTGTCCGCAGGACCTTCTGTTATTTGGCGAGCTCCTTGGCTTTCGGCACCTCCGTGCAGCTGCTTCTGGCCATTAAAATTGCCCTGGCTCCTATTTCGGCTAGCATTTGGCAAATGGTTTCAGTTGGAAAAACGAGGGAAGTCCTTTGGGTTTTCAGTTTTCAGATGTCAGTTTTTAGTTTCCGGGGCGAAGACGAGTCGAGGATTTTGTTGTTTTATTTTCAAGCTGCTAGTTTTATTTGGCTTTTAGAATAGTTCTTAGTTTGGCAATTAGGCAATGCACTTTGCACCGTGCTGATGACATTGCTTTCCGGTTTTTATGTCACATATTTTCCTGCATTTTGATTTTTATTTATTTATGTTGGCTTTTTGTTTCACAATACATTTTCAATTTAAGCCCAAAAAAAATAACGCACACACACACACAGAGAGAGAGAGAGAGAAACCGTTTCATTTGAACCGGAAACAGCAAGTGAAAATGGCAATTTCCGCTTTTTGGAAGCACTCATACAAGTTTTAGCTTGTTTTGAATTTGTTGGGTAAAAATAGGCTACTGCGAGATGTTCGTTACCTATTGATTTTTATAGCCCAGATTTCGTGTGTTTTATTTATGGCTGGCCATTTAAAGCGTTTTCATTCAGCCCACTAAACTGCTCTCACGACCCCTTTTGTGAAATAATTGCAATTGATTGCGAGTGGAGAGGCTGCTGCTCTTTGTTGGTTTTGTTGTTTTTGGCGCGACTTTTCGATTGGGAACAACAACCTTGAACCTTTCGGTTCGGCAGAGAAATTGGGCAGGAAAATAAGAGAGAGAGAGAGATGGAGTAAGAGAGAGGGGGGGTTGTGAAACAGGTGAAGCCCACACAAACACATATATGAAAATTTATATATATATATACTCGAACGGAAATGGCCCACGCCTGTTTTATTTTTGACTATTTCACACACACAAAAAATAACTTTGGGAAACTTTTATTTTAGTTAAGAGAATTTCAAGAAGAATTCGAAGATTTCTACGTTTTTGCGCGAGGAAGAGGGGCTTTGGTGGGGGGTTTTATCCCGCTAGTCGCTTTTCGCTTTTTTCGCCTTTTGCCTTTTGCCTTTCGCTTGGTTTCCAGTTCGAGGGCCAGAACAAACAACAGTCCGGTTCTTGATTCTTCGCCTGGAAGAGCGAGGCGCGCAAAAACGTGGGCCCGGCACAAGGTGGCAATGGAACAGGTGGAACGCGCGCGGAACGGAATGGCATGTGGAACGGACAGCGAGGCGAAAAGGACGACGGACGACGGACGGCGGACGAAGGACGAAAAGGCGACGAATGTTGGGCCATAAGTGGCAAGCGAGAAATTGAAGCGTGTAAGCGCTTAACTGGCGATGTAATGACACCGACGCACACACACACACACACAGAGGCGAAATCAGCAGCAGCACACCCACACGCTCTCTTCCACACCAACACACACAAACGTGTGTGTGTATAACAAAATAACACCAATACGAGGGCAAAAGCAAAGTTCGTGAGTCATTGTAAAAAAAACACACACACACACATAAGCGCAGAGAAAGAGAGAGAGGAAGAGGACGAAGAGAGAGAAAGAGAGAGTTCTAAGGCCCTGCACAATGGGAAACTTGTTGGCGGACTTATTTTATGCAACCCATACACACGCACACGAAGAGAGAGCAAGAGAGAAAGAGAGAGTTTAGTGCGTGTCCTGGCTGCGTTTACCGTTCGCCCGCTTTGTGCCTGCTTTATTGGCGTTTCCTGCTTGGCCCGCTGCTTCGTTGGTTTCGCAGCCTAGCGTATTGTGTGCTTTTCCATTATCTTTACCGTTATTATCAGACACCTCCGCTACACCTATCTCCCTCTCTCTCTTTCGCTCAGGAGTGTTAAGCAGCTGTCAGTTTTTTTCTTTTTTTCTTTTTTTTTGCTATTGCGTCTGCGTGTTTGCCGTATACAAATATGCTTGTGTGTGTGTGTGTGTAGGGGGAGGGGGGTCCCCATTGGGGCCGGGAATTTCGCCTAGGCCGGGAAAAAGTGAACCGGGTCCCCATTGCCATGCCCTCTTTCATCTCTTCGCATCTCCAACGAATTTCGTTTCCTTTGGCTTTTTCTATTTTTTCGGTGTGCGCAGTAAATACTTAACCCCCCCCCACCAAAAAAAAGAAGAGAGATAGAGAGAGAGAGAGGGAGGCAGCTGGCCAGAAAGAGACATCAACTCACGCCTCTGTTGTTGCCTTTGTCTTGTCACGCATTCTGTGGAACTAAGCTGAACTCAACTCAACTCAAGTTAACTTTACTTTACTTCACTTTTCTGCCGAATGGGAGTTCTAGTTGGCAAAGGACCAGGGAGGAGAGGTAATACCCTGGGGACTTCAACTTTCGGACCCCGTACCTTACATATCCCAAATATCTGGTAAATAAAGTATTTTAAGATTGTATTAAAATGTTATACAACTAAGAGATCTAAAAGAAAAGGTTTTCTAACATCTTCCAAACATAAACATAATAACCTAGTGTAACCACTTAATCCAATGTCAGATTGTACTATACCAGTTCCAAATCGAATCAACATAAATATAATACAAATTTAAGTAATATATCAAAACCCTAAACATATTTGAAATCTTGATATAAAAGTTTATAGAGAAACTTTGATATGTTAATAAACGAAACCCTGATTTCATAACCTATATAAACCTTTAGGACATTCTTTACCTCAAGATACCCGAACTATTATAAAACTTTAGTAAAATAAAGATAAATTCATTTAAATAAATATATAAAAAAGTAAATCAAATTAAATCTCAAGAAATAAAATTATGAACTAAAATGTTATTAGTAGATGATAAAGGACACAGCTAGTATTAAATATAATTAAAATTGAACAACATTCAATGAAACCATATTATTAATGCAATTTCGAAAACAAATAAGTTAACACATTAACCAAAAAGGTAATATCTATAAGATATACGAATAATTTCCATGATTTAAGGAAAATCAGTTCGGAAGATTTAAAATTAAAATAAACATAGGAATAACAAATGGAAATAAATACAAACTTAAAACAAATACATACGACGATTCCACTGAGGATGCTGAGTTGGTATCCATTATATAGCTGAATTCTTCTACGTTCCGTAAAAAACTTTATGCTTAAATTTCGATTTAAATTTCGCCTAGTTCTGCTAGTATTTCAGATGCTGTACTGTTCGACTGTCGCCCGCCGTTGCTAATTGATTGATGGATCTAACTGCATTGTGCTTCCACCTCTTCCACCCATCCCATTCGCCCCATTTCTCATTCCACCCGCCAAAAACCCGCTGTCATCGATGAGTTTTAATCAATTTTGATTAGCTATCCGTGTACTTTCGTGTGTCTGTGCTTTTGGCAACAGTTTGAAGTTCACACGTTGCCAATCTGTGTCTAAACCGAAAGCAGAATCAGGACCAGCAGCGGCTCATCCATCAATTTCAGCTGTCTGAGCGGCAGTGTGAGGGTTTGGCATCCTCGAAAGGTCAACATCGGCATCAGCATCCAGCATTTAGCGTCCAACATCCAACATCCAACATCTGTGTGCCACGGAATTGAGCACTTGCCAAAAGTTGGGGCAAATTGCAGCCAGGTGAGAGGCTGAACGGATAAAGGATGAATTAAGGACTCAATCTGGGGCAGATTTGTGGTTAGCTGGCGATTTTCTACGGCTCGTTGGCTTGCAATAAAATAACTCATCCGCACCGTTGTCGCCAGTGAATATAACGCATACGCAACGTGTGCTGCATGAATGCGATCGATTGTTTGAAAGGCATTTCGGATGCAGTTTTTTAAATGAGTTTTATTTTTAAGGAATATTTTAGTTTAGAAAGTTGAATGCTTAACTTTCATCCTACTTATTTTCAATTGGGACACCACGGCGTATGCTTAATAAGGGGCAGGAGTAGAGTAAATACTACCTAAAAAGCAGAGTATAAGTAATCCTGCGTTTCTATTATTAAATCTATTATAAAAATATTATATACAAGTAAATAATCCTTTTATATAAGAAATATGAGCAAAGGCTACATTTAAATTTAGATTTGTAAGGAATCGCAAGCCTTTAAATTGTTCTTACTTTAATTCACCCTTGGTGAGGCACAACTTTAAAAGGGGTTTTAGTTTTTAAAAGAAGGTTTTTATATATAAATGTGCTCTCTAAAGTTAGAAAGAGCTGAAAAAGATGCTGGTTTTCTATAAACACGTTTTTATTATGAATTTACTGAAATATTACATCTACGCCTTGTAAAATATAGAAAAATGTTCTGTGGAAAGCAAACTGAGAGTAATTTAAATTTTCTACGACAATATTAGGGATATTTACGTATACGCTTGCTTTATACGCTTTTCACCTTTCTGCCTTTGCTTCTTGTTGTTTCTTTGGGCATAGCTGTGTGTATGTGTGTGTGTGTTTACGTGAAGATGAACACAAAGCGGAGAGCGAGGAATGCTGGGGCAAAGGGAGAGGAACAAACACTCACACACACACACACACACTGCAGCAGCAGCAGCAAAAGAAGGCAGCAAATTGCCTTTGGAACGTCCTTAAGAAGGATATACCTCAAAAATATTGCTTACAGCGGAATTGTGTTTGTTGTTGTTGCTCAGGTAGGCTGCTGTGCAAGCAAGAACAACAACAACAACAACAGCAACTACACTTTTCTCTCCCCCTATTCTCGCTCTTTCTCTGTGTGTTTCTTTGCTGCCTAGCAATATGTTATGTGCCCACCACCCACCGCCTTTCACCTTTCTTGCACTACTTTCTCTTTGGCGGCCACTTGTTTAATGCTATTTTTTAAGTGTTCTCTGTTGTTTTACCCTTATTTTCTTTTAAATATATACTTTGTTTTATTTAATTTGTTTGTTTGATTTTTTGGTTTATTTCGCTATCTAAAATTGTGTGTTTTGCGCTGTTGTTCGATTTATCGCCGAAATGCATGGCATGTCAGCGGAATTTCAACAATGCCAACATTGCAGAATCCGCAGTGCAGACACAATGGCATTACTTTTACACACAGGTCTAATTTTGTTGTTTTGTTTGATATGTCAAGGTTAAGCACACGCACGCAATCCCATGGATTTATGTATCTTTATCGCTCGGTTTTAATCTCTCCATTTGCCGCACTTTTTTCGCCTTTCTTCTTATTCCTTTGATTGGTCTTTTACACACACACACGCACACAGTAAAAAAAGTGTTTTCTTAAAAAAATGTGTAAAAAAATGGAGGTTGTTTTTTGTGAATTTAGTGGGTTTTTAGCACGTTTTCCTTGTTAGGAT